>NC_136073.1:308050120-308650120 GCF_964261635.1 Lissotriton helveticus | reverse complement strand
AACAGGCAGACGCACGTGTAGGGCTGCCTCAGAAGAACGTAAACCCACAGTTGGAGCTTACAGATTATTGAAAACAGGAAGGAATGGAACCCTATCTTGCCCGCATACACAATGCACAGGACAGATTTTTAATGACTCGTTTAAGGCTCAACCTTTTACATCACATATTTGCTGACCCATCAGGTTTTACATTTAACGGTTGAGCAGAAGGGTACTTGCGGCTGCGACAATAGGTCTCCGCAGGATACCGTTCATTTTGTATTGTTATGTTCATTTTACACTCTGCCTAGGCGTAGGTTTTTAGTGGGAATTTTAAAACAAGCTAAGTTTAAACATGCCATGGTTGCATTACTGTTTTTGCAAAGGGCTAATGATCCCTACACTCTGTTCTGTATAATGAATTTTATCAACGCTCTCTGTAAGGCTAAGAAACTCAAGAGGGAGGTGCTGAATGTATTGTCTGCCAATTGTTTAATTATGAGCCAATGAATTGTTTTGTATTTTTAACAGTTATTATGCACTTTTATGGTATTTTTTAAATGCCGAATAAAGAACCATTGAATTGAATTGAGTTGTCTTTTATTAAGTAGGACATGTATTTTTATATATGTCTTAACAGCAACACTTCTTAATTGTCGTTTTACTGTGGAAGGGATAGTAGCCCACTGGCTAACACAGGGTTACTGGCTCACCTCTCAGCCCAGCTAACTTCTGAATGGGACTAACTAGCTGGGTATTGTAAGGTATCAAATTGATCTTGGCATTAAACCTGACCTGATGTCCAGGTTGAATAAAATATCTCTGTTAGAAAGTTGCCATTGTATTACCCGGTTGTCCAATAGTCTCACAAGGCACTGGCCAACAGATAGCATTCTGACAGCCTGGGGAGTGGTGTGAACGACTCCCACACTTAGGAGCAATAGCAGCCTGCAACAGGGTGTGGTGTTACGCCTCCCCTTCGCATGGAAGCCACTCGGGGTGTTAGCCCAACAGGCATGCGTCAAAGGCAAAGTCGCCTTTGGTGGGAAGATGGCACTTAAACTCCTCAGGGTTGCACTTTCTTCAGGTAGACAGACTGGAGACAGGGAAAGAGAGGGAAGCCCAGTGCACAAACCGGTTTTCCTGTGGGCGGGTAGCCCTACCTCAATGGTGGGCAACCAAGTTCCTGACAACCGAGGAAGGGTCCTGACATCTTAAGGGGGAGAGAATAGTGCAGTCTGGAATTGCTAGATGCCACACATAGCTAGAAAGTAATCACCAAGAGGGAGGTGATCTGGTAGCCCTTTGGCTTGATACCGCATCATCCCCCCAGGGCACTTTCTGGTAATAAAGATGGCACCCTGGCATCGTGCACCTCGGGTGACGTCAGTACTGAAACAAAGACTGAAGAAGGGCTACCCTACTGCCTTCTTGACTGCACAAGAGAGGCTGCACTGTCTGCAGGACTGAACAGATGCACTTTGGGTTAGCTAAGAGAGGACTTTATTTCCTGGCACCGGGAAAAGTCAGGCTACAGCAAAGCTGAAGTATCCCCCGTGGCAAGTTGGTAGCCACCGCAGAAAACTTGCTGGCAGGTGCTCAAGAGGCCAATCCTCAATAGGCAAAAGTTGTACACAAGTTAGCCGGACACGGGAGTGCCATTTGAGTCCAGATTGGTCGCCCAAGCAGGACACCAGCGCCCACCAAAGGATTTTGCTCGGACCAATGTACATGGACACCGGTAGCCCAGTCGCTGCTGGCCTTCTATGGTCTCAAAGAGGACTTTGAGGGACCCTGAACTCTGTTGCAAAGTTGCCCCACCTGACCTGTGGACTGAGGAATAACTGCAAAGGAATCTCCCCTCACTCCCCCATTGACCACACAGTACTCGGTGCATCCTTGAGCATATTCATCTCCTGTATCTGCTGCATCAGAACCACTCTGATGATTTCTATTGTGATTGTGCTGTAAAGTTTGGAACTGGACTGAATTTTTTTTTGTGGCCAGGTAACTGTCCAAATCTACCCCATTGGCCCCCAGATCTTCTCCCTGGCGGATTTGGTTGCACTATCAGGGGCAGAGTTGTCAAACCCACATTTCCAAACTTTTCAACAGTTTTCAATAGTTATGGTTGGCAATGTTAATTTGCAGTTGTATTAAAAATTAAGATTTCTTAAAAATCTGTATCTTCTAACCCCTCTAGGAAACTTTGCTCACCTTAGACTTCATAGAAATATAAATAGGTGTTGTGTTTCTTTCCTGGTGCGTGGCTTTCTTTTTTCATTGTTTGGTAATGTTAAATATTTTACATTAGATCCTTTGTTCAAGCCCTGCTGCTCGAAGCCATAGTTACCCAGGGGTGAGCTTAAGGTTGTACAAACTACCCTGACTGGACCCAAGACAGTTTTGCGAGTATATTCCACGGTAAGGCTGTATAGCCGTGCCATATAATATTAATATACCCAAATCCTCACACACACATACATAAATATTTAGTAAGTTGTTTTCTAGGTAGAGATTTGCCAATCAGTGCTTCCAATTTTTCAAGTGTCTTTGGAACCTTGGGTTAGTAAAATGGCTTAGTGCGTTAAAAGCTCGCTCCTGCAATTTACACATCTCAGCATGGCTCACTAAGCCTATCCTACTTAAGATATTAAAGAACTGAGTACCGTTAAACTGGGATAGAAGTACATGTAATTTTACCAAGATTAGTAAATCCATCCTGAAACAAAAGCAAGTCATTATTATCAATATTATCCTGCTACTAGCGAACAGTGTAGCAATGAGAAAGCAACTTTTGAAGGTCCACAGGGATCACTGTTATGGAGATCACCACACCTTGATTTTCTTTTTTTCTTTTGCTTTCCTTCTCCTAGTAAAGATACGTACTTTGAGAAGTAAGCATCGTGTATTATTGTTCCTACATTGGTTTGTTCCCATTGTGAATATTCCATTGGCCCGTGAACTCTCCTAAAAGCGTTTTTGCCTTCATGCTGACAGTCCCATTGATTAAGCCTTCCTGATACCTGATTTTTGGTGGCATATGCTAATTAAAATTGCATGACTAAAATGATGTCTTACTTAAAGTGGTTTGATAGCAGAGTGGACGTCACACTTGCCTCTCATATCAACAGTATTACATGATCAAAAGTTAGATATTGCGATAGCCATCGGGAAATTTATGCAGGGCGTATATAAGTTCCCTGCAACATTAGAGGCCTAAATGTAACGAATTATGTAATAACTTAAAAAGAAATTTTATTGATGTTTAAATTGCTAGGAATGAATTTTATTTTTATTTTTTTAAGGATGTCATGTTTTTAAGATTGTGATGTTTTATGTGTAGAATTTTTAAAGATTAACGTAAGAGTTGTTGTTTAAAGACCGAATGGTCTAAATAAACTTACTTTTGAACTTGAACTTGAACATGATCAAGTGAAAAAAAGTGAAAATAAAATTAGAATCACCTTGGTAAAGGTGGATGCAACCTGATCAAATGGATAATATTCTCTGTCCAAATTAGGAACTTTAAATAATAAAAAAAAAACAAATATGAATGTTTAGAAGATAATTGCCACTTTTGCTTGCTCTAATGGGCTTTATGCTTTTGTGTTGTAGAAGGATTTGTGTTTGTTCTTGGGGGGCAAGATGACAAAAAGGAGACCTTGTGCTCTGGAGAGAAATACGACCCTGATACCAACACTTGGACACCATTTGCTCCAATGCTTGAGGTGAGATCACTCCTCTTTAATGGGGGTGGGAGTTTTGCAATTAGATTCTGTTTACAGTGAAGAGAAAGTTCTTGGTAACAAGTGAGATCTACAACTTCTAATTGGGGATTGTTGCTTTTTTATTAATGCTGTGTAGGTCATGCCAATGTGTGTGTGCTGGCGAATGTAGGTAATGATGCCTCCTGACTGTTTTGTACTGTCTTCTACAGAACATTTTTGATCCTTAGGACCTTTATGCACATTATTGTTTCGGACACTCCATTATAATAGGGATTTTTCTCTTTCAGGGCAGGCATAACTTTGGAATGGTGGAGATTGATGGTGTTATTTACATTCTGGGAGGCGAGGATGGTGACACGGAGCTTATCTCCATGGAGTCTTATGACATTAGTACAAAAACCTGGTCTACGGAGCCCGATTTGACCATGGTTAGAAAGGTAATGGTTTCTTACAGTTGTACCTTTTGAAGACGTAGATAGGGCAGCACAGCTATCTATTTAATGCCTCATTTTTTCACACCAAGTGATGTTCTGAGTAAACTGTGCTAAGTTTTACTCTTAGAAGTTATACTGAAACAAATGAATATATTATGCTGTTATTAACTATGTGACAAGCTTTGCTTACCTTGGGAACTGCTGTGTTCGAGGCATGTGGGCTGCTGAATTCACATCTTATGCATAGATCGCCGCCTAGTGTTGGGTCCGGATGATTGCACATTGTTGTCCTGGAAGAGTCTGCGAAGTATCATGAGATAGGTGGCTCCTCCCCTGGACTACAGTGCTCATGGGCATCCTCTCTATCCTCCGATTGTTTTTTTCCGCCATTGGGTTCGGATGTACTTTTCTTTACTCCAGTTCGGAAACTTTTCTACAAGGCCAAAAGGCCTTCGGGGTCGTCGGTATTGTTCTTTCGATCGGTGCCGAGTTTTTGTTCCAGCTTCTTTTTTCGACACCAGAGGCCCGATCGTCGATGGAACGGAGCCCGTTCAAACGACGCCCCCTTTGTAACTCAAAATACCCGCACATCGATGTAAACCCTGTGTGCAACAAGTACTTATCACCCGACCACAACGAGGACAACTGTCTAGCTTGTGCTCGATTCCGGTCGAAGAAGACGCTTAGGCTCCGACGTGTAGCGAGACAAACAATGACGAAGCCAGCGCACGACCCAGTGAATATCTTCGACGAAGACGACGATGAGGTCGTCGAGACTGAGGATCCAGAACAGACGTCGGATCCAGGTTCGGAGCACGACTCTAACTACTATGAAGACGACGAAGAGCACGTAGTTGAAGATGAAAACGTCGAAGAGGTAAGGGACGACGTGTCTCCCATCGGAGCCGTCGATGACGACTCGAGTGATGAACCAGGCCCAGCAGTAGGTACTGGGCCTAAACAAGACACTCTTAAACTTTCCAAGGCTCAGGTCGAGGCATCGCCGAAAGGCCTTAGCCAAGATCATGACAAGCATTCTATAGCCCCGCGTCTCGGCCCAGCTAAGAATATCTCACACGAGCCATCGGTCGCCCAACTGAAAGCGAAACCGAAAGCTATCGAGGCAAAAACGAAACCGAAACTGCTAAAGACAGCCATCGGATCGAAGAGTGCAAACACATCGGAATCGACGTCGAAAAAGTGTCGACGACCCTGCAAGGTCAACCACAAAGGGTGTTGATCCGAAGATTGGTGTGCTAAAATCCATCGCTCAAGCCAAGTACGTCGAACCGACGAGGTCGACGTCGACGGACAGCGACACAAACAAAGGACTCGAGTCTTGAAAGGCCCTCGAACCGAGGCACCAAGGCACCGTGTCAAAAAACAACAGCTCGTCAAAGCCCTCATGCCAAAAACCAAAGGCGCCTCGAAGGAGCAAGTCGAATCGATAAAAAGGAGCGCACCTCCGACGCAACAAGCACCAAAGTCGACGCAAGGCAAAAAGCACGACAACAAAGCGAAGTCCGTCGGTCCGATATCGACGCCGGCACCAAAGCCGCCGATAAAATTCGGACTGCCCCCAACAGCACGGCCTAAGGCCATGGATCCGAAAAAAGGGATCGAACCATCCAAAACTGTGTCACTTGGAAAAAGGAGTCATCCTCTAGAAGCGGACGTTGTGTATCAGGAGCCCTCCTATCATGAACAGTCAAAGCTCCATATCGACGCCGACACCGGTACACTTACTATTTATCAAAGAAAGATCAGGTCGGAAAATCCTCTGGAATCCTATAAAATTCCACTAAAAAAGAAAAGGGATTCTTGCACATCGCCTGTCCTTTTTGAAAGTGTACAGTACCATGCCCAAGACACTTATGCATACTCACCCACACGCTCTAATGAGGAGATGGGGTATGACTATGAAGAACAATATAATTACCCTGCGGACAATGATCAAGATGACCAGGCTCAAACCTGGACAGACACTACTGACCAGGGGGAGTCACAACCTATCCCTGATACTCCTTATCCTGTAAAAACTTCGCCAACAGAGGATACAGCGGCGTTTAGCGCATTAATAGAGAGGGCAGCACATAATCATGATGTGGACATGCATGCTGACCCAATTGACGAGGATTTCTTGTTTGACACTTTCTCCACTTCAGAGAAATCAGTTAAAACATTGCCAATGTTAAAGGGTGTCCTCAAACACGCAGGAGACATTTTTAAGGAGACCACAAGAGCAAGGGTTGTTAACCCCCGAATTGAAAGAAAATACAGACCAGCGCCTGTGGACCCTACATACATTAAGGGACAGTTGCCGTTGGACTCTTTGGTGGTATCCAATGCTCGTAAACGTGCCAACTCCCAAACTACTGGTGATGCTCCTCCTCCAGACAAAGAGTCTAAAGTGTTAGAATCTTCTGGGAAAAGGGTGGCTGCACGAGCAGCTAACATCTGGAGAATTTCCAACACACAGGCCCTATTAGCCAGATACGATAGGGCACATTATGACACATTAGAGCAACTGCTACAACATTTCCCTGATGCCTACAAGGAAGGAGCAGAAACACTAATACAGGAAGGGAAACTCCTATCCAACGCTTCCATTAAATGTGCGCTGGACGTAGCAGACACTGCAGCCAGAGCCATCAACACAAGTGTCATGCTCAGAAGGCATGCTTGGTTGCGTATCTCAGGGTTCAAACCAGAGATTCAAACCACTTTATTGAATCAGCCTGTAAACCCTGATTTTTTTTATTTGGTCCTGATGTGGACTCAATCTTAGAAAAGATTAAAAAAGACACAGAGACAGCCAAATCTATGGGGGCCTTGCAGTCACAACAATTCAGAGGTGGTTCCTTTCGTCGCTCCAATAACAGAGGAACTTCAAGAGGCCAGGCATCCCAGCAGACTCAATACAATAAAGGGAACACGCAAACCTCCTATAATAAAACAAGCAGAGGTGGATACCGTAGCAACAGCAGTAAAGGCAGAGGACGAGGGAATAACAACACCAGATCCTCCGCCAATACTAAACAGTGACGCCTTGTCGCTGCCCCCGGACCATATAACACTGGTCGGGGGCAGATTACAACAGTTCCTGCCAGTCTGGGAAAGCATTACCACAGACAGGTGGGTAAGACAACTCATTCAGTATCGTTATTGTCTAGAGCTAACCTCCACTCCACCCAACATACCCCCAAAACACCGTCCTATGTCCGCAGAGCACATAGACTTATTGCAGCAAGAAGTTATCAGCATGCTACAAAAAGGGGCCATAGAACTCGTCCCTATTCAGGAACAGGGTACAGGGGTGTACTCTCTGTACTTCCTAATCCCAAAAAGGACGGGTCTCTCAGGCCTATACTAGACCTCAGGCCCCTAAACCAATACATCTTGTCAGAACACTTTCACATGCTCACTTTACAGCAAGTTCTACCATTACTCAGTCAGGGAGACTTCCTCGCAACACTAGACCTAAAGCATGCGTATTTCCACATACCAATACATCAGCACACAGGAAGTATCTCAGGTTTACCATCCAAAATCAGCACTACCAGTTCAAGGTACTGCCTTTCGGAGTGACAAGAGCCCCCAGGGTGTTTACCAAGTGCCTAGCGACAGTGGCTGCGCACTTATGAAGAAACCATATTCACGTCTACCCCTATCTGGACGACTGGCTCAACCAAGCAAAGTCAGCCCAGCAATGTGCCAGCCACGTGTCCCGCACTATTCACCTCCTACACAGCCTCGGATTCTCATTAAACTACCCAAAGTCCCATCTTCAGCCCGCCCATGCACAACAGTACCTGGGTGCCTCAATAGACACTCTGGCGGCAAAGGCGCAGCCAAACTCAGCCAGAATCCACAGCATTCTGTTACTCATTCAGAAATTCAGACCCCAACACTCGCTCACAGCCAGGGTGTTTATGCAGTTGATAGGCATGATGGCCTCCTGCATCTTCATAGTCCCTCATGCACGACTACACATGCGTCCGCTCCAGGAGTGCTTAGCACGGCAGTGAAACCAGGCTCAAGGACAATTGAAAGACCTAGTGTTGGTGACCGGTCGCGCATACAGCTCTCTGCATTGGTGGAACCCACAAAACCTTTGCAGGGGACGACCGTTCCAAGAGCCTGTACCACAAATAGTGCTAACGACGGACGCATCTCTCCTAGGATGGGGAGCGCATGTCCTCCATTACACGGTGCAGGGACTATGGACGACACAGCAGAAGCAGATGCACATCAACCTGCTGGAACTGATGGCAATCTTTATGGCGCTGAAAGCTTTCAAGGTACACTTGTGCAACAAAGTCGTGTTAATCCGGACGGACAACACGACTGCCATGTACTACATACAGAAGCAGGGAGGGACACACTCTCCACAGTTGTCCCATCTAGCGCAAAGCATGTGGAAGTGGGCCATTCAGAGAAACATCTTCCTCATGGCGGAACACCTCCCAGGCAAGGACAACCAGATGGCGGACCTGCTCAGCAGACACAGCCACCAGGTGCACGAGTGCTGCAGCCGTACTTCCAGCGGTGGGGTCAACCAGAAATAGACCTGTTCGCCACAAGGGAAAACGCAAAATGCCAAAGCTTCGCCGCCAGGTTTCCACATCCGCAATCTCAGGGCAATGCGATATAGATGAGCTGGTCAGGCAAGTTTGCGTACGCTTTTCCCCCAGCCCCGCTCATACCACTAGTGGCACGCAAACTGCGACAACACTCAATGACACTGATCCTAGTTGCTCCAACATGGGCGCGGCAACCATGGTACACCACGTTCCTAAAACTTTCCGTGGTTCCTCATCAAAGGCTGCGATTAACACCCAGTCTTTTAACGCAGAGCCATGGCGACATTCAGCACCCAGATCCGCAACAGTTGAACCTTGCGATCTGGCTCCTGAGGTCATAGAGTTTGGTTACCTAAACTTGCCTCCAGACTGTATGAATATTATCAAAGAGGCAAGGAGGCCTACAACCAGGGCATGCTATGCGGCAAAGTGGAAACAATTTGTCATTTATTGTAACAATAATGACATAAATCCGCTAGATGCATCTACTCAAAACATCATATGTTCCCTCCTACATTTACACAGATGCAATCTGGCTTACAGCTCCATTCGTATACATTTAGCTGCGGCGGCAGCTTATCTTCAAAACAGGCAGCACCTTTCACTCTTCAGAGTACCTGCTATTAAAGCTTTCCTGGAGGGACTCAAACGAATCATTCCTCCAAGACACCACCTACACCTGTCTGGAACCTCAACGTGGTTCTTACCAGAACAATGGGACCACCTTTTGAACCTCTACACTCCTGTGAGATACAATTCCTAACGTGGAAAGTAGCTTTCCTAGTGGCGATTACATCACTCAGAAGAGTTAGTGAGCTGCAAGCCCTAACTATTCAGGAGCCATTCATACAAATTCACGCTAATAGGGTAGTGCTGCAAACTAACCCTAAATTTATGCCAAAGGTGGTGTCCCAGTTTCACATCAATCAAGCTATAGAACTGCCAGTATTCTTCCCTAATCCAGATTCCGTGGCAGATCGAGCTCTCCATACCCTAGACGTTAAAAGAGCTCTCCTGTACTATGTATTTGTTGAGGGCAAGGAAACAGGCCCTGCGGAAGGCTGAGAGAGCTTGGAGGCGGGATTACAATACGATGGCACGGAGTCTATATCAGCATGAGCTGGCCACGTATAAAAAGGCTATCTTAGTACGAAAATCCGAGTTTTTTGAGACCAGGATCACTACAGCCCGAAACCCGCCGAAAGAAATCTTCAAGGTGCTTTCTGAATTGAGGAAAAATAAGGAGCAGAGGCCTGACTTCTCGCAGGAGGACTGCCAAAGTTTCCAGGATTTTTTCATTAATAAAATTGAAGATCTCCTGTTAGAAATTTCTCGCACCCCTATTCTGGAATGCTCGCTCCAAGTTAAGCCTCTTACTCCTAAAGTTGATAACCCCCTGAATATCTTCCCCTTGATTACGAAGGAGATGCTAGCCAGCTTGGTAGGGAGGGTAAAGTCAGGCTCCCAGGTGGATCCTTGCCCCCCGAGAGTTTTTAAGTTAGCTATGCCAGGGATGGAGGAGGACGTTCTTAACCTTCTCAACAAGTCTCTGGAAACTGGACAAGTTCCGGCTATGTTTAAAGAGGCCCGGCTGATTCCGCTGCTAAAGAAGCCAGGGGCGGATACAAAAATGTTAAAAAATTTCAGGCCCATCTCCCAATTACCTTTTTTAGCAAAGGTCTTGGAACAACAAGTGCTGTCATATCTTTCAAAGCACTTGGAGACTAATGATCTGCTAGAGCAAAATCAGGCCGGCTTCCGGGTACATCACAGCACGGAGTTGGTGATGGTGTCTATTTTAGACGAACTGAGGTGCAGAGCTGACAAGAGGATCCCTGGGGCGCTGGTGCTACTCGATCTCTCCGCGGCTTTTGACACGGTGTGTCATAGTCAACTGCTGTCGCGTGTGAGAGACCTGGGCATCGGGGGGCCCGTACTAGGATGGCTCACCTCTTTCTTGCAAGATAGATCGCAGAAGGTGCAGCTGTCCGACCTAGTATCAACATCAGCAGCTATCACCTGTGGAGTGCCGCAAGGCCCTGCTCTCTCACCACTCCTCTTTAACATCTACCTGCAGCCACTAATTTCAGCTCTTAATCAGATGGAATGTCAGATCTTTAACTATGCTGACGACACGCAGATTATTATCCAAATAGAGGATTCTCCAGGTGCACAAACCAGGTTGCACAACATCTTAAGGTATACAGTAAATTGGATGTCTGCCAACTCCTTGAAGATTAATCCGGACAAAACCGAGGTGCTGCCCATAGCCATCCCGGGCAGCCCTTGGAATGACGGTTTCTGGCCCAAGGAGTTGGGCAGGACGCCGGAACCAGCAACCGTGGTGAAAAGCCTGGGAATCCACATTGACAGTAATTTGTCCATGAACAAACAGGTGTCTGTAGTGGTCGGCACATGTGTTGGTCTTCTGAGACAGCTTCGTAAGATCTCTCAATTGCTGTCATTTTCCACTTAAGAAGCGTTGTGTCAGCTATGATTTTGGGACGTTTGGACTACGGCAATGCGCTGTATATAGGGCTACCCCAGCGACAACTCACGAGGCTGCAGACGGTAATGAACGATGCAGCGAGACTGATTTTTAAGAAGCCAAGGAAAACGTGTGCCTCTCCTCTCCTGCATCAGTTACATTGGCTCCCTGTTAGACAGAGGGCACTGTTCAAAGGACTGTGTATTTAACACAAGGCACTTTACGGCAATGCGCCCAATTACATCAAAACCAGACTTGCTGGCTATATCCCTGGTAGGGTGCTGCGGTCCTCTGAAGCCACTCTTTTGGTTAATCCACGATTCCGTCTGTCCACCTTGGGCGGGCGTGCTTTTTCCACTTTGCTCCCTGCAGCATGGAATAAACTACCAACCAATCTCCATAAGGAGCCTAATCTACTGCGATTCCGCCGAATGTTAAAAACAATACTTTTTCGGGAAGCATGGGGAGTGTTATAAGTTAGACATCTGTTTTCGGTAGTGTTGGTTTCTCTTTGTACAAGCGCTTAGAGACCCTGGGGTGATAATGCGCTATATAAATTGAAATAAATAAATAGACAGAAAAAAACTTTTCAGAAAGACTAAACAACTGTTTGTTGCCTTTTCTCCACAGCACAAAGGCAACCCCATTTCCAAATCGGGTATAGCCAGATGGATTGTTAAGTGCATACAAATCTGTTATCAAAAAGCTAAACGCACATTAACAGTTCCCCCAAGAGCGCAGTCAACATGCAAGTTAGGGGCATCCATGGCTTTCCTAGGAAACATTCCTCTAGAAGACATATGTAGGGCAGCCACATGGACTACCATACATACATTTACCAAACACTACTGCGTAGATGTACACTCCAAACAGCAAGCAAGGACAGGCTGTACTCAAAACTCTTTTTCAAACTGCTGCAGCTGGCACGGTCAACCGCCGCTAGGGGGAGACTGCTATACATTCTATGCATAAGATGTGAATTCAGCAGCCCACATGCCTCGAACGGAATATGCTACTTACCAGTATGCATCTGTTCTTGGCATGTAGGGCTGCTGACATTCACATCGCCCTCCCTCCTCCCCGGTGCCTGTCGCAGCTGTAGCACTCAGAATTAATCTCTAGCATGGACATCACTTACTGTATCATACTCCATCCCTGCCACAATGGCGAAAAACAATCTGAGGATGGAGAGGATGCCCATGCGCACTGTAGTCCAGGGGAGGAGCCACCTATCTCGTGATACTTCGAAGGCTCTTCCAGGACAACAATGTGCAATCATCCGGACCCAACACTAGGCGGCGATCTATGCATAAGATGTGAATGTCAGCAGCCCTACATGCCAAGAACAGATGCATACTGGTAAGTAGCATATTCCTTTTGTGAAACAAATGCTTCAAGAAGAGAAATTGGTGAATCTGAAAGCCTTCTTATGACAAATTCTGTGTACTAAGCTTAGTTATCCGCTACATCTTCTGACACATGTAGCCTGATATAAATTGTGGCCAGGTGCAGTATGATGGGGTGCCGAATTAAGTAAACCCTAGACCTTATATATATATATATATATATATATATATATATATATATATATATATATATTCACTGAAAAAACCATAGGTTATAGACCATATATAGTTAGGAATTAGCATTTAAAAAACCTTATTTTACTCACACAAAACCATATATAGTTAGTTGTACTAACTATATATCGCGCACCCGCAATCCACTGCTGATCATGTCACATATTACATCATTCATGACATGGTCAGTGACATCACTGATGACATCACTGATGACATCTCAAATGACATCACTGATGACATCACTGATGACAACATCCAGTGACTGTGTATTTCTGTAAAGTTAAAATATGTCTTACATATTGAAGAATGAGTAGATGTATAAGTGTCTGGACGAAGGATTTAGTAGGTGCATGACTGAATGAATGAGTGAGTGATTAAATGTGTCTCACTGAGTGCATGGGTTAGTGACTAAACTGTCTTAATTTGTGCATCATTATGTCTTTTGTTCTGTAAACTGCTGCATGTGTTGATCAGTAGCTATATGAGTAAGTATATGGGTTATTGATTGGTTGCTCAAGTATTTGTATGGGAGACTGAGTGTGTGTGTGGGTGGCTGGGAGGTGTATGACTCTGTGCATAGATGTGTGAGCAGTTGATTCACTACATGTATGGGTTCAAAAGTGCACGTGGAAACAGCTGTATGGGCGGTTGACTGTGTGCATGAGTGTATTGGTGAGTGAATGAATATCTCAGTGCTACATGTCAAAGTAAGTACATATGTAAAACACAGTACATGTGAGAGTTGACATATATAAATAACTGTGCATAAGAGCCAGTGAATGTGTGAGTGGCTGTATGGATCATTGTGAACTTGTATCCAGGATTGTATAAGAGAGTAAATATGTGTTAGTATATTTTTGAATAAGTAAGGTGTGTATAACTGTATAGTTGAGAAAATGGAGGTGTGATTGATTCTTTGCATGACTGACTAGGTGTGTGTGTAACTTCATGGATGAGTGACAGTCTGTGAGTGTCTGTTTACACTGAGTGTATCTAAGGTTATATTAGAGTCTGAAGAGGTTCATTGTATTATCACATGAATGATGTCATCAGTGATGTGATCAGTAATGTCAAATGAGATGTCATCAGTGATGTCATCAGTGATGTCATTTGAGATGTCATCAGTGATGTCATCAGTGATGTCATTTGAGATGTCATCAGTGATGTCATCAGTGATGTCACTGACCATGTCATGAATGATGTAATATGTGACATGATCAGCAGTGGATTGCGGGTGCGCGATATATAGTTAGTACAACTAACTATATATGGAATTTCATTGGTTTTGTGTGAGTAAAATAAGGTTTTTTAAATGCTAATTCCTAACTATATATGGTCTATAACCTATGGTTTTTTCAGTGAATTTTCAAGGTTTTGTAAATGCTAATTCCTAACTATATATGGTCTATAACCTATGGTTTTTTCAATGAATTTCATTGGTTTTTTAAAAGCTAATATCTATAGCTGTAAAATTTATTCTTCTTTAAATCCAAAAATATATTTTATATGTTTATTAATAATTTTTTTTAAATATTTTTTTTGTTTCGCTCCCGGTCCGCGAACCGGGAAGCTTCCCGTTAGCTCAATTTGATTCCGCGATCCGGTCCGCGAACCGGTAAGAAATCAACATAGTGACGGTATCGCGTTGCCGCGTAATGCGTCTTATGACGTACTGCGTTAGCGCACCCGGAAGTGCCCCGGGGCGCGGACCGAGGCGCGAAACGCAGCTCCCCGGAAGCGATCCGCGGCGCGAAAGCGCGACGTATCGCGTTGCCGCGAAATGCGTCTTGTGACGTATCGCGTTAGCGCACCCGGAAGTGTCCCGGGTCGCGGACCGAGGCGCGAAGCGGAGCGACCCGGAAGCTAACCGGGGAGCGTTCTGCAGCGCGTAACATGAGCGTGAGAGGTCATGTGACTTGTTAATAAAACTTTTCATTGGTTCATTTCACTTTTAGTTTCATAATTATGGAAGGCTAGGTCAGGTGACCTAAAAATAACACTTTTCATTGGTTGAGAAGTATTGTTTTTTCCAAATGATGAAAACCCCTCCTTCTTTCCTCACTCTGACTTTCATCATTGTGAGAGGAAGACCTATTTTGCTTGTTGGAAGACCTATTTTGCTTGTGTGAAAATGGCTTCATTGGTTGCTTCAGCTGGTGGACCCCCACCACCACCTCCACCTCCTCATGGGAAGAGAGGACCACCTCCCCAGGTGATTACCAACACTGAGGAGGAAGATGAAGAAATGGATGAGGAGGGAGAAGAACCACAATTCCTGGAAGAGTTGCCCCGGGTTTCCAGAAAGAAAGCCAGTTTCATCTGGCAGTTTTTTTCGATGCCTCGTGGACAAAAAAAAGTCAACGCGAGGTATGTCACCTGCCTCATATGCAAGGAACAATTGTCCAGAGGGACGGACAAAAAATACAGTTATGGTAATCACACCATGCATAGGCACGTGACGAGGAAACATCCCCTAAATTACAGCCGGGCGGAATTAAGGGATATGCTGGACAATCCTAGACCAACTCCTGTGGCCAGACCAACAACACCGGTTTCTTTAACACCAGAGGAGGCACGGGAAACTGTGCCAAATATCCAACAAAATTTTGGGCATATGATACATTTATGTATGCACTGTCGTGCATTATTAGCTTGTGGCAACATGAGCATCAATGCACTCAACCTTGCATATGAACACCATGATTGCCCTAACCGCCCCCAGTAATTTTTTTTTGCTCCTGTTGAGCCCTTTTCAACGCCTGTTTTTTGTTGTTTCCCCCCCCCCCCAAAAAACCAAAAAAATATAAAATCGTTCAAAAAATACAAAAAAAACAAAAAATGTTCAAAAAATAAAAAAAAAATATAAAACAACAAAAATATAAAAAAAAAAGTTCTTTTCAGAACTACCTTCCCTTTCAAAAAAAATTGCTACAATGTTTAGCACTCTGGCAAGCTCTATTTCTTTTGGTTCGCTCCCGGGTTAGCTTCCCGGTACGCGGACCGGGAGCTAACCAAAATTTTTTTTTTTTTTTTAAAAAGTGTAAGTATAAGGAAAGTAAACAGAGAGTGATGTTAAAAGAAAGACAGCTATAGGGAGTAAAGAAGAGATACTGTTTAATAGATCTATTTACCGAAGAAAAGACAGAAGAGGGTATAATTGTGAAAAACAAAATAGATAACAAAGTGAAAGAAAAACAAACATTGGCATAGCCAATAGGTCTCGCCTTTGGGACCTTCTAAGTATTTAGTTATGCAGCATAATATCCTTGGTGCAGCAACATCAACTGTTGCATGGCTAAACACGTATAAGGTCCCAAAGGCGAGACCTATTGTCTATGCCAATGCTTGTTTCTTAAGTAGTATTGCAATACGTCTGACTCTTCCATGTGAAAAGATCTTATCTTGTGCTCTAAAGATTGCTAAAGTCTCGACAGAGAACAGGCTAGGCTGTAAGTAGGGTAAATTGCGCTTGGTGATCTGTTTGAGGGAGCGTCTGCTTTGCCTGGTGTCTTTGGAGAGCAATTTTGATTGTTATACTGGACAATGTTAGTTTTATTGGTCCAGTAGACAATTAAACTGCTGCATGACCACACTGTGTGATCCTGGGCACACTTTACAAATCCTACCTACCATCCAGCGGCTGAAGTGCAAATTGTAAAACCTGATAGCTGGGCACAATTACAGTGTCATTGCAGGCACACCCTGTGTGATCTTGGACATTTATCACATCTCAAAGTACTTTTAAATGCTTGAGCTTGGGATAAACCCTAGAAAAATACTCTCATGCATTTGACCTACCCAGGTGTTTGCTGCTACGTGCTTGATAAGAAATAATGCAACACACAATTGCAACTTCTGTGCCCCTTCCAAATAAACACTAGAAATCAGAGTTGTAATTAGTCTCTAGAATGAGTAAGATGCCCTCCAGCCTCCACTTGAAAGCAGGGGTGTATAGTTTGAGGGGAGTGAGGGGGGGGGGGCGAGGGAGGCATGCAATACTTTAACGCAGGTAAAAGTGTCCAAAGTCACACCATCTGCCCACTAAAGAGCGGCTCGCAGTGGCCGGCTGGCCCGGCTGATTAGGGGAGCTGTTGGTGCCGAGCCTGGTGGGGCAGGTCCCAGCTGTGCTCTGCCGGGCTGCAGGCAGCTCAGTTATTAGCCAGCTGGTGGCGTGGGGACCACTGCTATTCCGTCTGTAATGTGCCCGAGCCTCCCGGCAGGCGGGGGGATCACGAGAGCGACCGCTCCCACCCTCGGAGGCTAATTAATTGGCAGAACAAGAGCGCATTAAGGCGGATATAGGAGGGAGCCCTGTGCTGGCACCTTCTGAGTGTATGAGCTAAAGGCAGGTGGTTGTGTGTTTCAAATGCCTCTCAGACTACAAAACGCAGCAAATGCTACGTCCAAATCTGAAATTAGGAGTGCTCGTGTGCACGTGCCTAGGTATGTCTATCTAAGTGTGTGTGCTTCATAGTAATAGTCTATGTGTCACTGCATCTTAGACTGTGTGCCACTTTAAGCATGTAACAGTGTGAGGGTATGCACTACTGCGCTTGTGAGTCACGCTGTTTGCGAGTGGGTTTGTACCTGACAATTACTGACCTTGCAGTTGTGTGTGACTCACTCTGTGTCTGTGCCACTTTATGCGTGTGCATTTAACCTTGAGTGCCTGTGTATGTGGAGCGTGATGTACTGCGTGTGTGCGTGTGTGTGTACAGCGAGTTACTGTATGTGACCTACTGTGAGTGTGCGTGTGTGAGCCACTGTGTTTGTGTGCGTGTCCCACGCTGTGCTGTGTATCTATCTATGTTTGTTAGTGTGTGTGTGCTGCTGTGTAGGTACCACTGTATGTGTAAGCGGGTGCTGGAGTGTATAGACAAACACACGTGAATCCTCAGTTTGTATGCAATGTACGTCACACGTAATTTACGGTCCTGTTCCGCTTTATTTTATTTTGATTGCAGTATAAAAAATGCTTGTTTATATTAGACTGGGGAATACAAACAGGAATCTAGTCTTCAAAGGGAGAGCTGCATGCCAATGTAGAACAAGCACCGGCCAGCTTATAACCCTACTCTGCGATGTTCTTGACTCCCATGCCATTGTTCACCATTTGAGTGAAGTCATGACCCCGCCTACCGAGCGGGGTAAGAAATGCTGTTCACAAGTGTGGTTGTAGCTCTCTGGGCACTTAAATATGTTGCAGCTGTCACGTTACTTAAAAACATTGTGAGAGCCTAAGTAAAACTAGAGTGAATTATCGCATGGCATTTTATGTACAGCCCTAATGTAAATAACATAGGGGCATATTATCAACATAGGCAATAAAAGTTTTGCAGCTTTTATCGGCAGAAATGTGTCGCTAAAGCTGCTTTTGCGGCAGAAAACTGCCGCTAAAACCACTTTTGCACCAGTTTTCTGCCAATAAAAAGAGCAATAATTTTATTGGCTGTATTCATAATATGCCCCTTAGTGTGCTTCAACTACACAGAGAAAGCATTATGAACAAATAGTGATACAGTGATCAGTCAAAGACACTAAGAGTAATAGAGACGGAGTGAGTGAACAAGAGTGAGGAACTATGAGAAGAGAGGGACTGAGAAAAAGAGTGGAAGGAGTTGAGTAAGTAGGTAATAGAGAAAGGAATGAGGGAAGTAGCAAAGGCAGGAAACTGAGGATTAAAGAAATGAAGCAGTGGAACTAATAGTAGTTCAATGTGATAGAAATGTAACGAAAAGAGTACAAAATATTTACCTTATAATTGTCGTTAAATTACTCACTTTTTGTTTTTATACTTTCAATCTGTGAAAGAGAGAACAAACATTTGAAAAATATTAAAACATGTATTTAAAAATTACAAAAGACAAGGGCAAAGATTGAAGGACAAACAGTTTTTCAACAACTTTGACACTTACAGAAGCTACACAGTCCTAAAGATATACATTTTAAACTAACAGTATCTTGATGCAGATGAAGTGAGGCCTATCTTAAAACATGGTGCATATTTTGCATTGCTGTTGTTTCAGAAAAGTGTCGCAAGACACTAAAATTTTAAATAATTGCTTCAGGATGCCAATAAGATGTCTACTATCCAGAGTTTTGTTTCAGGTGAGGCCTACTCAGGGTTGCAGATGAAATTTCGAGTTGTTGAAGAGAATAGAGGACATAATACATGTGAAGGTCTACCAATGAAGTGAGTCATGTCCACTGCA
This sequence comes from Lissotriton helveticus, assembly GCF_964261635.1. NCBI lineage: Eukaryota > Metazoa > Chordata > Amphibia > Caudata > Salamandridae > Lissotriton > Lissotriton helveticus. Next base: position 308,631,110 of record NC_136073.1, on the reverse strand, counting down.
ATCTTCAACAAAGTCCAAACCTCCTATGTTTCCCTGGACAGACCTAAACTTGATCTGCACAATGTGATTCGTAATGATAGGAAACACAGGTGATGTAATTGAAATACATGCAATTTATTTTGCTCATTTCACAATCACATCACTTGTGTTTCCTTTGCTTAGGTATCTCATTGTGCAGATGTAGTCTAGCATATGAAAGAATACGCAGAAGTGCAGCACTGCATGCAACAACTTTGACACTTACAGAAGCCTCACCTTCTCCATGCCTCCTACACAGTTCTACATATACATCATAAATGCAAACAGTACAGAATTAATTATACATGTTAAATTGTTTATTTTTGCTGTTCTCAGAATGTATCAAAATTCACTAAAAACAGTGACTTGAAGGTATTCATCATGTAACAGCGGGGAAAAAAAAACACAATCAAAATGATTGTGTTTAAAAAACCCATACAACATCAGAAATCAAAATTCAGAACTCCTTAAAGTTAACTTACTTTCCATGACGTCCAAGGATGTCCTATGAACAGCTTACACTCTTTTGTGCTGTTATTACTTTCAGCCCGCCACTTTCTGAAAGAAAATCTCCATCGTTTTTAAAAACACGTTACATGCAATAAATGACTTCTTGCTCTCTACCACAATTTTCCACAAGGCCAAATCTTGTCAGAGCCATTTATAACTCTTGGATTTCTTGTAAGCCAATCCCGTCATTTGGCATTTCCGCAACTTTCAGAATTAAAATGTTGAAGATCATTTTCACAATCCTGGAATAGTAATATCTTCCCCTTCTTGCTCAGTCATGTTCTACTTTTCCTATGACACTGATACAAGCAGACTTACACTACCTCTATGACTACTACAATTATTTAATTCTCTACATCACTTTTAATCACAAAGCAATGTAAAACAGTAGACAGCATTGCAGACTTACATTCCCTCTACTCCATGTTTTGATTGGCTGCTTCAATTAGTTTATAAAAAGAAACAGTTTTTCTGAACTCATTCAAAGTGCACGTATTTCTCCATAATGTCCAGTCCTATGGTTTGAAGTTATGTCTCTGAACTACACTTATCCTCAAGGCCAAATTGTGTAGGAGCCATTAGAACTTCTTGAAATTCCACAGAGCACATCCCGAGATTATTTCCCTAAAATTTTGGTTTTAAAAACACCAGGTAAGAGTTTTTAAGGTCATACGGCAATTTTTTTTTGAAAATTAAAACAGAATCATTGCAGAATGACCAGCCATTTCTAGACTTTAAATAAGCTGTGTAATGTCCTGATGTTATTGAAGGGCCGTCCTGATATATAATTGCTGCAGTTACAAAAGTCCTTCCTGATATTGACAACTGCGAAGCTACAAAATTTTTAATTAAAGTTGTCAATTTTGTTCCATCAGGCCTACATCGTTGGAACATTAAAATGACATACTGGCCATATGTTCGTATAAATAATGTGGACATCATTTCAGATTTACATTGGCTACACTCCATGTTGTGATCAGCTGCTTTTACTAGCTTATTAAAGGAGACTGATTTACTGTCTGGCAAAGTTAAATATATAAATCTTTCTGAGTCTACACTAGTAGTACTTGATACCATACAGTTCTCGCAGTCATGCTGCCATTGATAAGAAAGCCCAAACAGCTGATCTACATCTACACCTTCAGCATGTAATACATCAAGCATATACATTAAAAACTCCTGACAATCTTGCTGAATATTTTGAGAGAATTGTGTTTGGCCTGAACATCTGTCTAACAGATTTCGAATTTCAGACACACTTTCTATGTTTCTTCTATCAGTGGTAAATTTCTCTAACACAGAATTTAACAAACTGCAAAATCTTTGATCAGAATTGACCACAATCTCTTCTTTTACATTTTTTAGAGAAAACAAAACATTAACTACTACATTAGCATAGCAGTTGACACCAGAACTGTTTTCAAACTGAAAACCAACAACATCTTCAACAGAATCCTTTTTGTTTCTGCTTGTAATTTTAGGTTCATTGACTTTTTGTCTTTTTGCTACAACCTCCCCAGTATTGTTCTCATTTCTTCGTTTCCGGCCTACCACACGTTTCTCAAACAAAGGATACTGAGGCAAATGTGGCGCATACTCTCTTCTTAACCTATTGTATTCCTTAACACAATCTAGATCCGCACAAATGTTTGTGACATCACACTCAATCAAGTACAATCCCGATAAAGTTCTAACTCGTGACAATGCCACATATGCCATACCCTCCTTGAACACAGAACTGCCAATATTCACCAATGCACTGTCTACACTTAAACCTTGCGATTTATGAATTGTCACCGCATATGCCAAGCAAACAGGAAACTGCTTACGGCGAACATATAAGTCTTTTACAAGCAAAAATCTAGCAGAACAACGAGCAATTAGCTGTACTTCCTCAATGCCATCAAATTTAATTTTTAAAAATTCAATTCCATCTCTATTTCTGTATTTCACAAAATCAACAACATTACCCATTGATCCATTTACCAGACCTCTTTCAACATGTAAATTCCTTCTTAAAATATACGGCAGTTCAAGCACACATTCAGAGTCTTTTCAAAACCTGCAGTTTTAGATATACTCTTCTCTAATCCAATTTTGTTTTCAGATTCTCAGACAAAATAATTGTTGATCCCATATGCTCTACTCTATCAATAGCTTCCAGTTTCACAATCTCTTGCTTTTCTAAATGCAACATTTTGTTGTTAAATTTGGCACATTCTGCAAGAGTTGGCATCAAACATATTCCAGATTTCTTCTCAGTAATTTTCTGAAAAATATTCTCAGGCACAACATCTTGTTCTGGATATAAATTTGACAGTAATCGTGCATGTAAAGCTTCTTTCCCATGCTCGGTCACTTTTCCAATTCTAACATCTTGTAGAATAGTCTTGTAAACTTCATCCTTCGCCTGACGCATATTTTCATGCAGTTCAGCATAATTGAAGTTTAACCATATATTGACGTTGCCAATGCTGCCTAGGCACTTCCTGGTATCTTCATGCGTGAGCATTTTGAACACAGGTTGCCCTTTCACTGGTGTCAGCTGCAGAAGATCTCCGAAAACAATGATGTGTTTGCCACCAAATAACACATCATACTCTGTTTTGAGAACTTCTTGCATCCTCAAATGCACAAAGGCAAGCATGACATTGGAAACCATGCTTACTTCGTCAATGATAAGAAGTTTCATTTTCCTCAAGATTCTTGAAACTTCAAAACAAGCATCTCCAGATAGCTTGTGATATTGTAATTTGTTGTCATGCTCCACTGGCAGCATCAGTAAACGATGTAAAGTAATCCCTTTAATATTATGTGCTGCCAGTCCAGTTGGAGCAGTGACAACACAAGACAGCGATAACTCTGTCCTTTCCTGCAAATAGCATGAAATTGCTTTAATGAGGAAACTTTTTCCAGTTCCCGCTTCTCCACTCACGTACAGTCGGACAGGCTTCAACGACGTACATGAGCACTCTTTCTTATCATGACTTAATCCATGATCAATTTGCATGGTAACTTCGTCATATATTTTCCTCTGCTCAACGTTGAGTTGTCTTTCCAACTCTTCTAAGTTAACCGCATCCTCTTGAGCATGTGCCATGGCTCTTTCCACTTCATTCATAGCAGTGGCAGCTTCATTTTCGATAACAGGTCCTCCTAGTGGATCCTGACTCAATGAAGCAGAACTCTGACTGTCCTGAGAACTGCCTCTGGCAATCTCGGCTGCAATCGTTGCTTCCTGCTCAATTTCCGCATTCAACATTTCTACATATTTGGGAAAAGCAGGACATTCTATGGTCTCCTTGGCGGCATTGAAAGAGTCTTCGTAACAGAGGAAATCTCCAAGCAGTTCCTCTTCTGCACGCCAAGGCTTGAAAAGTTGCAAAAGTGCTAAATAGAAAAACTCCTTTTTTTCAGGAGATTCACCACTCAATTTTCGATGGTTTACCAAGTGGCATTTTCTTTGCTTGACCAGACATCCCTCACTTCCTATTACAGCATACACTCCTTTCTCAGTATCTTCTTTGATGTTCCTCTTGAATATGTAATTTTGCAGAACCTCATACAGACAAACATTCTCGAGGTGACTGCTTCGATTTGGATAATATGTATCCAACATGTTTGTCTTCAAAATGTCGGTACTGTTTGGCTCCTTTTCCGCCAAATACTCAATTTCCCGCACAGGTTTGAGAACTCGATTACGCGTTGCAGCAAGACCAAGACTCGCCCAAACGATACTCCTGGACTTGGCATAGAGACTTGCTGAAGACAACCGGTCAGAACATTCGTACGCTCCGATTTCTCGATGCGACAACATCTTCAGACTGAAACTGTACAACTTCTTGCTGAGGCTCTTTTCATGGGAAATGTCCTCCCACATATCCTTCAATTCTGTCTTCTCTTTTTTGGTGATGTAAGACGTCACATACCGAGCCACAGCCATACAGTTATCAGCCACAAACTGTATATCCATGTTAGCATTCCACATGGACAAAATCACCGGGTTGTAGTCGTTGATGTACTTGGACTCTTGGTTCCTCTTCAAATTGTAAGTGTTTTTAGGTGATTTCTTCATGACATTGTGTCGCAGCGAAGACATCAAACTGTTTACTCTTCCTTTAGAAATCACCGGTCGTGGAAAGCCGAAACGACATTTAGTGTAGAACTTGTCCTTGTTTCGGAATTTACGACGGCAGTACTTTCCACATCGATGGCTTTGGAAACGCAGAACTTTTTCTCTTAGGCTTTTCTTCTCCTTTGCGTTTGGAACAGCACACGTAGAATACTGTTGGATGAAACTCATCACTGAGTCTTCTGGATCCGTTCCAAATTTAGGTGCATCCTTGATCCACAGCAACATATGTATATGAGGAGCACCTCTTGCTTGGTACTCCTTTCTCCAGAAGAAATCCAACACCTCTCCAAGAGGTGGATTCTTCTTATTCATGATGAAAGACATCATAGCTTCAAATCTATGATTGAAGTACCTACATACATTGACTGGATCCAAAGAGCACAGTTCTCCAGGTGTCTTGAATTCGATGTTATCTACGTTAGCATTTGCCTCTCGTAGAAATTCAAGTAAGTCTTCCCAGCCATACTCGGCACAGCTCAGAGTGAGGAACCATGTGGGAGTACCTAAGTTCCTCAGCATACATTTTAAATCACCATGACGACGGTACCAGTACTCATTAGTACCACGCTGACACGCCATGAGATTAATCAGGTGAGAATCCAAAATACTGTCTTGGACATTGACTTTATCCATAAAGTCACTTGCCGAGATGTTTTGCATGTGTATACCACTTTTCAAGATGTGGTTCACTGCATATGACAGTCCAGACAGATCGCTTTCAAACAGGAGATGAAACAAATAAGGAATGCATTGTCGAAACCTAGCATCTCCTGCATACAATCGCAAAGTCCGGTATTCAGAAGCAGGAATTTGATGAGGTCGCTCATCATATCTTCCTCCCTGACCTGTTGGAAAAAGCTGTGGGAAACACCGAGCTTCCAAACTTTCCTCCCAAACACTAATGGGACTCCCTTTGGCTTGTTTCATTTGAAACAACTCAATAGCATTCCCCATGACTTCCTTGGAATGCAAAGGATGAACACTATAATGTTCATATATTTCTTCACTAGTAGAGGGTTCTACTTTCTCAATTTGACCAGCACACAAATCGCTATCCTCTTCCTCACTTACTTCCTCTTCTGCAACATATACATTCTTATAGTATTTATTATTTTTTTTCAAATACAATGTTGCCTTTTTAACTTTCCTAACATCTACTAAATCTTGCCATATTTTCTTATTCTTTGTCGGAACCCCATTAACTAAGATAACCAGAGGTTCCTCTTCCACTTTTTCTACTCCAATTGTGTTAATGTTTTTCTTCAAATCTAGAGGCAAATAAACAACTCTTCCCTTTAATCCTCTCTGTAAATCTGATGGAGGCAATTTCCCTGTCTTTGGCTCCATTCTTACAATAGCCTGAAAGGGATGGATACTTTGAATCAAAATAGATTCATAAGTATTTAAATCCTTCAATTCAGAAGGAATCTCAACCAATTCCAGATTATTATGAACTGCTCTAGCAGGCATCTGGTTTTGATTTAATTTGCAACAACAATAAGTACACACACGTTGATCCAATCCCAAATCAAAACAATTTTCTACCATCAAGTATGTTGCAAAATCCTTCCATTCACTATTATTTTCCCTTTCACTTTTTGCATATAAATCCACTAACTTAGTCTGATTCTTATAATAAGTGCGTCGACAACACACACAAGTGAAATTAGGCCTCTCACTTGATTTCACCTCAAACGTCGCAATTTCCCTCTGGAAATTATCTGTACTGGAAACCTGTACACTATCTTCCACATGACCCTCTTCTTCTTGCTCAATTTCAACATTCTCCTCTTTACTTCCAAAGTAACAAAACTCAATTTCTTCACATATATTCTTCACATCTATTTCAGAACCATGCAAAAGAGCAGCGCATAATTGTTTAAGCATAATTGCTGGACTCTTAGCATAATACAACATTCTAACTAATTTCCTCACTTTGTTATGATGCACTGCTAGCATCCTGAAATGATGAAAAACACTCTGGCATACTCTCCTGGAAAGACAAGCCAGTGAATGTCCATGCAAACCTGTCACTTCTCTTACTCTGCAAGGATCTAATTCTTGCAACAACATCATTTTCTGCTTCAAACTTTTCTTATTAAATGACCGTACAAAATCACAAAGCAAATTGATGGAATCCTGTCGCACACTGCAAATACTACTACACTTCCAGGTGTACACAGGACCCTTAGCACGTCTTCCTAAAACCTCATTACCTAACACCTCTTCTGCCTCTGTTGTCACAAGTTTTTCTTTTTCAACTGGACAACCATCTTTCACTTCATAAGCACGACCACTGGTGTCAACTGCATGCACCAAATCATTATCCTGGAAATAACTCTCCTCATTAAAAAATGCCTCACAGCTTGAACTATGCATCCATTCTCCAGAAAAAACTTCACAAAAATTACTACGATTAACTATTCTCTTCCATCTACTATTTCTTTTGAAATCATAAATTGCCTTGTTTAGCTTCCTAATTCTATTGATTATCAAAATAAATAACTTACGTTTAATTTCAAATGCCTGATCAATAACTTTCTCAACTTTTTTTTTTCTCTTATAAAAAACCAGTTTCTGTTGACCTTTCTTAATATTTTTTAACAAATTGCCAATTATCCTGTTGCGGAACATTCGTTTACGAATCTCCCTAAACTGTTGTTTCCTTCTACTATCATGCACAGAGTTATCTCTTGCTCTAGCACTAACATTTTTGATTGGCCTTTCCTTTCCATTTGAATTCCTTCTCGTTTTATGGACTGAAACATTTTCTGTAGTAATATTTTTTTTACTACACATATTTCTTATAAATAGTTTTGTGCTCTTACCCGGTGCTTTCTTCGTGACTTGACAAATCTTTTTGTTAGAGGACTGCTGCGTTTTTTTTTTCACCTGCTGTCTTTGACGTTTTGCAGCCTTTCTCTGTCTTTCTATTGTAGGCATGGTGAAATCTTGAAATGATCTGCAGTTGAATCTGTGGAAAAATATAATAAATAATGTTATTAACCATTATTACCAAACAGTAAATCAGTAACAGTGATAAAAAACTTAACACACTACTTGACATTTTAATTAGAAGATTTTTTAGTCGTTGGCAAATTTACAATACAGAAATACCAGAAAAGAAATGACATTTATATTTGTTACCTATGCTATTTTATATGTGAATCTGATCTAATTTTATGAGCATATTTTAATATTTTATTGAAGACACTACACATAACCTGCTTTTGAAGGTGTCTTTATTTTTAAATTAAACGGTTTACCTTTTTACTTTTTATTAATTATAAATTTTAAAAATAAATGTTTATATTTCCAAAGGCTCAAGCAGGTCAGCTTCCCATCCTATATCATATAATTCGGACAAATCTGCATCCTCATCACGCTCTTCTTCATCCTCAGGATTTAAATCATCCAAGGGATCAACATCCACTGATGTTTCAATTACAAGTTCAATGATGAGGTCAAAATCAACTGATTGCAGATTGTCGCTCATGTTGAGGTTGTCTTTATCTTTAAAGAAAGATAACAACAATGAGATGTTGCAGAGTAAGAGACAAATCTCACAGATTATAATAGTAAAATTGTTTAACAAGAGTAACATTTTGCAGCTATTATTTAGCCATGTCCAGTGATGCTGAGCAGGTGAAGCCTATGTCTAATCTTTCACTGAACAGGACTCATCTCTTCTTAACCTTAGATAAGCCTCACCGACTCTGTGTCCCCTGCACATACTTAAATGTAAAGGGGCAGATTTATGTTAAATGGCACATCCCCAGGCATGCACCAGTTAACGTGCACCACTGCTCTGCCACCCATGGTGTGCCACATTTACAATCAGATAGGAGAAACCTGCGTCAAAACCCTGCGCCTGCTTGAAGCAGGCATAGGTCTTGACGCAACATTGTGGAGATGGTGCACCCCTGAGCCTTGCTGGAGCTGCATCGCACTTGCGATACAACTCCAGCAATGCGCCACCTTAACGGCACAGATGCGTCAAGCATCTGTGCCGTTTTTGCCCCATGCTGTGCCGCATTGTAAATGCAGCACACCATGGGTGGCGGAACAGCGGCGCAAGATGACTGGCACATCCCTGGTGATGCGCCAGTCATCATAAATCTATCCCTAAGCTTCTTATCTTGTTAGAGATGAACTGCCATATGTATCATCAAAATATTTTGCATTTCCTAAATAGCGAATTTTAAGGAATAAATAGCGATTCTTTACCATTCCTAATTTGCGATGAGCAAATTGCTAATTGCAAGTTACCCATTCATTTCCATGGGCTAGGAGGCTCATAGGAATGAAGGTTTAATTTGCGATTAGCAATTTGCTCATCACAAATTAGGAATTTTTCCAAGGGTGCAGTGGTGTCTCAAGAACACCCTGCTGCACCCCTGAAAAAGAAATTTGGGGGCATATGGCACACATACATGCCCTAAGGGCATGTGTTGGCGTCATATGGGACCTTTTGTTTTTTTAAAAAAAAGCTTTTTGAAAAGAATTCACAAATTACCACCAATTTACCACAATAGTTTCCAAATCCTTAATGTCATTTTTTACATATTTTTTGTTTGATACATTGCATTTAAGTAGTCACAAAATTTGCAAATCCTTCAGTGCAATTGCAAAATAAGGAATAGCAAATTTTGCTACTCCTTATTTTGCATCAAACTTGTTTGATACATACCATTTGTCTAATTAACATTCGCAAAGGCCAAAATTCATAGAATTTTGATCTTTGCGAATGCTAATTAGCTTGATACATATGGCCCCAAGTGAGGCCTGTCTTACAACATGGTGCATCTTTTGCATCACTGCTGCATCGGTTTCATGTGGTACGTTTTTTTTACACCATGACATATCTGCCTAAATGCATCAATTTGTAATGTTGTCGCCTCATAGCAAATCTTTTGCACCGCCGCTGCATCATAAAAGTGACGCACAGTGGCACAAAAGAGGCATACACCTATCATAAATCTGTCCCTAGCATTTTAAATGATTAATCCAGGATGACGATAAGGTGTGACCTATCCAGAGGTTTGTTTAAGGTGAGGCCTACTCAGGATTGCAGATTAAAGTTACGCTTGATGAAGAATACAGAGGAGATAATACATGTAAAGGCCTACCAATGAAGTAAGTAATGTGCACTTTATTGCACCAGTCATCATAAATGTATCCCTAAGCTTCTTATCTTGTTACAGATGAACCACCATATGTACCATCAAACTATTTTGCATTTCCTAAATAGCAAATTTTAAGGAATAAATAGCAATTCTTTACTATTCCTAATTTGCAATGAGCAAATTGCTAATTGCAAATTACCCATTCATTTCCATGTGCTAGGAGGCTCATAGGAATGAAGGTTGCAATTTGTGATTCGCAATTAGCTCATCACAAAATAGGAATTTTTTCAAGCGTGCAGGGGTATCTCAAGAACACCCTGCTGCACCCCTGAAAAAGAAATTTGGGGGCATATGGCACACCTACATGCCCTAAGGGCATGTATGGGCGTCATATGGGACCTTTTGTTTTTTGGAAAAAAATGCTTTTTGAAAAGAATTCGCAATTTACCACAAACTAGAAGTTGGTGGTAGTTTCCAAATCCTTAATATCATTTTTTACATATTTTTTGTTTGATACATTGCATTTAAGGAATCGCAAATTTTGAATTAAGGACATTTTAAGTCATTTCCACATGTGCAGTGTTTTCAAATTATGATTTGAAAATCGTTTTTGGGGAAAAGTAATGGTTTGCAAATTTATGACAAGGACATAATGGTGTATGCTTCTCTATAAGGCATTTCAGTGTCTCTGATGTAATTTTTCCCATATTACATTATAAGACCTTTCCCCATGGAGCACATTCCTTGTAAATATGCTCCCACCTGTGCATGGCGAATTTAGATTTTGACTGTTTGAGTCACATAGCCATGTTAAAAGTGACCCAAAAAAATTGCAAACGTTTTAAAAAAACACATTCATGTGTCTTAAGGACATTTTAAGTCCTTTCCCCATGGACAATGTTTTCTAAGTGGCGCAAAAGAGGCATACACCTATCATAAATCTGTCCCTAGCATTTTAAATGATTAATTCAGGATAACAATAAGATGTGGCCTATCCAGAGGTTTGTTTAAAGTGAGGCCTACTCAGGATTGCAGATTAAAGTTACGCTTGATGAAGAATACAGAGGAGATAATACATGTAAAGCTCTACCAATGAAGTAAGTGATTTCTACTTCATTGCGCCAGTCATCATAAATGTATCCCTAAGCTTCTTATCTTGTTAGACATCATCCGCCATATGTATCATATAACTATTTTGCATTTCCAAAAAAGCGAATTTTAAGGAATAAATAGCGATTCTTTACCATTCCAAATTTGCGATGAGAAAATTGCTAATTGCAAATTACCCATTCATTTCCATGGGCTAGGAGGCTCATATAAATGAAGGTGCAATTTGCGATTAACAATTTGCTCATCACAAATTAGGAATTTTTTCCAAAGGTGCAGGGGTGTCTCAAGAACACCCTGCTGCACCCCTGAAAAAGAAATTTGGGGGCATATGGCGCACATAAATTTTAACAACATTCCTTTACCTCAAAAGCGATTTTCAAATCATAATTTCAAAACACTACACATGGGAAAATTACTTAAAATGTCCTTAAGACACATAAAAGCGTTTTTTGATTGCCTTTCCTGCATGGTTGGGTCATTTTTAACATGGCTATGTAACACAAACATTCAAAATCTAAATTTTCCATGCACCCGCGTATACAAGCACATGTCCCGAGGAGCTGTGCCCAGACCCTGCACTCGATATAAAAACAAAGTGGTCCTAGACACATTTTTTCAAACACATATAAATGAATTATTCATTCTTTACTCTTTGTGGGACTTAATCCTGAAAAAGAAGGAGACAGAGTAAACCCCCCCCCCCCTCTCCTTCTGTCCTGAGGAAGACCCGTAGCTGAGGTGTTGAACCCCCCTCCACAGCGCCAGGGTCGAAACGTCGACGATTCCCCCCCTTTCCTTGTGCCTGCACCCCTTCCCCTGCCCTTTTACTTATACTAAAACCGTATGATTAATATACGTGGGGCTGGCATAATACTAAGGGAATAGAACCTTAGTCCTTGTTCGAAATCATTTGATTATCCTGGTTATTCAGTTTTTCTTTTTCTTTACTTTCACTTGAGCACAAAATCCTTTGCACTTTCTACTGCGCCTGGCAGAATTCCCCCAACTTTTGGGTTTTTTGTAAATATGTATATATGATTGTGAAATAAATTGTGAATTTATATTGCTATATACAAACTTAGTGTCATACAATTTGTTTTGGGTGTTTAGGATAATACTGCAAACGCATTTGGCTTGTCTTTTCTGTCTCCTTCTTTTCCAGGATTAAGTCCCACAAAGAGTAAAGAATGAATAATTCATTTATATGTGTTTGAAAAAATGTGTCTAGGACCACTTTGTTTTTATATCATATGATACCCAGGTCGTTTGACTTTGTCTGGGACCTCCTGCTTACTGTTTTGCTGTCGTGGGATCAGGAAACGCTGGACTTTCGCTGGTCTTTTGCTGGACTTTCACCTACTCCTTGCCGGACCCGCTGCGCGGGCCCCGCTGCATTCTCTGCTTGTGCGTGGAGCTGCAGGGCTGCGAGCTGACCCGCAGGGACTCGATATTCCAAGAGCCCCTGCGTGAGGTCAAGACCCGCAACAACTGGGTCGCTCTCCCTGCCTGCCCCGCCCTCGCCTCAGCAGATAAGGCTCTGCTGCACCGCCCCTCGCTGGGACCTCCTGCTTACTGTTTTGCCGTTGTGGGATCAGGAAACGCTGGACTTTCGCTGGTCTCTTGCTGGACTTTCACCTACTCCTTGCCGGACCCGCTGCGCGGGTCCCGCTGCGTTCTCTGCTTGTGCGTGGAGCTGCAGGGCTGCGAGCTGACCCGCAGGGACTCGATATTCCAAGAGCCCCTGGGTGAGGTCAAGACCCGCAACACCTGGGTCGCTCTCCCTGCCTGCCCCGCCCCCGCCTCAACAGATAAGGCTCTGCTGCACTGCCCCTCGCTGGGACCTCCTGCTTACTGTTTTGCCGTCGTGGGATCAGGAAACGCTGGACTTTCGCGGGTCTTTTGCTGGACTTTCACCTACTCCTTGCCGGACCCGCTGCGCGGGTCCCGCTGCGTTCTCTGCTTGTGCGTGGAGCTGCAGGGCTGCGAGCTGACCCGCAGGGACTCGATATTCCAAGAGCCCCTGCGTGAGGTCAAGACCCGCAACACCTGGGTCGCTCTCCCTGCCTGCCCCGCCCTCGCCTCAGCAGATAAGGCTCTGCTGCACCGCCCCTCGCTGGGACCTCCTGCTTGCTGTTTTGCCGTCGTGGGATCAGGAAACGTTGGACTTTCGCTGGTCTTTTGCTGGACTTTCACCTACTCCTTGCCGGACCCGCTGCGCGGGTCCCGCTGCGTTCTCTGCTTGTGCGTGGAGCTGCAGAGCTGCGAGCTGACCCGCAGGGACTCGATATTCCAAGAGCCCCTGCGTGAGGTTAAGACCCGCAACACCTGGGTCGCTCTCCCTGCCTGCCCCGCCTTCGCCTTACTTTGCCTTCATTACTGCGATAGCATCCCTGCGCGGGAGCGCGCGGGAGCGCCCGGGGCTAAGGCCGGGCAAAGGGCGGGCCCTCTGTGGCCCTCAGAGGCCTGAGGAGCCTGGGCTGGGCCCACCCTCTTGCGTGTGTTGCCGGAGCACCATCTTGACCCCGCTCATCACCTCGCCTAAGACAACATATATTTGTTATGCCTTCACCAGCGCTGGATGGGTCCACCGCAAAGGTGGGGGGAACAAAAAACTGGACATTGGACATCTACTTCGCACGAACACCAGGTGGTGGGGATGGGGAGAAAGACTCCTCTCTAGCCGAGCGTAGGGCCGAGCGACGCCGCTCTATTGAAACCCTAAAAAACGGGCCCCTGACTAAAATTCCTATCTCTCAAGTGGGTGAGTCACTCAGTATTAGCGAGGGCCCTTCATCAGACGAGGGCGTCCCGCTTCTGCTGAGGAATTGTATTACTCCCCCTTGTCTACCCATCGACCTAGTTCCTAGCGTTAATGATTCAACTAACCCTAGTAATGTGCCCATTGACTTAACCTCCCAAACAATCCCACCTATTAAAGCACCTAAACCTGGGAAAGGCAAGCTAAAAACAGTTACTGATGTCATGATCCATGCCCCCCCCCCAATAAACGAAGAAGGAAAACAAGGGGAGGTCATGCTAAAACGAAAATCTCCCATTCTGATTTTGGGAAAGGCTCCAAACCTGCCCCAAACCATGATAGATCAATGGTGGATGTGCATAGCCCCTCCCTTGACAGACGTGTTCACACTACCAACCTTGAGGATGTCCCCTTGATTAACACATCCAATGTAGCACCACCGTCCGCTCCTCTGGGAAACCTGGAATTCCTGCTCAGATCGCTGCTCTTACCGATCAGTGAGAGCATAAAGAAAGTGGAGATCAGGCTCACCATTCTAGAAGCCACATTGAGCAGCTTGAAACCAACGCCCACTATCCGAGATAGACCTTCTGAGCTCAAAACCCTCCCTACCTCACACCTGACCCCACAACCCCTTCAACTGAATCTGGGACCTTTCCTGGTGACCACTGATACCCCCCTCTCACATCCTCCCGCGCCTAACCCACCTGTGCCCCCACCTAGCAAAATCATAAACCCATCATTACAGTCTTTATGCCCAGCCCCCACTGTGTCAAACAAACCAACACAATCACTTCCTCCTTTACCAATAATAAAATCCAATCCGCCCACAAATAATATATCAAGTAGAGATCCGGCTGACCAGTCAACTCCATATCCTAAAAGGTCAAGACGTAGAACTGTTGACTTACCCCCGGACTCTGCCCCATTTACAATTGTCCTCACAGGAGTTCCAGAGCTAGCAGAAGGGGCCAGAGAGAATTATCATGCACTAAAAAATAAAACCATTTATTGGTTGAAGCAGAATAGACCCCTCCCGGCACATGTAAATGGAGAAATCCTGTCAGTAAGACGAGCGGTGTGGGTGGGCTCAAGGCCAAAAGATAAAAGGGGAGACGTGATTATTATCAATTTTAAAGACCACAGGGCGGTAAGAACCCTAGGAGATTGGTATGAGGCAATAGGCGGAGATGTTATCTCCACACACTACGTTAGCTACTTCTATCCACGAGAATTGATGAACAATTCCAGACACCTTCAAACAAGAAGGTATCGTCCAGAGTGGAGAGAAGTATCCTACCAACCTGTTCAGAATCACTTTCCGAATCAACCCTTGCAACAACCTCACCCTCAGTCACAATGGGGCAGCATGAGTTACAACTATCAAACACCATTCCCAGAGTATACCATTCCAACATTTAATCACTTCTCAACACTGTATGGCCTAGAAAGTGTTGATTGACTCAACAGTAACTTCCTCTTGACCCAAGACTGTCCCAAGATAAAAGAAGGCACTCTACCTGGTGACTTCACCCAAGACACCAAGGGTGAAAATCGTAGAACTGAAGAATGCACCCATTCAACGCAATCGGACCAATCATCTGACAGGGACCGGGAAAATTTAATTAGAGGGGATAACATCACCACTATCTCTACTCCAGCTTACGAGGCCCATATTAATAGGGAGTTGGAGGTATCTGTCTCTAATACGCCAAATAGGTCAAACGGAAGCCAGGCCTCCGTCATTAGAGGAGAAAAAGTCCATTTCATGTATTGGAGCTGTGCAGGTCTTAGAGATAAATTTCTGGATGGAAGACTCTTAGAGTTTGTCGGAGATCCCCAAGTCTTGGCTCTACAGGAAACTTGGCTCACAAATGAAATGCACCTGATAGGGTACAAAACTTATTTTTCCGCAGGAATTGCAGGTACCCATGGGAGAGCTAAAGGTGGGCTGATAACTTATATATCGAATACTATACCTGGCCTGGTAGTTACACCAATCAGCTTAGAAACCCACTATCAGATCCTGAAACTGGTATTTAAGACAAAGAGGACCATTCTCCTCGTCAACCTTTATGACAACGCACCGGAAAACGAGAGAATAAAAATACTGGGGGCCTTATGCAAGAAATTAAGTAGTGATACGAAATTAATACTAGAGGCTGAACCACCGAGTATCGTTTGGGGAGGCGATTTTAATCTCCACCCCTGCGAGAATCAAAATAGTAATATCTGTGGAATGGGCATTGGGACTGATGAGCATATAACCCATTTTACTCACTCAGCGGTGGGTGACTTCCTAAACGAATCCTTGTCCAGCTTGGATCTAATAATACTAAATCAAACAAACCCCCTACTTGGGAAGCTGGACCCTACTTATCTTGGAAGGGGAAGCGAAACCACTATTGATTACATCCTCACCACAGCGACCTTAGTAAATAAGATCCTGAATTTCAGGGTGAAAATTAACACCTTAAGCGATCACTCAGCTCTAATTTTTGACCTAATTCTGGACCAACCTCAGTTATCTCCCCAAACTTTAATGTCCACCCTTTCACAGAATAATATCCACCTCACAAAAACAAATGGCTATACTCTTGGTTGGGGGAAGATTGACCCAAATAAATTGACAAATAAGGTTGTAACTGCAATTCAAACAGAAATTTTGAAGTGCTTAGATTTGGAGGTATCTGACGAGGAAGTCCTGTCCAATTTTAAGGCGATTTTAGTTCAAGTAAACGAACACCTTACTGTGAGGCAGAAAGGGACAGTGGAAAAAAGAAAAAGGATGGTTAAACCACGATTGCTCAGTAGCCCACAAAAACCTAAGAAGAGCACTATCACAAATAACAAGAGATAAAGAGGAGGTCAGGTCTCTGAGAATAACCTACAAGTTGGCCTGTAAAGCGAGAAAAGAAGAGCTAAAAAAGGCATTATGGGACCAGCTGCACGAAAGCTCTTTAAATAAAGATAGTGATCTATTTTGGTTAAAGCACCTTTCCTGACGGATTCAAAAGATCAGCCAAGCCTTGATGTAGCTATTGAGGGACAAACCTGGATAAACCATTTCTCTAAGATTTTTGGCAAACCACCAGTAGCAGCTGCCAGCGGAAATAATCCCACCATATATGAGGGCAATTCATTCCCAATCCCTCTGACACTCGATCTATACGAGGTAATAAATGCACTGAACGCTAGTAAGAGTGGAAAAGCCCCGGGGCCGGACGGGGGTACCAGTTGATTTTTTAAAATTTAGAATGGATCTCTGGGCCCCAATAATAAAAAGGGTGTTCGATGCAGCAATGGCCCGTGGATTACTCACGAGGTGTGGCGCCGCGGCCAGGGCGACTGACGCTGGAATCTGGGGACCACGGTTCGATCCCCGGCTCCGGCGGCAGGTCAGCCCAGCACCATGTGACTCTGGGCAATAGCTCGCTTAATCTTCCCGACGGCCCCCAGCGCCTAGAGACCCTTACGGGTGATTGTGCGCTTTACAAATCTGGACTTTACTTTACTTTACATCCTGGACCCAATCAATCCTAGTACCCATCTTTAAGAAGGGAAATAAAGAGGAGGTGACCTGCTATCGTCCAATCTCCCTCCTGGATTCACTGGGGAAAGTACTGGGCAGAGTGGTTCTCCAGCGTCTACAGGAGTGGGCGGACGATACCGGGACCCTCTCGGATATCCAGTATGGCTTCCGAGAGGGCCACGGAACTACGGAACAAGCCCTGAACTTGGCCCTACTGATGGGAAAGTATGTCTCAGCAAAGCGCGAGAGGTTGTACATGGTGAATGTCGACCTCTCTGCCGCCTTTGACTGCGTCAGTCATGCAAAACTCTGGTCAGTTTTGATCAACATGGGAATGGACGTGGTTCTTTTGACCTTCCTTAGAGAACTTTACTCCAACGCCTCCGCGAGGGTGCGTTTTGGAGTACGGGGTGAATTATCAGACTCCTTTCTTGTAGAGCGCGGCGTCAGGCAGGGATGCGTTCTTGCCCCTTTCCTCTTCTTCCTCTATACCAACGGCCTTGAGGTAGAGATGCTACGGGGGGGATAAGACCTACCCCGCGTAAAAGAGCGATTGGTCCCTGCGCTCCTGTACGCAGACGATGCGGTGATTATAGCACGCACTCCTCGTGAGCTACAAAAATCCTTGAACAGCTATGCAAAATTTATGAGTGACCTAGATCTCCTCATACACATAAAGAAAACCTTTGTTATGGTAGCTGGACGGGCTAGGAGAAACGGAAAAACAATTCTCCTAAATAATGAACAATTAGAATCCACTCCCCAATATCCCTACCTGGGAATTATGATAGACGAGAAGCTCAACTGGAGAGCGGCCATAGAAGCTCGCAAGCACCAACTTTTGCGATCCATTGCTGCTCTCATGAAATTTGCCCAGAAATTAGGGGAAAAAAACCCATTTGAACTACTCCAAATCTATAGAGCGAAGTGCCATTCAATCGCACTCGATGGGGCGGGCTTATGGGGCCACAAACACACTAAAGTCCTACAGGTGGCGGAGAATACTTTTATAAGATTTTTACTGTCAGTCCCTAAAAGAGCATCGACTTTTGCCTCTCATGCAGAACTGGGACTACCACACATTGAGGACCTGGCCAAAATTGAACCTGTACTCCTTTGGCGCAGAATATGGGCCTCAACAAAGAACTCTCTTACTAAAGCTATTGTCGCAGACTGTATGACCCTAGATCGCGCAGATAAAATAGACTGGTTAAGATATGTTAAAAATCGCCTCACTGATCTAGGAATGGCCGAGTATTATCATAACCCAGACTTAATTACTGGAATTCCTAAGAAAGACCTCAAGGCAAAGGCGTTGAGTCACTTTGAAGAATTACGCATCACTGCGGAGATTAAGAAACCTTCTGTACAGCATTCCCTGGCGGTCACAACAACAATGGAAATGGAACCATATTTAACCTATGTTGACTCGCAGTTTGAACGTTTCTTATTAGCGAGATTTAGGCTAAATATTTTCCACAGGGTCGTAGCATTCCCAAATAGAAATAGCTGGGAAGAGAGTTTAATTCCCTGCCCTTGTGATGAACTATCTGAGCAGTCAACGATCCATACTGTACTGTTCTGTAAATATTACTCCGCCCATCGAAGACTTTGGCTATCCCCATTGCTGAGAACCTTAGGCCTCCGAAAATGTCGTCCCGCTATGTTATGGTTACAATTTTTATCCTCAGAACATGTTTGTAAAGTTGTTAGTACTTTTTTAAAATGTATCTTTAAATCAAGGATCAATTTTCAGAATAACAATCTTTAAATTGTCCTAAACAAATTATTACCGCTAAAAACTACAAATACGCCGAATATGTTTTAGTATTGTTAAACTGCATGTAAATACACTGTATAAATGCTTTTATGGTAACTCATGGAAAATGAATGCCGAATAAAGATTTGACTACTACTACCCCATTTTTCTTAACAGACCCTGCACTCATCATACTAAATTGGGATATTCCACGTATTTCTCGATGGAGGACAATTTAAGCGCCCCGTATTCCCTCGTTAATTGATCAACTGAACATGGCGTCTCTCTGCGCAGCGCTTTCTGCAGGGGACCTCTTTTGTGGTGTCTGAGACACAGGGATGTACCCCGCCACCGAGCGGAGTTCACTTCCCCCTCACTCCTAGGCGAGACTGTGGGTCTCAGACCTCTTCAGTCTCTGACTGACCCCTGCTTCACAATAACCCGGCGAGGCGGGAAACAGGCAGCCATTGCACATGGAGGAGGAACTGCATAAGGGTGGTGTGGGGGTTCAGCTCTTGGAGGGTTCCTCGTTCGGGGGAGCATGTGAGATGTTGCTGTTGCTCTCATATTTGGTCTTAAACCATTTCTGCTGCCCTACACACGTCGGGATGCAGAGTAGAGGGCAAGTTTTGAAGTGACTCCCGAAACCGAACTGGGTGGTCTTCAGTATCACTTCCCTCCCCAAGTCACCCCCATTGCTGACCTGTGATCCACGGTGTCCCTGAACCCCAAGTGACAACCGACGCTCGTCGCCCAGGGTAACAGCAGAATCACTGCTTTGACCGATACTCCAGTTTTATTGTCACATCACAGCCGCTTCCCTTACTCCTTAAAAACACCCTACTGAGGGAAGTTTGTTCACGTGCAGCAACAGCCCCCCCCCCCCCCCCCAATAACCCTGTTAGCTGAGGTGTGCTCCTCATAGTAACTGCAAGCCTGGAAACACGAGCACCGTTGTCAAAGATCGTGCACAACCACAAATGCATAACGCATTTAAAATCCACGTGAAATCCGTTGAGCACAGCACTTTTCCGAAAAGGTTTCGCCCCGGAATAAAGGCAAGCGCCCAATGAAGCGCCAACTCCAATACACACCGCTGAATATTAAAGAGTTGTTTCCCTGGCGGTACTGTGTGATTACATGTGCCCGGGGAGGCCTGGTTCACAAAGCCTCTTTGTTAGAGATATGCAGGGGACGGCCCATCTGGGCTGGATCCTTTGCTTCAGACGATCCAGTCTGGATGGGCTGGACAAAAAGGGAAAAGGGCGGCAAAAGAAAAAAACTAATTTCCAATGGCAGGCCACCGTTTAGCATAAATGGTGACGCCAGTCAATGAAAAATAGTGGCGGGGCTTCAAGTCCCCATCTGAAATCTCCTCATTAACAATATGTCTCGCCAGAGCGAGCAACGCATGCGGGCTGCAACGCTAGGCGAGACCTAAACAATGCGTCAAGTACCATCGGAAGTGTTCCTTTTGGCCTGGACTAAGTATATTGCTGCTTTGGTGGGTTACATCGGCGAGACAGCCTTCTATAATGTAGGGCGCCACTTGTTGGGACTCTTACCATGACAGACCTGCCTCTTGAAGTTGTGATGAAACTTGAGGACCTGTCTTGTCTCTTAACTGGGGAGCAACCTTGTTCAAAGTGGTGACAGCACTATAAATATTTTATTGAGTCAAAGTGCTCCGCAAGAGTTTCAGCACAATTACTAGGCAATTTATTATTCCATGGGCCTATGAATGTTTGGCCTGTACCTGAACATACTGCTCACTTGAACTGGGCTGGCAGGAGAGTGGAAACTTAGACATGCAACATTCGGTGGGTTGACTTCAAGCCAAGGCCAACAGGAGTCACAAAGAATGTTGTTTCCATTGTGTTTTATGAATGGAGGCTGCAGCATTGCTTGCAATCAAATTTAGCCTCTTTTTAGAATTAAAATGATAATTGTGCATTGCTTTTTCAAACAGCCTTTTTGCACCATTTGGTACTTATGAAAAAAAACATAATGTATAGAATTATTAGTTAATGGTGAGCTACAGAAAGAGGCCATGCCAGACACCACATGCCTTCTTTTGTATCCCAATTTGTGCCTTTTATATGTTAACATGCACGTTAGTTGTATAAAACAAAGGCGTAGTGTTAGGATACAGCCTTCTCAAAAAAAAGAAATAGAGCAAGAGACACCTCGTACTAACATTTGATCCTCCTCAATGCACCCTCTCCTCACCATCTCTGATCCACAGATACCTTGGAAGTAAAATGAAAATCACGGTCATTCTTCCTCAATTAATGTTGAACAATCATTTTCCCCATCAGTAATAACTGGAGTGGCTGTAGTAGATGATTTTACACATTACCTTTTCTTTTCATATCTATCTCATAAGTGAGATCAAAGAATACGGAATCAGACTATACCTGGCTGAAAAGCCCATAATAATGTCCAAACTGGTCCTAGGTTGCTTATATTCTGGTTCAGAGAGGACCTGGCTTGACAGTTTGGGCCGGACTGTTCCCATTGGAGCAGGGTCAAGACTGATTTGCATATGGCTGGGTCCAAACGGAGGTGGCTTGGTGGTCGAAAAGTGATGTATTGGGGTGTGGGTTGCCAGTGGCTGAGAATAATTCAAGCATTCCATCCATCACCTTGTTGTGGTTGCGGTTATGGACTTCCCATGAATGTCTATTCTGATCACACTTTGAATATAGAATGCAAGGGTGCACTGTCTACATTCTTTCTGACGGCCAATACCTTGAGTTCAGTTGCTGCATTTTTATAGCCGTCACTCTCAAACCATCTCTGGTTTATTTTGTATTTTAATCCCGTTATTAGGATGCTTCCAATCATAAGTTCAGTAGCAAGTGCTTTGTATACACCATGACTAAGCTAGTTTAACAGTGTTTTTAATATCTCTTTTAATCTCGTGGGCCTTTCCAGATTGGTTGCTATGCAGCTATGAAGAAGAAAATCTATGCAATGGGAGGAGGATCATATGGAAAGCTCTTTGAATCAGT
Organism: Lissotriton helveticus; assembly: GCF_964261635.1. Taxonomy (NCBI): domain Eukaryota; kingdom Metazoa; phylum Chordata; class Amphibia; order Caudata; family Salamandridae; genus Lissotriton; species Lissotriton helveticus. The sequence goes on along the minus strand of NC_136073.1, from coordinate 308,609,148 downwards.
TGAAAGCTATGATCCTAAGACTCAACAGTGGACGGCAATTTGTCCTCTCAAGGAAAGAAGGTGAGTAATCAAATGAAAATACTGAGAATAGCAGTTATTTATTGAGGAAGTTGATTAGTTAATGGGTGGTCTGATAATTAAACATGATTTTTCAAAGTCAGTCTTATTTGTGGCATTTCCATCAGAAAATATAGTTAGTTTTGATGAGGAGTACACAAATTCAGTGGAAGGGTCTGGTCAGTTGTGTGCAGTTTCTGCACCTTCTGTGCAAATATATTGAACCACATTTTCCAAGCCCAAATTTAAATATGTTTATGATTTATTTCACTTTGGAAAGGACAAGTACTACATGGTTTGTACAAAACGGGTTGTTCGTCGTATACATTTATGCGCAATCAGTGGCTGAAAATAAAAATCAAATTTAAAAAATGCTGTGGCTTTTGTAGGGGTTTTAGTGGATGGGGAACATGACTTCCAATTCGGTCTAACTCTCCCAGACAGAAGAACATCAAGTGATCCCCCAACTATCTCACTGTGCTTGGAGGAAGGCAATTGCCTTTGTTTGTAAGACGGGTCATTGCAGTCAAGGGAGTGGCCACAATCTTATTTCGCATAGAGGTGGGGTTCTGGTGGATACTTTGACCTGCAGATTCTTCATCTGAAGAATAATCCCAAGTGTCAGACTGGGTCTGGAAACTTCAAAGCTCTCAGGTCACCGATAGGGAGTGATGGCTTCAAATTGATGCAAGGAGTGACATCAGATGACGTCACTGAAGCCATATACCGCTTACCCAGGCGCAACAACATGAATTCAATTTTTTTCTAGGCCTTCAATCCTGATTTGGAGTTTGCTCGCTTTTGAGAGTGGTGAGTTCTCCTCACGCAAAATTGTTATTAGTTTAGCGCCATGTCTCTCCGAAGTATTTGAGCTTGAAGTCCTGTAGAGATTGCTATGGAAAGATGTTCATTTATGACCTGTTCACAATCTGCGTGTGGTGCTTCGGTTCTGACCACCATTCATGTGTAGCTGCAACTCCTATTAAGAATGCATACACGTGGGGCATGCACGACCAAACCCTTTATGGCTCCGAATGACAGGCGAAGTAGTAATTGGTCTAAGCCAAGATCCAGATCTCCCTCCTCACAAATCTAGAGCAAAGAAAAAGAAGCACAGAAAACTCAAGAAGCATGCTCAAGCTTAGTCAGCCAGATGACCCGATCTCCCACAAGATCTTCTTTCTTGGAGCTGGAGTTAATCATGGTGGAGCCTTCAGAACCTGCTCCTACTGGCTCCATACTGGTTTCACAGCTGGCCTGACCTTTGAGCCAACTCCATTGGCTCTGGCTCCATCCTTCCTGGATCGATCGGCACTGGCCCCTTTGGTACCAGACCTTGCAGCCCAGTATCCGTTATCAGAGTTCCTGCAGCTGGGTGCAAATTCAGCAGCGTTTTCTCAATGCTATGGATGGCATTTGCGGGAGGTCCTTGATTCTTTCTGGTATGCCCTTGGGACTTGGACCTCCACTCAGCCTCCGATGTTCAGGTTCAAGGTGCCGGACCTATGGCACAGGCTCCTGTCGTCTCTCCGGCACACAACTATGCAATTCCTCCATCAGTAGCACCACCAAAGCTTCAACACCGCCACCCTCGCCTACATTGAAGCCAAGCTCTGAGCCATCAGCACTGTCTTCTCTCCCTAGGGACCCCACTCCTCAGAAGTGTTCCTGGAGGAAGTGTCATAGACTAATTGACAACATAACAAAAGAATATGCCAATACTGATATGCTCATTTAACACACCTAATGGCATCCAAAGAAGAAATCAAATTCAAAGCTGGGTATTGCTATTTAATAGCTGTTTATTTGGTATATTTGAAAAAGCCAAATGTGTTTACTTGGTACATTTCTTAAGAGTTTGAAAAATTGTAAGCGCAAGAATGAAAAATAGGACACAATAGGATAAAATAACAATCACAACTTCACTAATCAAGCATATCACAGTCATACCACTCACATTCAAACATTCAAAACACAAAGATGCTACCCATAAACTGGAAGGTTCAATGCACCAGTATGGGAAGTATAGGGGGTCTGCTCTAAATTCAACAATAGTAATCACAAAATCATTTCTGTGGAGCGATCAACTCAAGCGGTTTCTTAGCAATAACTTATATTCAAACCATAAGTTATATGGAGTTGGTGGACAGGAAATCAAGTGCGGTACAAATCAGCACAAGACAAACAGAACAAAAGAAGCAGACCAGTGGAAAAAGGCCTACGCGTTTCGAATCCCTATGAATCAAAGGGGATTCTCCTCAGGGCCAAAAGTGTTCTGGAAAACAGACTAATTGAGGCAAAGGACTAAAGCCAGAGGTTACTTGATGTATTTGCTAAGATTCAACCCCTTGAATCTGTATGCCTCTAAAGAGGTGAGGGGAAGATCACCTCTTTGACAAACCTGGTCCCCCAAACGAGAAGGTTATGCCATTCAATTTGGTGGTCAAGAAAGTGGCTGAAGTCTTGGACCTACTCCTACCTTCTGTGCATGTGAAGACTGATGTCCTCGCAGAGGTTCTCCAACCCCACCCCATCTCTACTTTGGAATCTCCACTGCCTTTCAACGAGGCCTAAGCGGAGCCTTTGCTGGCAGCTTGAGAGAAACCTTCCTCTGCACCAGTAGTCAATAGGCTTGTAGTCAGGTGTTCTTGCCCTGTTCCTGGAGACCCTCCATTTATCTCTCTGCACCCATTCCCGGATACTTTGGTGATCCAGTGATATTTTTTTCTGAGGTGATGAAAGGCACGTGCCCTTGGTCAAAGATTCCAAAAGGACAGGGAACCCAGAAGGCTTAAAGCATGGGGAAAGAATATCTTCGCAGCTGGAAATATGACCCTCAAGTCCTTTTGTTCTGATTGCCTATTGGCCCGTTAGTCCTACACCTTATGGGACATGACCTCACTGATTAGGCCAAATGTTCCAGAAGATATGCATGGCCATTTCTACGAAGTGTTGCAGCATGGCCAGAATGTGTTGCGCCGTATAATCATCAGGCCTCGATTCTGCTGGAAAGAGCAGTGAGCACTGGCAGTCTCCATCAGGAACCATGCCTTGCTCAGAACATCAGGCTTTTCTAGTGAGGTGCAGGTTAGTCTTATTGCCCTACCCTTTCATTACGGGTGTCTATTCATAGAGAAAGTCTATGCAGCCCTAGAAAAATTCAAGAGCAGCAAGGCTACAGCTCGTTCTTTGGGTCCGCAACAGTCTCATCCCCAAAAAGACTGCAGACTGTTTCATTGCTTTCAGGGATTCTCCAGGATCTTCTCCTTTCTGCAGCGACAAACTTATCAGCTGCAAAGTCAACTACCCCAAAACCTGTACAAAGGTAGAAGCAGAGATAAGGGGTGTGGATCCCTCCAGCCAGCCTTCCCCCCCCCCCCTCCCCCACTGTAGCTCAAGTGTTACTGATGTTGATGTAGGGTCATTGGACCTGCAGGATGCCAACTTACACATTCCAATCCTGTGGTCTCATCAGAAGTATTCATGTTTTGTAGTGAGTTCCACACACTAACAGTTAGCAGTACTCATTTTTGGTGTCACGCCTGCCAGTCCTCCGATCGGATTGCGCTGCCCATGTAACACGCATGCGCGAGGGGAACGGCTAGAGCCAAAAGCCTGACTTCCCCGCTTCTCTGGGCTTCGCGTTCTAGTGCCTCAGTGTTTCCGATCGAACACGTCACTTCCGTGGAAGTCGTTTCCGTTGTCTCTGAGCCGTCCGTGCTAAGGCATCCTCTGATCCCTGAAGCGCTTTCCTGATCCTGTTTTGTAGCCGGCTGCCTTCTGAGCGGTCCCAGGCTGTTTGTCAGATACACGTTTTTGCGTATCGTAACCGCTCTTCCGCCCCGTCATCCTGAGTCCCATAGCGGTTCGTCCTTCATTTTCCTGCAATTTGGACGGAACCGATATTTGAATCAATCTCCCTCCTGAGCCGGCTGTCTTCTCTCCGGTCCTGAGGGAGTCCTAGGCCTGGGTTTTGCGGTTCTGCCCGTCGGCCGGACACTCTTTGTTCCGCCGGCGGACGGACTTGCGGAGTAAGGGCCTGGGATCGCACTGAGGGATTGTGGGAGTTGTGGTCCGCCAGGACTTTTATCCTTTTTTTTGTTTCTTTATTGTGGACTCACTGGTGTCTTATTGGAGGCTGGCAATCGTCACAGTGCGTGGGCATGAAGAACGGGTAAAGCGCTATTAGCGCCACATTTATTTCTATTACCCTGCAGCAAGATTGTGAATTCTTACATTAGATTTATTGCATTTACAGATGAGACATAGATCATTCACATTGCCTCAATCTTAACAGTCAGAGCCCCTAATTTTGGTACAGCATGGTAAGAGATTATTGTTTACAGTTCTTACATACTCTTTAAGCAACCAAAAGCTATAACGTCCTTTGCTGTTGTAGATAGGCATCACGTCTGCAAACAATTGCTGGTTCAGTATTGCGACATATGTCAATTCAACCAGTTACTGACGAACCCTCTCACTGTCTTTTAGGTAAGATAGAAGTATAGGGTTTCATGATTGTTATCTGTCTGTTGTTGATTTGCATTAACCTAACCCATTCCTTTTAGTGTCTGCCTTCACCCTGAGGGATACCAGCCCGAAGAGTCCTGTTTTCTTCCCTGCCTTTCCTTGTTTTGTTCCCTCCTTTCCCTCCATACCACCATTGCGTTCTAGTGCTTGATAGACGCAATAGGTGCAGGGGGGAAGGGCTGGTCTTGTCAGCGGTTCCTGGCACTCCTGTGGAAACGACGCTTGGATCCTTACATTTGGATTGACATGAGCGTCTCAAGTCTTCACCTCAGATGATCAGACATCTCAGTTTTCCCATACCTGGACTGGCTGATCAAAGCGGAGTTGTGTCATCTGCAGTCTAAGGTGTCCCTGCTGTTGGATCTGGGCTTTTCCATCATCAAGCCCAAATCTCACCTGAGGGCCTTCCAGGGACAGCAGTTCATGTAATAGTAATGTTATCTTAATAAAACTTGATGAAGCACAATGAATCATGCCCAGAGGTATATCTTGGCGCTCAGCCAGCACAGAACCAGAGACTAGAACAGCATTGTTTTCATAATTTTCCTGAACGGTCAGTTCTGGACACCACTCTTCTCCATGCCTTCAATCCAACTAGGGGATTGGTGACATTTAGGCAAATAGTATTGCCCTTTCGACAAGGCTTGTGAGTTCCAGTCCTGAGATTCCTCGTTTTTCTTGCTCCCTGCGTTCTTCTAGTTATGCATGCACATTGGCACAAAAGAGCCCTGCAATGGTGCCTCAGCAGGCAGTGGCTACAGTAAAGGGAGGATCTGGCTGACTCTTATTGTGATCTCCACTAGTGCGGATGAAGTTGATTGGTGGGGAGATGAGGCGACCCTGAGTTGTGGGATAGCCTTTACTCCCCTCTGACTGTGGCCACAATAATGACGGATGCTTCCACCTAGAGGTGGCGAGCTCACCTCGAGGATCTGTAGATCAGGAGTCTCTGGTCTCCGGAAGAACATGTTCTTCACACCAACGTGTTGGGACTGAAATGATTCGGCTGGCACCCCCCTCCATCCAAGGTTTGTATGTCAGATCTTGACAAACACTACAGCCATATGGCTTTTTTCCATGCCGCGGATTCACTCCAGCATGAAACAGATGATGTGAGAAACTTTTCACAGACTAATCCGTTAAGTTGGTGCTGGACTGACAACACACTAACCTACACGAAATTAAGGAATATTTTCAAATCCCACGCCATTTCCCTATCTGGGACTGCCATCATCTACCCAAGGCGGACAATTTTAAAGAATCTAAACACCGACAACGGCGCAAGTCTTCAACTGAGGTGGGACTCCACGTTACGCCTGACTCAATGTGCTCACTAACTCTTTCCTCACTGTCCTGATGAAGACCCTAAACTGAGGAATCACCCGCCCTTATGACTGGGGTCGAAACGTCGACAACATTACTCTACAACATACACGTCACGCTAGGATTTGCCATTTTTGGTTTTCGTGTATTGTTTGTATAGGGAACAGCGTGATCTATTATAGACAGGAAATGCTTCAAGATTAATTTTGAATTGTTTACAGGACACAATTCCTTTTCTTTGTCCCTCCATCTATTCCAACCACCCCCTACCCTACTGAATCTGGAACCCCTCCTTTTGACACTCATTGAGCACTATTTTGAATAGTGACCACATTCACCGTTATGTAATGTATGAATCAAATACTATATAACTGTGTATAAATTGAATACCACTGCTTACAGCTGAATTAAATTCAGTTTTGTTTTGACATGACTGATGTGTACCTTTGAAATATTTTTTTTTTTTTGGATGAAATGAACTCTATGAATATGTTGTGTAACCGACCACTTCTTTTTGTAACTATATGCTGACCCAGGTCGGTGAACAAAGGGTTTACCCCATTATCACCTACCACATTCCACTACAGGTAGTCCTGGACATCTTCGCTAAGTAAGGCACTCCTTTGGTGTATTTTTTAGCCTGGCCAGAACATGCTCAATGCCTCTTCTCCAGAATATGTTGATGAAGGCCTTCGGGGATGTGAGTCAGTTCAGGTGGAAATTTCAGCTGCATTATCCTCCACCCCCCCCCCATATACCCCTCCCAATACCCTTTCTCCGGTATTGAAGAATATTTGCCAAGACTGGGTCCAAGTCCTTTTCGTTGCTATGGATTGGCTAAGGAGGGTGTGGTATCCAGATCGTTGGCGCTATTCCACATGTCTCCCGCTCAGGATGCCATTCAGATCGGACCACTTCTCCCAATTGGAGGAGATGGTGCTGCACCCCAATCTTTGAGGCCTCCAACGACATGCCTAGATATGGAGCAGGGAACCTCCGCTCCTTTCACCTGCCACCGGAGGTGGTTGACATCACTTGTCAGCACATTGCCCTTTTAACTGACTTTCCTATATCTAAGATGGTTCCACCAAGGGCCTCTATCAACTCTGTTGCAAGGCTCATCACAGGTTCTAATAGAAACAACCATTTCACGCCTGAGGAGCTGAAATCCCTAAATTGGCTCCCATATGAAGCAAGGATACAACTAAAAATTGTGTGAATGACCCACAAAGCCTTACATTTCAACACTCCAATATACCTCACACAAAAACTTGAGCTCTCTGGTGGCTCTAGATCCTCGACCTTTTTCGGGTATTGTCCCAAGAATCTGTAATTTCCTACCTACTGAAATCAGATTAAATCCCTCAACTGCTTGTTTCAAAAAGGAAGTTAAATTACTACTAAGCAACACATACCTGCTCTAGAACCCTGCTCTAGAACCCCCGCTTGTCAGGCACTCTAGAACACACTCTCCTCACACTTGGTTTACTGTTATGATTGTATGTTGATCTGTTAGTTTTTGTTACTACTTCCTGTACCTTTTGTGATTGTTAAATTGTAAAGCGCGCTGATGCCTCCCCACCCCCCCGGGTCATATTTGCGCTATATAAATCTTTCGAAAATAATAATAAGAAATAAAAAAACAAATGGTGTGCAGACAACGATGTACAACCCTTACGGGCCAAGTTGTCTCGAGTCCTGCATTACGCACTTTCCTCAGCGAGGAGGTGTTGTGCAATTGGCACTGTCAAGGAGTATCTGGCTGCATTGTCGGCGTTACTCGTTTTGCCTAAGCAGCAATCCCTTCTCAAATTCCATATTTTAATGTGTTTTTTGAAGGAATTGACAAATCTGTATCCTCATTTGTTGTAGCCCATATGGATCTTAATTTTATTTTAAATTTTCTTTTGTCGACTTCATTTGAGCCCCTGCATAGTTGTCCCTTAAGGATTCTAATTTTGAAAATATTTGTTTTTTTCTAGAGGTAATAACTCCAGCTAGGCAGGTGAGCGCACAACAGGCTTAGTCCCCCTCGCCTCTTTTTACCATAAAAAGTTGGTGTTGTGGACCAACACTGCTTTCCTGACAAAAGTGATGACTCCATCCCATCTTTCACTCCATGACTCTTCCAACCTTTTATCGCTCATCAAATCCCACTAGGGAGGAGAAGTGGCTGCACAGGTTGTATCCTAGGCTGGCTGTCCAGCACTACGTAAACTGCACTAGTGATTCACAACTGGACAATCAGCTCTTCATGGGGTACTGTGGTGCCAAGAAAGGTAAAGTGGTGCAGAAAAAAACACTTCGAGGTGGGTCATCCTATGCAACAAATCCTGCTACTCTGCCCAAGAAGGACCCACCAGAAAGGGAGAGGGCCCATTCCAGCATGGCCAAATCTACAATTTCTGCTCTTGCTCTGTGGCAGAAATATGCAAGGCAGCTATGTCTGCATCGCTGCACACCTTTGCCAGGCATTACTGCCTGCATTCAGAAATGCACAAAGACAGCCACCTCGCCAGATTAGTTTGGCAGGAATTTTTGGAAAGTAGAAGTATCCATCAGAAGAGAAAGTTACTTTCCTGCAGTAACTATCTATCTGGTGGATACTCCATCTACCTGCAGATTACTCACTGGCCCGCTTGCCTCCCTGTTTGACTGATTGTTATAGGGAAAGTTAATAAGACGCCCAAAAATTATATTTGCGCACTGCGCTACTCTGTCAAAGTCATTCTACACACTTACATCGAAGGCTGGGGAAAAATGAATGGAAACTGATGTTGCGCCGGGGTGGGACTATATGGTTCTGATTGTCATCTGACGGCACTTAATACGCCGATGCGAGCCAGCATCCTCTACCAGCGAAATTAAAGCTTTGACATTTCAGATCCAGTATGACACCCGGGTTAACTTTTTTTTAGAGGTGAGGAACCTGCGTAGATAAGAGGATCCACCAGTGATCATTACCGCAGTAAGTAACTTTATCTTTTCTATAGCAGTGATGTTCCATAGTCTCCCCTACCAAATAGCCATTGGCTGTTTATTTATTGCATCTGAAAGAAACACGTTAGTGATGGATTCCTTAGTGTAGAATTACCCCCAGGCGTAAGACTGGATCTGGAAAGTTTTCATCAGCAGTACCCCTGAGCGTCGGTAGGTGGTATCGGTCTGCTCTGCGTCCGGCCGCCCTGGCGCACTGACTTCAGTTCTTTCTATTTCCGCGCCAGCAAGCGCAGATCCGGGAAAAGCAAGTACCCCCAGTAATTTTTTGACTGAGCTTTTGAGATTTTTTTGTCTCCATTTTTCAAGTCTATCGACTCCTGGTGCCAAGTAGGGAAGCCCGGTTTTAAGTCCTGCGGAGCCTGTCGTCGGTGGCCGACCCCCCACAACGTGTGTCTCTACTGCCCGGAGCGCCACCATCACTCCAGGTCGTGCTCCGACTGTCTGGCCATGGCGCCGAAGACTTTGCGGGAGCGGTCCTGAAAGTTGCTAGGAGTCCGACAGTCGGCTCCGTGCCGTTCCATGTCCTGGTCGAGGAGGAAGTTGAAGGACCGGTCGTGGAGCCACCATCACCATTCTTCAGGTTCCAAGTCCTCGCACTCCGGGTCGGGCAAGTCGAGGTGCTCTGAAAAGAAGTCACAGAAGTGTCATCGTCCTCCGACTTCCCCTTGCCGGTCGCGCGGCTGAGGGTGCGGGCAGTACCACCCCCGCGGCTCCGGCGGAGCCAGTGTAGTTGACCTCGGCCTACCCATCCTTTCTGGGTCCGGGAGCGACTCCAGCCCAGGTGTAAGACTTTCTTGCAGCTATGGCTGCCCTTTTTGGTCCGTCGTCCCCCACCGGTGTGCCTTTGGGCCTGCAGGCCCGACTGAGGGTCCTTGCCCTGTGCTGCCGGCAGCTTCGGCCACGGCACCAGCGACTACTTCGGTCCTGGCGTTGCAGGAGCACCTTGTATCCAGGCTTGGATCCCGTTCGACGCCGGGTGACCTCACGACTCATGCACCACCGTCAACTCCCCTGGTACTGCCTGTGACGTCGTCCTGTACCTCGGACGACGTCGGCCCCAGTTTCAGCTCCGAACTGAACACTGTGCCGGTCCAGCTTCATTCGACGCTGATTCCGACGCTGATGGGGGATTTCTATCCCTATGTTCAGCCTCCATCTTTTCAACCTGTTCCTCAGGCCATGGAGGAAGGGGGAGGACTGGGAGGGGGTCTGAGGACCCTCTCACACAGCAGTGTGAGTTGGAGCTGGCCTGGACAGAAGAGTTGGGTGATGCCATTGGTCTTGACCAATAGCCTGACGTTGGCTTCCTGTCTCCTCCCTCTGTGGATTTGCAGGTGGGAGCGACCTATGGTGTGGTTTTGCATAGGGCAGCCGAGGCCCTTGACCTCGAACTCCCTACGGTGGCCCTGAGGACTAACCTCCTCACTTAGGTGCTCCAGCCGGCAGTAAGCTCTTCGGAGCCTCTGCTACAGTTCAATGAAGCACTAACTGACGTTCTTAGGGGCACTTGGTCCAGGCCCCCCACAGGGGCTCTTGTGGATAGGAACGTGGCCAGACGCCACTGCCCGACTCCAGGCGACCCTGCTTTTCTGTCCACCCCCCCCCCCCAGAGTCTGGTTATCCAGGCTGCTACTTCCCAGATCGCATTCCCTACTGCTCCTCCGGATAGGGAATCCAAGAAGCTGAAGCAGTTTGGTAAGAAACTGTTTTCATCTGCCAGCTTAGCGCTGTGGTCGGTGAACAACGCATGCCTCTTGGGCCGTTATTCCGACTCTGTGTGGGATACGGTTGCACAAGTACTGCCTCAGTGTCCGGAGGAGGCCCGGACCGTGCTCTCCCAGGCTGCTGCTGAGGGGAGGGATGCAGCGAAGTTCACCATACGGTGTGGACTGGACACCCTAGACTCGCTAGGCAGAGCGATTTCCATGACGGTGGCGCTCCGCCTCCACACCTGGCTGCGGTCCACTGGCTTTTCGGGAGATGTCCAAAACACCCTTATGGACATTCCCTTTGATGGACATCGCCTTTTTGGAGACAAAAACGATCATGTGCTGGATCGCTTTAAGGACTCCTGGACTACGGCCAAGTCCTTGGGCCTTTCCACCATGTGCACGACCACTTCGACTTTTTGTCCCTTTCGTGGCAACGGAAGGGGCGCCTGACACATTTGTTAGCCACAAGCCATAGAACCAACCTCGACACGACCACGGACGTGGGCCCTGCCGTGGTGGGGCCAGCGAGCGTGTCAGACCACCTTCACCACGCAGCATCCGCCTCAAAGCCTTCCTAGTCCGAGCTTTCAGGCCCATCAGACGCCAGTGAGCGTCCAGATTCGCCATCACCTCCCCCACTGGCGTACCATCACTTCGGACAGGTGGGTGCTGCAAATTATCCGAAGGGACTACTCCCGCCCCTCCGAGAATACCCCGCCAGCCATGCCACCCCAGAACCACCGCATGTGTGGGGATCATCTGCAACTACAAGAGCAAGTTACGGCCCTCTTGGCCAAGGGGGCCATCGAGCGCGTTCCTGTGCCAGAAGTAGGTCGTCGTTGCTATTCCCACTACTTTCTGGTAACCAAGAAGGACAAGGGCCTGCGTTCTATCTTGGACCTCAGAGACTTCAACCGCTTCCTCCGGAAGGAGAAGTTCAAGATGCTAATTCTGGCTCGGATCTTGTCTGCTCTTGACCCTGGAGAATGGATGGTAGCGTTGGACTTGCAGGACGCATATTTCCACATCCCCGTCCTACCGGCCCACAGGGGTTACCTGTGATTCACAGTAGGCCACGAGCATTTTCAATTCACTGTGCTCCCTTTGGTCTTACCAGTACCCCTCAGGTGTTGACGAAAGGGATGGCGGTGGTCGCGGCCCATCTGCGCAGATCAGAGGTTCCATTCTTCCCCTATCTCGACGACTTGTTGTTGAAGGCGGGCTCGCCCCAGACAGTCGTCTCCCACCTCCAGATTACAGCCGACCTCCTGCATTTGCTGGGGCACTCCATCAACTTGCACCGATTCCCTCCCGGAAGCTCCCTTTCATCGGGGCGGTTCTGGACTCGACGCAGTATTGGGTTTATCCTCCTGAGCAGGGAGTCTGGGATATTCAGGCTATGATTCCGATCTTTCAGCCTCTATTCCGGGTTCGGTGAGGATGACCCTACGGCTGCTGGGCCTGATGGCCACCTGCATCCTGTTGGTAGACTATGGCAGATGGCATATGCGGGTTCTTCAGTGGGACCTGAAGTCTCAGTAGGCACAGCCTCAGGGCAACCTCTCCGATCACATCCAGATCTCAGAGGGCACTGCACGACAATTGCAGTGGTGGTTCACGAATCGCAATTGGAACAATTGGAGTTCCCTCTCCCTTCCCCAACCGGAGCACACAGAGGTGACAAATGCGTCCCTCCTGGGATGGAGTGGACACATGGGAGAGGCGTAGATCAGAGGACTCTGGTCTCTGACGGAGTCCGGCCTCCACATCAACCTTTTGGAGCTTCAGGCGAACCGACTTGCACCGAAGGCATTCCTTCTCTATGTCCGGGGGAAGTGTGGTGCACGTGTTCACGGACAACACCTCCACCGCAATGTGATACTGCAACAAACAGGGCGGGTGTGGTTGTGGACCCTATATCAGGAGGCTCTGCACCTCTGAAAATGGCTGGAACATCAGGGCATTACCTTGGTGGTTCTACACCTGGCTGGTTCTCTGAACGCCAGGGCGGACAAACTCAGCCGTCGGTGCATGATGGATCACGAATGGCGACTGCACTCGGGCGTGGCGCACGGTCTCTTTCAGCAGTGGGGAGAGCCTTGGTTAGATCTATTCGCCACTGAAGAGAACGTGCAATGTCAGCAGTTCTGCGCATTGGAATTTCCACGGCGGGACTAGTTCAGCGACGCTTTTCACATTATGAGTGAAGTTGCGGTCTGTTGTACCACTTCTGCCCAAAGTGCTGAAGAAGATCAGGCGTGACCGGACCCAAATCATCCTTGTGGCTCTGGATTGGGCACAAAGATACTGGTATCCTGAGCTACCCAGCATGGCCATCGATCCCTCGATCTGACTGCCTCTTTGGGAGGATCTTCTGTTGCAGCAGCAACAGGGGAGGGTCTTCCACCCGAACCTGTCCAGACTCCACCTCCATTCATGGAGATTGAGCGGTGACAGTTGACCGCTTTTGACCTTCCTCCCGAAGTCTGTGATGTCATCTTGGCAGTCAGGTGTCCCTCCGCTAAAACAGTATACGCCTGCAGGTGGAACAAATTTGTAGCATGGTACACAGCAAAGGCTGTGGATCCTCTTTCATGAGTTCTTCTGTTCCTTTTTTCCTTGGCCCAGCAGAGCTCTGCTCTGGGCACTATCAAGGGCTATCTTTTGGCCATTTCAGCCTTTATAAGGCTCCCTGATCAGCCTTTTCCTTTTCCAGTCCCCTGTTGTAAATAGATTCTTGAAAGGCATTACGCACATGTTCCCTCCTGTCCCTTTCGTGATGCCTCAGTGGGACTTGAATCTTGTTTTGACCTATCTGATGTGTGCTCCTTTTGAGCCACTTCACAACTGTCCTCTTCGTCTTCTCACTTTAAAGACTGCTTTCCTAGTTGCCATCACCTCTGCCAGAAGAGTGAGTGAGCTCCAGGCTCTTTCTTCTAAACCTCCTTTTCTTTCTGTCCATCCGGACAAAGTTGTCCTACGAACACCTTTTCTGCCAAAAGTTGTCACTGCCTTTCACATCGGGCAGACCATCACTTTGCCCACCTTCTTTCCGCCTCCATATCTCTCAAAAGAGGAAGAGCGGCTCCACCTTTTGGACCCAAAACGTGCGGTCTCAATCTATCTGAACCGCACATAACCGTTCTGGGTGGAAGATCAGCTTTTTGTTGGCTACGTTGGCACCAAGAAAGGCCGGGCCGTGCACAGGGGGACCATCTCCTGGTGGGTCGTTCTGTGCATCGAAGCATGCTATTATTTGGCTAGAAAGGAGCCTCCAGTGGGGCTACTCGCCAATTCTACCATGGCGACGACCGCCACTATGGCTTTGGGACAGAGAGTTCCCTTGCATGACATCTGTCAGGTAGCTACGTGGGCCTCGATGCACACGTTTACCAAGCACTATTGCCTAGACAGCCAAGTCTGCAGAGACTGCTTCTTTGGCTGTTCTGTTCTCCAGGACTTTCTGGTGTGATTTTTAGTTCACAGACCCACCACCTGGGTTTGGTATTGCTGGGGTATCTTAGTCTACGGGTATGGAATCTATCACTAACGTGTTTCTTTCAGATGCACAAGTTACTTCCCTTCGGTAACGATATATCTGTACGAAACATTAGTTAGTGATCGATTCCTTTATGCCCCACCCATCCTCCCCGTTCTGTGAACCGATTTCTAGGGTTAAGATCATCCGTTTCAGGACCTTAGTTTCAATGCACCAGTGGTCAGTTTCTTGCATGGCTCTGCGTTCCTGGCGCGGAAAGTCGTGTACAGACCTGACGTCAGCGCACGAGGGCGGCGTATAAGTACCTACCGCGACGTCATCCCGGCAACCACGACGCCGACAACGGACACGGAGCAGACCAACGCCACCTTCCGACGTGCAGGGGTACTGCTGACGAAAACTTCCCGGATCCATTCAGACGCCTGGGAGTAATTCTACGGTAAGGAATCTATCACAAACTAATGTTTACTTACAGATATATTGTTACAGAAGGTAAGTAACTTGTGCGTTATACACTGAAGGTTTTGTTAGTAATTTGCCAACTTTCCACCCAATAGCAGGCCCTCTTCATCCTCTGTACCCTCCCTCAGTATAGTACTTGGACAGCCATCAACATCGGTAGACCTCCTTGCTCGTGGCTCGTGGTTATTATCGTGAATAGTACTTACATTAGTCGGTTGCGTGATACTCCAGAGTTCCTTTATTGAAGATTCTAGGACAGCATGCACTCCAGTAGCATCTGGTGAAAGCCCTATTTGAGGTGCCAATAAGCCAGAGCTGAGGATCGCAGAATATTCCCCATTGGCGTGCTCCTACCATGTTCTTGCCCCCGATTCACATCCTGGTCCACGCCCCGACCCTGTGGGCAGCCTTGAACGTGCTGTAGAGAGGAAGATGTTCTCACCGGTGGAATTGCTGCCGCTGCTGCCATTAAAGTGTTTTTTCTGATTGCCATTAAAGTCTCTGCCAGATGAGAAACTTCCCCGGTATCGACTCTTTAGATGTGGCCACGACCACCTCTTGTGCAGCCCCTGTCTTCAGTAGCTTCAGAATAGGGTGCTCCACTTGTGAGGGTGTTGGTGCTGAGTTAGTTAGATCCTATGTCCTCCTCCTGCTGTGGCGCCAGCTCTTCACCTCGATTTTTAGTGGCTCCTCGTGTGCCACAGGTCCCTCAAGAAGTATTACCCTTCTGTTGTGCCATTTCTTTTACACTGTGCAGATTCAACCAAGAGCTTACAGCCAAAAACGCTAGGTCGTATACTCCGCGCCCACAAAGCTGCAGCATCCGCAACGAAAGAAAAACATTCCCGGAAAAAGCAACAAGGCCCGACAGGGACAAGCTCCCTTAGAAATCATTGTAAAATTCTTGACGTTCGTGGGCAGGGAGCCATGCCGCAATAGCAGCCAGTATCATCCTCTGTACATAAATGCAGCAGGGACATCTGATACTCCTCTGCAGTATTCCGCGGTGTAGATGTAACACCGATGCCGCTGCAGGCAGGAAACCGCAGAAGGGAGACCAGTATAGCGACCTCGTCCTGCACTCTGCCTCAACAATCACTTGCCTCGTGGTGGTAGCAGTAAGTAGGATAACACAGGATGGAGCGGAGCTCTCGGCAGAATCAGTCCGCCATCTCCTCCCCCGTTCCGAGTCAAGACTCACAAATCTTGTCAATCACTCAGATTTTTTTTTCTTCTTTTTAAGAAACATGGTTGCTTGATATATATACATCCAAGAAAAATAATCACGCTGCTTCTGTAGTAGGGGATCTCTGTGTATAGTCATAATCTAGTGAATAGTCCCGCCCATGTGCGCGGACCCATCAAAATAATCTCTTAAATTGTCAAAAAATGCAGAACTGCACCAGACACTTAAGAGAGAATTTAAAGACAGATAATGCAGCCTATATCCACAGGCTACACTGTCCAGTACTTCAACTAGAAATTCCACAAAAAATCCACAAACAGCACAGCCTGTCCCGGTTTTTCCACATAGAAAAACGTGCTTTTACCAGCAAAACCCTCAGGAATGATAGAGAGGAAGAAGTGGACAGACAAGCCTCATAGGCTGCCATTATGTGGCTCAAAACAGGATACTGTGCCTTTAAAAGAACTTTCCAGAACTCTCATTATCCCAGAATGCACTGCAGGTCCCCTTTACTTTAAGTTCTTTTTTCCGGCTCCTGCTAGCAGGACCCTCGAGCATTGAGCTCTCCCTTTTTAGGGTTTATTTAGTGATTTTTTTTCACCTTTTCAAGTGTTTTGAGTACTTTCATTCGAAGTACTTTGGTGTTTTCCTCCTGTGTGTTTCTGAGCACTCTTTTATTTGTCAAAATGTCTGCTTTGTTTGACAAATGCCCAGAGTGTTCTAGGAAGAAGGCCAAGTCTGACCCACACGAGGTGTGCATCATCTGCCTTCCCTCATCTCATGTCCCAGAGGAGTGTGACATTTGCCAGGGATTCTCTTCCAGGACCCTGATAGATAGGATGAAGATCAGGCTCCAAGGCCTGGAAGACAGAAGACTGAAAGCACAAAGTGTGTCTGGGCAGACTTCCTCTGCCCATGCTGAGGCCTCTGGGGGGCGCCCCAGTGGCAGGAAGACCAGCAAGCGTCCCCATTCTCCGTCGGCGTCGATAGCACCGACGACGGCGTCGAGAGGGATGACTACAGTATGTTCCCCGTCTCCCCAGGGCTCTGGGTCGCAGCGGCGTCGACGCTCGGCGTCGAGGGAACTGAATAGACCGCCGTCGAGATCTCCAGTGACGGTTTCATCGTAGTCGGCGAGTATTCGACGTCGAGAGGTGGCCCGGCATCGGCGCTCGCCATCCAGGTGACACCGCCGTTCGCCGTTGGCGAAGAAGAGGAGGTCGGCGTCGAGGGGATCCATGACGTCGAGGATGACGTCGAAGTCTCGCAGACGTTCGGCTTCGAAGAGCCGCTGGTCGTCGAGGCGAAGGTAGTCGCCGTCGAGGCAAAGGCGGTCGCCGTCGAGGCAAAGGCGATCGCCGTCGAGGCAAAGGCGTTCGCCGTCGAGAAAGGGACGCTCGCTGTCGAGAAGGAGGCGTTCGCTGTCGAGAAGGAGGCGTTCGCCGTCGAGAAGGGGGCAGTCGACGTCGAGGGACCGACGGTCGCCGTCGGGGCGACGTTCTTCGACGCCAAAGAGGCGCAGAAGGAGTTCTTGCGCCAGGAGTCATTCTAGCCGGCGGCATGTGCCGGTAGGAGACACCTCCTCTCCTGAGAAGAAGGGAGAGTCACCGGGCTCCTAAGCCGAGGTCGACTCCACCGTCTCCCCCCTTGCCCAAGGAACCTCCTCCGCGGACTCCCTCTCCCCCCCCCCCCGCCTCTGCTTCCACCTCCCTCCTCCTCAACCTCAGCCTCAACCTCTTCCTCGACTTCCAACTGACGAACCTCCTGTCGTTCCTCTGAGGTCAGTTTCGCTGCCACGATACCCGACTCCGCCTAAGGGGACTCCTCAGCCGAGGCCCCCAGTCAGGCCACGGTCGCCTGCTCCAGTGAGGCCGGTGGAGCGTCCAAAGGCAAGGAGATCCCGCTCTTGTTCCGGTCAGAGTGGGAGATCGCGGAGTCGTCACAGGTTGTCAACGAGATCAAGACGACGCCACAGGAAGTGCAGATCACAGTTCCACACGACTTCTGGGACCAGAACCTACTCACCGACTTTGTTGGAATCCCCTGGGACGAGGGTGTCGCCGGTGGATGTTCTACTGAGGGGTGCAGCTAAGTTGGGCATCACGGTGACAGTGCCTACTCCCACGACGTCCGTGATTTTCGAGACGCTCCATAAAAAGCACCTGTCTCGACCATTACTGCCTCTAGTACCAGGATTGGTAGAGCCCGCCGAGGAATTGTTCCTCACTCCCGCGGTGACGAAGGCTGCTTCTTCCAGGCTCCTTAAGAAGTAACGGGCCCCGGATTCTGACCCGGCTTTTCTTCGGATGGATCCGACACCGGACTCTGTCATAGTGACGGCGGCTAGGAAGCAGCATGCCACCTCCCCGTCTTCAACCGTACCTCCTGATAAGGAGAGCCAATAGATAGACTCGGCAGGCACAAAGGTCTGTGGGACGGCATCTACTGCAATGAAGACGGCTAGTCTGCGGCTTGCTAGGGCGATACGATCGTGCCCTATGAGAGTCCCTCCAGCAATTCGCTGAGTCCCTTCCTCGAGAGAAGAAAGAGGACTTTCAAGAGATTCTGAAGGAGGGGATGCTGGTGTCGAACCAGTTCAGAAGCCAGTGGAGAAGCGTGGCTCAGTGGTTAGAGGCGGCAGACCCGGAAGCTGAGATCAGCCGTGGACCAGGGTTCGATTCCCCGCCTCGGCGGGTCTCTGGCTCAAAAATTCCACGGACTCGACAATTCTCGCTCCGGTGCCTACTCGACTCACGGGGTCACACTCTGCGACTCTGGGCAATAGCTTGCTTAATCTCCACTACGGCCCCTCGCGGCGGGATGCCTGGCTTTCACCTTGTGAATACTCTGCCGGGGTATCTCACAGGGGAATACCAGGACGGGTTCCCTAAGCAAGCGCCTTGAGACCCCTGGGTGATTTGTGCGCTATATAAATCGAAATACATTTACATTTACATTTACATTCATCAGCGCGGCTGCTGATGTGTCTCTTCTGGCGGCACATGGTTACTGTCATGGTGTTAACCAACGGCGCCACGCTTGGCATCGACTTACATCGCTCAAGCCGGAGGCTCAGCAGCGGGTAGCCAATCTGCCTCTCTCGGGGGAAACCCTGTTTGGCAAGCATGTGGATGACGAGATGGCCCACATGAATGCGGAGGCAGAGACCCTGACGGCTGTCGGGTTGGAGAAGCCCAAGGAGAAGAAGACCTACCACCCATTCCAGAGACGGTTTGGGGCGCAGGGCAGAGGGCGTGGGCAGACTTCGGGACTTGGAGATCCGTGTGAACAGGGAGGCTCAACTGGGTCAGGAAATCCTAAGACATCTTTTCACAATCACATGCACTTGAACCCATCCTCCTCTAAGGTGTAATAACAGTACCTAATCTATGCACAACATGTGCTTAAAAAAAATACACGATGTAAATATGGTTTTGCATATTTAAGGCTTTTGGGTTGACAAGAGACACTTCCACTTACTTAGACAAACTGTGGGATGAACCATAAAATACAAGGATCACCTAAGCACAGGAGAAATAATCTGAAGATAACTACAACGCACTGGAGGGTTGTGGGTTTATGTTGAATTTTATAGGGAGCGGGCACTGTCACCTTTTGGTTGATGCCCAAAAGAAAAACAACAAGTGATAGGGACATTTTCAGACCCACGCACTAGATGATGGAATAATGCACTACATGCAAATCCAGAAATATTTTAAAGCTGCATAACTATTGTTACGAGTAAATAACCTCTTCATTTCCTTTGATTTTCCAAGGTATATTCCAGCCTTTGAGACAAAACCAATAGAAAACTGTGGTATCGGACTAGAGTAGTTTACAAAATCTGGTACAAAGATTGAGTAAAATGGGAGACATGTTTGACAGCTATTGTATAGTGTTGGTGGTGTGCTAAATGTAAGAATCCTACTTTGTTCTTCTTTTTTTTTTTTTTGGAGTATATCTAGAATTATAGGTCTGTTACAGTGAATGACAGGGATGTTTTTCATCAATGGGCTCTGAGTGACTCAAATAGAGAACAAGAGCGAAGCTTGTGTTTATAATGCCACTCAGAAGCATGATGGGAAAACATCAAAATTATTTACTTTTTACCCAGGTCTTTATGTATGCTTCCCGGCCAATCATCTGCCTCAAATTTCAACTGTGCACTCGGCTCTTCATGGGAGCAGATGGGCAGGGCTGTATTGATATGCTTTCAGAGAGCCTGCAATTCCTTCATGATGTAGCAGCAACCTTTTGTTTCCCACTGTTGCTCTACCATAGCACTGAATGTTAAATCACGAATGGGTCATGAGAAAATAAGATATGGTCTCAAATGGAGTTAGTGGGATACTAAAAATCAATCTACATCAGGAATTGGAAACACATTTGTGATGTGTTTATAAATGTTTACAAGTGTGACAGTAGCATGTAACTGCATATCTGAAAAACCCTCAAAGTGGGTTTGTTAATTAATAGGACCTGTGAAGTTTGGCAGATGGATGAAATGAACAGTTTAGTACTTTCTTTGGGGTGGGATAACATTGTAGACCTTTATTTTAACTATTTGCAAAATCTCTGTAAATGGAAGATATATTTAGTGGAAGTAACCATCATTTTATTAGGCGTAATACTCCAGATGAAAAGAGAAGTGATACTTTCTAGTTTCTCAAGTGTGTAATTTAGCTTATTGTGACTGCCGGACAGTGCTCAGGAGGATAAGTATTTAGATTTTTATTTGTATCCCTTTTGTGCACTAGGTTTGGTGCTGTTGCATGCGGAGTGGGATTGGAGCTTTATGTGTTCGGTGGAGTTCGAAGTCGCGACAATGACAATCAAAACAGTGAAATGGTGGCATGCAAATCAGAGTTCTACCATGACGAATTTAAAAGGTAAATGTGTGTTTCAAGTAATCACCCCAGGAAAGTATTAATTACTACAAAATACCTGCGATGCATAGGAGGAGATTAGAAGCTGATACAAACTCAGTAGAGGCACCCGTAAGTAAATGTTCTTGAAAAAGGATAGCATTTATGTGGTTTGAAATGGAACTTTACAAGACTTCTGCTGTATTCTCCATGATGTATTTTGAAAGAAGGTCTGTCTAGCATTACTTATTATAGGCCTGTCAGCTCTTATTGTTTTTTTGTTGTATAGAAATGTCATCAACCAACATATACATCTCAGAGTACTAAGACTAAACAGTTAAACTACATGCGCATCTGCTGTTAGGAATGTATGTGACATTCAACAAGTATTGTGTTTCTTTCTTTGCATTTTAAAAGTTGTCTTGTTTAATTGTATTACTTGTTTTGAGGCAACATGTTTATCAGGGACTAACCATAGTGTTCTTACACCTTAAACACCTATTCTGGCACTATATTGTTAAAAGCGAGACTCCGAGGACAACGATAAATATTATTGGTTACAATGGAAACATAAAGTAGGTTGTAATAAGCTTAATAGAAGGTTGTCATGTAATTGTATAGATCGAACAGTATCTTTGCAGAGAGCATCTTAACAAACATACTATTAAAGCAAAACATCAATAACAAACACTTCTTTTAATATTAGGGCCCCTAAAACAAACTTCAGGAAAATTCATTTACAACTTCTATGTATTTTATCCAACCTCTACAGTTACACTAAACATAACATTATTTCTGAGCCTGAAACCTAAAACTATTGCCTTTTCTCTACCCATACCATTGTCACATATATTAACCCTAAACCTGTCACTTTGTAAATCCTCTAATTTATTTATTTATATGCTTTTTAACTAATCTTGAAATAGATATTTTTTAAATGGTCCTTTTTTTTAGTTTTTTTGCTAAGTAAAGTAATTTTTATTTGTAACTGCGTGCATTGTGGTATATCTGTGCAGATATCATCCTCCAACTTTCCTCTTTTATGTTTTCCCGGCAAAGGGATTTTCTCTGTTCATGTTTCCAGTAAAGGCACCAGACAAAGATACGATGCGTATGCAGTAGTTAGTGAAAATGTTAACTGCTAAACAATTTAACCAAATCATTGTCATTTTGTTAAAAAAATAACATTCTAAGTCTTTTAACTGATTTGTTTTCTTTATCATACAGAAATCGTGTGAGTTGCATTATTAAGCAATGTCTTAAAAATTCCTACCAACAAAACTTCATCTGGCATAAGGACAAGTACAGGCGATGTCTTCGTTTTTTGGGCTTCTTTTCTTTCTCTAATCTTACGCCTTGAATCCAAGAAACCCTTTCTTGAATTGATATTCTGTTTCAAAATATTTACTCCATTTCACAAATTTATATTCAACCTCTATTCTTAGACATAGGTCTTTGAGGCTCATAGTTAAATATTCCAAAAACAATGTCTGTATACCTCGTTGGTAACAGAAAAACACCAAGTGAATTTAATTGGATCTGCGTGGATTCCAGGTAAAAAGATGGGTACTGTGAAGTGAAGACGCTGGCCTTGATTTCCTCTTAATTAAGGAAAATAAAGGCACTCGTACATAGACAGGTATCCAGAATTCACTTATTTTTACTTTTACTAACTCCAAATACACCTATTTGGTTACTATAAAAAAAGATTGGAGCAAAAAGATATTTCTGCCCTTTGAAAATGTGCAAACTGCATATTTGTAACACGCACGTTCGCAAAATTTGTGAGCACTGTAGTGAAGGTGTTAGTGAGAAAGTAATGTATATTCATAATGCTTTGCATTGCACTAACCTCATTTAAAAAATATGACCATTCTCCCAATGCCCTGAAATAGCAAATTTGAGCAAAATGTCTCAAATAAGTAATTTACCCAGATATCTCCACCTACCATGGGACATTGTAAAGCTTAAGGAGGCCTGACCTGGAATCAGCATTCCTAGGGCATCTTGGCAACACCTGTCATCCACACTTTGCAGAGAAGAAATCAACTGTAGTGATAGTTGGGGGGGAATTCATCAAGGTAATTTTTTCAGGTGCTTCAAGGCCTTTCTGAATGCAAAGTTAAAGAAGATTAAAACATATATTTCTTATCCATGCAGTCAAGTAGAACTGCTGAGAGGAAAGCAAGACTTCACAGCATTTTTCATAATGTGATTGGTGTGGTGGAAGGGACTCTCATCTAGTTGTCTCCTCTCTCGGATATTGAATCCAAATACAGAAATTGAAAAATACATCTTTCCTGGACCATTATGATTGTATGCCACATTTAAATATTGTTACCACTGCGTAGCAAAGTGCCCATGGTGCCTTCATTTTCATAATAAACTAAGATTACAGAAGAATATCAACTTTATTAGAAGGATTTCCAGTTAAATGAGACATTATTTCTTTTACATCACATTTACAATGCTGGTCCTATATTGAAACCAATGCTGCTACCTTTTGCAGGCGTTTGCCATCCTTGTAGTTCTTTTTTTTTAAATTTCCACAAGAACTAAAGTAATATTGGTTGTGTAGACCCGACATTTACATCTTGGTTACCTGTAAACTGACTCTGCTTTCTCGTATGCCTTCTGGCATTACATACTTAATTGCACCCTGAGCAAATAAAGTCTTAGAAATTTACCAATACACCTGTTTACATATTTATATGGCCATACTGTTGAGCCCATTGCATCTAGCAACAGTCCAATCAGGAAAATAAAAAAGGATACTGTCCTATGAGGGATATAATGACACAAATGTCTTAGATCTTCTTAGGCAAATACATTGATTCCTCATGTATTTCTGAATGAGCGAAGGGAGGGACTCTTTCTAATGGCATAGAGAATATATCCCTTTAATCTTTGTAGCCTTTCCTTCTGCTCTTTTTTGCTGTTTTTGTCTTGCCACAGTTGCGGCACTTTGTAAACCAGAGCATAACTGTAGGGCATAGTTTTCTTTACTATGGTTGTTCTTCCCAGTACAAGGCAGTTTCATAAGCCTCATGACCCCAACACCACTCCAATAATCCCTCTGGCAATGACAAGAAACGTTTTACATTGGAATTAAATTCCCAATTTACTGACTAATATATTCTCTGTGGCTTGAGAATCTTGACCAACTCCTATTCAACATCTTATAATTCATTTGGTTCTATTGGCATGTCACAGCGCTACTCGGCACAACTGAGATGTCATTGGTATACTTCTCACTTATGGTCTCTCTCTTTTTTTAATATAGTCTGTTTGCGATGTAATTGTGTTTTTTTAATTGTATTTGAAAACTTAATGAGAGCTTCTGAGTTTGGGAGCCTGGCTCCAGATAAACCAATAGCATAGGTCTCCCCGTGTTATGCTGCTTCACTGATATTTTCCAACTGGTGTTTCACCTTTCATCTAGGTACTGTGCTGGAAGTTTTTGCTTGACTACAGCTGCTGTCGAACTGGATTGTTATAATCAGTCGTAGACACTTTCTGTAAGATTTTGCTTCTACATCCACCATAGTGTATCAAGTTCATGAACTTACTTGTGAATGCCACCTTGGCGTATCCCCTTTTCTGATGCATATGTACTTACCCATTTCAGTCATCCAACCCATCGCACAAAAATCTCAACTCTATAATCTATATTGCTGGTGTAGTCCTAGATGACTCATCTCGCATCTACCTGCTGGTTCTAGCTTCCCCAACCAATTCTTTGCAATTCTAAAAGCAGTCCAGGGCAACAATTGACATATTTATTGACCTGGATATGAATTAAAAAGAAGATGCAGGTTATTCTAGAGGTGTGGAAGTTGTCACCCTATCGGTAAAATGTCATCTCAGTGCTTGAAAGTAAGAGCTTCTTTATGGCCTGTGTATGACCAAAGTGAAAAGTTTGCTCATGTCTTCTTTATCTCGTTGTGATCATTTCAGAGTGGGTGTGGATCCAATGTATTAGGCTAAATTGCAATTCCAGGGTTCTGGTGATATGTACCAACCACTCGGCTTCCATTCTTGTGGTTTATGATGTCAGAAACCTTTTTTGGCAATATTGTACCATCCAAGCACAGAATGATTCTGAGGAAAATAAATACCATACGCAAGAGAAGAAAAAAACTTTGCACAAAAAAAGAACATGGCTGGAAAGAGAACAACACGAAAATACTTCCTGAATGGGTTCCTATGCAGGGAGCTGTTCCAAAGTTCTTCCTGATCTGATAGAGATTTCTAGATTCAGATTAATTACCTTGGAAGTATCCACAGGTGTCAGACTAGATCCTGATGTTTTCGTCCGCGGCGCCTGCGCTCGAAGTGACGTATACTGTGCCTGTTTAGGTGCCACCCCAGAGCACTGACATTGGTTCTTTTCTTTCCATACCAGTCTAATCAGATCCAGAGAAGAGCTTACCCATGTCACTTTTGATTGACCTTTTTTCAACCCTTTAGTGGAAGATTTTTGAGACATCATCTCATGGTGTGGTAGGGATGTCCACATGGAAGGCTGATTTTAAACCATGAGGTGTCTGGCAAATGTCAGTGACGGACTGACACACCTCGTCTGCCTCTGTTGCCTTGGGCGCAACCACAATGCCAAGACCTGCATCAATTGTATTGTCTTGCCATGCACCACAAGGACTTGAGGGAGTGCTCCTTCAAACTTCTTGCCGCTCGATGTGCGACGCCATGACTGTCTCGATTCTGCACGAAAGGAAGGCCCCAGGATCGGTCATGGAGCCACTCCAAACACTCATTGTCGCACTCAGTCTTCTGGCCATTCAGGTAAGTCCCACAAGCGCAAAAACCCCAAGAAGCTGAAGAGGTCTTTGACTTCGCCCTGTCTGTCTAAGTCATCCATTGAGACGAGAGAGTGTCGGCATTCGAGCCCTAGCTCTGTGGATGAGACTGCTTCGGGCCATCTCTGTGTCTCTTCAAGTTTCCAGGAAACGGAGCGACCCTATCTCCAGTGTGAGAATTTTATGAGGCATGCACCTCATATTTGGGTGGCTCCGTCTTTGCTGGAGCGCCTTTAGGTCCCGTAGGCTTGGAGGAGACACTACTGTTCCTCTACTAGCGTGTTTGCCCCCAGCACCAGCTGGGCCCCTCGCATCCCTGGAGCCTCCGTCACCTTCCCCAGCGGCAGCAACACTGTGGACGTCCCCGACGGTGCCACCCACTTAAATCCGTGACTCCCACACATAGACAGAAATGCGTTGTCTGCCGCTGACTCCAGTGCCAACTGGAGGCAGTACATTCAGGCCATGGCTACAGAGGATGGAGCTTAATTTGCAATGATAGTGAGGAGGGCGGTAGAGGTTCTCAACCTCCAGCTGCCATCCATGGTTATCAAGACAAACGTCTTGATAGAGGTGCTTTAGCCGGAAGTCACCCCTTCCTAACCGCTTCTCGCATTTAATGATGCCCTCGCAGATGTCCTACTCGGGACCTGGTCCAACGCCTCCACAGGCGCTCCTGTGAATAGGACAATTGACAGCCACCATCACCCCAACCCAGGGTACCTCAACTTCCTTACCCATCATCCCACTCCAGACAGCTTGGTGGTCGAAGCCTCCACTTCGAATCCTGGAGCATTCCCTACCACTCCACCAGACGGGGAATCAAAGAGACTTGATTCCTTGGAGAAAAAATATGTTTTCTCCCACCAGCCTGGCGCTGTGGTCCGTGAACACAGCACGTTTTTTGGGCGATACTCCTAATCGCTCTGAGACTCGGTTGCACAGATGCTGCCTACAGTCACAGAGGAGGCCCAAACCATTCTCTCCCAAGCTATTGCTGATGGGAGAGACGCAGCTAAGATGGCCATAAGCTGTGGGCTAAATACGACCAAGTCACAAGGCAGAGCGGTTTCATCGTTTTTGGCCCTTAGGTGCCATACCTGGTTGAGAACCACTGGCTTTTGGCATGGATGTCCTTGCTCATGGACATGCCCTTCGATGACTCCCATCTCTTCGTAGACAAGATGGACTTTGTGCTAGAGCATTTCATGAACAGCAGAGCTACAGCCAAGTCCTTGGGCCTTCCCATGGCCTCTCCTCAAACTCAGTCGGCCTTTCACTCCTTTGATGGCCATGGAATGGGCTTCCAACCAGGTCTGTATCCGCCCTGCCACCACAGCACACAATCTTCCAAGCTCCTGCACGGCCGAGGACACGGTACCCACAGAACTTGTGGGTCAAGTAGCCCAAGGCTAGGCCAGTCACCCCCCAGCTCCAGCCTGCAAGCCTCTTTAGTTTGCTGTCCGACCATCCTGGGCACCCAGTGGCAGGCAGGATAATGCCATCACCTACAACAGTGGAGGTCAATACCATCAGACCGCTGGGTTCTCCAGATTGTTCGAAGTGGCTACTCTCTCCCTTTCGTGACTACCCCTCCACCCATGCCACCCACTTGCAACCGGCTGACAGATGGTTATATTTCCTCATTCTTCCAGGAAATGGCTGCTCTCTTGGCCAAGTGAGCCGTATAGAGAGGGCTGCCATCAAAAGTAAGTCTTCATTCTGGTGTCCAAGAAAGACAGAGGCCTTCGTCCTATCCTAGACCTGCTCCCTCGTCATTTCTGACTGAATAAGGAGAATTCAAAATGCTCACGTCCTGTCTGCCCTGGACAAGAGAGACTGTATGGTAGATCTGGCCTTGCAAGAAACATACTTCCACATCTCCTTCTTGCCTGCCCACAGACGTTACCTGCGGTTCACGGTAGGCGACGAGCACTTTCATTTCACCGTGCTCCCCTGTGGCCTTAACAGTGCCATTCGGGTGTTCACCAAGGGTATGGCGATGGTTTGAGATCAGGGGCGCCAGCATTCCCCCTATCTGAACAACTGGCTGTTGATGGCAGGCTCGTCACAGGCAGTTGTTTCGCACCATCAAACTACTGCGGACCTCCTGCACTCACTGTAGTGCACTGTCAACATGCCAAAGTCACACCTAACATCTTCTCAGACGCTCCCTTTTATCAGACCTGTTCTGGACACAGTGCAGTGTTGGGCTTATTCTCCCAAATGGCAACTCCAGGATATTCAGACTATGACACAGATGTTTCAGCCTCTATCCTGGATTTCGGTGAGACTGATTCTGAGAGACTGCTGGGCCTCATGGCCTCCTGCATCCTGCTTGTGACGAGCCCTCTGGCATATGTGGGCTCTACAGTTTGACCTGAAGTTCCAGTGGGCTCCGCATCAGGGAAATCTCACCAGCAAAGTCCAGCGCTCTGAGGGCACTGCAAAAGATTTGCAGTGATGGTTAAGGAACCATGATTGGGTCATCGGCAGACCCCTTTTCCTTCCCCAACCAGATCTGACAGTAGTGAACCAAGGCCTCTACTCTCCGGTAAAATCCGGGCTCCACATCAACCTGTCGGAGCTCCGAGCGATCTAGCTGGCATTGAAAGCCTTTCTACCCTCCATCAATGAAGGCTAGTGCAGACAACACCACTGCCATGTGGTACTGCGACAAAATAGTCTGGGTGGGGTCACTGACCCTTTGTCAAGAGATCCTAGGTCTATGGATGTGGCTGGAACGTCGGGGCATTTCCCTGGCGGTTCAACACCTTGTAGGACCACTGCCAAAACGGACAAACCCAGCCGAAGATGCCTTTCAGATTCAGCAAAGGATTCACAGATCCCACAGTTAACATTTTTTTAAACCTTTATTTTAATTCTTTGGGGCACTTTTTTAACCTTCCTCACGTGGGCCTGGGGGAGGATCTAGGTAGGCTCACCCTGCCCCCTTAAACCCTTTGATTTTGTTTTCTCAGACAAGGTGCCCAATGCATTAAGCTGGGGAATGGCAGCCTCAACAGAATTTTTCAGTGATGGGCAGACACTCAGTGTGTACAGATTTGTGGCTCCACAATGAAGGGCGGGGAGCAAGGTCCGTCGACCAATGTGCCTTCATTTTTTATTTCAGTTTGCAAGTCTTCTGTAAATTTACAAATCTGTGAGGGATCCATGCATAACCTGTCCAGATATATTAATTAACCCTTTGAAACTCTTCGCTAAAAATCACTTTACACCCCAATTTCTTGAAAACTACTGAACGGATTTACATCAAACCAACAAAGTTACTTCCATAGGAAAACTTCTACTTTAATCCCAAGTTTGGAATACTTGCAATAAGTCATTTGTTCTGTATCAGAAATAAAAGAATCCTATGGAAGTAAAAATAGAAAATGTCACTCTTTTGAAGCTCTATTTTTGGCCCTTGGTGGTGTATTTGCACAAAACCTGCCATGCAACCCTTTATTAGAATCATGCAGATCGAACCGCACTAAAGTTATTAAGAACACAAATAATTGTGGAAAGTCAAATCTAACCAGATCTACACAGATCTACACAGATCCTAGCGCCACTTGTATACTGTATATTTGTTCCTTACATTATAATTTGCAATTGCTCTTTAATATATGTTGACATTACCATCAGAAGCCTAAAGGAACATATACAGGAAGACTTCAGAGCTATACGCCACAGTAATTTTGCTTATCTGCTGGCAGTTCACAACAACAATGTTCATTAAAATCTAGAAAACATTCAATTCAGGTTTCACACACCAGACGTAAAGCAGAAGGTGGTAACCAAGTATTCTCATTACACATGACAGAGGCCAGATGGATTTTTAAACGTGTTGCGGTAGATCAAGGTCTTCATCAGGATGGCGAACTTCATCACTTTTTTTAGTAACTAATTAAACCACTGAGCACAATCTTAAATACTGAGAGAGTTCCTGACATTTCTTTTCATACTTTTTATTTAACGAATGATATGTTCTGTTTTTTTGTTGTCATAGTTTATCATTTTAACAAGTGTTGCTGTCATGTGGTCTCTAGAATTTATTCACAACCTTCCAACAGTGGTTCACTATACTCTGAATCCATGTACATGTGCTTTTTACTGATATTTCTTTTTTTACCCATGTAAATGGCGATTTTAGTTTTTTTTTTATTTGTTTATGATCATATGCCAATTACTAT
This sequence comes from Lissotriton helveticus, assembly GCF_964261635.1. Classification (NCBI taxonomy): domain Eukaryota; kingdom Metazoa; phylum Chordata; class Amphibia; order Caudata; family Salamandridae; genus Lissotriton; species Lissotriton helveticus. The sequence goes on along the minus strand of NC_136073.1, from coordinate 308,579,501 downwards.
CATAGTGCCTTCAATAATTTAATGTGAATTACAATTGTTACTCTACTGACCATACTCTGGTGTTGTTTGCAATCACTAGTTTTACAGCTGTCAGAACTATGGCCAGAAGGATATCCGTTACGAACTCTCTATAGGTGGAGCACATATCATGATCCCCTCTAATCTATTGTAATTGAATATATATGCCCCGGTCTTTTCGTTTGCATTCTTTCACCAACAATATTGAAAAGTCAACCTCACTTTTTCATCCTTCCAATTCTTGCTTTTCCTTTTCCTCTATTTTTTATTTTTACTTCACTACTGATTCTAAGATGGCGCCTTCACTGTGTGTTACACACCAGTATGGTCCTCTTTCTGTTTTTACGCTGCACTAAGTCTTTATCCATGCACTTTACATGCTGCTTCGGCATTCTTTGAAGCCTGGACTGGCCGCATCAGGTATTTCCCCGGGAGGCTCGAAGGGTGGGGACCAGTTTTGCAGAGTTGTTGGCCGGTTTTGTTACTCGGTCCGGTTTTGCTGGGGTGCTGCAATATCGGCCCCCAGTAACAAAAGGATCAGTGATTCACACCCCCACCCCACAGGGGCTGGTCCAATAAAATTGACAGGACTGCTTTTTGTTCTCAGTCTGGCCCTGCTCCAGGTACCAGCATGGCAAGCGCCTTTCTGTCCTAAATGGTACTTGTTTGCTAGTCATATTGGCAATTTATGCACTGACTGCAAAACATTTTGTTCACATAAGCCTTAATATTTAGAGATTACTTTAGTAGATTATAACGGTTCCACTACTAACTCCAGGGGGCATTTACATGGGCTCCACCATGTTCTTGAATATACTCTTTTGCATGTTATTAAGCAAGCAGTCCTCCACTATGCTGATTACAAACACATACACACATTTACCCCTTCCTTAGGAATATACTCTGCTTATTTTATCTCACGATCACAGCTAAGTACTTTGATTGCCCCAACCCACTGCATTTTTTTAGACTAGCATTTCGGTTCCACTTATAAGATTACACAGGAGCTGATATGCTAAACCTCTACCCTCGTGGGCAATCTTGGTTTAGGTTTTTCTGTGGACTCATTTGACACCTCACTACTACCAATATACTCATCGTAATATTCTCTTTGGCCAGGTTGTGACCTTCTTATTGCAAATCCGCACTAATTTCTATGGGACAACAATTGCCTATCCACAATATTTGAACCAGATTATATATACTGTGTTGACCTTATTTGAAATATTCACCAACTTGCAGGGAGTACTGTTCCCATGCCTTGAATATACTCCTTTATACATACTCTCATCCAAGTAGTTATTGTTGCATATCCTTTATTATAACAATTTATTTCAGTAGCTTGATTATTCAACAAGCATCATGTGTTCTTACCTGGTCATCAATGGGCTTAAGGTGGTTATAACTAGTTAGATACTCTATTTTACTTTTTAGACACTAGGTGAGGTTGAGGAGTACACAATTAACATTTTACTCTTTCCACCGCCACATGCTCACGAGACGTACCATCACTGCTCTGCATATATGTATAGGGATGCTCTTATTCAGTTCTGAGCACACTATATCTTACCACTCTTTATCCACAAATCTATTTTAGAAATGGCTTTCCTCTTACTGTCTTTAAATGCACTACCCTGCTGATTATCACTCCTCTGATTTCCGCACAAATTTTGGGAACAATGCACTTCCTCCCACCTTCTTGGTCTCTGGCTATTTTTATGTATAACTATCCATTTGTATATCCTAGAGCTCTGAAAAGTTTGCGGTCTCTCTCTTCTTAGCAGTGTTCAATTCCACATACATCTGGTGACAGAACTATCAACCATTCAATGAAGTTCTTCAACAATTTCTGGTCTAAGACAATTCGATACTGGTCTTGTCTGCAACAAGCTGAGCACAGTGGGGATCTGTGTGTGGGCTAGGACAACAGGGCATGTTCCTGATCGTAAACCACCTGGCAGGGTCCCTGTATGCCAGAGCAGACAAACTGAGTTGGTATGGTGTCTCACAGATCACAAGTGGCATCTACATCCCGAGGTGGTACTTTGTGTCTTTGAGCAGTTTAGAGAGCTCTAGGTAGATGTATTTGCCGACATCAAGATTGGACAGTGTCAAAAGAATTGTATGTTGGATTTTTCACAAGAAGACTTGTTAGAGGATGGTGCACAGTGGCCTGAAAAGATCACTCATGCAGGGTACTTGTGCTGCTCGCCACCCTGAGAAAGAAAGCAAGAAAATTGGCACAGCAGTGAGAGGCATAGCAAATTGGGTTGCAGTAAGTGTAGCTGAATCAATTAAAGCTTGCACCAGGCTTAAACCAGAAGTCTGACTCTGGCTCCGCTCAGCTTGAGGTCCTAGTGACTACAGCTGCTGCTCATGTCATGTGAGAAACCAGGTTCAATCCTGCCCTCGGCTCAGCATCATGTGAATCCCTGCAAACCTCCCTCTGTTGAAAAAAGGTGTAATGTAGTCTGTGCCTGTTTTCAAGCACACCTATGTCCTTGGGAAGGGTTCATGCTGCGTAAAACTGCCAAAAATAAAATGTTGATTCTACACGCTGCCCACGCTCTAATCTCATCCTCAAAGACTTCTGACAAAGCAATAACCTTTGATGTCTGAAAGAGATACCCATCTTGTGGCTGAATTGCACTGTGTGAAACTGGACAATGTGGGATCAAGCTTGGCTTCTCTGCTTTCCCAAATTGTGTGAAGTGGTGACATTTTGGCCACTCTGCGTTACTCTTTAATGCAGGGTTTTGGTCTAATTCCGCCAGTCACAGCGTGTTGGAAGGTTTTCCCCACGAGGCTCCAAAATGTGTGCGTGCATGTTTTTTTTGGCATCCCCTAGTTCGAATTTCTAATGCAGGTGTTCGCATGCGGTCATGGTCAGAGGGCTGCCGTTCAAGTGGATCTGCTGCAGCTCAAGTAGATTTGATACTCGAGCAGCAGCTAAATCAACTCAAAACGCTGTTTGTGGTGATTTTCAGCACTGCTCACTCTACCAGCGCTAAGTTGTAGTGCGAGCTGCATATTTATCGCCTGTTCACGAATTCCGTGGAACCACACTGAGTTTTTTTGTAACTCTGTGGAATTCCACAGAGTGAAAATCTGCAAGTTCCACCCACCCTGGTTGTGACACCTATTCATATAAGACAATCTATTCTGGCATTCTTTGCTCAACCTCCTTCCAATAAAGAGGAAGAAATACTCCATCTTTCGGACTCCAAAAAATCCGTAAAGCTTTTGTATTGTTAGCACCAAGGACCATCGGATGGACTATCAACTCTTTGTGGGGTTTGCAGAAGCAAAGAAAGGTAGGGCAGTGCAGTTCAGAAAAAACTGTTTCAAGGTGGATAGTCCTCTGAACACAAACCTGCCATTAATTGGCTAAAAATCTGCCTCCAGAGGGTTTGAGAGCTCCTTCCTCAGGGTCATGGCTGCTACCTCCTGTTTTCACATGGAGTGCCTGTCTTGGACATCTGTCCAGCTGTAACGTAGGTAGTTGTTGGTTCACACTTTCACCTTTCACAAAGCATTGCCTTGATTGCTAGATCAGGCAGAAGGGGCACTTTGCCTCTTTGGTCCTGCAGGACTGTCTGATCCTTTCGTCAGACCTTTCACCTTGGTCGGTACTCTTTTGATGTTCACTTACAAGGGGAGGAATCTGTGGTTAGAAGTATCCATCAGAAGAACAAGTAATTTACCTATGGTAATGCTCTGTCTGGTGGATTGTTATCTGACTGCGGAATCTTCACCAGCCCTCCCGACCCTCCCACCTACCCGTCCTGTGGAATGGACCATTTTCTCTACATAAAAAGGTCCCAATGTAGACATCTGCACACTGTCTGCTCTTAGTTAATGCTGTGTTGAGAAATGAACTGACGTCAGCGGGCAAGGGTGGTCTTATATGTGGCTTTGGTGTCATTTCTAGGGTGGAATCGAGTCAACATGGAGCCGCATAATGCCACCTACTAGCACGTGAGGGAACTGCTGAAAGAATTCTCCAAACAGAGTGGTGCTTGAGTGTATTCACTAGGTAAGGAATCCGCAGTAGAGTATCCACCAGAAAGAGCATTAACAAAGATAAGTAACTTGTTCATTCTTCTAAATGCAGCTAACAATGGGCACTGATCAGAATTTAAATATTTGTTCCCTTTTCTTGAATGCATTGTTAAAAAAGCAATGGCCATTGCTAGGGATCAGTGGATTTAAACAATTCGGTGGCCGCTACGTTTACCATATATGTACTTATTTAATAAACAACGTGGACGAACTACATCTGCTACATCAATTGTGTCAGGCACCACTTGGGTTTGTAAAAAGAACCCTCACCCACCAACCTAGTTGGTGGCATGCTTCATCATAGGGTTCCCAACAGGGTAGCCGAGTGCTACCGAGCTGTGCTACAACGACTGATTACAGCGGAGTGGGATTTTTTGTATTGTGTTGTGAAGTGGTGAAATTAAAAATATCTCTGAGATTCCTTACTGATCACATTTTTTATTCCTAGCGGCCCAGGATATATTAAAAAGGAAAGGGATAACAAGAAGGAAAACAATTGGTCTTCATTGTCCTACTGGTTGACATGTTTCATTGTGGAGGATTTCATCAGGACCAAATACCGTGAAATAGTGTTAAATAGTGAAAGTGGCAAAAATAAGCCACATGTATTGTTTTGCAGCACACACGCTAATGTGTGCTGTGCATGCAGTGGTACGACCTTACTTACGGGCCCAATGATGGGGTAAAACACTAGCTACGTGATTCTTGTAGTTTCTCTGATCCCGGGAGAAGCGTACACTTTTAGTCACACATTCATCCATGTTAGACGCCCGCTGCCACACCTACTCTGGTCTACTCGGGATCGCAATCCGAGGAGACCGGAGTAGGTGTAGGGTATTGTCACTAGGTGGTTATACCATGCACAGAGTCCAGGGTTCCCCAAATGTGTACAGGGCTCAAAGTAAAACCCAAAGTGCTCCATTAGTGGTAGTGTGGGCAAGCAGCCTTAGGCCTAACACAGAGGAGTGCAAGACATTTATTGCAGAACCTTGACCAATAATGGATACGTGACTCAAGAAGGAGATCCAGACCAATTTTAGAAAAATATACTTTGAATTTTATTTTAAGACCAAGATCTTCACAATAAGGTAAGCACGTTTTAAATAAAAAGACTTTTCACTTTGAAAAATCGACAGTTAGAAACTTTTCAGAACAGTTCAGTGTTATCATATGGGGAAAACAATATTGTGGTTGAACAGGTAAGTAATGCACTTAAAATTCCAATCTTCGGGACCAAAAGTCAGCAAGGGTCAGGTGAGTCCCAAAACTGCACCACCAGCAGCACAGGGGCAACAGTGTGCAGAGGTCAAAATGGAGTTTGGCCCAGTGCTTTTCAACGTAGACTGGGGTTGCCTAGAGCCACACTGCTTGCAGGTAGGTACATTGGTTGCAGGGGCCAAGCTTTGGGAGTTAGGACAAGCACAGGGGCACAAAGCAGCACCAAACATACACCACCAGCGGCACATGGGCGGCAGGGTGCAGATTCAGCATTGGGCACCTAATGCTTTTTAATGGGGTTTCTTCTTTTGCCCAAGAGGCTGCAGACTTGGCACCGTCAGTCCAGCTCACCAAGGCCCAGGGGCTTCAGGTGCAGGGGTGCCTTTCAGCGTCTGAGTCTTCTTACCAGAGCCTGTCACGGTCGGGGTGAGCCTCTGGATTCACACTGCAGGCGCCACCGTGGAGATCAGGTGAGGTCAGGCAAAACTGGATATGGGGTCTGGATCACTGGGGAGACTTCACTGCACAGGTGAGCCACTCCGACTCGGGCCGTGGGCATCTGGGGCAGAGTGGGCAGGGATCCCGATTCCAGCTGGATCTGGAGCCCTTGGAGTTAGTTTCTTCTGAACCGGTCCACTGTCCATGGGAGATTGGAGTCTTTTTTTAAGGCAGCAGTCCTCCCAGGGTTTTCAAAGGTCGCTGGCTGCAAGACAGGTAACAGTTTTGCACAAGTTGGAGACAGGCCGGTAGGGCTGGGGCCAAGGCAGTCGTCTTCTTCAGTCTTCTCTGCAGGGATGTCTTCTTGCTTCTTAGGTCATTGCAGATCTAGTTTCTAGGTCTGGGGGTGCCACCTAAAAACTAGATTTAGGAGGGCTTTGGGGGAGTAGCAGCCAGGGCCAATGGGCACCTTAACTGGAGTGGCTGAACCTTCTATTATGCCGCCCTCCTATGGGAGGGGGCATAGACCAAGCCCTGATTGGTTGAGTTCCCCCATCTTCAAGTTGGCCGGGATAGAAAGAAGTGCTTCATCTCGCCTCCCACACCTTACGGGGGGAGTTGGCAGAGGTGGGCACACCTCCTATTCTCCGGAGATTTCCAAAAGTAGGGGAGTAAACAAAGGGCAACCATGTGCTTCTAGCAGTAGAGGCTGGGGGTCGCATTACAAAGGTGGCCGGCCTTTGAAGCTTCTCCACCTTCGATCATTGGCCAATCCTGGGGGAGGAGGTGTGACACCTCTGTCCTGGATGTGCATTGGTTCTGGTCCCTGAGAGGGCCTCTGAGGTGCCCTCTGGCTACATGGTACAATAAATCCCACACTGGTATCAGTGTGGCTTTCAGATGAGTAGTTTCGTACCAGACACTCCTGTGTTCAGTGAAGCCATTATAGTGCTGTGGAACTCGAGTTGTTGAGTTTCTAGCCCATGTACTCTCTAAGGCTTCACTGGCACCTATAATATTAAAGAATGAACCCCAATATCTGCTCATGCAGACAAGCCCTCACCTGTGGTATGGTGCGCCCAGCTTTAGGGCTGTGAGGCCTGCTAGTGGAGTGACTTACCTATGCCTTCAGACAGTGCTGCTGGCATGGCACTCTGGCAGGGTGCCAAGTCGACTTTGTCGTTTTTTCTCTCTCCGGGCTTGCAAGGTGATATGGTCCCAGTAAAGGGGGTGGGGGGGCAGGGGACCATCTTCGGCTCCGAGGAATTGGTACCCAGGGTACTATTTACTAAGGACTTACAGGGAATAGAAGTACCAATTGATTATATGTTTTTTAGGGAATAAGCACTGGCACAGGGGACCTGGATGGCAGGGACCCTGTTGTACTACAATTGAAACCACATCAAAAACCAAAGAAAGAGTGGGGGCTAACCATGCAAAAATAAGCACTTTCTCAAACCCATTCACAGACACGCACACATTCACTCATAGACCCATTCAGACAGACACACACACACACAACCACACACACACAACCACACACACACACAACCACACACACACACACACACACAGACGCACAGACACAGACACACACACACACACTCACAGGCACACACACTCACAGGCACACACACTCACAGGCACACACACTCACAGGCACACACACCCACTCACAAGCACACACACCCACTCACAAGCACACACACCCAATCACAAGCACACACACCCACTCACAAGCACACACACCCACTCACAGGCACACACACCCACTCACAGGCACACACACCCACTCACAGGCACACACACCCACTCACAAGCACACACACCCACTCACAAGCACACACACCCACTCACACACAGACACACGCACTCTCACCCATCACAGACACCCTCTCCCACTCACATCACAGACACCCTCTCCCACTCACATCACAGACACCCTCTCCCACTCACATCAGACACCCTGCCCCCCTCGGATACCCTGCCCCCCTCGGATACCCTGCCCCCCTCGGATACCCTGCCCCCCTCGGATACCCTGCCCCCCTCGGATACCCTGCCCCCCTCGTACACCCTCCCCCCCTCGTACACCCTCCCCCCCTCGTACACCCTCCCCCCTCTGACACCCTCCCCCCCTCTGACACCCGACACCCTTCCCCCCTCGGACACCCTCCCTCGCCCACTCACAGACTCCCTCGCCCACTCACAGACTCCCTCGCCCACTCACAGACTCCCTCGCCCCCTCACAGACGCCCTCGCCCCCTCACAGACGCCCTCGCCCCCTCACAGACGCCCTCGCCCCCTCACAGACGCCCTCGCCCCCTCACAGACGCCCTCGCCCCCTCACAGACGCCCTCGCCCCCTCACAGACGCCCTCGCCCCCTCACAGACGCCCTCGCCCCCTCACAGACGCCCTCGCCCCCTCACAGACGCCCTCGCCCCCTCACAGACGCCCTCGCCCCCTCACAGACGCCCTCGCCCCCTCACAGACGCCCTCGCCCCCTCACAGACGCCCTCGCCCCCTCACAGACGCCCTCGCCCCCTCACAGACGCCCTCGCCCCCTCACAGACGCCCTCGCCCACTCAGACGCCCTCGCCCACTCACAGACGCCCTCGCCCACACAGACGCCCTCGCCCACTCACATCACAGACACCCTCTCCCACTCACATCACAGACACCCTCTCCCACTCACATCACAGACACCCTCACCCACTCACATCAGACACCCTCTCCCACTCACATCACAGACACCCTCCCCCCCTCGGACACCCTCCCCCCCTCGAACACCCTCCCCCCCTCGGACACCCTGCCCCCCTCGGACACCCTGCCCCCCTCGTACACCCTCCCCCCCCTCTGACACCCGACACCCTTCCCCCCTCGGACACCCTCCCTCGCCCACTCACAGACTCCCTCGCCCACTCACAGACTCCCTCGCCCACTCACAGACTCCCTCGCCCCCTCACAGACGCCCTCGCCCCCTCACAGACGCCCTCGCCCCCTCACAGACGCCCTCGCCCCCTCACAGACGCCCTCGCCCCCTCACAGACGCCCTCGCCCCCTCACAGACGCCCTCGCCCCCTCACAGACGCCCTCGCCCCCTCACAGACGCCCTCGCCCCCTCACAGACGCCCTCGCCCCCTCACAGACGCCCTCGCCCCCTCACAGACGCCCTCGCCCCCTCACAGACGCCCTCGCCCCCTCACAGACGCCCTCGCCCCCTCACAGACGCCCTCGCCCCCTCACAGACGCCCTCGCCCCCTCACAGACGCCCTCGCCCCCTCACAGACGCCCTCGCCCCCTCACAGACGCCCTCGCCCACTCACAGACGCCCTCGCCCACTCACAGACGCCCTCGCCCACTCAGACACACCCTCACTCACTTGGACACACTTTCACGGACCCATTTACACACTCCTACACCAACCTACAGTCCCTCACAGACCCATAGACCTACTCACAGACCCACACAGCTGAATAGGCCCACACAGGCACTCACTTGGAAACCGGTTCCAGGATGCTTGTTTCCTGTCCAGGGAAGACCTGGCTTGGCAGTTCGGGCTGGACTGTTCCCATGAGGAACAGGGTCAAGACGGATTTGCTTATGGCTGGGTCTGAACTGGGGTGGCGATGTGAGCTAAAGAATGATGATGGATTCAACCCAGATCCATGACTGGGGATGAGTGTCTGAAAAGTTTCAGCGCTCTGTCCATCATCTCCTTGTGTTTGCTTTGTTCGCCCTAAGTTGGCAGGGTATGCCCAGACGTGGGTCCCTTGCTCACTTTGTCACTGAATTCAAGCTAGCTTGGCTGATGAGGGGTGTTACCCCGAAACCAGTCCAAGGATGCTTGTTTCTGGTCCAGGGAAGACCTGGCTTGGCAGTTTGGGCTGGACTGTTCCCATAAGGGACATGGTCAAGACAGATTTGCATATGGCTGGGTCTGAACTGGGGTGGTGAAGTGAGCTAAAGAATGATGATGGATTCAACCCAGATCCGTGACTGGGGATGAGTGTCTGAAAAGTTTCAGCACTCTGTCCATCATCTCCTTGTGTTTGCTTTATATATAATAAAACAGGAGGAACAGAGGCTTGGTATGGGAAACCGAATTGCACTGCAGCAAAAAGAATTAGAAATGCTAATTAGTTGATCAGAAATACACCTTTAATTCTATTAAAAAAAACAGCAGTTATTGATTCTGCCTGAATCAGATTTTAAGATTGCCACGTACAAGTAAGAAACATTAAATTAGCCTAACTTCATGCCATTGTAGAAAGGCAGAAAAATCAACATAACTAGTTAACGAAAGTAGACCATCCCAACCAAATTTTACCTTTGAAGCCAGGAAATCTCTTCAAGTTGTAGGTAAACTACAAGGAAATAGCCGTCCAAGAAATGAATAGTAATCAAAATTGGCTTTGGTTTAAGTACATTTAAAGAAAATTGATATTCTTTCCCATATATATAGACCAGAAACAAATTAGATATTTTCTCTGAATTGGTTATGAAAGATAGAAAAAACAAAAAGAAAATGTAACAAAATGCAATTTAAACCAGGTAGAAACAATAGCTAAATGTATGGAATAAGAACCTTGTAATAAAACCTGCTGACAAGGGTGGTAATACTTCAGTATGGTTTAAAGAAAATAATGCAAATTATGCACATAATCCACTACATCATCCTATAGCTGTTAGAAAACTGAACACTAATCGCATTTTGAATACCAAATAAAAATACAATGAAAGACGTGACATGTTAACCAAATGAGCTGCTTCCTAAAAGACAGAAACAGATCTGCTATGTTATTTACAAAACATTCCTTGGAATGTTAGTAGTTTGTGACAATGGATGCGACTTTCCTCTAAATGTGCACTGAAAAGGTTTTTGAGTTACAAGCCTATAAATGTTTCTTAAAATCATAAATGTTGCTAGAAAGAAACATTCAAATATGATCATGGAAATGATTGCATCTAGTGTAAAGTAAAAATATATATATATATTCCAGCAAAAATTAGAAATGTCTTCACTCAAGTAAGCAAATCAAGGCATCTGGTGGTGGCAGAAGTAATGTGCATAGGCAGACGACATGAAACATATCTTGCACAAATCATGTTGTGGCTTTGTTACATAATGATGACCTTGTGATTAGGGGTAGTTTGAACAAGGTATTTAAAATAAATGTCAAGAGCCAAAATGAATATGATATATGTCTCCCCTATTCCACCTGTAAGGAAAAAATTTCATTTTTAGACAACAAGGAACATTAAAATAAAATGATATTTTTGCAAAAAACCTGCAACAAATAGTATATCAACATTACAAGAAACTAAAGTGGACCATTTTTCACAAGAGCATTTTAGAGTAAGAAGGAATGGTTTCATGAAGGAAGTAATAAAAAACATATAAAGAGTGCAAAACTATTTTTACGAATCAGGGACATCCTGGTATCATAAAGATGCGATTGAGAAAGCTGTAGAGCAAAATAGAAGAATGGTTAGTAGCTAGAAAACAAAGTCTTGAGGATCAAGAAAAAGATGATTTCAAATTGATAAGAGCACGCAACATAGAATCATTTGAAATTGAAAGAACCTTCTGTGACTATTAGCACATCTTGAAATAAAACTCAGAAATTGGACAGCCATCCAGCTACATCTTCCCAAAAGGCCCCATCATTGACAGATAAAATAACAAAGTATTTTTATTATGCTGAAGTTAATGCATACAGGGTAGGGGAAAAAAATAACTATTGGAAATTTTATAAATACAAAGCATGCAAAAAAGGTTTACCATCAAAGCATATAAAACCAATCTAATACAGCAAAAAAAAATCATAGAAAACAATAATGTGTATGAGCACCTTTGTAATATATGTGTTAGTGTGGCTATTCTACTAGTTACACTGGGAAAAATGACGTGCCAATTGCATAAACAAATTCTGAAGCATAAATGGCCAATAAGTTAAAAAGGTTAACATTACCCAGTGGCTCAACACTATCAAAATTTATGACGGAGACATAAAAAGTCTAAGATATTAGGGCATTAATGTCATGGAAAACTCATTAGGAGGAGGTGACAATGTAAAACTATATACACAACTAGAGTTGAAATACATATTCAATTCAATTTCTCTTTATTCAACCTTAAACAATAAGATCATAAAAGTACAATAATTCATAAAATATGCATTGTTTGATATGTTACATTCCATTACCTTTCGATAGATAAGCACAGTTAGGAACCATCTTTATGTTATGAGTAAAACACTATATTAATACCGACCAACTTCATTCAGTGTATAATAAGAAAAGGACAAGACTGTACCAAAACAAATTAAAATGCAAACATTAAGCCAATCAATCTTCCATTTGCTAGAATTAAATAATAAAAATAAAACCAGTTAAAAAGCTAAAACTAAAAAGGAAGCGCCCTGTTTAAAATATGCTTAATTCATTTGATATATAATTAAACGTGCAATACAGTTCCACATTTGATTAAAATGCAAATTATGACCCTGTTCAATCTTCTCCGATCAAATACTAAACAAAATCCCTTGCATGTGACAATAAGAAATAAAGAACTATATATTAATTTATTAAATGAAATTATGCAGAAGGATTATTTATTAAATATATTTCAACACAATGCTGTTCCTTTATCTTCAAACAGCACGCCGTAGACACAAATTTTGCAAAGCGGTATTTATTATCGGCTTTCGTCAAGACCCAACGCGTTTCGGGGAAAACCCCTTGATCACGAGTAAGGTGACTCTGTTTCAGTGCATTAAATAAACAATCACGTGATAAATAAATATAACGGAAATACTTCAGAGTTACAGCACTCTATTCTTCTGTTTTCTAAAGTGAATTGGAATTATATACAGTGAAAATAACAAAAATGACACTATAATTTTGTCAGAACCACGCAACAATGGTATCAAGTTAAATCAGTTTTAAATGTGAGTGTTAATTCAACAAAACTTTATTGACACTCACTGTATCTAGGTTTAACTTCACCTATTCAGTGATAAAACATGTTTAAACTATACAATTCAATTTTCAAAATGGGAATATAACATAGCCCTACTGATACATAAACAAAAGAAATACCTTTAAATAAATTCAATTATAAATAATGCAGCCCAAGTGGGTTTTCTGTATCTACAACTCTGTTGTAGAATAAATCCAGGATGAATGGTTATCTACCAACTAGATGTATCTGTTGCACTTTATCTCAAATAATTGTTTGCATGCTCTGCTGGTCTTCAAAGCAAGGAATAAGCTTCATATTTTCTTAACTGCTTTCTATTCTTTCAAACCTGTGGTCTGAACAAAACAAAATTGTTCATGTCATATCACTCAAAGATTAATAACAAAGACAAACCTAAACACATAATTTTTTTTTTTGGGCTGCAAGGCAACGGACCTTGTCACCACCCGCTGTGGGTTGGTGTTCTGCACAATTCATATACTTTTGGATTCATACAGTTAATAACTCTTCAATAAGTCACAACGTTGTTCACAATTCTAGTTATCTGAACCCATAATTCTAACAATGAAAGACCACCAATCAAATCTCAATATTTAGACAAAGGTAAACTGCCAGACATTTAAAATGTAGTAACGGATACAGATGAAGAAAATGTAAGAATCTCTATCTTAAGAAACCTTTCACAGTACACCATAAAAAACCTTTCACAGTACATCTTAAAACCTAGTGAAGACTTTCTGAAAGGAATTGAAAGATAGTTGACACTTGAATAGGCATAATGGGCAATTATCCCAAATGCACTGATAATTCCTCGTCGCAATTATGCACTTCTGGGGCCATTGTTTGATATTGGATAATGAGTCTCGACTCAAGGCGTCTTAAAACCTGTACACTGTTCCAACCTCTTATATTCACACCGACTGCATCCAAAACGATAAAAGACATGAAGAACCGGGTTATTTAGAACCCAGCGGTGCCAGGGGACACACCCGAAGTCTCCGGACTCACCTGTCTCAGAATCTACAGAAACGCGGAATCTTCTTGGTGACGTCAAAGAACAAATTTATTGGCTGCAACCAGTAACAGAGGTCCACGAAGTACAGTGATGTATATTCGTAGGAGACTGCTCAAATTTTACAAAGCAAGTCATCCCTTTTATACCAAATATTGTGCTTTAGGCAAACATTCCTTATTTACAGTTGACCAATCCCATGTGTACACAACAAAAGCATTGCATGACAAACCCACATTTCATTGTCCAGCCCGCCATTGATTTCTCGGGAAGGCCCAACACTCTTCATCAGATAAGTGAACGGACCCCTAATAAAAACGGGCACCTCCTCATCGTAAAACAGGCCATAAATAAAGGAGCAGAGACAGGTGTGAGTAAGATAGGGCATAGTTGTGTGCAATAGAAGGGTTTATGATGTCCTGTGCCTTGATCCTCAATCTCGACCAGCTACCGTGAAAGGAACTGGCTTAACAAGTCCGGCCTCGGGCAACGGAGTCAGCTTGCCCAGGTCACACAGAAGTCAGCTGAAGGTGTACGTGTCCCAAGGACTCGTTCGGCCTTCGTCATCAGCCTATGTGAGGGCAACCACAAAATGGCTGCCATGTACAAAATGGAACCCAAGGGTTCAGAACGGAATCCCTGATTTCGTGGTGATCTCGTCGCTCGAACATGACAAAAACACTCGTACATCTTACACTCGCCATTTTCGGTCTGCTGATACCAAAATCGTCCTGATACGACGATAATTCTGAAACGGGTTCAGGATTCACGGAACCTCAGACCCTCCTTTTGCCCTTACATAGGCAATAACCTAAACTCATGTCAGTCTGAATCTAGGTCTATACTCATTAACCCTGGGCGTAGTGGGCGGAGTGGGGCTCCGCGGAGCTACGTGAAGTGGGCGCACAACTACGCGCACTCCGCGTAGCCCCGCGCCGCCCGCCTCCCTCCCGCCCTCCCTAAATACATAAATAAATGTATAAAAAGCTTTTTAAAACACTTACCTTGTCTGCCGCGTCCCCTGGGCTCCCTCTCGCCGTCCCGCCGTTCGCGCCGCCACCGAATCGGATCCTAATGCGAATGCGCGGGCGGCCGCGCATGCGCATTCCTCACGAAATGCGTAGGAGGCGGCACTCCGTGCACGGAGCGTAGCTGGCCGCCCAGGCTTAATACTCATCAGGTCATCAAGATGTTGCTGTAGCATCATCCTATTACTTAGTACGTCTCTTGATACAGGTCTCCTTGCACACGATGTAGCGCAAAGGCCGCATATAGCAGGGGCACACTGTACACAAAGACAGAACAGGAAAAGTATGGCTAAGATCATCCCAATGACCATCAGAATCTTCCATCCCCAGGCGGATAACAGTTCCCAAAACCATCCCATTAACGACCAATCTCCTTTATCCACGTGTATAGATTCGGAGATCTTATGCAGTTTCGAGATGGCCTGGTACACTGTTGGAGCGTTGTCTGGAATGAAAACACAGCAACTTGATTGGATCACTTTACATACACCTCCTCTATCTGCAAGTATGACATCTAACGCAACTCTGTTCTGGAGAGTCATAAGACGATCCGACTGGAGCTCAGCAGTCAAGTTACTAAGGGCACCGGCAGTTTCAATTACGGTGGATTCAACCACTCTCGTCAATTGTCGTATGTTCCTGCTGTTAGCCATAGGTCCCCAAAACGGCAGAAAACCCTTCAAGAAATCACATAATTCTTGTCCTGCAGTATCTTCCTTACTGAAGACACCTCTAACAATTCTCGTCTTGTGGTAATCTGCCGCCGCTGTATAGGTGGGAGGCAATAGGAACGAAACAAAACAAGTACCCGAAAATTCAGGGGGCAACCATGTGTACGCCCTATCGTAACAGACAAAATAGGAACCCTTGGCTGCTAGAAATGATGGGGAAGTCTGGGACGCAAAAACATACGTCTCCGTGCAGATACTCTTCCCTAACAGCTCTCGGATTCTTGCCATTACCTTGCAGACAGTAATGACCCTGATGGGGTACGATCCAAATCGGAGAGGATCTTTTCGCTTGCTGGTTCTCACTCAGACTAACTCCATATCCGGTTACGTTCCATCCAATATATGCTAGTGTCTCTTCTCTCGGGATCGTCTCATAGGAGTTAAACCCTCTAATCATATCGACTATTCCCTTATCTAGAGCACTGTTCTTCGGATTGTCCTTTGCGGAACGTAGGGGGTGAACTTCTCGAGCATAGATAAACATCGTTCTAAATGCCCATACAGAACTATTGTAGCTAAATGGCAGGACCAAGTAAGGAATACCTTTATCAGTAGTATGAGGCATAAGACCACACACCCAACAGTTAGTCGTGTTTACTACTAATTGGTGTTGGTGCAGAGGCTGAACGAAGGAGTTATTAGCAAATTCCAATCTTCTAATGGACTCATGTTCAGGCAGAGTGTGAAAAGAATGTGAGGAAACAGTAGAAGGAGGTATGGGCTGTGTAGTGGGTGCAAACGTCACTTGAAAAGAGAATATTATGTATCCCATCAAAAACATCATTGCACTAAGCAACATACAAAGACATAATATTAAAAAACATTTTCTGCTCATGATTGTACACATTCTGGCTCTAAAATTTATTTCTTCAACAGGTCTCCATCTTGAAAAACTCCATCCTCTAACCGTGCTGCTCGCGGAGGTAGGGTGTTCCGTGCTAAGGAATGCGTCTGTCAGTCCAGGGAAACGCCCTCGGACCAACCAGAACCGTCGACCTTGTGTCTTCGGCTTGCACTCCAAAGACTTGACGCCGCGACCCTACAGCGGAACCCGGATGGCGGTTCGAAAAACAAAAATCGGTCAAAACAGTTTCTCAGATGGGAGAGCTGTATGTTCAAAAATAGCAAAGGAAATCATTTTATTAGTCCCATGACTCTCGGTCGTAAATTATAACGGCCCTTCCCGGGCAATGTCTGGTCACAGAACAAGAGTTCAGGCTCGGTAGTGTCCAATCGAACTGACGGTGGCACAGCTTTTTTCAGAAGATCGTCGCTTTCACGCTCAGAACTTGTCCCCATTAAACGTGCGTCGCTAAAAGGCAGAAAACGAGGCACAGTCTCAGTCTCAGAATCAGCAATACCCTCCTGGACCCACCGGTCGTATGGTAGAGGCAAAGGGACCCTCTTACAGTGTACGTCGTGGATCCAGTTCTTTTTTCCTTGCACTCGTACTGCAGATCGCGTTGACAACAGCACCAAGTAGGGACCAATCCAGCGGGGCTGATCGTTCTTTGTCCGCTGGAAGTTCTGACTAATACCCATGAGCCAGGATCGATGGCATGACCTGGATCGTCAGAAGCCTGAGGCAATGTATCGTGAACCTGTTGGTGTAAAACACGCAATTTAGCCGTCAAATCATACAGGTAATCGAGCAATACAGGATGTTCAATCTCGCTGAATTTCGTTGGCCTCGGCACTCCCCATATGTTAGCTGGGCAGCCAAACACAATCTCATAAGGACTAAGTCCTACTCGGGAATGTACAGTCATTCTTGTAGACAAAAGTGCTAGTGGCAGGGCGTCAGGCCATTTAAGACCAGAGCTCGCCTGTATCTTGGCCAGTTTCAGTTTAAGAGTGCCATTATAGAACTCTACTAGTCCAGCTGATTGGGGGTGGTGTGCAGCGTGGAATATTTGGCGGATTCCTAACCCATCACACACTCTCTTCATCACTTGACCCACAAATTCACTCCCATTATCACTCCAGGCCATTCTTGGCAAACCAAACCTAGGGAAGAATTCTTTGACCAGGGCTTTG
This sequence comes from Lissotriton helveticus, assembly GCF_964261635.1. NCBI lineage: Eukaryota > Metazoa > Chordata > Amphibia > Caudata > Salamandridae > Lissotriton > Lissotriton helveticus. The sequence goes on along the minus strand of NC_136073.1, from coordinate 308,561,974 downwards.
GCTGTGGACAGGGCAGTATTATCTTTCAGGGGATATGCTTCTACCCCTCTGGAGAAGGCACAAACAACCACGAGTACGTATTTCAGGTTGTTGCATCTTTCCATGTGAATAAAATCTAGCTGCAAAACCTCGAACGGATAAGTCGGAGGAGCAAAATGACCAGCTGGAGTTGGGGTTCCCTTACCAGGATTGTACTTCAGACAGACCATACAATTCTTGACCACATTCTGTGCACACTTAGGAATTCCAGCATTTTGCCATACTGGAGCCAACAACTTACAAATCCCTTTCACACTGATATGAGCCATTCCATGTGCCATCGTAACCACTGCAAGCACGTATGCATCGGGTAATAACCATCGCTGATGCTCTGACAACTCAACCCAACAACCATTCGCAACCAATTTACCCGTGCTCTCTCTCCACACACACAACTCTCTCTCTGTAGCTTCGGCTAGAATCGACTTCACACTTTCTATCGTATCTTCACACATTCCAACGTCACCAATCCATCTTGCAGGGCCTGAAACATACATTCGACTCATCACATTCCTCGCCACATCTTTCGCAACTTCATACGCATTACCACGACCAACATCATCGGTAATCTTCTTGTGTGCACTGCATTTCACAATCGCAACTTGCAACGGCAAGGTGAGTGACTCCAGGAGCTCATTCACCAACTGACCATGCTGTATCTTCGTCCCGTGTGACGTGAGGAACCCACGTTCCTTCCACAAACGTCCAAAACTGTGAGCCACACCAAACGCATACTGGCTGTCGGTATATATGGTCACTTTCTTTCCTTTCGACAACACACACGCTCTCGTAAGTGCAATCAACTCTGCTGCTTGGGCTGAATTATGTGGGATACGTGCAGCTTCAACAATCGTATGCAAAGTCGTAACAGCATATGCCGCAGTCGTATCACCATTCGGAAGCTTGAAGCATGAACCATCCACCCATAAGGTACCATCACACTTCACAAGAGGAGTGTCCCTAAGATCTATTCTCCCTTTTGTTTCTTCCTCTGTCCTGAGAAAGCAATCATGTTGCTCAACAACATCTGTCTCTACTGAAATCTGCAACAACGTAGCTGGATTCAACGTATTGCATCTCTTTATGTGCACATGACTCGCTAGGAGTGTCAGCTCATAACCTGACAATCGAGCACTAGTTAAGTGCTGTGTTTTGGTCCTGTTTAACAAAGTATCCACTGCATGTGGAACCATCACGACCAGCGTGTTGTTCATCACCAAACCAGCAGACTGTCGAATAGAAACAGCTGCTGCCGCTGTGGCTCTCAAACAACTCGGCAACGCCCTAGCTACCGGATCCAAAGTTGACGAGAAATATGCACATGGATGCTGTTTGTCCCCAAAAGATTGTGTCAACACTGACAACGCACATCCCTCTCTCTCGTGGACATACGACGTAAAGGGCTTACTGTAGTCGGTGGTACCCAACACAGGAGCCGAACACAATGCACTACGCAATTCGGAAAAACTTTTCTGACAATCTTCAGACCACGGGAGGGGATTCGGTGTGTCTTTACAGGTCAATGCCACCAGCGGTTTAGCCAGCAGAGAAAAGTTTGGTATCCATTGTCTGCAATATGACGTAATACCTAAGAAAGCTCGCACTTCTCTCTGTGTAATTGGCATACTCATTTTCGCAATCGCTTGAATTCTTTCTGGGGTCAATCTTCTTCCCTCCTTCGATAAGAGATGACCTAAGTAGGTCACTTCTTGTCGACAATACTGTAACTTCGAAAGAGACACCTTGTGGTGGAAATCAGACAAATGACGCAACAACTATAAAGTAGCTTCCTTACAAATCTCCTCAGTATCGGCCGCGACTAACAAATCGTCAACGTACTGGAGGAGAGCAGCACCATTAGGTAAAACAATCGTATCAAGTTGTGTTTTCAAATCCTGACTATATATTGATGGACTCTCACAATAGCCTTGAGGAGCGCGCTTAAACCGGAAGCTTCGACCTCCTAAAGAGAAGCCGAAAATATCCCTACTCTCCTCGGCAATCGGGATGCTGAAGAAAGCATTCTTCAAATCAATCACCGAAAAACAAGAGGCCGAAGCCGGGATCATTGTCAATCAGGCAGTGATATCTGGGACAACGGGAAATTGTGGCACGACTATCTTATTCACTTCTCTAAGATCGACCACAAACCTGTAAACAGGTGGCTGAGAAGAATCAGTGCGATTCAAAACAGGGCTATTGCAAACATTACCTCTCGTTTCTTCAATCACATCTTTCTCAATCAAATCATAAATGATCGCTAGAAGCGCCCTTTCACCATCACTAGAGATCCTATATTGGGGAATACGTGGAATTTTAACATTCGCTTTTAACGTCTCAACATATGGCGGTATCTCCAGGAGACCCACATCATTAGGACCAGTCGCCCAAATAGTATCAGGAAGAGAAGACCATTCTGTCGGAAGTTGGTCCCTTGCTAAATACATAGGTGAGACCACTTTCTTACCCCGTGTAAGTTGTACTCCTGAAGGAGAACAATACAACGTCGCATACAATCTCTTCAACAGATCCAATCCCAACAAGTTCTCACCACAACCTGTCGTCAGAATAAGGGGTGCTTCGAATTCACGAGGTCCAACAGAAAGGGACAAAGGGTCAGAAATCGGATTTCTAACTGGGGCGCCAGAAAAACCTACTGAAACATTCGTTAAGCCAGACAAAGGTGCACCAGGGAGTCTAGAGTGCATAATAGAACTCTTCGTAGCACCAGTATCCAACAGAAAAGGCTCTGACACACCTGATGTAATCACCTCAACGTAAGGTCCACTCTGATCTACTGGAACTGAAACAACTCCCTCTCTTTGTCCATGGCTGTCCTAGCAATCATTACCGTCCATATTCTCACCCTCAACGTAGTAGTCGTCAGCATAGTACCTGAGTCGTCCTACCAGATGCACCATTCTGTTGATCAAAACTATTCATCGAATTTTGTGGAGGAAAGGAACGTGCATTCTGAGGAAAACCTCCACGTCCTCTACCTCTAGGAGCTTGCTGAACACATCGACCTCTTGCACCTGAAACACCATTCATACTCTGTAACAAAATAGGCCAACTATACTTGAAATGACCCTCTTCCTTACAATATGAACACTGATTGGGGCCTACCAGAAAACGCTGTTGAGGAGACTCGGACCTTTGCGAGTTTCTCTGAAACTGCTGAGGCTGCTGATAATCACGTTGGTTATTACGGGACGGATACGCTTGCTGTAAAAGCACCTTCGTCTTCAACTCTTTGGTTTTCTTGTCTGCTCTATCTTTTTCGTCCTTATCCCTATTTTCGTAGTATTGGGCAGTAGCCAATATCTGTGCTGAAGAGGAAACGGCCCAAGAACTCTCTGAATCCTTCAACTTTTTACGTAACTCAGGAAGTAAATTACGTACAAACTTGTCAACAAACAACCGTTGACCACCCTCGGTACTCATGTCTTGACCACTATGGTCAATAAACGTCTCTTCAAACCTGGTGAAGAAATCAGACACGGTTTCCTCTTTCTTCTGCTTACACGCAGACAATTTATCCCAATTTACTCTCATAGCGGGCATTAAGGTTTTCATGTAGGTAATGATCTTACCAGGAAGTTCTGCAACTAAAGGCTCAGGTTTAGCACCACCCACTTGTAGCGCATCTACAGCACCAATATTAGCCCACGTCTCACCTAACTCTTGCGCATGATCAGTATGACGAATCAATCCCCATAAAGGCTGTGGGACCACATTTCCAAACAACATGTCTATATCAGCTAGATTCATAACACATGAGTCTGCAGTCTGTGACAATTCCTCATAATACCCTGCTGGATTTTTACGAGGGTCAGGTAAAGTCTGCTTAAGAGCCAGAACTTCTGCACGCTTCCATGGGACATGTACCCAAACACGTTGAAAATGAGCCGGTGCAGCTACGATATTAAGACCTGCATCAGCCTGAACTGCTTCCTTCCATACCGGAGGAACCTCTCTCATTGGGTACTGTCTCACCTTTCTCCTAACAGAGGGATCAGGTTCAAACAGCGACTGAGAAGGAGACTCACTCCTAAACGACAGCAATGTCGCAACTGCTTTCTCAACATCGGAACCCACAATCGTACCTTTCGCAAACTCAGACTGTATATGGAACAACTCAGACAGAGTCTGTCCCTCGTCATCATCTTCCCATTCTTCACGAAGGAAAGTACACACCTTATCGAAAACATATCTCTGCTTCGGTGCTTCCCATTGACGGAAGACATCCATAACAGACTCTACATCGTATCTTAAAGGACGAGTAACCCATTTACGCGCCAAACGATCCAATATTTCTCTCTCTCGTGAATCAGGCAGTTGGCTACGCAACTGTTTACACTCTGAAACAGGGGTCGTACTAAATGACCCAAAGAAAGGAGACAAAAGACCAGTAACAGTATCCGTCATTCTCTGACGAACAGAAGGAGAGGTCGACAAGACAGGAGATAAAGCAGACTGAGAAAAGGTCAACGTAGGAGCAGTAGTAGAGGAGGTAGCAAGAACAGGTGAAAAAGTCACAGGAATTAAAGGCGGAGCAGGTAGCAAAGTCGGCGGTCTTGAGGAGGCTGCGCCAGAGGAGTAGGAGTCAGCTGAAGAGGAGCTGGCGGCTGTGCAATAGCAAGAGGCTGCGCAACTGGAGGTTGCACAACTAAAGGTGGTGGGGGTGCTGTAGCACTCTGCGCATAAGGTGGTGGTGAAGTCAACAAATGTGACATCAAAGGATCTTTCTCAAGTTCCTTCGCTGCATCTTGCTGAAGAAGCGGCAAAGCCGGATAGCATTTATCGATCGCCATTTTACGTTGCCTGTGCAACTGCTCACTCGCCTGTTCTTCTTCGTTATCTTTAAACTGCATAGCAGCTTGCATTATCGAGATACCCTTTTCTCTTTTATTTTTCTTTGCTAATTTAATTTCCTTCTGTTTGGCTTCCTTTCGCCATAGGCGGAAAGAGTCAAACATTGCCGGCCGGGCTTTCTTCTTAAAAAGTCTAATCTCTAAATTATCTAAAACTTCCGTATCAAAACTACCATGATGAGGCCCACGCCATGTTTCACATAAAGCTCATAGGTTGAAGTTCCAATTGGAGGAACCAGACACGAGTCCTCCAATCGGGAATCCCTATTTCGACCACAACAAAACAAATTTCCAAGTCTGCTAAGACCAGGCATCTTCGCTCACTAGTCTAGCTTCAAACTTCAAAGGATTATCGGATACGATAGTCTCGTGAATACACGAGTCCCTCGGCTTTGGTACTTGCAAGGCCCAAATCAAAGAACCCAAATCAGAGATCCCAAGGGATACTCAAAACTAAGGACTGGGAGACGCTCCACTCATACTTAACTAAAGTATCGATGACGTCACCAGAAGACCCGTCTATCGTCTCGCTCTACAAATCGTCTAAGGCTCCAAGACAGGGCGACAGTCAGAGCAGCAGTCCTTCGTAGCCATCGGAAAGCGGGGAACCTCGCAGCAAAGACTTTCGGACCACGACGACATACAGGGGTCGATGAAGTGGCTGGCCTTCCTCCAGAATTTTGACACGAAGCTCCTCGCGATTGTCTGGCCTGGACCGGTACCGCTGAAGTCGCCCCACGTTGGGCGCCAAATGAAGAACCGGGTTATTTAGAACCCAGCGGTGCCAGGGGACACACCCGAAGTCTCCGGACTCAACTGTCTCAGAATCTACAGAAACGCGGAATCTTCTTGGTGACGTCAAAGAACAAATTTATTGGCTGCAACCAGTAACAGAGGTCCACGAAGTACAGTGATGTATATTCGTAGGAGACTGCTCAAATTTTACAAAGCAAGTCATCCCTTTTATACCAAATATTGTGCTTTAGGCAAACATTCCTTATTTACAGTTGACCAATCCCATGTGTACACGACAAAAGCATTGCATGACAAACCCACATTTCATTGTCCAGCCCACCATTGATTTCTCGGGAAGGCCCAACACTCTTCATCAGATAAGTGAACGAACCCCTAATAAAAACGGGCACCTCCTCATCGTAAAACAGGCCATAAATAAAGGAGCAGAGACAGGTGTGAGTAAGATAGGGCATAGTTGTGTGCAATAGAAGGGTTTATGATGTCCTGTGCCTTGATCCTCAATCTCGACCAGCTACCGTGAAAGGAACTGGCTTAACAAGTCCGGCCTCGGGCAACGGAGTCAGCTTGCCCAGGTCACACAGAAGTCAGCTGAAGGTGTACGTGTCCCAAGGACTCGTTCGGCCTTAGTCATCGGCCTATGTGAGGGCAACCACAAAATGGCTGCCGTGTACAAAATGGAACCCAAGGGTTCAGAACGGAATCCCTGATTTTGTGGTGATCTCGTCGCTCGAACATGACGAACACTCGTACATCTTACACTCTCCATTTTCGGTCCGCTGATACCAAAATCGTCATGATACGACGATAATTCTGAAACGGGTTCAGGATTCACGGAACCTCAGACAATAATCTCTCATCTTGGTTGTGAAAAGTCTGGAAATGTCTGGCCACTAGATACTGTCTGTCACCTTTTCTTATCGCCCTCAGATGTTCTAACACCCGTTTTTTGGCTTTGTGTAGTGTGCTCCCTATATATGTTTTGTTGCAGGGTCATTGAAGGGCATACACTACATGATCGGAATTGCAAGAGAGGTGTTTTTGAATGACAAAGGGTTTGCATGATGGTGACAATTTACATTCCTTGCAGTTCTTACTATACTTACATGCTGTGCAGTTTCGGCATGTGAAAAAGCCCTTAATGTCCGATTTCTTTGTGTCAGATGGTTCTAAGATCCTACATACTGTATCCTTAAGGGATCTTGCCTTTCTGTATGTTATCTGAGGATAGGGCTCTATTTGAGGTGCCAGATCTTTATCAGTAGAGAGCACCTGCCAAAACTTCCCCAGACTTTGTCTCGCTTGTTTTGCCTGTTGGCTGAAAGTGGTTATGAATCTTAATTTCTGATGGTCTATTTCAACTGGGCATGTGTCTTTGATAGCTAAAAGGTCTGATTGTTTTCTATTCTTCACCTCCATTTTCGCTTTTCTAATGGTGGCTTTAGTGTAACCTCTTTCCAGAAATCTTTGTGTCATTAATGTCTGTCCTCTAATATAGCCATCCTCCGTGTTGCAATTTCGCTTTGCGCGGAGGAACTCACCCAGGGGAATACTTTGGATCAGACTTTCTAGGGTGGCAGCTTCGTGCATGTAGCCGGGAATTCCCTGTCGTTTCTTTACGAAACAATGTACTTTCCAGTTTATTATTGATTACTGTCAATTTCAAATCTAAGAATTCAATAAATGAACTGGAGAAATGGCTCTTGAATTTTAGATTGAAATGATTCTCATTCAACGTGCCAACAAAATTGTTTGCCTCCTCCTCATTGCCATCCCACACAATAAAAATATCTATCTGTACTGTGCCCATGCGACCACCTTTTTTTTTACGAGTTTCCATTTTCATAACAACAGTCTCCTCTCAAAACCCTAAATAGAAACCTGCAAAGCAAGTCCCCATAGATGTTCCGAGGGTTTACCTGAAGATTTTTCCATCAAAGATAAAGAAGTTTTGTGTCAAGCAGCTTAACATCATTGAAATCAACATTTCAGTATGTAGTGTGTAAGAGACTGATCTTTCTTCTAAAAAGTATTGACATGCTGTTAGTCCTAACCCATGGGGAATACAAGTATAAAGACTCATGACGTCTAGACTTAACAGATTATAGTTGGTTCTCCACTTGATATTATCTAGGAGCCTGAGGAAGTCGCCGGTGTCCTTGACATAGGACGGTAGTTTTTGTACTAATGGCTGGAGTAAAAAATCTACATATTTGGATGAGTTTTCCAAGAAACTCCCCCTTGATGACACTATAGGTCTGCCCGGGGTGAGGGGGGTTCTGTCCTTGTTTACATTTTAAGAAATCATATTAATCTTTTTCAAAGATGCCTTTGTCTTTCCACTCAACTAGTTGTGCTTGATAGACCATAATAGATCTTTCATATTCATTCCTATTGCTGATCTCATACTTTCTGGGTCAGATAATTGTTTCAAACCCTCCTTGATGTACATGTCATGTGAAAGTACAACCACATTCCCACCCTTGTCTGCTTTTTTAAGGACGATTGTACGATCATTTTTTAGATTCTCTATGGCATCCAATTGCTCATTAGTTACATTCTTGTTGACATACCATCTTTTTTTAGACAATTTCAAGAATTCTTGCATAACTCCTCATTCAAAAACATCTATTGAGTTATTTTTAATTTGTGGTAGAAAGATCGATTTTGGTCTAAACCCGCTACATTTACTCATATCAGTTCGTACATTTACATCAACATCAGACCAAGTTATACTGTTTTCATCATTTTCCAACTCTCTGCAGGTTTGCCAAAATTCCACCTCTCCTATACTAGTGTGACTGGGCTCATCAATTACATTAGCTTTAGGGTCTGTAAGCTTGGTAGCATACCATTTTTTAATCCTGAGTTTCCGTGTGAAATAAAATAAATCAATACGGCTTTGGGTGTAATTAAAATTATACGAAGGACAAAAAGATAAACCTAAAGAAAGAGTCTCTACCTCAATGTTGGTCAATGGTCGATTGGACAAATTGATGACCGTATTCTGCTCCATTATTTCTTCTGTTGTTGGCCCCTTGTCTGACTTCCCACCGGGCTTCCCAACTCTCCTAGCGATGCTTTTATCCCTCTTTTGGCGCCTCTGCCTCCTCTTCCACGACCTCGATTTGTGACTTGTCTGTTGGCTGGCATCTTTCCTTCCGCCATCAATGTAAACTCCGGTAAAATGCGATCTTTTACCCCATCTCGTTCCGATATACTTGAGATATCACTCTCACGGACAATACTGTCCTCTCTTAAGTTTCCAGCTGCCCCATCTTCATTTGCAGCATTCCTAGTCTGGCCAGTACTTCTTGCATCGGTGTTGGTCTTGATATCACGTAATCGATCATATTTTTTGGCGAAGGTGAATACCTGGCCCTTCTGGTAGTCTATCAGGTCTCTGTGAAACTTCCTTTGTTTTTGATTTTAATTTTTTGATTATTATTTTTATTTTTATATATATCTCCATCCAGAAACAAGATTTGTCCCCTTGAGAAAGGCCGCATACAAGAGGGTAAGTATTTGTGCTTTATAGGAAAAGCTGCAGCTGAGAAGACGATACAATCCACCGGCAATGAAGAGCCTGACGCGTTTCGTGCTGTCTCGCACTTCTTCATGGCTGGTTATCTGAAAGAGACACGTTAGTAATTGATTCCTTACCTTAGAATATCCCCAGGTGTCAGACTGGATCCGCAAAGTTTTTCGTCAGCAGTACCCCTGCGCGTCGGTAGGTGGCGTTGTGCGGCTCCGCGTCCCTCGCTGGCATCATAAGCGCCGAGATGACGTCACGGACACTACCTAAGCGCCATCCATGCCCGCTGACGTCAGTTCTTTATTTTTCCACGCCAGCAAGCGCAGATCCGGTTAGAGCACGTACCCTAGTCACTTTTTGACTTACATTTTTGAGACTTTTGTCTCTACTTCTTTTGAGTCTTGTCTCCTGGTGCTCGTAGGGATGCCTGGATTTAAATCCTGCGGGGTCTGTCGCCGTACAATGTCCGTGGCCGACCCCCACGGCTTTTGTCTCTACTGTCTGGAGCGCGACCATGACTCCCGGTCATGTTCCAACTGTCTAGCCATGGCTCCGAAGGCTTTGCGGGAGCGGTTCCGAAAGCTGCTGGAGGCCCGGCAGTTGTCTAAGCGACGTTTGAGGTCCAGGGGTCGCTCGAAAGACCAACCGCGGAGCCATCTTCATTGCTCCTTGGGGTCGAAGTCTTCACCCTCTGAATCGGGTGAGAGACGTCACAAGAAAAAGTCGAAGAAGCGTTTTCGCTCTCGGACGACCTCCCCGTCGGTCTTCAGACGAGAGAGCCAAGGGTTCTTCCCCGCGGCTCCAGTGGAGCCTGAGAGTCCTGCGGCCTACCCACCTTATCCGGGTCTGTCGGCGACTTCGGCCCAGGTGCAAGAATTTCTTGCCGCCATGGACCACCTTTTCATGCCTAGGGCTCCCGCCGGCGCGCCTTCCGGCCCCACGATTCCAGTTGAGGGGCCTTGCTTGCTGCCAGCTCCGCCACCGGGTGCTCCGACGCCGCAGGGTCCACCGCCGGTGGCCACGGCGCCCCCTGCGGCTCCGTTCCAGGGGCCGCACTGGGTCCCGTTCGTTCCACCTCCACCGGTGCCCGGGTTTCCAGACAATTTTGCTCCGGCTTGGGACCCTAATTGGGACATGGAGCCGGATCGGCGCCATTCCCGGCGCTGCTGGAGCATTTGTATTCCCCTGTGCCTCCCCACCGCAGCAGCCTGTGCCTCGGGCCGTGGAGGAGGGGGATGACTGGGAGGTGTCGGAGGACACTCTTGCACGGCATTGCGAGTCCGAGCAGGTGTGCGTGGAGTAATCGGAGGATCCTGGTGGCCTTGACCTCTCCTCTGAGCCTGGCTTTCTGTCTCCTCCCGCTGTCATGAAGGAGGGCACCACATATACTGTAGTGCTCTGTAGAGCAGCTGAGGCCCTTGACCTTGATCTGCCTACTGTAAATCTCAAGACGAACCTCCTTACTGAAGTGCTTCAGCCGACGGCAAGTTCTATGGAATCTCTGCTTCCGTTCAATGAGGCCTTGATGGATGTTTTGATGGGCACCTGGTCTAGACCAGCCACAGGGGTTCCTGTGGATAAGAACGTGGCCAGGCGTCATCGCCCGGCACCGGGTGACCCTGCCTTTTTAACAAATCATCCGACTCTGGAGAGCATGGTCATTCAGGCCTTGGGCCACTATTCTCACGCTGTGTGGAACACAGTGGGGCAGTCACTGCCCCAGTACCCAGAGGAGGTTTGGGCTGTACTTTCCTAAACTGTTGCTTAGGAGAAGGACTCTGCAAAGTTCGCCATCCGGTGTGTGCTGGGCAGTGTGGACTCTTTGGGGAGGGCGATCTCCACAACGGTGGCCCTACGTCGCCACGCCTTGCTGCGGTCCATTGGGTTTTCGGGGGATGTCCAGAGTTCCCTCATGGACATGCCTTTTGATGGTTCTCGCCTGTTTGGCGATAAGGCAGAAAGTGCGCTGGAGCGTTTCAAGTCCTTGGGTCTCTCCACCACACGCCTGGCCACGTCTACCTTTCGTTCCTTTTGTGGCCCCGGAAGGGGCGCCCCTGCATGTTCGTTCAGCCAGTAGTCTGCGCAGAATCAACCTCAGCGCGGGTGTGGAGGCCGCCGTGGCGGCACAGGGGACCAGCATGCGGGTCAGTCCACCTCCACTCCCTCAGCATCCGCCTCAAAACCTTCCTAGTCCGAGCTTTGGGGTGCACCCCACGCCGGTGGGCGGCAGGATTCAGCATCACCTCCCCCACTGGTTTTCTTTTACTTCGGACAGGTGGGTGCTGCAACTCGTCTGAAGGGGTTACTCCCTCCCCTTCGAGTCTGCCCCCCCAGCCATGCCACCTCAGTTCCACCGCATGTCGGGGGATCACTTTACGCTTCTCCAACAGAAAGTCACGGCCCTCTTGGCCAAGGGGGCTATCGAGCGCGATCCTGGGCCAGAAGTAGGACGTGGTTGTTATTCCCACTACATTCTGGTTCCCAAGAAGGACAAAGGGGGCCTGTGCCCCACACAGCTTATACTAGTCAAACAGTCTATGCAGTCCGTAAGGAAGGTTTCTAGTGGACCTGAAAGAAAAAGCGTTACGTGATGCACTCAATTTACAGTATAACGAATCACAGCTTGTACCAATGAGATCTCCGGCAGGCAAAAGTTTGTTGCTTGAAGAGTTCATCTAATGTTCATATTTTGTAGGACTCATGTTACCCTTAAGGTTTACATCATTAATTCAATTATGTTCCTACTAGAGTGTGTTTTCCCAACAGTAGCAGTGCTTAATAAAACTCATTGATGTCCATTCTACCAATAGCGCTTCATCAAATCTACCAATAGCGCTTCATCAAATCACTGATGTCCAAATACCTATAGCGCTTCAAAGCACACTGCTGTTCAATAAATGTGAGTGCTCTTGCTAACCTGTAGATTGTCACAGGTCAAAAGCGCCTGCGTCAATTGCTGCTTCTCACGACTACTAGTCCTCTCCTCAGAATATGCTCAAAGAGGTCAATAGCCACTCTAAACAAGACAAGTAAGAAATACTCTGGCCACTCTGTTAAATTAAAGCATATCCACTCAATATGTTTTATTGTGCTCGCCGCTGTAGACTCCTTGTGCTGCTCAAACAGAAAATCTTTACTTCAAGCTCCAGATTTCGAATGTGGCAGGTTTTTATACTGGACGGCTTTGCCCGATAACACTGGCAACAACAGTGTTCTGGACCCATGGGGCCCAGCAGAACTTGAAGCACACATTCTCAGCAGTGCTTTAAACATAAAGGAAAGACAACGTTAAGGATTGGGCACAGAACATAATAAAAGGACTTAAATTCTGTAACTGTGTGAGACTGTCAAAAACCGTACATAATAATGTCTCTTTGGTTCATAATTAGGGTGCAAGGAGGCATTATTCTCATGAGCGGTTGCGACATTTTCACTCCACACAGTACCATTATTGTTCCTCACAGTAAGGTGTAGTTACAAGGTTCACCAAGGCTCTACAATCGGTACCAGCTAACCGTTCCAAACTAGCTCCCTGAATTTTGAGACCTACGCGCTACAGGAGTACTGTAGGAAGCTTGATGGGTATGACGGTGGAACAGTGGCACGGGACCCACGTCGGGGCATACTTATCCCACTCAGAGTGATATATCAAAAGGCTGGACTGTTCCCTTTGGATCAGAGTCATGACTGGTTTGCAAATAGCTGAGACCAAACTGGGAATGGGATGGTGTCTAAAGTAACAATAGACTGGGATGCAGCTCGACTAATTACCAGTGGTTGAGATTAATTCAAGCATTGCATCAATCACTTTTTGTGTACATTTCTAATTTTTTGGTGGGTGCCCTGATGCCCATCCTGTGCACCCACAAGGGCATCCAAAATCCTGGCTTAGTTGGGCGCCACGGGGGGGGGGGGGGGAGCCACAGGTCCCAAGGTCCCCATGGCCCCAGCTGGCTACTTGGCAAGCATCATACTGGGTGGTGGTGGGATTCGACACAGTTCCCTTGCTCCCTCCCTGGTGAGAGCAGCATTTTTGTACATCTCCTGCCTGAGCAAAAGCAACATTTCCTACTGCTCCAGCATGGTGGAAGCAAAGTTCTTTTTTCTGCCTGAGAGAGTGTGGCCATGTTATGCCCACGCTCTCCCAGGCAGATAACAGCAATGTCCCAGGGGATGGGGTCCTTAAGGCCTGTGCAACTCTGAGGAGGGGGGTGGGTCACACGCCCCCTCTCCTTTTATATTGACACAAAAGGCTGAGGAAAAGGGAGGGTATCCCTACCCTGTGTGTACATATATGTATATACATTCATAAATTTTCATGCTCCACTGATCCTCCATGGCGTGAAATATCTAAATTTTTTTAACCTTTCTCTGAAACTATTGAACAGAATTGCACAAAAAACACACATTCTGGTCCAAGATCTTGCTTTCTGCCAAATTGTGTGCAATTCCGTTCAGCCATTTGGGCTGTAGTGGTCTCTAATTTTCCTATGGAAAAATGAATGGGGAAAATACATCAATGCTTCCTTTGCTCATGTGAGCTTTTCCTTCAGACCGGCCACTTTCCTACCAGGCCAACCCTATGTTCTCCAGGGTTGCTTGCTGGATTGGCATGTTCCTAGAGAATATGCCACTTTCACAGGCATTGCATGAGTCATTGACATAGGAGTCTACTGTAAGTCTCTCTTCCTCCTCTCATAACACGTTTCATGTTGCTTCCGTTTCATGTGTTCTTAATTGTTTGGATGTCCGGTCTCTAAACCTTCTTCTTAATCACGACCTCCAGCTTCCTGCCTCTTTGATTGTCTTTAATATTGTTAGTTGCTTTTGTGTGTGTTTATCAAACCATCTAGAGGCACATTAAATTCAGCTCCAATCAGTTAAGCATTACCTTTGGTATTCTCTGTAGAGTAAAACCCTTATTGGCAATTTCTTTGCACAATAGAATATTTGTTAAAAGTAAAATGGACAAGGAAAACCTTATTATGATTTACACACTAGTCCTCAACCAAGGGTTAACCAATGGAATTGAATTTTCCTGCAGGTGGATCTATCTAAATGATCAGAATCTATGCATCCCTACCAGCTCTTCCTTTGTTTACGGGGCAGTGCCTATTGGAGCCAGTATTTATGTGATTGGAGATCTTGATACAGGTAAGGAAACCCATTATTACATGTTGCTTACTTACCTTTGAGCATTGATTTGTTTAATTGTGGCAGTTCCACTGACCTTTTAACAAGGTAAATGCAGACGTAAATGTACAATACCTTCTGGAACAACAAAGTAGCGTACTGAGTTCTACAAAGAACCTCTACATTCCAGAGAAGCTTGTGCTACTGTGACTGCTGCAAAGTGCTCCTTGCATCATGGGCTTTTATTCTGTTGCATCAACTGAAGGTTTTGCCTGCTTTAAAGAGTACCACTAAATTGGTAAATATCCAGACTAGCTTTTTATAAGGAAAAGCAGTCGATCAGATTAAGCACTATACACAAATTATACTCCTGTTATTGTGCACAGAACATACACATGTATTGTATAATTGTTTGAGAATCCTATTCCTTTTAAGGTGATTGCTTTCATCATACAATTGAGCTTTTTGAGAGCTGCAATACTTTTAGTGTGATAGATCGGCCCTGACTTTGTTTGTTACTGCTTCCAGCCAGTGATGATAACAAGCTGACATTTGTCTGTGTCTTGTTCACAATTATCATTGGGAAAGCTGTCAGCTGAACAGTACTCCATTCTGGACTTTTAGTACAGGGGAAGCTGACTGATGTATGTGTCCCATTTATAGTGGTGAATGAGACACTGAGACAACTTTCTGTTGTCTCAGTTACCTATGTTCTGCCTACACATGGATCAGGCAGGCCGACTTCAGCTGAATGCAGCCAAGGTTTTTTTTTTTTTTGTAAATGTTTTATTGCAGATTCACAGTGATCAAATTACAAATACTCAGGCACTCTCAATTGTCACGAATAGCGCCTCTCATTCCCACAGGTGGATACACGGCCATTGAGCCCACACCCCGGAGGTCGGGCGGCAATTGTCAATCAAGCGCTTTTGTGTAGACCAGTGTATGTTTCAGAGCATTTCAAGGGCCAATCTCAACCTCTGCAGTTTTTTCTTTTGCTGAAAAACTCCCCCCCCCCCCCCCTTCCCCCCTTTGAACAGTGAAAAAACATAGGTACTTGCATCCATCAAACTAAATGCAGAAAAACCCAGCAGCGGCCACACCCTCCCACTCACCCCCCCTCTCCGCCCACGTCAGTTCTGTCGCTTTCTATATCCGCATCACACTTCCTAGGCATCGTAAAACAGTCCCCGGGTGTATTATTTATTCAACAACTTCTCATTGCCACCATCCCCTCAGACCCGGCCCTCCACCTCACCCTCACCCAGAGGGTCCACATTCACATCCCTCCATCTAGTCCTCGGTATCTTCTCCATTTAGACCAAACTCTGCGGAATTTTTTGGGGCAACCCCTGGCCTTATACGTCACCCGTTCGGCTGCCATGTATATATCAAGCCCCCTTCTCCATTCCTCCATGTCGGGGGGCTCTGGTGCTGCCCAATGTTTTGCAATGTCTCGTTTTACCACCACCAGTGCCAAGACCAGGAATATAAGAAGGGGACGTGTCAGGTCTACCTCGTTGGTCATACTCAATAAAGCTAGTTTGGGCTCTTGCGTGATCGAGACCTCTAGGACCTCCTCCAATTCTTTGAACACCTGGGTCCAATATGTTTGTATGACACTGCATGACCAGAACATGTGGTAAAAACCCCCAATCTCCTGAGTGCATCTAAGGCAGTTTGGGTCCTCAACTTTTCCCATTCTACATAGCCGCTGCCTGTCATAGTAGGTTCTATGGAGTATATTCAACTGAATCAATTGCAATTGGGACTTGATAGCTACTTCACGGGGATGCATCAGTACTGTGTCCCAGTCCAGGTCCTCCATCTCTCCCACCTCCGCCTCCCATGTGGCCCTGAGCTTTACCAGATCCCCCAACATATGGTTAGTCAAAGTCTTATATGTCAGGGATACTGCCTTCCCCTGTATCTGTTCCTGTAGGAGCCTCCCCTCTAGAGGTGCATATTCTGGGATATCTACGAGCGTGACTTTTTGGGCCCGCCAAACGTGCCGTAGTTGCATATATTTAAACTGTTGTGTGTTGTGGAGCCCGAAGTCTGACTGAAGGGTCTGAAACGACTTGAGTTCCCCCCTGGCAATTACATCCCCTATGGTGGAGATGCCAATATCATCCCATCTCTGGAAACCTTTTAGTTTGTGGAGTTCCGTTAACCACTGGCAGTGCCACAGCGGCGTCTGTCGTGTTGGCTTTTTATCCCATTCCATACGACGGTTAGCCTTCCTCCACGCGTACAGCGTCACTGACGTGGCCGGGAGGAGGGAGGTCCGCCCCGGAGTCCCATAGAGGAAACACAGTAGATTTTTGGCCGACATTGTAGCTCTTTCTAGTGCGTACGTTGGGTGATCCGCTGGGACATGGAGCCAATCATTTATTGGTGTCAGATGTTCCGCCCAGTAGTAGGCCTCTAGATTTGGGAGTGAGATCCCACCACTGTATTGATGTCTCTGGAGAGTGGACAGAGCCACCCTAGCGTGCTTACCTAGCCAGAGAAACGATCTCAAATCTGCATGAATACTGCGGAAGACCGACGCCTGCATCGGATAGTACTCATTTTGTAGAGCGTAGAGGAATTTTGGCAACGTGACCATTTTATATATGGCCGCCCTCCCAAGGAGAGTCAGCGGGAGCTGTCTCCACCGGGTCATAGGTGTGGCGCCAGGGCGACTGACGCTGGAATCTGGGGACCACCGTTCGATCCCCGGCTCCGGCGGCAGGTTAGCTCAGCACCATGTGACTCTGGGCAATAGCTCGCTTAATCTTCCCGACGGCCCCCAGCGCCTAGAGACCCTTACGGGTGATTGTGCGCTGTACAAATGTGGACTTTACTGCATTAAGTATGATCCTTTCTACGTTCCTACTAAAGGAGAGGGCCTCGTTTACCGTAATGAAGACCCCGAGGTACTGGAAGCCCTCGGTAGTAGTCAGAAGGTCGTCTGGCAGAGTTCCCCACCGATCGCACCCCCCAGGGTCATAAAGCACTGATTTGTGCCAGTTTATTTTGTGACCGGCCATCCTGCCGTAGCTTTCTATTTCTCGGAAGAGCTCTGGGATCGTGGTTTCTGGTTCTGTTATGTAGAGTAAAACGTCGTCTGCGTAGAGTGAGATTTTTTCACGCAGTGAGTCATTGGCCCCGCATGTAAAACCGCGGATTTCAGTGTTCTCTCGGACCCTGGCGGCCAGCACCTCTATTGTAAGCGTGAACAAGAGGGGGGGACAGGGGGCATCCCTGCCGGGTACCTCTCTGAATCTGAAACTCTCGGGATAGAGTCCCACTCACCCGCACTCTGGCCTTTGGGGCAGTGTAAAGGAGCCGTGTCCACCGAATGAAATTGGGACCAAAGCCGAACTTACACAGAACAGCGAAAAGGAATGGCCAGTGCACTGCGTCGAGAATGTAGCCAAGGTTAGCATTACAGGGGACCATATCGCAAATATATGGTGGCAATGGATCCTGTATAGCATCTGTCTGGTGTATCTGCACAAGCACTTCAGTCCTGTAACAAATTGTCCCTGATGCACCCAAAGACCATCAGAGAACTGGAAACTAAACTCCGTGTTGCCAAACACAGGAAACTAGGTTGACCTGGATCCAGGTCACCCTCAACAGGTACGTTGAAAGAAAAGGCTAGAGAAGTTAAACTATAGTTC
This sequence comes from Lissotriton helveticus, assembly GCF_964261635.1. Taxonomy (NCBI): domain Eukaryota; kingdom Metazoa; phylum Chordata; class Amphibia; order Caudata; family Salamandridae; genus Lissotriton; species Lissotriton helveticus. Next base: position 308,543,969 of record NC_136073.1, on the reverse strand, counting down.
TTCGTTGTCCAGATGCACCTCTCCTAGGGAGCGGTCTCAGTCCGCACTTTAGAAACCTGACTTTTGGCTTCGCCTTCCTCTTCTCTTCTGATGCCGATTTTGTAGTCTATGCTACCACAGTACCCTAGTCCATTGTTGACTCTGCTGCACATTTAGGCCTTCAAGGAGGCTCTGCTGCAGATGGTAGTCTTTTTTTTGCCTCCCTCTGGCACCCATTCCAACACATGGATCCACCAGGAACCCCATTCGAAATTGTGCTGTAGGCCTGTTGTCAGCATTGAATCCCCACTCAGTCAGCCCATTCCGCCGCCAGGACACTCCAGTGTTTCTTCTTCTCTACTGCAAACCTCACTGGTTGCTGTCCCTTTGGTGCCAATGCCTGCTCCAGTGACATCAATTTCCGTCTGTTTCAGTGCTGTCCCAGATTCAAAAACATCCTTAGAAAAAGCTTGCCCAATTTTGTGTTACACTATTGCATAGGTGTAGTCTCGGGTTGAGGAGAGTTCTCTTTCAGTTTCTTTTCCACTGTTACAATATTCTAGATGAATGGAAGGCATTTTTGAGTCAGATTCAAATGCTATCCAAGACCTCCAACCAATATAACTTGATGATGACCATGATTAGAAAGTGGATAGGTCGCTTTCTTGCGACACTGAGGCTGGTCTATAACTTGATGTGTAAAATGCAAGTGACCTGGATATTTCTCCTAAATTGTCTTTGGGTTCACCACACCCCACCCAAGGAAAGTGATGATAAAGCTGCCATTTCTGGCTGAGGAGGCTAAAGCTAAGATGCTGAGAGTTATGCATCAACCTGGACCTAGCATTTCCGAGCTTCTGTTAGCATTCAGTGTTACCATTCAATGAAGCGTCGGTAGACTCAATTTTGTCGGTCTGGTCCAAATCCTTTTCTGCCATGGTGGTTAGTTACCCCATTGCTAGGCACTGGAGGCCAGCAATGGAGACATGACATTTCTTGTGCAGCACCCTACACCTGAGAGTCTTATGATACATGCCCTTAGTTATATAAATTCAAACTCTTTTCCAACCACTATGCCAGACAGATTTTAAACATATTTACACAGTGGGCAAGAATGTTTTCTCCTCAGGCCATCTAGCACTACTCTCTTTGAGTGTCCCTGGCATTCTGGGCAGCTATTGCTAGCCTCTTTGAGACCTGGTACATGAGATGTTGCTTGCTGATGAATGACTCCTGTACTTTCTTTTCTCATAAAGTTTAGCTTGGTCAGGATGTGGCCAGGCAAATCTTACATTTTGGGATGGACTCCTCAGACTAAGTTGCCTGTGCCTAGTGGATCATAATCAGATGAAATTGCTGGATGCACTCTGCCAGATTTTCCAGAGATGCCTAGAATCATGAAGACATGCCCTTTGAGAGGGCTAGGCTATTTGCCGGATCATCTCTTTTAGTTTTGGGTCATTTTAAGAATAACAGAGGTGCACTCATTGTTTGGCTTTCTAAGTGCACCAATCCCACCAGAACTACAGGAGGTTCAGTGGATACTCTTGGGGCCTTGACTTCAGTTAGCGTCGGCAGCCAATCTAGCAGCCTATGCCTGCTTTTAATGGCAATAGCAGAAGAGAAGTCTCTTCTACTCTAGTCAATACATCAAAGCTGAATTAGTTCGCTCTTGATTCCGTTGGACCAAAGGATTCTACACATTGTGCAAGTTGGTTAGGCCCTTCAGTTTCTGGTCCACCCTCATGTTACCCTGTTTTCACAAGGGCTTCAGCAGATCCTGCCCTTATCCTTTCCAGGTAGGTGCTGATATTGCATGCCGAAGGCTCAGTCAAAACAGTATGTGGAGATGGAATACTACTCATGATGATTCCTAGTCTCCAAGAATGATTGAGGTCTACATCTTATATCCTTAAAATACTTCAGCACAGAATTAGTGAAAAGCCATATCTGAAAGAGACACGTTAGTGATCGAGTCCTTACCTTAGAATTTCCCCAGGCGTCAGACTGGATCCGGAAAGTTTTTCGTCCGCAGTTCCCCAGCGTGTCGGAAGGTGGCGTGCGGCTTCGTGTCCGTCGCTGGCGTCGTAGGCGCCGAGATGACGTCAGTTCTTTCTTTTTCCGCGCCAGCAAGCGCAGATCCGGTTAGAGCACGTACCCTAGTCACTTTTTGACTAACTTTTGAGACTTTTTGTCTTCCATTTTTTGAGTCTGACTCCTGGTGCCAACTAGGGATGCCTGGGTTTAAATCCTGCGGGGCCAGTCATGGCGTCGGTCTCTACTGTCTGGAGCACAATGATGATTCCCGGTCATGTTCCGACTATCTGGCCTGGCTCCGAAGGCCTTGCAGGAGCGGGCTCGTAGGCTGCTGGAGGCCCGTTGGTCGTCTCCGTGCCGTTCGAGATCCAGGGGTCGATAGAGGGACCGACTGCAGAGCCATCATCATCGCTCCTCTGGTTCGAAGTCTTCACACTCTGAATCGGGTAAGAGACGTCCTAAGAAGAAGTCGAAGAAGCGTTTACGCTCTCCAACGTCCCCCGTTGGTCTCCAGACGCGGACGAGGGGGCCAGGTGTACCGCTCCCACGGCTCCTTTGGAACCTGTGAGTCCTGTAGCGTACCCACCTTATCGGGGTTAGTCGGCAACTCCTGCCCAGGTGCAAGATTTTCTTGCTGCCATGGACCGCCTTTTCAGGCCTCGGGCTCCCGCCGGCGCGCCTCCGGGCCCCGTGGTCCCAGCTGAGGGCCCTCCCTTGTCGCCCGCTCCGACGCTGGCACCGCAAGGCCCTCCGCCGGCGGCTCCAGCCCCGGCGCCGCAAGGTCCTCCGCCGGCGCCGCCCGCGGCTCTGTTCCCGGCGCCGCAATGGGTTCCGTTCGTTCCACCTCCGCATTTGCCCAGGTTTCCGGACAATTTTGCTCTGGGTTGGAACCCTAATTGGGACATGGAGCCGGATCTGCGCAGACCGGCGACGTTGGACCATTTATATTCCCCTGTCCCTCCCCCACCGCCGCAGCCTGGGCCACAGGCAGTGGAGGAAGGGGACAACTGCGAAGGGTCTGAGGACCCTCTTGCACGGCAGTGCGAGTCGGAACAGGAATGGACAGAAGAGTTGGAGGATGTGGGTAGCTCTGACCTCTTCACTGAACCTGGTTTTCTTTCTCCTCCTGCTGTGGCCATGGAGGAGGGTGCCACATACACTGTGGTGCTCCGTAGAGCATCTGAGGCCCTTGACCTGCCTAAGCTGCCCCTCAAAACTAACCTCACTGAAGTCCTTCAACCGGCGGCAAGCTCTAGGCAAGCTCTATGGAGCCCCTGCTACCGTTCATTGAGGCGTTAACTGATGTGTTGATGGACACCTGGTCCAAACCAGCCACGGGGGTTCCCATGGATAAAAACGTATCCAGGCATCATCGCCCAACCCTGGGTGACCCTGCCTTTTTAACAACTCACCCAACTCCGGAGAGCCTGGTCATCCACGCCTCCACTTCCCAAAGTGCATTCCCTACCGCTCCGCCAGATAAGGAATCTAAGAAGCTGGAACAGTTTGGCAAGAAACTGTTTTCCTCTGCCAGCTTAGGGCTGCGGTCGGTGAACCCTGCATGCCTCTTGGGCCGCTACTCTCACACTGTGTGGGACACGGTTGCTCAAACGATGCCCCAGTGTCCGGAGGATGTTCGGGCAGTGCTTTCCCAAGCTGTTGCTGAGGGAAAAGATACAGCAAAGTTCGCCTTCCAGTGTGGACTGGACACCGCAGACTCACTGGGTCGGGCGATTTCCACGACAGTGGCCCTCCTTCGTCATGCCTGGTTGCGGTCCACTGGGTTTTCAGGGGATGTTCAGAGTTCTCTTATGGGCATGCCCTTTGATGGTCCACGCCTGTTTGGCGATGGGCAGACAGTTCACTGGAGCATTTTAAGGACTCTCGGGCTGTGGCCACGTCCTTGGGTCTCTCCACCACGCGCCCGGCCACGTCTGCTTTTTGTTCCTTTCGTGGCCACGGAAGGGGCGGCCCAACATGTTCGTTCAGCCAGAAGCCTCCTCAGAACCAACCTCAGCGTGGATGTGGTTCCTGCCGCAGCAGGACAGGGGCCAGCGTGTGGGTCAGGCCACCTCCTCTCCCCCAGCATCCGCCTCAAAGCCTTCCTAGTCCGAGCTTTGGGGTGCACCCCGCGCCGGTCGGTGGCAGGATTTACCATCACCTCCCGCACTGGCGTTCTGTCTCCTCGGACAGGTAGGTGCTGCAAATCGTCCGAAGGGGCTACTCCCTCCCCTTCGAGTCTGCCCCTCCAGCCATGCCACCTCAGTACCACTTTGCACTTCTCCAACAGGAAGTCACGGCCCCCTTGGCCAAGGGGGCCATCGCGCGCGTTCCTGGGCCAGAAGTAGGACGTGGTTGTTATTCTCACTACCTTCTGTTCCCCATGAAGGAGAAAGGGGGCCTGTTCCCCATCTTTGACCTCAGGAATGTCAACCGCTTCCACCGGAAGGAGAAGTTCAAGATGTTGACTCTGGCTCCGGTCTTGGCTGCCCTCGACCCTGGAGTATGGATGGTAGCATTGGACTTGCAGGACGCATATTTTCATATCCCCGTCCTGCCGGCGTTGCCTGCGGTTCAGGGTAGACCAAGAGCACTTTGTTTGCCATGCTCCCCTTCTGCCTTACCAGTGCCCCTCTGGTGTTCATGAAAGTGATGGCGACGGTCGCAGCTCATCTGCACAGATCAGGGTTTCCAGTCTTCCCCTACCTCGACGACTGGTTGTTGAAGGCGGGCTCGCCCCACCAGACTATGGCCGACCTCCTGCATTTGCTGGGGTACTCCATCAATGTGCCGAAGTCACACCTGAGTCCTTCTCAGAGCTCCCCTTTATGAGAGTGGTTATGGATTCAATGCAGTTTTGGTTATATCCTCCCGAACAGCGAGTCCGGGATATTCAGGCTATGATTCCGATCTTTCAGCCCCTATCCCGGGTTTCAGTCAGGATGACCCTCCGGCTCCTGGGCCTAATGGCCTCCTGCATCCTGCTGGTGCAACATGCCAGATGGCATATGCGGGCTCTGCAGTGGGACCTGAAGATTCAGTGGGCACAGCATCAGGGCAACCTGTCTGATCACGTCCAGATCTCCGAGAGCACTGCATGACAATTGCAGTGGTGGCTCACGAATCGCGATTGGGTCAATGGCAGATCCCTCTCCCTTCCCCCACCGGAGCACACAGTGGTGACGGATGCGTCCCTCCTGGGATGGGGCGGCACTTGGGAGAGGCGGAGATCAGAGGCTTTTGGTCTCCGGCGGAGTCCTGGCTCCGTATCAACCTTTTGGAGCTTCGGGCGATCCGACTCGCTCTGAAAGCATGCCTTTCCTCTGTAAGGGGAAGTGTAGTGCAGGTGTTCACGGACAATACCACAGCCATGTGGTACTGCAACAAACCGGGCGCGGTGGGATTGTGGACCCTATGTCAGGAGGTTCTGCGCCTCTGGACCTGGCTGGAACATCAAGGCATCACCTTGGCGGTTCAACACCTGGCAGGTACTCTGAATGCCAGGGCGGGCAAACTCAGCCGCGTGTGCATGATGGATCACGAATGGCGTCTGAACTTGGACGTGGCGCAAGGTCTCTTTCTGCAGTGGGGAGAACCTTAGTTAGATCTATTCGCCTCCAAAGAGACCTCACAATGTCATCAGTTCTGCGTGTTGGAATTTCCAAGGCGGCACTCGCTTGGCGACGCTCTTCATTGCGAGTGGAGCTGCAGTCTGTTGTACGCCTTTCCGCCTATACCACTTCTGCCCAGAGTGCTGAAGAAGATTCGGCGCGACCGGGCCCAGGTCTTCCTTGTGGCTCCTGATTGGGCACGATGATACTGGTATCCCGAGCTACTCAGCATGGCGACCGATCCCCCGATCCGTCTGCTTCTTCGGGAGGATCTTCTGTCGTAGCAGCAGGGGACGGTCCTCCACCCAAACCTGTCCAGCATTAACCTCCATGCGTGAAGATTGAGCGGCGACAGTTGACCGCTTTCGACCTTCCTCCCGAAGTCTGTGATGTCATTCTGGCAGCCAGGCGTCCCTCCACTAAAACTGTATATGCCTGTAGGTGGAACAAATTTATGGAATGGTGCACAGCAAAGGCTGTGAATCCCCTTTCTGCCTACTCTTTCTGAGGTCCTTCTGTTCCTTCTCTCTTTGGCCCAGCAGGGCTCTGCTCTGGGCACTATCAAAGGTTATCTTTCGGCCATCTCCACCTTTTCTACGGCTTCCAGATCAGCCTTCTCTTTCTAAGTCCCCGGTTGTTAATCACTTCCTTAAAGGCTTTACTCACATGTTTCCTCCCGTGCCTATCATAATGCCTCAATGGGACTTAAATCTTGTCTTGACCTATCTGATGTGCTCTCCCTTTGAGCCCCTTCATAACTGTCCCTTACGTCTTCTCAATCTAAAGACGGCTTTCCTGGTAGCTATCACCTCTGCCAGAAGAGTGAGTGAGCTCCAGGCTCTTTCTTCTAAACCTCCTTTTCTTTCTGTTCATTCGGACAAGGTGGTTTTAAGGTCTCGTCCTTCTTTCTTGCCAAAGGTTGTCACACCCTTCCACATCGGGCAGACCATCACTTTGCCCACCTTCTTTCCACCTCCGCATCCTTCAAAAGAGGAGAGGCTCCACCGCCTGGACCCAAAACGTGCGCTCTTATTCTATCTGAAGCGCACACAACAGTTCCGGGTGGATAACCAGCTTTTTGTTGGCTATGTGGGCGGCAAAAAAGGTTGGGCCGTCCACAAACAAACCATCTCTTGGTGGGTCATTCTGTGCATCAAAGCATGTTTCTCATTGGCTAAGCAGGCTGCAAGCCCATTCTACCAGAGCAAAGGAAGCCACTACTGCCTTGGGACGCGGCGTTCCCTTGCAGTACATTTGTCAGGCAGCTACGTAGGCCTAGCTGCACACGTTTACCAAGCATTATTTCCTTGACAGTCAAGTCCGGAGAGATGGCTTCTTTGGCCGTTCTGTTCTCCGTGACTTTCTGGTGTAATCTTGTTCGCAGACCACCCACTGGGGTTGGTATTGCTGGGGTATCTATTCTAAGGTAAGGAATATATCACTAATGTGTCTCTTTCAGATGCACAAGTTACTACTTGTGTAACGATATATCAGTAAGAGACATTAGTTAGTGATAGAATCCTTACTGCCCCCCCATCCTCCCTGTTCTGCAAACTGATTTCTAGGGTTAAGGTCATTCCTTACAAGGCCCTAGTTTCATTGCACCAGTGGTCAGTTTCTTGCATGGCTCTGCATTCCTGACGCGGAAAGTTGTGTACAGAACTGATGTCAGCGCGCATGGGTGGTGCCTAAGTAGTCTCCGTGACGTCATATCGACGCCTACGACGCCAGCGACGGACGCGGAGCCGCACGACGCCACCTTCCGACGCGCAGGGGTACTTCTGACGAAAAACTCTCTGGATCCAGTCCGACGCCTGGGGATATTCTAAGGTAAAGAATCTATCACTAACTAATGTCTCTTACAGATATATCGTTACACAAGTTGTAACTTGTGCAGCTGGGTAATAAAGGGCATTAGCAAGCTGGAAAGCCTAGCACACATTGAAAGAGTATTGTCACTTCTTCACAGACTAGGTTTTACTGTCCATGCCAAAAAATCTCCTCTGCCTTGAACAGATACAACCCTTTATATGGAACTGTATTAAACAGAGTGACAGCCGAGCCTATCCCAACTAAGAGAAAGGGATGGCATTTCAGAGACTGCTTTACCAGATGTTGTGTCCTCTTACAGTAGGAACAAGCATGAAATTGCGAAGGATTATGTTATTTTGCATTGTAATAGTTGTGAATGCTTGACTGCACATACACCCTTCACAAGAGTGTTTTTCTAGGTAGTGGTCCCAAGCGATGGGTCAGTGGAGATATCTACTGTTGGTAGAGCAGAGTTCAGCAGAATCTCAGATGGTGAAAGAGCAGGAACTGGACAGCTGTTTTGTGAACCTTCAGTCGGCTGTGTCCATTACCACAGATGCCTCGCTAGTGGATAGGGAAGTGCATCTCAACAACCTGACTTAAGGTACCTAGATGCTGCTGCAGTGGGGAGTGGTGCATCAGTTTCTCTGAGGTGACAGTAATTCCATTGGCACTCAAAGTGTTTTATGCATTAATTTGCAACAAAACGATTCTTGTGCAAACAAACAAAATGACTGGTGTCCTGCTCAAGAACCAAGAAGTCACTCACTCGCCTCAGCTGCCAGCATTGGCACAGTCAATATGGCATTGGGTCATTCGCCACGAAGTCCTGCTCACACCTGAGCACCTGCTTGGGGTGGACAACGGAAATGCAGACCTGTTAAGCAGGACTCATTAACAAGTACACAAATAGGAGATAAATCCCCAAGTTCTTCAGTAATAGTTTAGAAAATGGGGGACATCCACCATCTATTTGTATGCCACTACACACCTGAAAATGCCCAAGCTTCGAGTCCAGGTACCCACATTTGCAGTCCTTAAACAATGTACGGCGGATGAACTGAACCGGGATATTTGCCTAGGCTTTTCCTCGACTCTTCAGAGCAGACTTTCTAATTCAGCATCAGGGGGATGCAGATATCCAGATCTCAAGGAAATTAATCATGTTATTTTGTATTCATTACTGCATTAATAGACATTCACAACCTCTGCAGGCATCTGTTCAAGATATTATCTTGTATCTGTTGCATTACTCAAGCTGCACAGTCTTACATGTTTAAGCAGTCTGCTGTGTACATAGAGTACTGCATAATGTTGCTCCTCTCTTCAGCTTTACACCTTCACATTGCATGCTATGTCAGAATACTCCTCACACATACAGAACCACTTGAGGGTCTTCAGACGGGTTTGCAATTTAGATACACACACATGACATGAATTGGTTACACAAGCAAGTGTGCTCCGTATTTAAAAAAGCACGGGATTCCAATGGTTGTACCATTATATGGTTTTACTAAATATTCTCAATTGAAGCACTGTTCATAGAGTGGGGAAATGTTGGGAGCCTATGCACAATTACATAACATTTTCAATGTGATGCGCAACCTACTGAGTAATGTCAGAATATCCCCGCTGAGAGGTAGTTTGAGAAATGTGTGACATCCAGGAAAACATGGACTGTGGCAGAGGGCCATTCAAACAAATCAAGTGCCATCACTAGAAGGTTAACCTGTTTGCTTCTCATGCCAGTCCATGCTATTTTTCCAGTGCTGATAAACTGTATTGAGGTCCACTTTCCCATTTCAGGAGGCAGTCCTCATATGGCTATCCAAATGCTTCTCCTCTAGTCTGTTTCTTGATTTACTCTCGATAGTGTTCATGAGGTTGAATCCTCGTTCATAGTCTGCACTAGATAAACGTTGCGCAGGCATCAACAGGCTTAGATAGCACACTATACTGAGCAGCTTTGCATATAGTGAAATTCACCATGTCTTGGATGGTGGTGAATAATCCACCCTTTACATGTTCTGCCACCACATATTTATATTCTCTGTGTTTTCGAACATCATCATCTGCTGTTTTGCAATCACCCAAGACCAAGACCTTCTTATACTTATCAAAAAGTCTTTGTACATTATCAGTTCCAAATTCAAAATGTGATTGGTTATATTGCTATTGCCTGGATTCAAAACGTGCCCATTCTCTAAGTTCATCTTCAGGGAACCTTTTGTGCATGTTCTCACAAAGAAGGGAAACAAAAGACAAAATAGGCCCACTGTCAAACTCTTTTTCTTCCCTGTACAACACCATCAAGTCTCTTACCATGCTGCTCCAAAAGACAGTGTCCCCAAGTACTGTACTGATTTAGTTCTTCTTTGTTCTTGCATACTCTACAGCTTCAACTAATATGACACTTTACGCTGCACACATTTACAACACTTGCCATTACCCCGTATCTTTTACTCCGCAACAACTTTTACAACGCAGGGCTTTACACCGCATGTCATTACAATGCATTGTCCATTACAACGCAATTTACTATTCTAATTCCACCTGGGAATTGTAATGGGGAATGTGTTCTCATGGCTTGTGGTGTAAAGCCATGCTTTGTAAAAGTTGCTGCAGAGTAAAAAATGTCATATAATGACATGCGTTGTAACGCAGTCGGTGTAAAGGACGTTTACCATTTCAACAGTGGTCAAAAACGTTTTTGAAAGATGCAAATTCACCCAGAATTTCATTGAAGTACTGCATGGGAAATATAGTAGTTTCAGTTTGATAATGTTTTGTAACAATATTTAGCTACTGGATCTTTCTCCTCCTCTTTCTCATGCTCAAAGTACTTGAGAACAGCCTCGTAATTATGAATCAGTTCACAAACTGCAAACGGCATTGAAAGCCACCACACTTCATTCAAAGGCCGAAAGGAGGTCTCTTCACATTCATTGACCTATGCAATTTTATCCAGCTTTGACTTCCTTTCTGGAGAACACAGTGTAGACAGTCTTCAATAATGACTCCATCTTGTTGATCATGGGAACCCTCTTCCAGGTATCAACTCCCAAATCGTCTTGGCGGGTGACACTATGCTGCTCAGCTAGATGTGGAAAGGATTCTTTAAAGCAAGTACCAACACCATTGTTCTTGCCCAGCATCACAGACATGTCAATATGACCATATTCATAAGGTCCAGTTAATTGGCAGTTTAGAATTCTTAGTAGTGATAGCCTCGGCATTACAACTAGTTAGCGTCACCATTCCCTCAACCTGTATGTTGTGCTCTGTTGATGTTGCAGGGCGGAACTTGAAGTACAGGATGACAATTTTTGTAATAGAAATATCCGTGCTCTCATCCATTATCAATGTGTGAGACAGACATTTTGAAGTTCTGCCATACCTTCACAGTGTATCACGCTGCTCATGGCCTCAAGGAACTCAACTGCATAGTTCTTGCTCCTCCAGCTGTCTGGTATCTTCACATACAAATCTAGGTGGTCATGGATGTCTTGGACAGACAACGTTGAAGTGTTCATCTTGACTGACAGCAGTACGTTGTTGATGAGAATCTCTCAGGGAGAAATTTTTGCTCTTCAACCAATAATATTCTGCTCTCTTTGTCGGTGGCAGTTTGTGTTAGCATTGTCGGCACTCCATAACCAAACCTGAAAGCAGCACTTTTGCTTCTCCGTATCACCAAAGCAGATTCATGAACTTTGCTAATTAGATGGCATTTCAAGTAATCCAGTTTCCAGCCATCACTCCATTTCTTCCCTCTATAAAAGTCCCCAACAATCTTTGCTTCGGCACATGCTTTCCAAATGAAGCCCAAAAGTAATTACCACGGACAATGAAGTCCAGTTTGCATCTGACGAGATTGAGGGGTTGATCGAGCATCAACGTACGGCACTGTATTCCCCCAGGGCAATGCCCTGGTGGAGAAAATGAATAGTCTGGTGAGGGATTGTGCTCAAGCTGCGGCAGCAGGCAGAGGATCACTCTAGGAATATTTGAGGGAATATTTGAGGGCAAAGTTACGGGCACACCGTACTACTCTCAATATGATAACCAAGATATGTCCATTTCAAAACCTATAGGGGCGTTTAGCTGGTTCGAAGCTTAAACCCAGGAGTCAGGCTTTACCTAAGGAACATGTGTTAAGAATTTCAGAGTACCAAAAGGGACGATTATCAATTGACATGACTCGAAAGAAAATGGACACCAATGTATGAAAATAAAGCTGATTTTTATATAAATGTAGAAACCAAAATGAAGACAATCAGATGAGTGTAACCGGGGTTATGGATTTTAGAAGGAAAAATAAATTAGTGCAAATCAATACTGCAAAAGTTTTATATTGTGGTCAATGGACAAAAAAACATTAGCGACAATTGGTCGCTTGCAGGCAGAGTTGTGTGGAACCCATTGCGTCATAAGGGGATGCGGGTCCCAGGACCAGTCCACGACAATCAGTTGAATTTTACCTGGTGCGTGGGGCCCGTGTCCAGAGTTGCTCTGGCTGTCCCTGGAGCTTAAGCCAGATCCATGCGTAAACAGTTTTTTCCGCTCATACGATGCTGTTGATGAAACTGATAGGTATAGTCGATAAGCTGGCCACTGAGGTGGTCAGTTGAAGGTGCTTCAGAGTTTCTTCGTGTTGCAGTGTCGAGTGAAAGTAGTGGTAGAGGTGTGGAATTAAAAAAAATATCTACTTGTCAATGGGGCAGGCTGCTTCATAAATCTACTTGTCCTGTAACAAATTCCACTTGTCCCTGTGGTGCCATGTAGTGCGGCGACAAATCATGGCATCAATTTCATTATGTAAGAGCTCTGATATAGCCTCTCTCATTATGCCAGGGCTCATACCATAGTAGTGTTTGAGTACTTGCAAACCCCTTATGGTGCCCCCTTTCCGCATATCTACATACTGGGGCTGAATGTAGTGGTAAGCAATAGTTTCAGGGTTAGAATGTACTTTTGAGTCTGTGCAAACCTACTAACTTGCATGTTTTAAGGGTTTTCAACAACACTTCTCTAATCTTTTCCCATACTGAGAAATTTTGGAAATTTACTCCTGACAGTGGCAGACGTAAACCTTCTTACAGCGTTGGGAAAAAAGTGATTGGAGAGAAAGTGAACTTTCAAACACTCAGATTTTCGTGTGAGCAAACCTATACATGCAAATATGGTCATGCTAAAATGCAGTTCACAAATATTTTCTAGGATTACTATTTCTTGTCCTACTTCTGTTCAATCTTGGGAATTCACAAAAGCCGTATAGCTGCACTTATTGCAAAGACATATACCATGAGTGCACTTAAGAGACTTTCTTTAATAATTGGACCCCTAATTTGGTCTGGCGTTCACCATGACCTTTTGCTTTTATTAAAATTCTGTCTCTCTGTCTGTATCAGCTGGCTTCACTGTGAGTGACAGCATTCTGCTCTTTCACAAGGAGTATATCGGCACACAAATGAGTTTTGTTCAGTGCCAGTAACACCTATGGTATGTGTGTGCTTTTGAGACCAAAAACAATTTTTGCGTTTGCCAATGTTTGTTACAATGGTGAGGACCTGGCAGCTCCCACACCAATAAGGTTTTACAAAAGCCATGCCAAAACAATTCACGCATTGACAAAACTAAAAACCTGACCATCAATTTCAGACCTACTGGCTTTGCCAATGCTTATTTTTTTTTGTTTTCCATAATCTTATTGAAACTGGTTACACTGATTTTCTATTATGATTTTTGGGGAAAATACTAGCATGCATTAACACATGTTACTAAATGATGCTTCAAAGAAATGGTACCTGAAATTTGACAGTAGTTTAGCAAAAAAAATGTTTTTCTGCTTTCATGTTTTTTATGATCATTTTATGTTGAAATCAAAGCATCAATCTTGCTTTCAAGCTTCTGCAAATATTTGCATCAAGTCAGAGAGCATTCTAGGAGCATTATACATAGCCTAATATTGCTAAACTTTGGAAACGTGTGTACACATTTTCATACTGGAGCCACTGTCTGTAGTGCAATCAGAGCTTACAACATTTACTTGGAGTGCTCACCCTAATAATAAAGGTTTTCAATAAATGAACCATAAATACAAGTTTGAACAGTATTAACATATGGACAAAAATATTACCTTAACTGCCGCAGTGTCCTTCCATGATCCATAATGTGGTTCTGGAAACTGGCAGCCAAGGGGTTTGTGCTGCAGGGGTTTGGGCCTACGTGTCCCAAGGACAAAATACACAAAAAAACTTGTTGCCCTTGACCCCAAACAATATGTCCTGGTCGTAGGGCTATAGGAATTCCACATCCTTGAGTGGTAGCCTGACTGGCCACCAACAAGCCTTAGCAGTTTAGACTTCCGGAGATGTGATGGAAAACTGTAGCCACCTGAAACTTGCTGCATGTCAGGTCTACGTGTCCCACAATGCGCTGGGCCAGCTACTTTTGGGCGATCCTGCGGACTGCCCGATGGCCAGCGATTCTTTGGTTCAAGAGCGTGCTTTTACCTCCGGGTTGCAGGGGACTAGTGCCAATAGTCCAAGGGAGTCTGGAGTTGCCTTTGGCTCTCAAAGGGGTCCCTCTGTCTGGGGTAGCCAGTCTTAGGTCCAGTACGAATCACAGTTGTGCAGTTGCAGGATGGTTGCCATAGGTGCAGAGTATTGAGCCATTGTTTTGTACAGGTCCTGTAGTCTCTTTATTGTCCTCTGTTGCAATTTGAATCAGAACTGAGGTTCAGTGCCAGAGGTGCCCCTTAAGTCCTCGATTTAGGGGTTTGGGTGCAAGTAGCCAATAGTCTACTAGCCCCAGGGGCTAATCCGCCTCTGAGGTGACCACATCAATGTGTGTGTTTGTGCCCTGTATTCTGCCACTTTTGGGAATTGTAGAATCCTTCCTTGGCTCTATAGATCAGGTGTCCCACCCTAGGGGTGTGGCTAGTCTTCTAGGGGTGTACACCTCCTGACTACATAATTTTCCCGCATAAATAAGAGGGGTGTAGGGGGATGGGGATGTGCGAGGCAGCCCCCCACTCAGAAAGTCCTCAAACAATTAGTGCCTCGCCCATGTAGACATCCTTATTTAACGTAGACCGGGTAGGGATATAAATTCTCACTCCTACCTTGAATATGTCCAATAACATATAAAATAAGGTCTGGATGTACTCTTTTCACTTAAAAATAATGCATCACACAGGACCAGATCATTCACCAACAGAAAAGTAGTGAAGAATAGAGAGAGTACCTCACGGTAGAACAACCCGAGGGGGTTCCCGGTCAATGATTCCCGGTTTACCCACTTCTCATCATCGGCGCCTCTCTCTATTTGTGAAAAAAACAAACGTGCACTTGACAGAAAGATAGTGCAGACTTGAGAATAGTGAGAAAATATAACAAACAGACACAAATAGTGATTCAACAAAGAAAAGTGTCCACATACACGTCACGAAAACCCCAACACACCGCACCATAAACAAATAAGGTGAGTGGTGGTGCTTTGCTTGCTAGTACCGTTTTATTCTGATGCAGCAAAGCACTACCAAGTAAAATTGGTTATTTGTATACCAACACAGATTATCTCCTCAAGCCGACATGTTTCATCGCTCCTTCTTGTGGCGATTTCATCAGGGCAACTGAGGGGTTCGTTATTCTCAAGCTTTTTCACTTTAAAAATGGACCTGTGTGAAACAAAAACACGCTCAGGGCGTGCTACCAATTCCTTATCCAAGGAATACTACTGATGCAGCAAGTCTAGACACACATTTTCAGACTATTTTACCTGGACCATAATTTTCCCGCCTGCCGAGGTGCAAATGTGCCTGGGGGCAGTAGGATTGCTGTTTCCTCCTTTGGGAGGCAGCCTGGATGCATATCTGAGGCAGTGTAAGCTTTGAAGCTCACTGCCTTGATGTGCCACTCCACTAGCCTTTGTTTCTGACTCCTGGGAGTGTTCACACCTCCTGGCAGGGGTCCGTATCCTGTTTTGGCAGCAGCAGCTGCAGGATGTCCGCCAGGTACAGGAAAGTTTGAGCAACTAGAGGGCAAACCTCTAAGGTAGCCAACTGGGTGCATGTCGCATCAAACCTGATTTGGAATTCATATTTGTTTGGTACCAAACATGACATATCTCAGTGGGACCTCGGGTGCCCAGGTGCCAGCCCATGTTATCTGATGGCCCCCCTGATCACATATAGTAGCTTTTAATGGAAAAGAGGTTACTATAGGGACATATATATGTTTGCACTTATATGTCCAAACATTAGATATAATGTACCATGCCTCCAGGGTTCGGGAGGCCTTCCTTAGGGATGACTGACATATATTAAAAATAGCGCTTTGACCTTGCCACACATAGTATGGGCAAAGTTCAGTTCGAGCAGTTTGTACTGCTCATACAGTCTGCTATGGCAGGACCTCTAATCTGTGTATGTGGGTCACTCAGGGTGGCACAAACAGTGCTTCAGGCCCTGGTGACCCCTATAAATCCCATGCCCTGGGTACCAATGTTACCACTTACCGGGGCCTTATAAGAGGGGGTTAAATTCCTTGACAATTGGGGTTACCAATTTACTTGTTTCAGTGTTAGGGAGTGTCCTAACCATCAGCATTGGGGCAGAAAGTGTGGAGGGATGGTGGTGACCATACAGAAAGGGCAATTTCCTACAACGTAAGAGTCATTTCCTCTAGGGTTCCTCCTATTTCTTCATGAAATCTTAACATTGTTGTTAACCAATTAATAGGACCTCCCTTTGAGCTAGTGCATTTGAGTTTGCTACAATGAATTTTTGGGGAAGTGCCTTTCCTGTAGGAATCCGCACAACCCCGTACGGTAATGAATCGCAAACCTAAACAATTTAAAAACCTTTTCTTGAAGTGCACAATGATAGGATTGTCTTAAGAACCTACTCTTGTTTGTTGCCTAAAGTCGTCTCCCCTTTACTTATAAACCAAACCCTTTACTTACCCTCTTTCACTCCAGACCTGCAGTCATTCTTAGGAAGAGCATTATAAACACTTTGGGCCGATTTCGGCCGTTACCGACCGGTATTTGGGGATTGACATGTAGGTGGCATTTAAGTTACAGAATCGGTATATTTACCGATTCGGTAAATTTACTGATTCTGTAAAATACCGAATCGGTAAATTTACCGAATCGGTAAATACAGATGTAGGTGGCACTGAAAACAGTGCCACAGGCCATTACCGAATCGTTATTTACCATGGAATACTATTCCATGGTGAATAACGAATTCCAGTGTACATGCACATCTGTGCATGTACACCTGTGCCATGTGGCACACAGACATGCCCTAAGGGCATGTATGTGTGTCACATGGCACACAAGTCAGAAACAGGGGTGCAACAGGGTGTCAAAGTGACACCCTGTCCCCCTTGTAAAATCGGTAATCGAATCGGTATTTGCTATTGAATCGGAATCAATGGCAAATACTGATTCGGTAATTACCGAATCGGTAATTACCGAATCTTACCGATTCGGTATTTTTACCGAATTTTTTACCTACATAGCAATTACCGAATAGTAAATACCGAATCGGTAAAATTCGGTATTTACCATTCGGTAATTTGCTATTACCTACATCTAGGCCTTGATGTTAAAAGATCGATGATGTATTATGTTGTAAACACAGACTCTTACATACTGCAATCTCCACAGCCAAAATTTGTATTTTAAGGTTGTGGTAATCACCTAGTCCTCCATCCAAGGAGGACAGGATGGCTGCAATGAGCCAGACAGCATCACATGAGCATATAATATACAAATTACAAGACCAAGAAGAAATATTTCAACAAGTATGGACTCCTTTTCTCCGAGTTCCTTAAATAATTCCCTCTTATTGTTTTTCTTCCCTTCCTATTTCCTTTTTACTTCTCAAGTCCTAGTTCCATCTTCCTTTTCTTTCTGGGTCTCACTTCTGTTTTTTTCTTTTTTCTCATATTTTTCTTTTTTCGCCTTTCTTTCTTATTTCTTTATCTATCCATTCTTCCATTTCCTTATTCACTTTATTACTCATCTAATCGCTCAAATATTTATTCACTAATTTATTTATCCGTTTATTTACCCATTATTCATTTGTCTACTTAACTTAATTATTTAGCTATTTTATACCCTTTGTGAACTTCCATTACTCATATGTATATATATATCATTCTTCATATTATATACACAACATATTTTACTATTTCTAAATTATACTGCCCACTGCAAGACCGTTCTGGACATCAGCCAGGCCACGGCCTGGGGTTTACTTGACCGATTCATGAAGTACCACTGTCTTGACAGTCTGGTCCCATGGTAGGTGCATTTCACCCGTTTGGTCCTGTAGGACGTTTTGGCCTGAACCCACTCCACAGACCATCCTCTTTGGTGGTACTGCTATGGTATCTATCCTAAAGGTGAGGAATCCGCAGTTAGAAGTATATTCCAGAAAAAACAGTCACTTGCCTTTTGTTAACTCGCTTTCTGGCGGATACTCTACCTGCAGATTCCTCCCTCACCTCCCCGTTCTGTGGAGTCGCATCTTTTGAACATCTGCAAAAGTCGCAAATTTCAAATCAGCGCACTGTTACTGTACTCCACTGCCAATGGCGCAAAAGAGTCAAGCAAGAAACCTTTGTTTGCATGGAGGGGTGGAGATTATATGCAGCTCCGCTCTGTCATTGCCAGGGCGGAACAAATCTCAATAATAAGAGAGGGGTCCAACAACCCAAAGGGACAGGACATCATACCTCAGTATTCAACAACATTCTAAAACATACATTGGGTCAGTACCATCAATACCAGAAAGTCAACATATAGACAAAAATTATTTTCCGTGAGGGAAAAGTTTATTGAACTAATTCATATAAAATCATTAAAAATATCTTGCTAAAAATAGCACAGCAATATACACATTAAAAACATCGGTAAAAAACCAAGTCACAAAAATATAGAGAAATTTATAACAGCCTTCACATTAATATGACATTGTTTGCTTATGTTATAAGATAGTGTAGAAATACATTCAGTAGTTTGTGAGCAAAAGACAGCGACGCGTTTCGGAGGATTGTGTTGATCCACCTCCTTCTTCAGGCTTGCTACACATCTATTCCAACACTGGGCATCTATATAAATATACATACAAAAATATTTTATATATATTGTTTAACAACAACAATATACATTACACATAATTATTTTAATATTATTTTAGAGGTTTTCAGTAGATTTGTAGACTTCGTTAAACTAACAAGTGCTATACTGTTTTGTGAGTTTATTGGTACTGTTGACAAAGAGACCCAACTCAAAAAGCTCCAGATTCATTCATCCAATTATTGGCTTATACTTCACTGGGAAAGCTTTGTGTGTATTCCCAAACTTATATCAACTAAACATCCAACTCACTGTTAATTAATACTAGTGAGTTGTTATGTCTGATAAGGTACATATTTATTTATGGGACAAGTGTGGAAAAAAGGGATTTAACAACCTCCTTCATTATATAAACACACAAGGTGCCAATGGTACCCACCATAGTCAGCACAAGTTGCCCAAAATGATCGTCAAGGGATATCTTCCTGATATTCAATTTGGTGAACTTGTTGCCTCCAATAGATATTTGGAGAACACTTCTTTCAATTGCCTGTATTCAAGATATATAGGCTCAGAGTAAAATATCTCAAATATTATTGGGAAGTGGTCAATCTACTAATCTATTTTCTCCATATTAGAAATACCTACCAGGGCCAATAGGCCTCAAGCGTACGTAGAGCAGGGGATTTTTCAATTTCCACCAGTAGTGGGCGAACAATCCTAAAACAAAAATCACACCCTTATTAATAAAACGGAGTGGATGCATAACCATAACACTTCTATTATTTGTTCTACATTTGAATTACCTGTGAATATAAGATTCCACGTCTTCCTTTAATTTTTCTTTTCTGTGTTGTTCGTTCTTTTAAATTTTTTATTTTATTGTGTCCACCAAAGGTTTGGCGATCCAACCTAAAGACAACAGTATTCATGTATTTAAAGGAACTAGTCACATTTATTTTGTAACAAGAATTTAAGCAAAATATTAAAAGACTCTAAATGCTCGATTGGCCCTTGTTCAAATGTTCGTCATTCATGAGTCAGCCTCCACTGGTTAAAAATTATTATGAGAGACCTACAATTCATTAATGCCTATAGTTAATAAAAACTATATGCACGGGCAATATACTCATTAATGTGCCGATTTCTCATAAACATTGCCCATGCTTATGGCTGGATTGCCTCGCATTACAGCACCCATATATATTTTATAGGGGACTTCTTGTTTACAATATACTGTTTGTGCCAGACCTCTAACATTATTTTTCACGTCTCCTAGCTTAAGTCGAGCACTCGAACCTTCTGTTTTAAACAATATGAGCATACTAACTCGCCCGCAAAAGAGCGATACATGCACCTTGTTTACGAGTGTGCACTCCATTTATTATGTCAGTGATACGAGATGTTCTACCACATTTTGTCAATGACTGCCGTTAAATTTTAAAATCCCATATGCTTGCGCTTTTAAATGTGCCGTCCTCTTGTTTTCCCTGATTATAAATGCGCGGCACATACCAAACTCCTACAGAGTTATTTCACCCCAAACAAATAAACTGGCATCCTCGCACTGTTCTACTAATCCACGCCATCCTCGGCTATTTTTGTTTGTTATAAAAACCTTGATTACTAAAATGGCTAAGATATTCCATAATATTAAACGGTCCATTCAAGAACCCGCCTAGCACAGAGCGTCTGTCGTGCCATTATTGCTCCATTCAACTTACCGGGATTAAAGAATCTCCTGGGTCGTCCACCAAAAGTCGTTTGAGGACATGCGTATTCCTGGGCCCTTATATACGGTTGTTGATTAACAGGAACACACATCATTAACACCAGGTTGCATACAACACCGATGACGGACACAACTGTGCCTATAATAAGAATTCCACCGCCTTTTGGAATGGTATTATTTATCCAGTCTTTTCATATTACCCGACTTACATATTCCGAGTATTAGTGTTGTAATAAAGGATTCTACCATGATTTAACTATTTAAAAGGTACTTGGAATACTGGTTATTTCTTTTACTGAACCAAAGTCCTATTAGCGGCAGTGGCAGTGATTTAGGCAACATCGGTGATGGACTAACCTAAGCTTATAGTTACGATTATGCCGCCATTTTGAATTGGTGTTTAGTCTCAAACTTTTTTAAAACGCCGAACTACATTAATCTGAGTATTATTGTCACTATAAAAAATCCACAATAAGGTTTATTTATTTATTATGTTAATACTGTGAATACTGGAGTGCTCACTCCATCTATCCGTGGCATCAACATGATTACAGCAGATATAATATATTACATCACCACTTTCCCTATTGTGGACATTTCTATATATTACCTAAACCAACAAGCTTCATTTCTTTGGGTTCATTTGTCCGAATATATATCTGGTAATTTCTGTGAGACATATAAACAGCTCAGATTATATCTCAAATTCCACCTAGTCACCGATTTCACCTTATTAGTTTCTCCTATTCCTCTCTGGAGTTTAACCCTTGTCTTACAGTGTTGAGGATTGAGATATACCATTGCTCGCGCATTTTGCGTTTATCTTCCATGTTACCACCTCTTTTGTTTAATGTCACCTTCTCTAAGATAAACCAATGAAAGTCAGATTCTTTATGTCCTTTCTCTAAAAAATGCGCTACCAACGGTGCAGTCAATTTTTTAGTTTTTATTGCTGATTTATGTTCATTTATGTTAATTCACGACTGGTTTCCCCCACGTAGGCTAATCCACACGGGCAACGCAGGAAGTATATAATGTTCCGACTCCTGCAGTTGTTCAATGTATGCGCCTCTATTGTCCTGCCATTATGTTGCAGTGTTTTCGAGTTGATACACTGGCTGCACATCATACAATTCCCACATGGGACATTGCCTTTCACAATGGTATGATCCAAAGTTCTTTGTCTCATTTGTTGCATGTCCCTATATGTGTGTACCAACTGACTGCGTAAGTTATTATTTTTTTTAAAAGCAGAGAGAGGTCTTTCTAATTTTACATCCTCCTCATCGTTCAAAATGTTCCAGTTTCTATTGACTATATTTTTAAGTGTATTACTTATAGAGCGAAACTGGCTCACAAAGACAATTCGCTGTTGTTCCTTTGATTTCTTAGGCTTGTTTAACATCACATCACGATCATAAAAGCGTGCCCGCTTAAATGAATGGGATATTAGTTTTTTAGGGTATCCCCTCTCCTTCAATTTAGCTTTCAATACATCAGAGTGATTATAAAAATCTTGCAAATCTGTACAGTTCCTCCTTAACCGGAGGAACTGGCTGAAGGGTATATTGTCTTTCTGTGCTTTCGGGTGAAAGCTTGAAAAATGAAGCAATGTATTTTTTGCCATGGGTTTCGTAAATAATTCAACTGCCAACTGCCCTTCCACATATTTTATGGTTATGTCCAGATAGTCAACACTTGTATTGCTCTGAAGGGCAGTAAACTTAAGGTTGCTATCCCCTAGATTAAGCCAAGTTAAAAAATCACTAAGGAGATTGATTGGTCCGTCCCAAATGAAAAAGACATCGTCAATAAATCGATGCCAATTCAGCACATTTTCATAAAAGGGAGCAAGTTCATTATAGATATGCCGAACAAAGCCAACACAGAGCTGCATGATGTAATATAGTGGCGCATTTGAGTACTGTTGAGAATATTCTAAAGGGGAGGATTCTGCTGTTAGATGGAATATACACCAGAAAAAGTTTTTCTCAAAGGTATGTAACTTTTTATTTAGGAATAAACAGTGGTGACTAGGTTATCATTAGTGAATTTTCCTCTTTCTGTTGATATGGCTGATAATTATTGAGAGAGCTCATGGTTTTATATTTAGTGGAGCATGTTGGTAAAAATGTGTATTAACCTGATTAGCTGACATTTGTACTACTTTGCCCAGTTAATTTGCATTTCCACCCTCACGTATCCTGATGTAGGAGAAGTTGATGGGTTTCTCCTCTGTCAACAAGATCCGAATGAATACGTATTGTAGTTTAAAAAAAAATCTGTTATAAAGTTCTCATAGTGAAATACTGGAAATGAAGTGATTATAGTCAAAATGTATCCAGTGTTTTAATGGCATCCGTGGTTAATTGGTTTCTTTTGATTTCTAGGTACGAATTACGACTACATCCGAGAGTTTAAAAGGAGCACGGGATCTTGGAACCACACCAAACCTTTGTTACCGTCAGATCTGCGCCGCACAGGCTGCGCCGCCTTACGTATTGCAAACTGCAAACTTTTCCGTTTGCAGCTTAAACAAGGGCTGTTCCGTATCCGTGTCCCATCTCCATGAGGACCCCCCAACAAGGGAAGCATGGAGACAGTACAAGCCAGAAACTTCAGATCCCAACATGTCTTTCTGTGGGGGAAGCAGAGACACTGCATCTGATATGTATCCTATGGACTGTGCTTGGGTATGCGAAAGCTCATTTCATTCAAGGCTGAAAACCGTGAGCTGTTTCTGTGGGTGGTGGGTCTGGCTCGGGAGCTAGCTAGAGTGAAATGTCCCTCTGCCACAGTTGTCTACAAATGTACTGATCGGTAGTTCCGGGACCGGTGAGAGTCTGCAAACCTATAATGTTCAGTATTTAGACAGATGTATAACATAAGAGTGCAATTTCCCACAAGGGACTTTATATACTAATGTAGATAGCTTTAATGCGTAAAAAATGCTGTATGCATTTACTGTCTCTAGGTTACTAGAGGACACTTTTGTTCTGCTGTTAAGAGAGTTGGATCAATACATATTTGGGTCTATGCTCACACCTTACCATTTGTATCAAATTGGGACTGCGTACACATTTTAATTGAGAAATAATCAGATTAATAGTCAAAAGCATGGTACAGGAACACAGGCTGATGGGGCCCAATACTTTAATTTCAACAAAGCAGTTACAGAGCATTGCATATCGGATCCACCCTTTCCCACTGTAGAAAGAAGGGATGCTGACAAAACCCAGCAGTGCTGTGGCTCAGCAGGATACGGGCAAGGATATTTGGTGCCAATCTAGCCGCCAATCTGGTTGGACAAATTAATTTTTCCAGAATGTATGCACTGTTTACCTTATCAGTCTGTCTGTGTTAACCTATGCACCGAAACACTGTGATGCTCATGCTTGGCTAATCTTAAATGAAAGCTATTTGTACAGATTTCTGCATTTGAAAGAGTAAGGTAGACATTACCTTTCTGTATTTTTGAAGAAAATATAAGGAACAGAAGTCCAAACTTAGAGAAACTAGTTCGGTTCAAACTCGCAAGAATCTTGTGAGTCTGAAACGACCTAATATTTCGGGGCAATTGTCTATTAAGGTGATCATTTGTGTTACTCAAGTGTCTTATTTGTCCTGACCAAAGTATTCCGAGCGGTTCCGGCCAACCATGCGAATAGTATTCGAAACTTGGAAATGCTCCTTTTCATCTTAAAATCTTGCATGTCTGGTTCAAACTTACAGGAAGTTGTATGCTTATCTTAGATTCTGAATGTCGCTCTGAATCCAAATGGCTACAATGCAGCCATTTGACCTGACCAATCAGACACCAGATTTTCAGTGTTTGAATTTTTCATAGTGTTTTCTAGAGTGGGTTTCCGGTTTTAAGGTGGAAGAATGCTGGTTCCGTTCAGTATTTCGCCAAAGATTGTTTCTTTTTAATCATTTTGCACAAAGGGGCCATAGCCTTCACAGTGAGGACAATAGTGTATCATAACTTTGCCTTTTGCCTGTTATGTTATTTAAAAGAAAGTTT
Organism: Lissotriton helveticus; assembly: GCF_964261635.1. Taxonomy (NCBI): domain Eukaryota; kingdom Metazoa; phylum Chordata; class Amphibia; order Caudata; family Salamandridae; genus Lissotriton; species Lissotriton helveticus. The sequence goes on along the minus strand of NC_136073.1, from coordinate 308,519,680 downwards.
TGGTAAGCACTTTAGAGTTTCGCATCAGTAGAGCTGCTAGATCAAAAACCTAATCCTTTAGAGTGTTTGTGCTGAAATGACGTTTGCACGAAATGCTCCCATGATGACCATCTATATGTCATTGCCTATTAAAAATAGAGTTAAGTTTAAAAATAAGATTAGGGATTTTGTCAATATTAAAAATATTGTGACTTTTTTTTACTTTCGGACATTTAGAAATAATTTATAGTGATCAGAATACTAAAGTGTTTTTAGATTGTATTACAAAAAGAGGTCTGTTTAATAAGTACAAACTTAAATCAAGTCGAACAGCAACTATCGATAAGTGACATGTTATTGGAAGGGGTTCAGAATGATGACCTTCGGGTGGCAAACAGTTCTCGGTGCAGGCACATCAATTAATCATCCTGTGAACCACCTTTAAAGCAATCTATGACTTCGCATTGACTGCAAATATGTGGTATGTTCTTGCCAGCATGTTAAATCTTTTGAGGGTTTAGAGGATGATAACACTACATTGCTTCCCATCGCTGTACATTGTCTTCAACCATTCTTTTTCTTCTACCCTTAAGAGAGCGTTGAACCTAACTCTACATTGAAGAGATGCACTTGCAGTGACCCATGTGTAGATGTGAGTTCACCACGTAAATTAAGTTTGTGTTACTGCACATTAGTGTCACCATGAGCTGAGACTCCATCTCTACTCACACATTTTTAGAAGTAAGCGAGCCCTTTCCTGTCCCACAGCTCTGCTTTTTTTGCCAACGTGTCACCTGCTGGGCTTCCTCATTTGAATTGCAATTTAGCAGAACCAGTTTTTGGGCTTCCAGATTTTGTTATTTCACTGCATGCCTAGACCTGGGGCAGTTTTTGAAGTGCAAGAAAGGCCAGAAAGATAAGCTTTCAGAGTAGGCCTTTGGTTGATCCACTAAATTACGGAGGCATTAGCTATTTGAGCTACCTCTGTTGGAAAGCTGATGAGGAATTGAGCCACTAAAAGGACATATAGCTCAAAGCTATCCTAATCCATCGTATTTCATTGTATTAAATCTGTCAAATACTTGCATCCTTATGGTATTTGAAGGTTTGGACAAGACTAGCATCTAATTTTATGGTGATGTGGCCATTTTCTGTGCTCCAAGTTAGTATCATTAAAATGGAGCTGCCATTTTGCATCAAACAAATATGTCCATATGATGAGTGTCCCAAACTGAGAAGCCAAATGATTGGTCCCCTGTGTGCACCGTGCAGAAAAGCTGGAACCATCCATTCGAACAGCTACTGTGCAATGGAAGGATTTGTGAGCAGGCACACGACACAAGTAGTTGCTACTGCGTTGATTTGCTAAACGATCATTTCCATGTATTCAGATGTCTAGATTCACTTTTTCTGTAAGTCTCCTATTCACGGTTGATGTTGGTGCTTGACAGGGGACTCACAGCGTCTTCCATGTCTTTTCTTGGACAAAAAAATGTCTAGTGATGTAATGTGTGCCAAGGATTGACCACCATGTAATTGTTTACTGGCAGTTTAATCAATAATTCCTTTGTGTCGAAGGCTCACATTGCGGTATATGCAGTTTCTGATATCCTTTATTTGCACTTTTTAGATTCACCCCCACCTCGATCCCTGCATTAAACCAAAAAAAACATTGAGAGTGAAACATGTCTATGAGTGTTGAATGTCTCTGATGGAAGCCTGTGGCTGGGGAAAATCTCATTTAAAGAGGCACGGCCTTGTCAGTCGGCATTTGTTGTTAGATTTTGTTGGCAAGCGTTTTAGCGAAGAAGGTGATTTTCCTCATTGAAAATATGCATACACATAGCCAATGGTTAGCCATTGATTTGGTGGAGATGATGTCAATTACATTTTGCAGTGAATGAGTGTAGTGCATCATATCATAAGCCAAGTTGCACCTCAGCACGTATTTAATTTCTCTGTTGTTTTTACCCTGTTGCATGCAGAAATGCAGTCTTACATGAAAGTACCGCCCAGTGGTAAAAAATAAGAAAGTTAAAAAAGATTTCTAAACAAATCTCAAACTGTTTTGAACTAATTTAGCACTTTCCATGTTGATACAGACGTTGTATCAATAGCTTTAACTACAAAGTGCCTGTGGGAACTGTGTTTTCTAATAGTATCAGTAACTGCACTGTTAGTGGACATAAGCAGAAGAGCAGCAAAATGTGTGTTGCTTTGCCATCATGATGTAAACCACTTTAAAGATGTTAATAAGCCTTTTAATCCATTCTAAACTAGTTCTGAGAAGCTATGGACCTTCTAGTAATAGCATCATCATGCACTGACTGAGAAAAGGATGTATGTTTTGATGCATTTCTATTCTCACTCCAGTCGGTGTGTGATGGCATGGCTAAAACCAGGAGGGGCTTTTCCCTGCGTACCGAGTGTTCAGATCCATGACTTGTTGTATAAAAGTATAAATACATCTGGAATAGTAGTAGCCACTTGTTCAAAGTTCCTATCATAGTAGTTCTGTCTCTGCCTGTTGTGGCAATGCAAACTTCTAAAATCTTTATTTTGGTTTTGCACTGCCTTCTCCCACTGGCTTTTCCAGGACCTGGACTCCAGTCACTGACTTTGACTTTCTGTTTAAGAAGGCTGTAAATGTTTTGATCCTTGATCTTTTAATATGTATTGTGTGCGAGGTAATATCACCAAATTGTATGCACACCACAGTGTTGTAAATGTGCACATAATATGAACCTGTGTTAATAGACAAGCGTTTTATCTGTTCTAGGATTCCTGTGTATCATTATCAGCACGTCCCATTATCCTCTGGTGTGAGTCAACTAAAGGATATGAGATTGTTGCAGGTGCAAATAGCAAGCCAAATTTCTAGGAATCATAAAAAAGTATTTTTTACATTACCTTATTTAAATATTTTATAGTCTGGGGAATGGGTAATAGTGAGCAGTGCCACGTGGTTTATTGTAATATTTTTTTTCTGGGTGCATCATTGGTTTTTGCACATTGGTCTAATATAACAAGCATTTTGAGAAAATAACCAAAAGGAGAAAATAGAACTTGACATGCCGACTTAATGTAAAAGAGAAACTCTTAGCTTACTTTAACAAATAGTACAAAAGCATTTCTCAGTAGAAATGTATACCTCTGTACCAGCTTTCAGATAAAACTTATCCTAATTATTTCTATTCTCAGACACCTCTGTTAAACAAAAGAATATCCTATAGCCTGTTTTTCATTTTTACTTTCAAGCAGGCAGATTGCTTGATCTACATTTGAGCAAGTAGAGTTCAACCTATATTGACGGTAAGATAAATAAATCCCTGGAAATCAATCATACCATCCAAAACAATTTGTAATCAAATAGTGAGGGAAGCTAAGAATACAGATTGGCTAGGAAATAGTCCTACCAGAAGAACCCCCACCAATATCCTCGGATGCTTGGGGAGAGGGCTGACACATGGCACAAATTGCCTTAGAACCTACATCTGGAGGAGCTGCATTCTTCCAATTTGGGAAGCACTGTAAGAGTGTAGTGTATAATAAAGATTTTCTTATGGTGTTGTAATCACTTCTTAGATGGCTCCTACCCAATCTTCATGTATAGTCGTTAATAATCCAAGCCAGCAATTGTAACTATTCTCATCACCGTTTGGAGTTAAGCCGTTATGGTAGTGCTATCATCAAACAAGTGTTGGGTAAATACAAAACATGGTCGATAGTGATGCACTGCTCCTGTCAAACTTGGGGTTTACCATATAAAATATCATACCCTCATATTGTGTTCCACAACGAACAAATCCACAAGCACATGGAAAGCCAGTTACTGAGATGTGAAGCATCCTTTGGATTTGAGGGAAAAATGCTTCACACATTTCCAGCCACGTATAATTTGAAACTTTAATACCTGTTGGGACTTGCTTGATCTGTGAAGGACCATATACAAGAGTCCAAGTGCTTGAATACATCAAGGACCAGATAGTGGCAAAGGTCTGCCAGAAACAAAAAAAAATTGCAAAGTAACCATTCTGATAGTATTACATCAGCAAAGTAACCATTCTGATAATAGGTGACAAAATGATATTACATTTCCCCATTTTCTGAGCAAAGTGCTTTAATAATTTCTCACAGTTATACTGATTGTTAAGTTCCTTAGAGACCTTAAATCCTAAGTACTTCTCCTCCTCCACAATCCCTCACTTGCCCATTTTGGATCAAAACACATTTCTCCCCATCCTACAACTCTGAGCTGCGTGACTCACCCGTCACTTCCAGGCCACAGAGTCAGCCCCCTGTTTAAGATCCCTCTCCAATGGTTGTTTAGATCTGCCCTGATTTACCTAAGACATCAGTGACACCTTACTAGCTTTGTGAGCTCAAGCATGCCTAAGACACCATCTTTGGTGTTGCGCCAGATCCCTCTGGAGAGCCTTCTGGGTTTAAGGATCCGTGGAGACCTCCGGTTGGGTTACCACTGGCAGATCCATGCCCAAAGTCGATTGCACCACTCAACCTTCCTTTGAGGCGGGCCCCTCCTCCGGGCCCAGCACCACTAGCTTCAGTCATGGCACTACTCCAGACACCGCAACCCCAGTTTTCAGTGTCAGCTCTGATTTCACTAACACAGGCACAGAGCAGATAGCTTTATAGGATCTAATGGTCCGAGTCCTCCTTTCAAAGGCCACAGCTTTCTCACCTTTACTCCTAGTCCTGCACCAAAATCTCTCATTAACAAGTTTATGATGACGGTGATGATGGCACCCCCTATGATGGAGAGACGTTTCCAGACTTACAGGAGGCCAGTGGGCTGGGCACCTCACCAGACAATTGCTTATCCTCCCCGAACCAAAAGATGGTGACGGAGGAATCTGCGTCCTTCATAGCAGTCATAAGGAGCTCAGGAGAGCGCCAGAAATGTTGGACTTCACCCTGCCTACTGCACATGTGCTTAACCCTTGGCAAACAAATCAGGAAGCTCTTCTGCCCTTTAAAGTAGCCCTCATGGACGTTCTGGTGGGCATCTGGACAAAGCCAGGATTTTGCTCGCCAGTTAATAGGCAAATAGCAAGGTGGTACTGGCTCAATCCCAGAGATCCAGATTTTCTCCTCCAACATACTACTCTGGAGACCTTGGTATTGTAGGAATCCACAGATAGTATCGACTCATATGCCTTCCCAACAACGCCACCTGAAATCAAAGCTAATAGAGGCATTCACAAAACCGATGCTGTGTTATGTAACCGTGAGCTTACGCCCGCCAATTCATCTTGCCTCCTGGGCAGATACTCTCATGCATTGCAGAATAGAGTAGCAAATATCATGCCAGCTGTCCCAGATGACGGCCGTCGAACCCTACAGCGCCTCATCACGGAGGGTCAGAATCCGGTGAAGTATTCCATTCATTCAGGTCTGGACACGATCAACTGACTGGATAGAGCACCTAGAACCTGCGTTGCGATTTGACGCCATGCCTGGATTTGCTCCACGGTCTTCTCTAATGATTTTCATTTGTCCTTGATGGATATGCCCTTTGAGTGCTGTAGGCTGTTTGGAGTGAAGGTGGTATTGGCCTTAAAAAGTTTCAAAGAGAGAAATGCCACTGCTTTCTCTCTAGACCTAGCCCTGCCAGTTTGACAGACCTCCTAACATCTTTGCCCCTTTCAAGGCTTCGTAAGGGGAAAAAGCAGAGATAGACTCAATAGACCTCTCGGCCGTTTTGGGATAGAGGTCAGGGGCAAGCTGACAGCATCCAGGACCCCAGGGGCAACGCTCTACCCAAACCCCCATTCCCCTCCTCAGATGCTGCAAATCAACTTTAATATGCTCTCTGCACCTCACAATCTCCAGGTGGAAGGGTATTACACCTTTTACCTCCCATGGTGTAGGAGCATCCCATCTGACCCTTGTATGCTCCAAATTGTGTAACACTGTTACTCTCTACCCTTCCTGTCCTATCCCCTGGGCATACGTGCAGCACCACCATCGTCCCCTCAGAACCAAGGAGCAGTAAGACACCCAACCCCCAGATCCCTCAATCTTGCATTTTGAGGTCTTAGAATTTGGATACCTAAACCTACCACAAGAATGTATGGATATCTTAAAAGAAGCAAGGAGACCACCACACAGGCATGCTATGCAGCAAAGTGGAAATGCTGTGTTCATTATTGTCACTCAAAGGATATGAATCCACTGAATGAATCACCTCAAAACCTTCTATGTTACCTGCATCACTTGCAAGCTGCAGGGTTAGCTTTTACTTCTATAAAGATACATCTTGCAGCGTTAGTTGCATACCTTCAAAATAGAGAGCAAATGTCTATATTCAGAATCCCCCTAATTAAAGCTTTTCGACAAGGCCTTAAGAATCTTTCCACCCAGAGCTCTACCCACACCAGTGTGGAATCTTAATATTGTGCTAACAAGGTTAATGGGCCTACCATTTGCACCATTCTGCACATCAAGTACAATTTATGTCATGGAAACTTGCTTTTCTCATTGCAATTACTTCACTCAGAAGAGAGGGAGAAATTCAAGCACTAGCTCTTTATGCTTTTCTCATTGCAATTACTTCACTCGGAAGAGTGGGAGAAATTCAAGCACTAGCTCTGGAGGAACCATTTTTCCAAGTACATAAAGACCAAGTAGTTTTAAGAACTAATCCTACATTTCTACCTAAGGTAGTATCGCAATGTCACATGCCTCAATCCACTGAATTAATGTATTGTTTCCTCAACCAGACTCATGGCAGAAAGAGCATTACACACATTAGATTTTAAAAGATCACAAGTGTACTTTGTAGATAGAACATAATCTTTTCAGAAAACTCAACAACTATTAGTGGCATTCTCCAAACTCCATAAAGGTAAAGCAATTTCCAAATCTGGTATTGAACGTTGGATAGTATAATGTATCCACACCAGCTATGCTAAAGCCAACAGACCCCTCCCTAGCCCGTCAAAAGCCCACTCTACTTGTGAAAAAGGGGCTTCTGTGGTACTTCTAGGGAATACTCCAGTAGCCGATATATGTAAAGCGGCTACATGGGATACACCACATACTTTTACAAAACCTTACAGTACAACATACATTATTTCAAGCAAATGCACCGGGCACAAATTAGTCACCACTTACGTGGAGAACTGCTTTTTAGTCTATGCTAAGCATGTGTATCTACAGCCACATGTGCCATCAAACGGTGAATGTTACATACCCTTTAAGCATCTGTTTGTAGCATGTAGTACTGTATATTCACATGTGCCTACCCTCCTCCCCGGTGACGTGTTCTCCTTGCATTTATATACACCATACATTACATTATTACATGGTCATCTACATAGGATACACTATCCTTTTTACTCCATGCTCACCCGCCAAGCGGAAAACAATCTAACAGTGGAGTGGATAACCATGCACACTACAAGCAAGAGGAGGAGTCACTCTACCTTGTCACTCGAAAAAATTCTTCAAAGAAAAACAACTTTCACACTTCCGAGCACAATACTAGGTGGCGGACTTATGCTAAGCATGTGAATCTGCAGCACTACATGTCACAAACAGATGCTTACAGGGCAACTAACATTCAATATACCCCCCACCCCCACTGGGCCTCCTTTTAACACCAAAAATCGATATGAGGCCTTACCTCATACTCTGCTGCAGATGGGGATTTTGGAATTTGCTAAAATCACTGGTATCAACACAATAATTTTTCTGAATCCTTGTAATTTTAGCTAACAGTTGTCACAGACCAGCACCCCCTTTGAAATGTGTGCCAGCTCCAGTGCAGTTCACCATCTTCCACTTTGATGAGCAGATCAATATCTTGGCCAGAGATCTATAAAGACCTATTTAATTTCGTGGTCAAGGTCATGAAATTTGCAAACAATTACTGTTAGTGAGGAATTTAAAAATGTGAAAGTAATGTTATTTCACTAAGTCAAAGCATTTGGAAACCGTGCCTACTATTACATTTAAAAATCACCCCTTGCCTCATGTCTGTTAAAGCTAAGTGGGTCGCAAACGTTCGTCATTCTAAAAATTGGGTCTTGATTCTAAAAGGTTTGGAAAGCACCGACTTAGAATATTACTAATTTCTTTCAACTAAGTTGTGTAATTGACACAAACGTTTTGTTGCTGAGCTCTGGTCAATAGGAGAGTTGAGGAACAGGATTAATAGGCTTTTAGCCCTGTGCTCAATCTATTGCTTGTCCCTCAGAAACCCTTATCATTGTTTTTTTTTTTTTTACTTTACAGCCATGATGTCTACATATAGACTGGGCTTAGAACATAGTATTCCAAGTTCAATAATGTGTTGCAGCAATGAAACAATTGTGATATATTAATGTGAGGTTCCTAAATTGCATTTCTAACCTCCCTTTTTTTTGTTGTTTAAATGAATTTCACAAATTTGTGATGTAAGCCCAGTATCCATTACTACACATTAAAGTTGTACAGCACTCCAATTTAATTTTTATTTGTATGTAAGTATACAACTATGACACTCTTATTTATTGCTGATTTCCATTTTACTGACAGTTGAGGGGGAATTTAAGGCATTGTTCCCCATACAAGTAGCTAGCGACCTTCTCTGGTGTGCTTTTTTACAGTCTTTGTTTTAAAGTCTGCTGCCAGTCTGCAGACACCACTTTTAAATGGATGGAATTCCTATGTGACTGAGCGCAGTCTGTATATTTTGAGTACATCTATCCCAAACATTTTATCTCTTAAGTTGTACAAACATTATTGTATTCCTGAAAATACCTTGGCTTAAAGACTGCACACCCCAGTGAATATTTCAAAAGGTTTATTTTACCTACCCTAGATATTTGAAATAAGTTTTATGGATTTAGATTTCAAACTGGTAGACTTTGCAGGATTTCTATGAAAACAAACTGCTTGAATGTTGAGGAAAGTCTCTTGAGCATCAGTGATGTAATGGTCTTGAATATTGTCTTGCACTGAACTTCAGTAACTTCGTAGGACTGATAGTTTTGCAAAAGTTAACGAAGTTTTATAGCGGTACTCAATGTAGATGCTCAGTCACGTGCCGAGTTCCCCTTTCTTTGCAGCAAAGTAAGAAAGATACTCTTAGTAATATTTCTGCATTTTTTTGCCGTCCTTTTGATTTGCAAAATTTCCATGTTTTCTTTTAATGGAATAACCGACTCTCTGACTCACTGACACATTTTCTCTTGTCTTTGCAACAAGGTACTGCCATGTAGAGATATCTATGAACAGTGCCTACAGGACTCTGGGTGCAGATTCTTAAACTGTTAAAAAAAAAAATTCAAGGATTTACATAATGAGGGTTCATCTGGACTTTTCCTTTGTGACAGTGACCGATTAAATTTTCAAAAGGGAAGAGTACAAACCCAGGAAAAAAAATGGTATCTTCTTAGGCCTTCAAAACGAAAGTCACGCGTTTCTGAAACAACAGAAAGAGTACATTGCAAAACACAGCAATCGCTGCCGTTTGCATTCCCATATCCTACAAGCTTTAACAATTCATTTTGTAAATCCCTTTCAGAAAGACTGCAAGGTCCAGTTCTGTTGAAGTAAATCTGACACTACACCTGGTTTACATTTTAGGGTAACATTTGAGACACAAAATCAGATGTGCTACCATGTGGAACCCACTTTCCACAAATATTTAGTGTGTGATTGTGTATGTCCAAGACTAAAAGATTTTTTTTGAAAACTAAATATGTTTGAACTTTTAAATGTTTTAAATATACACGGTTAACCAGAATGCTTTTGACCCTTCAAGGAATGGTGACCTTTTGAGGAATTTCATATTAAGCACCTAACTGAAACATAGGTTCTAACCAAACCCTTATCTTGCCACATTGTGTTAAATACCAGTTAATCAATGAATGCATGCAAGAACAATAGTAGTACTTGCATCTTCTCTTGTCTCAGAGTCAAGAAGAAATATGTTTCATAAATGTGATTAGACCCTAGTGTTTTATTTACCTGCATTGCAAACTTTTAATACCAGTGTCATGTTATCACCTTCAAATAATGTATCATGCTCTACATTATGTATTGTTGCTTCTTTGCTAGACTGGAAAATGTGCAGCACCTTGAGTAAAGTGGCTGTGTTCTAATGTGTCTGGTAGCTAGATTCTATCATGTCTTATCATCTGGTATTGTAAAACATACAATATTCTGAAACCAAGATTAATCAAATCTGTAAACTGATAGAGAAATACTTTGTATACTGACTTGGGTGATCTTTTGTGATCATATGTAAGCACTGTATGACCACATTTTACATTGTTCAATAAAATGTTTCTTTGCTATCAAATAATACTTACACAAGTGCCTAAATATTGTTACTTTATAAAGACAACCAACTCGGATTGAAGATGGATCTCTTTGATATTGAAGTGAAGTGTTTTAATGGTACTTGAGGACTTTCATCAATGCAATAATCATGCCTACTACTGAACATGTGATTGCACTTGTAAAATGAAAGCAGATTGAGATAGCCTTCACATCCTGCACCTACTCTGGTTTTATAAAGCGTTCTGATAAACCCTGCTGATGTTGCTGAGTGTCTCAGTGCTTCAGTAGGCTTACACTAGCAGTCAATGCATAGTAGGTTATTTAGAATTGTAAAATAGTATAAGTTCTATTTTGTAAGCAGATGATTAAGTGAACCTCTGATTAAAAAAAAGTCAAGGAACAATGTTCATCTTACTTGGTGCACTACATATATTAGTTATAGGTATTCTCATGCAGGTTGGTACATCTAATTTGCCTTTTTACAACTTAACCAACTTTGAATACATGTACATTACTTTGCTCTCAGGACACAAAATAGTAATGGGTTTTAATGTATTAGTCACTTTTTTTTGTTGCCGGAAAATGCCATAGTTTACATTTATACATATGAAAAAAGGAATGATGTTTAATTCCTGGATTACTAGTCACTGTTTTCGTTTACATGTTCAGTATACTTTAGGGAACATGAGGAGATTTCCTTTGAAAACAAATGAATTGTGTTTTTCAGGAGTAATGTATTTGTCTTCCTGCAAACAATGAAGTCACATTGTACAAGATGACAGTGGATGCATTTTAAATTTTGTTTGTATTAACATAGTTTTATAACTGTACAGTGTGTCCTGAATTAAACTTTATGTTCTGTAATGTAAATTCACTTTGTTTCTGGAGACGTTCAAAACTTGAAATATTTTTGAGGAGATACTGAGCAAATTGTACTGTCTTGGGGCTGTTTAATAAACTAATCAGGTGTGAGAAAATGTTGCTTAATGTTTGTTTGTTTTATACAAAATTGTTTAGCGGTATTGTGTTGCATGTGGTACACTTTGATGCAGTGTTTAAGGCTAGCCAAATGTTGACAATAAAACATTTGGTTTGATTTGTCCTTCATCTTTAACCAACACCCTGACTGCTTAGATGCCAGACTTCTGCAGTGATCACGCTTTATGCATGCCCATGAGCATGTATAAATGCTTGCTTTGCAAGGTCAGTACTGAAGAATGAACTCCACCACTGTGGTGGAAGACAATCCGCCTACATTTTAAATTCTAGCCTGCCTGTCATGCATTACTGTGCTATAAAAAAAGACACGTGTATTGCAGATCCTTTTACAGCTCTCATGGTTTGCAGAATGGACGTTCGGTTTAAAGCACATGCTCAGCAAACTTTTTTTGTTTAAAGGGAAATTTACCACTTGAAAAGAACCTGCCTTGCCCCTAGGGTGGGTATACCCTCTGCGTGTTCGGACTCCCATGAGTCACCAACTGTCCCAGCTCATTTTCTATGTGTTCTACTTCTCTTAAGGGTTCTGGCAACCACTTCTCTGAGTCCTTCTTGTTTTTTTGCAGGGTTTCTTCCTTTTTCATTATCTGATCTTCCTATAAGGGACATTTTTCAGTTTATTTTGTTCAAGAAAATAATGAAAAATAATGGCCTTACTGTTTTGTGCAGGCCACCTTGAAGCAATGCATCAGTTGCAGGAGAAAGGTGCTTTCTTCTGACCCTCAACTGTCTACATTTTCTACCTGGGATAGTACCATTTACTAGGGACTTACAAGTAAATTGAGTGTGCCAATCAGGTGTATTCCAATTTCTGGGAAGGATTCAGATTCGAGGCCGAAGTCGCCAGTGAGAAGACATCGTAAGGATGATGTATCTCCTTCTACAGATGTTCTGGATCCGGAAGGTGAGACTTCGCCCATGGAGTCGCCGGAGCATTCACCGGCTCCGGTGTCGAATCCCTCTCCGGCACCGTCTTGATCCCCAACTCGAGAGGAGGTAGAGGCTCCCTTGCCTGAGGGTTCGACGACTCCGGCACACCAACCCGAGGATGAGGTAGAGAAGAACCCGGTGCCTCCTCGAGAGCAGCCTGTGAGTTCATACCCTCCCTTTCCAGGCCCGGGACAAGATCCTACACAGTATTTAAACGCTATGGGGCAGATTTATGAAGGCCTTGCGCCGCCGGTGCGTCATTTTTAACATGGGAAAAAGTGACGCACCGGCGGCGCAAGGCCTTCATAAATCTGCCCTTTTGTATGGTGTCTTCACAAGAGCCATGTACCCCTCTGGAGCACCGGTTGGTCCCATGGGTCCAATGGCCTTTAATCTGGGAGTCCCCCAGAAGTATGCTCCGGCGCCGTTCATGCCATTTATGCCGGCTCCGACACAGCCTTGGCATCTCTCTGCGCAGCCGAGGTCTTCGACGCCAATTCCTTCGTCGCCGGTTCCAGTTCCACCTCGAGTGCAGCTGCCTGTTCCTTCGGCTCCGAGCTTGACGCCGGCTCCAGCTCCATTGGAGTCGATTGCGGATCCGCCGACGCCGTTCCCGAAGGAGAGGTCGAGACGTGAGGCTCAGCGACTTCTAGAGGAACAGAGGTACAAAGAAGTGGAAATGGAAGAAGGTGAGCTGCAGGAATCGGAAGATTTATTTGATGACCTAAAGGAGGCTAGTGAATTGGAACTGTCTCCGGATTGGGAGTTATCCCCTTCTAAAGATGTGGCACCATAACATGTGGTCATCAAGAAGGCAACAGAACTGTTGAATTTAAATCTGCCTACTGCGGAGTACAAGTCAAATATATTAACAGAAGTCCTCCACTCTCCATCATCTGTGGTGGAGCCTATGCTTCCTTTAATGAGGCTTTGACCGAGCCAATTTTGGAGGTGTGGAATAGGCCTCTTACAGCTCCAGCAGTTTCGAAAGCTGTCACAAGAAGATATAGGGTGGCTCCTGGGGACCCAGACTTTTTATCTTCTCATCCTTTACCAGTGAGCTTGGTGGTACAGGCAGCCTGCTCCAAGAAATCTGCAGGTGCTTTTCCTCAGGTGCCTGGGGACAAAGATTCTAAAGACCAGGCAGCTAAGAAAGTTTTTTCTTCAGCGAGCAGGGCTCTCAAATCGACGAACGCCACATGCCTCTTGGGGCGTTACATCCATGCTATGATGGATTCTGTGAAACCGTTGGTCCCTAAGAATTTTAATGAGGTGCTTGTTGATACTCAAGCGGCTGCTCGGCAAGTCATCCAGAGTGGGTTGGACACGGCTGACTCTGTGGCGAGAGTCATGGGGTCTTCTATTGCCATCAGAAGAACTGCTTGGCTGAAGTCTTCCGAATTCTCTGCTGATGTCCAGGCTGCCTTAACGGATCTGCCTTTTGATGGCTCGGGCCTTTTTGGGAAGAAGGCTGACGCTGCGTTGGAGAGACTCAAAGATAGCAGAGCAACAGCCAGGTCTTTGAGTCTACAGTCCAGAGGTACTGTAGGTAAAAGGTATAGAGGATTTGGAAGGTCCTCCTTTCGAGCCTACAAGCAGTCGCAACAGTAGCAGCAACAGCAAAATCCGCTATACAAATCGTACAGGGGCAGACAAAGAGCTCGTCCTCAAGGACGTCAAGCTTCCTCCTCCTCCTCCTCTTCCTCTTCCCACCCCCCTCCAACCTCAGCAAAGCAGCCCTAGATCCACTATTCTGGATCATGCGTGTCCTGTGGGGGGTCGGCTTACCTATTTTCACATTGGACCTTTGGGTTCTCAATCTCGTGGAGAATGGGTATGCTCTTCCCTTTTGGGAATTCCCTCCGAATTACACTCCTTGCCAAGGGTTTTGCTCAGAGGACCACCTGCTTCTTCTGCAGGAGGAAGTCCTGGCGTTACTAAGAAAAGGTGTGATAGAGGTGGTTCCGGACCAGGAAAGGGGTCCGGGATGCTACTCCCGGTGTTTCCTGATCCCCAAGAAGGATGGCAGACTTCTTCCAATCCTGGACCTCAGGGTTTTGAACCTCTATCTTAAGCAGGAGAAGTTCAAGATGCTCACCCTTGTGCAGGTTCTTCAAGCGCTGCTGGAAGAAGACTGGATGGTGTCGATCGACTTGAAGGATGCATATTTCCACATCCCTATCCTGAAGTCGCACAGGAGTATCTCCGTTTCACGGTGGGTTCGCAACATTATCAAATTGCGGTCCTTCCGTTTGGTCTTACTACTGCGCCTCGAGTCTTCACCAAGGTGATGGCTGTGGTGGCAGCACATCTCAGAAGGTCAGGGATACAGAATCTCCAGAGAAAGTGCTCCATCATCTGCAAGTCACAACTCAGTTTTTGTACAGATTGGGCTTTTCGATAAATGTGCCCAAATCTCACCTGGTGCCCTCCCAACACAACCTGTTCATAGGTGCTGTACTGGATACAACTGTGTGTCGGGCATTCCCTCCTCCTCAAAGGATTCGCGACATACAGGAAATGATTCCTTTATTTTACAATGGAGCGGTCGTTCCAGTCCTGAAGGTCCTTCGTCTGCTCGGTCTGATGGCTTTCTGCATTCTGCTGGTCAACCATGCACGCTGGCACATGATGGCACTCCAGTGGTGCCTCCGCAGGCAGTGGTATCATAACAACGGAGATCTCAGGGAGTATGTGATGATCTCAAGAGAAGCTGCAGCAGCTCTGTCTTGGTGGGGCGTGGAAGGCAATATGTCTCAAGGAAAGCCTTTTCAACTGCCTCCGTCGGTGGCCACAGTGATAACGGATGCGTCCACCCTAGGGTGGGGTGCTCATCTGGGAGATCTGGAGATCAAGGGTCTTTGGTCTCCAGAGGAAAGGTTGCTCCACATCAATCTTCCGGAATTGCGGGCAATTCGTTTGGCGCTCAAGGCCTTCCTCCGTTCCCTTCGCGGTCAGTCGGTTCAGGTCCTAACGGACAACACGACCGCAATGTGGTATGTCAACAAGCAGGGAGGAGTGGGATCGCAGTGTCTCTGCAAAGAGGCTCTGCGTCTTTGGTCCTGGGTTCAGGACCATCAGATTTGTCTGATGGCAAATCATCTGGCCGGAGTTCTGAACGTGCGTGCAGACAGTCTCAGTCGGCAGTTCTCGGCTGATCATGAGTGGAGGCTTCATCCAGAAGTGGTTTGTCTCGTCTTCCGGACGTGGGGAACTCCTCAGGTGGACCTGTTTGCCACTCACTAGAATGCTCACTGCCCGTCATTCTGCAGTCTCCAGTATCCGATGCAGGGAGCTTTGGGAGACGCGTTTCAGTTGAGTTGGGACTAAAGTCTCCTTTACGCGTTTCCTCCCATACCCTTGATTCCTCGGGTTCTGAGGAAGATACGTCAAGACCGGGCCCAAGTCATATTGATCGCCCCGGATTGGCAAAGAAGGGTGTGGTACACAGATCTTCTCCACCTCTCCTCGTGTCCGCCGCTCCGTCTCCCTCTCAGGGCAGATCTCCTCTCTCAGATGGAGGGGCAGGTTCTACACCCCCACCTCCAGACCTTACACCTTCATGCCTGGAGATTGAACGGGGCAACCTCAATTCTTTTTCTCTCCCACATGATGTGGTGGATGTCATTTTATCGGCCAGGCGTGATTCCACCAAGTCTATCTACTCTTATAGATGGTCTAAATGTGTCTCTTGGCGTGGGGAGAAGTTCATTGACCCTTTGAGCGCTCGATTTGTCTGATATTCAGTTTGCACTTACTTTGGCTTAGCAAGAGTTTGCTGTGGCTCCGGTCAAAGGTTATCTTTCGGCTTTGTCGGCTTTTCTGTGTCTGCCAGATCAGCCATCCTTATTTAAATCACGTATTGTTTTAAGGTTTCTAAAGGACCTTACAAATAAATTTCCTCCTACTCCCTTTATTGTGTCTCAGTGGGACTTGCATCTTGTTCTCACTTTCTTGATGGGTTCACCTTTTGAACCTTTGCACAAGTGTCCCTTGAGACTGTTAACTTTTAAAACGGTCTTCTTGGTTGCAATTACCTCGGCAAGGAGGGTAAGTGAGGTTCAAGCTCTTAGTTCAAAGCCCCCATTCTTGATCGTTCATGCTGAACGAATGGTTCTCAGGACCAGGGCTGCTTTTCTGCCTAAGGTGGTAACTCCCTTCCATCTAGGGCAGTCCGTTACCCTTCCTACCTTCTATCCTCCCGCCTCACCCTTCCAAGGAGTAGGAGAGACTTCACCGCTTGGACCGTAAGAGGGCGGTGAGCTTCTACTTGGACAGAACCAGAGTTCAGAGTGGATGACCAGCTCTTTGTGGGTTTTGTTGGAGCCAGAAAAGGCAAGGCGGTGCACAAGCGCACGCTGTCAAGATGGATTGTCTTGTGTATCAAGATATGCTACTCTCTGGCGGGTAAGGAACCTCCTGACGGTTTAAGAGCTCATTCTACTAGAGCAAGGTCTGCTACATCTGCTTTGTCTAGGGGTGTACCTGTAGAGGACATTTGTGGAGCTGCGACTTGGGCTTCCCTCCACACTTTCGCGAAGAATTACTGCCTAGATTCCGAAGTGAGGATTTACGGCCACTTTGCGCGTTCTGTCCTCCAGGATTTTCTGGTATAGGGGAGTGGACACCCCCCCTCCGGGAGTGGGAACTGCTGTGGGACTCGATTCACAAGGTGAGGAATCCACTGGCAGATGTATCCATCAGAAGAACAAGTTACTTACCTTTGGTAATGCTTTTTCTGGTGGATACAGTATCTGCCTGTGGATTCCTCACTGACCCACCCGCCTCCCCATTGTCCACTCTTCTATACCTGTATTAGTGTCATTGTTTTAATGTACATATTTTATTGTCAAAGGAAATGTGTTGGTTTAATTGCTTTCCTGCGTTGACTACACACTGTGTCTTATCTTGAAATATTTGGTACTGTGTACTTTTTGTGTGTATATCTACGGTTGTCGGTCCGTCCGTGTGCCTCGAAGGCACGGAAAAAAGGGCGGAACTGATGTCATCATGCCGACGTAGTCCTATTATGGAGTCAGTGACGTCAGTGGAGCCACGTGCGCCCGCGAAGCCGTGCGTTCTGTGACGTCTTCCACGTCGGTGTGAAGAGCTACAAAAGAATTTCCGAATGTTGCTGACGCAGGGGGATATTTACAAGGTGAGGAATCCACAGGCAGATACCGTATCCACCAGAAAAAGCGTTACCGAAGGTAAGTAACTTGTTCGTTACCATGTTTACAAGCTCAAATACAGAGAGCACCAGTACTTTAGCATGGTTAGTAGGGAAAAAGTGCACTGAGTCCTAATGTCAACAAAAAAGGCTTCAGCTACAGAAGGCAGAAATCTTAGAAGACGGTCTGCAAAAAGGGCCGGAGCCAACCGCCAGCGACCAGCTAAGTCATGCTCACAACATCTAATATGTAAAGATCACTTTCTGTTGTCCCTTTGTGACCTGTAAGCAGCACTTGCAACAATTGACTACCAAGCCATGATCAACACATTGTCTATGCACATAAAACAGTTTCTCCTACTGTACCATTCTATACCAGTTTTTCTAGATGGACAACCCTATACCTCAAACTTGATACTTAACTTGTGGTGCATTTCAAGTATCAACCGCTCCCCATGATATACTGCTTCTAGTTGGAGCTTTGCTGAGCCCTTTTCACCCCCCACAGAATCTAGATTCATCACTATACTGATGATCTACTGCTATAACCGAAATTCTACAAGTTGCACATTCTTACTCGAGGATTGCATCAACAGCATCCATTCCTGGCTGTTAAGTGCGTATCTTAAGTTGAACCGTAAAAAGAATGAATTCACCCTCATCACTCTCAGCAGCATATCCAGAAATGACATTCCAACATGAAGCTCAACCTTTTCTGCAAACACGCTATCACTCAGTTTTATTCTCTGCAACACTTTTGCATTGCTAACTCACATTTTGAAGGGAACCCTAACAGCCTAGAATCAGCTGAGCAGAATAAACCTCTACTGTAGAAAACCTACTTCAGAATTACCACCAAAGCAATGATACCCTGCAGTCTGGATGGAAGCAAGACTTTTCTTGCTATGTCTTCGGAACCTCTCTAACACCACTGAAGAGTGTCTCATCACAGGACTAAAGAAGTGCAATAACATGACTCTGATGGTCTTGCACTGACTGCTGCCCAACTGTGCATCTTCTTCATGACCTTCTTCACATCCTACAAAGCATCTAATTTTATGGTGATGTGGCCATTTTCTGGGCTCCAAGTTAGTATCATTAAAATGGAGCTGCCATTTTGCATCAAACAAATATGTCCATATGATGAGTGTCCCAAACTGAGAAGCCAAATGATTGGTCCCCTGTGTGCACCGTGCAGAAAAGCTGGAACCATCCATTCGAACAGCTACTGTGCAATGGAAGGATTTGTGAGCAGGCACACGACACAAGTAGTTGCTACTGCGTTGATTTGCTAAACGATCATTTCCATGTATTCAGATGTCTAGATTCACTTTTTCTGTAAGTCTCCTATTCACGGTTGATGTTGGTGCTTGACAGGGGACTCACAGCGTCTTCCATGTCTTTTCTTGGACAAAAAAATGTCTAGTGATGTAATGTGTGCCAAGGATTGACCACCATGTAATTGTTTACTGGCAGTTTAATCAATAATTCCTTTGTGTCGAAGGCTCACATTTCGGTATATGCAGTTTCTGATATCCTTTATTTGCACTTTTTAGATTCACCCCCTCCTCGATCCCTGCATTAAACCAAAAAAAACATTGAGAGTGAAACATGTCTATGAGTGTTGAATGTCTCTGATGGAAGCCTGTGGCTGGGGAAAATCTCATTTAAAGAGGCACGGCCTTGTCAGTCGGCATTTGTTGTTAGATTTTGTTGGCAAGCGTTTTAGCGAAGAAGGTGATTTTCCTCATTGAAAATATGCATACACATAGCCAATGGTTAGCCATTGATTTGGTGGAGATGATGTCAATTACATTTTGCAGTGAATGAGTGTAGTGCATCATATCATAAGCCAAGTTGCACCTCAGCACGTATTTAATTTCTCTGTTGTTTTTACCCTGTTGCATGCAGAAATGCAGTCTTACATGAAAGTACCGCCCAGTGGTAAAAAATAAGAAAGTTAAAAAAGATTTCTAAACAAATCTCAAACTGTTTTGAATTAATTTAGCACGTTCCATGTTGATACAGACGTTGTATCAATAGCTTTAACTACAAAGTGCCTGTGGGAACTGGGTTTTCTAATAGTATCAGTAACTGCACTGTTAGTGGACATAAGCAGAAGAGCAGCAAAATGTGTGTTGCTTTGCCATCATGATGTAAACCACTTTAAAGATGTTAATAAGCCTTTTAATCCATTCTAAACTAGTTCTGAGAAGCTATGGACCTTCTAGTAATAGCATCATCATGCACTGACTGAGAAAAGGATGTATGTTTTGATGCATTTCTATTCTCACTCCAGTCGGTGTGTGATGGCATGGCTAAAACCAGGAGGGGCTTTTCCCTGCGTACCGAGTGTTCAGATCCATGACTTGTTGTATAAAAGTATAAATACATCTGGAATAGTAGTAGCCACTTGTTCAAAGTTCCTATCATAGTAGTTCTGTCTCTGCCTGTTGTGGCAATGCAAACTTCTAAAATCTTTATTTTGGTTTTGCACTGCCTTCTCCCACTGGCTTTTCCAGGACCTGGACTCCAGTCACTGACTTTGACTTTCTGTTTAAGAAGGCTGTAAATGTTTTGATCCTTGATCTTTTAATATGTATTGTGTGCGAGGTAATATCACCAAATTGTATGCACACCACAGTGTTGTAAATGTGCACATAATATGAACCTGTGTTAATAGACAAGCGTTTTATCTGTTCTAGGATTCCTGTGTATCATTATCAGCACGTCCCATTATCCTCTGGTGTGAGTCAACTAAAGGATATGAGATTGTTGCAGGTGCAAATAGCAAGCCAAATTTCTAGGAATCATAAAAAAGTATTTTTTACATTACCTTATTTAAATATTTTATAGTCTGGGGAATGGGTAATAGTGAGCAGTGCCACGTGGTTTATTGTAATATTTTTTTTCTGGGTGCTTCATTGGTTTTTGCACATTGGTCTAATATAACAAGCATTTTGAGAAAATAACCAAAAGGGGAAAATAGAACTTGACATGCCGACTTAATGAAAAAGAGAAACTCTTAGCTTACTTTAACAAATAGTACAAAAGCATTTCTCAGTAGAAATGTATACCTCTGTACCAGCTTTCAGATAAAACTTATCCTAATTATTTCTATTCTCAGACACCTCTGTTAAACAAAAGAATATCCTATAGCCTGTTTTTCATTTTTACTTTCAAGCAGGCAGATTGCTTGATCTACATTTGAGCAAGTAGAGTTCAACCTATATTGACGGTAAGATAAATAAATCCCTGGAAATCAATCATACCATCCAAAACAATTTGTAATCAAATAGTGAGGGAAGCTAAGAATACAGATTGGCTAGGAAATAGTCCTACCAGAAGAACCCCCACCAATATCCTCGGATGCTTGGGGAGAGGGCTGACACATGGCACAAATTGCCTTAGAACCTACATCTGGAGGAGCTGCATTCTTCCAATTTGGGAAGCACTGTAAGAGTGTAGTGTATAATAAAGATTTTCTTATGGTGTTGTAATCACTTCTTAGATGGCTCCTACCCAATCTTCATGTATAGTCGTTAATAATCCAAGCCAGCAATTGTAACTATTCTCATCACCGTTTGGAGTTAAGCCGTTATGGTAGTGCTATCATCAAACAAGTGTTGGGTAAATACAAAACATGGTCGATAGTGATGCACTGCTCCTGTCAAACTTGGGGTTTACCATATAAAATATCATACCCTCATATTGTGTTCCACAACGAACAAATCCACAAGCACATGGAAAGCCAGTTACTGAGATGTGAAGCATCCTTTGGATTTGAGGGAAAAATGCTTCACACATATCCAGCCACGTATAATTTGAAACTTTAATACCTGTTGGGACTTGCTTGATCTGTGAAGGACCATATACAAGAGTCCAAGTGCTTGAATACATCAAGGACCAGATAGTGGCAAAGGTCTGCCAGAAACAAAAAAAAATTGCAAAGTAACCATTCTGATAGTATTACATCAGCAAAGTAACCATTCTGATAATAGGTGACAAAATGATATTACATTCCCCATTTTCTGAGCAAAGTGCTTTAATAATTTCTCAGTTATACTGATTGTTAAGTTCCTTAGAGACCTTAAATCCTAAGTACTTCTCCTCCTCCACAATCCCTCACTTGCCCATTTTGGATCAAAACACATTTCTCCCCATCCCACAACTCTGAGCTGCGTGACTCACCCGTCACTTCCAGGCCACAGAGTCAGCCCCCTGTTTAAGATCCCTCTCCAATGGTTGTTTAGATCTGCCCTGATTTACCTAAGACATCAGTGACACCTTACTAGCTTTGTGAGCTCAAGCATGCCTAAGACACCATCTTTGGTGTTGCGCCAGATCCCTCTGGAGAGCCTTCTGGGTTTAAGGCTCCGTGGAGACCTCCGGTTGGGTTACCACTGGCAGATCCATGCCCAAAGTCGATTGCACCACTCAACCTTCCTTTGAGGCGGGCCCCTCCTCCGGGCCCAGCACCACTAGCTTCAGTCATGGCACTACTCCAGACACCGCAACCCCAGTTTTCAGTGTCAGCTCTGATTTCACTAACACAGGCACAGAGCAGATAGCTTTATAGGATCTAATGGTCCGAGTCCTCCTTTCAAAGGCCACAGCTTTCTCACCTTTACTCCTAGTCCTGCACCAAAATCTCTCATTAACAAGTTTATGATGACGGTGATGATGGCACCCCCTATGATGGAGAGACTTTTCCAGACTTACAGGAGGCCAGTGGGCTGGGCACCTCACCAGACAATGGCTTATCCTCCCCGAACCAAAAGATGGTGACAGAGGAATCTGCGTCCTTCATAGCAGTCATAAGGAGCTCAGGAGAGCGGCAGAAATGTTGGACTTCACCCTGCCTACTGCACATGTGCTTAACCCTTGGCAAACAAATCAGGAAGCTCTTCTGCCCTTTAAAGTAGCCCTCATGGACGTTCTGGTGGGCATCTGGACAAAGCCAGGATTTTGCTCGCCAGTTAATAGGCAAATAGCAAGGTGGTACTGGCTCAATCCCAGAGATCCAGATTTTCTCCTCCAACATACTACTCTGGAGACCTTGGTATTGTAGGAAACCACAGATAGTATCGACTCATATGCCTTCCCAACAACGCCACCTGAAATCAAAGCTAATAGAGGCATTCACAAAACCGATGCTGTGTTATGTAACCGTGAGCTTACGCCCGCCAATTCATCTTGCCTCCTGGGCAGATACTCTCATGCATTGCAGAATAGAGTAGCAAATATCATGCCAGCTGTCCCAGATGACGGCCGTCGAACCCTACAGCGCCTCATCACGGAGGGTCAGAATCCGGTGAAGTATTCCATTCATTCAGGTCTGGACACGATCAACTGACTGGATAGAGCACCTAGAACCTGCGTTGCGATTTGACGCCATGCCTGGATTTGCTCCACGGTCTTCTCTAATGATTTTCATTTGTCCTTGATGGATATGCCCTTTGAGTGCTGTAGGCTGTTTGGAGTGAAGGTGGTATTGGCCTTAAAAAGTTTCAAAGAGAGAAATGCCACTGCTTTCTCTCTAGACCTAGCCCTGCCAGTTTGACAGACCTCCTAACATCTTTGCCCCTTTCAAGGCTTCGTAAGGGGAAAAAGCAGAGATAGACTCAATAGACCTCTCGGCCGTTTTGGGATAGAGGTCAGGGGCAAGCTGACAGCATCCAGGACCCCAGGGGCAACGCTCTACCCAAACCCCCATTCCCCTCCTCAGATGCTGCAAATCAACTTTAATATGCTCTCTGCACCTCACAATCTCCAGGTGGAAGGGTATTACACCTTTTACCTCCCATGGTGTAGGAGCATCCCATCTGACCCTTGTATGCTCCAAATTGTGTAACACTGTTACTCTCTACCCTTCCTGTCCTATCCCCTGGGCATACGTGCAGCACCACCATCGTCCCCTCAGAACCAAGGAGCAGTAAGACACCCAACCCCCAGATCCCTCAATCTTGCATTTTGAGGTCTTAGAATTTGGATACCTAAACCTACCACAAGAATGTATGGATATCTTAAAAGAAGCAAGGAGACCACCACACAGGCATGCTATGCAGCAAAGTGGAAATGCTGTGTTCATTATTGTCACTCAAAGGATATGAATCCACTGAATGAATCACCTCAAAACCTTCTATGTTACCTGCATCACTTGCAAGCTGCAGGGTTAGCTTTTACTTCTATAAAGATACATCTTGCAGCGTTAGTTGCATACCTTCAAAATAGAGAGCAAATGTCTATATTCAGAATCCCCCTAATTAAAGCTTTTCGACAAGGCCTTAAGAATCTTTCCACCCAGAGCTCTACCCACACCAGTGTGGAATCTTAATATTGTGCTAACAAGGTTAATGGGCCTACCATTTGAACCATTCTGCACATCAAGTACAATTTATGTCATGGAAACTTGCTTTTCTCATTGCAATTACTTCACTCAGAAGAGAGGGAGAAATTCAAGCACTAGCTCTTTATGCTTTTCTCATTGCAATTACTTCACTCGGAAGAGTGGGAGAAATTCAAGCACTAGCTCTGGAGGAACCATTTTTCCAAGTACATAAAGACCAAGTAGTTTTAAGAACTAATCCTACATTTCTACCTAAGGTAGTATCGCAATGTCACATGCCTCAATCCACTGAATTAATGTATTGTTTCCTCAACCAGACTCATGGCAGAAAGAGCATTACACACATTAGATTTTAAAAGATCACAAGTGTACTTTGTAGATAGAACACAATCTTTTCAGAAAACTCAACAACTATTAGTGGCATTCTCCAAACTCCATAAAGGTAAAGCAATTTCCAAATCTCGTATTGAACGTTGGATAGTATAATGTATCCACACCAGCTATGCTAAAGCCAACAGACCCCTCCCTAGCCCGTCAAAAGCCCACTCTACTTGTGAAAAAGGGGCTTCTGTGGTACTTCTAGGGAATACTCCAGTAGCCGATATATGTAAAGCGGCTACATGGGATACACCACATACTTTTACAAAACCTTACAGTACAACATACATTATTTCAAGCAAATGCACCGGGCACAAATTAGTCACCACTTACGTGGAGAACTGCTTTTTAGTCTATGCTAAGCATGTGTATCTACAGCCACATGTGCCATCAAACGGTGAATGTTACATACCCTTTAAGCATCTGTTTGTAGCATGTAGTACTGTATATTCACATGTGCCTACCCTCCTCCCCGGTGACGTGTTCTCCTTGCATTTATATACACCATACATTACATTATTACATGGTCATCTACATAGGATACACTATCCTTTTTACTCCATGCTCACCCGCCAAGCGGAAAACAATCTAACAGTGGAGTGGATAACCATGCACACTACAAGCAAGAGGAGGAGTCACTCTACCTTGTCACTCGAAAAAATTCTTCAAAGAAAAACAACTTTCACACTTCCGAGCAAAATACTAGGTGGCGGACTTATGCTAAGCATGTGAATCTGCAGCACTACATGTCACAAACAGATGCTTACAGGGCAACTAACATTCAATATACCCCCCACCCCCACTGGGCCTCCTTTTAACACCAAAAATCGATATGAGGCCTTACCTCATACTCTGCTGCAGATGGGGATTTTGGAATTTGCTAAAATCACTGGGCCAGAGGCCTGGCTGAAGGCTGTCAGAAGGGTCTGTCTGGACGGTTTTGGTGCTGGTATCCCTTCCCAAGAGCTCAATGTCAAGTGATCTGCAAAGCACCAATTAGAATTAGAGTGTCGGTGCTCAAACCTCTGTTCGCCTAGCCTTGCCTGAGCCACGCCACGCCCACACCAGACTGAGCGCGAAGTTCGAGCAGATCGATCAGGAGCCGTGCCGAGTTGTGCCGAGACAAGCGGAGAGCTACGGAGAAGGTGCCGCGTTATTGATATAACCAGGGCAGGACAATCGCCGGAGGACTGGAGGACCGCTGTATCTATTGGCGGTAAGCGGGGAACGGGAAGCAAAGTAAGGCAAAAAAGCGGACTGCCGCAAACCCCGTCCCCCGCCCCGCCTGGGATCGCAGCGGGGCCCGCAGGGGAGGAGGAGGCACAAGCCGGAGAGCCGCCAAGAGTCACGAAAGGCTCACATGAAAGGGGCACTTGTGTAAAAGCGGCGGCGGAGGTCAACGGCCGCGAGCCCCACCCTGTTTGCAAACATTCGAATATTTAACGCCAGCAAACACTTAATGCAGCAATCACCCCGAACCAGCATAACTCAGACCCAATTAACCCCAAGACAGACTTGGACATATAGTTGGAATAGCAACCAGCAGAGCCTGCAGGGGAAATAGGGAAATGGATGACCCTAAATTGCAAGGGAGGCACCTAAAGGCACCAAGGAAGGGCATAGTAAAATAAAATACAAGCCCAAAGGAGACTAGGATTTATTGTGAATCTACTGTGAAGCAGGCGACCCACCTAAAACACGGTTGAAAGGGCAATTGTGACAATCAAAACGGAAGGAAAGCTGGCGGAAGGCATTAAGGCATTAAGGCAGAACAGAGGTAAGTGGTTAATTGTAATTGTAATTGTATTAAGTAAAACATTTTTGTTACACCTACATTAGGACAACAGCGCTTGCACCCAGAAATGGTTCCCAAGAAAGGGACAAATCTACATACGGGGGATGATCAAGGGAGGAGTAAATTAATGGAGGGCTCAAAATCGCCGGAAGAGAGTCAAGAAAGTCATGTGTCATCCTTGGATAATCGTAAGGGTAAAAGAAAGAAAAGGAAAGTTAAAAAAGCAGCGAAGAATGCACAGAAGGCAAAAAGAGGGGGCAATCAAACGACTAGCAAACAGAAAGAGAACATGGGAGCTACAAAGTCCATAAAGGAGTTTGTGGGTAAACACTATAAATCATTGAATCCAGCGATAACATCGGAAATAGATGAAGAAATAGTGGAAATTGGCGGAGAAATTGATGAAAACCCAGACAAGCCGGACAAATGTCAAAGTCGGTTAGAAAAGGGAGGAATCCATGAAGAAGTCAGCCCGGTCAGTAAAGAGGAGGGAGAGAACCTCAATACTATAAATCTGACTCTCCAAAGCCAAAATCACCAAATCTCGGCGCCTAGATTATCATCATCTCCCAAATTGTTCTCTCAGCTGTCCCCAGGAAATGAAGATCAAAGGGGAAATGAAGATCGGAACCAAAGCGTTATCTGGGGAGGGGCACCAGATCAATTCCAGCAGCTTTATCAACTGCAAAAAACACCAATGCATCAAGAGAGCATAAGGTCTAGCAACCCAGTAAATCCGGTCAGAAATACAATACAGGATTCGGTGATCTCTGAAACGCCAACATCATCGCTAATAGAGGTAATCTTGTTACTCCAGAAGGCTCTACAAGGGATCCTGGAAGTGAGCCTCTCAAATAATGGGTTGATGAAAGCTCAGAAACAACATCTAAAGAGAATAGAAGAAGAACTAGGAGAAATAAAGAGCAAAATGCCAAACAAGGTAACGACAATGGTCCCAACCCCGTCAAAGGAGAAAAGTGACATGGTAATACTAGAAGAAGAAAGCAGAGCATCTTTGGAAAGTGAACACGAACCAGTAAAACAATCAGCAAAGAAGGCAGAAGAGTCTGCAGATAATGTATATATATCAAGAAGACCAATGCTGATAAAGAGGCGTGGGGGGTATGTCACACGTGGGGCCACGACCAGGATTGGAAAAAACAGGCATCCGAAACAAGAAGGGAAGAGTAAAGGGAAGGAAACAGAGACGGGGGTGATACAGTCAATCTTGAATGCATCAGCAGCGACCTTCACAACAAGTAGACCCGTGCATGTAGAGGTAAAAGACCAAAAGACCCGAAGGACCCCGAGAGTACTAAGAAAAAAGCAGAGAGGCAAGGAGGCAATCGAGAACCCCCCTTCCATTAGTAGGACCAAACAGAAAGTAAGGCAAAGGGACAAACGAGGTACTGAACAAAGGACAGTAATAACCCAGATTTATGAAGACCCCAATATGAGAAAGAACGGGCGGCAAACAGTGAGGTCAATCACTTATCAACAGGCGTTGCTAACAAACACGAATCCTTCTGAGAGAGACAAGAACAATTGGTTATTTCTGGATCTAGTACCAGCCGGGAGGAAAGTGAAGTCGACAGGAAATCCAAGACCTCTAAATAGGGCACTGATTTTAAACGCGTTTGAAAAATGCGGCAGCCTGATAGGGATTGGTACTAAAGATCTACAGCAAGTTGGATTTGTAGAAAACAGGTACGGAAAGGAGGTAACAAAAGTTACCCTTCACTCAGATCTGGTGAAAAGGGCAATCCTGAAAGCATCAACTGAGATAACTAAACAGGGAATAAGGATTGTCCCAGAGAGTGAAATAAAATCATTCACAGATAATAAGTTTTTAAATCACCATGCCGGCCTTCAGAAGAGACAAGTGATTCTCTGTAGAGAAACGGAAAAGGATTTAAGCCACCTGAACATCATAATAGACAACACAAGGAATGACTCCTCATGGGGTAACTGGTCGTTACATAATAATCCAATGGGAGAAGACATCTTAAGTAACTCATTGGATATGGAGGAAGTAGGTGTTCTGAGTGACGTTGAATAGGATGGAGGGGGGTCGCAAGATATAGGTCTCTTAACTTGGAATATTAATGGGTTAGGCAATGGGCAAAAATGTGAGTACATAAAAGAAACTATAAATAAAGTGGACATTGCCTGCCTGCAAGAGACCTGGTCATGCGACAACACCCCTACATTTGACGGATACGCTCAGATACAGCAGCCAGCCATAAAGAAAAAGTATGGACGGCCCTCGGGGGGGCTACTGACTTTGATATCAACAAAAGTTATGAGAGATTTTGAAAGGTTGAATACAAAATGCAAATGGGTACAAGCATGTAGAATTGATCTCACGAAGGTGGAACAGAAACATAAAACGTTGATTTTAATGAATGTATATATGCAGTGGGATAATAGGGAGGAGTATGAAAGGGAAATGAAGTACTTTAAAGAGGATGTAGATAGTACTCTAGAAAAATTTCCCCTAGAGATAATATTAATAATGGGTGATTTTAATCACAAACTGAACCCAAAGAAAGCGGACTTATGGAATAGGGAACAGTTAGAGGTGTATGGGATAAATCCGGCCAAGTTCCCAAGCGGGGAAATCTCGAAACAAGATCTTGGTTTAGTACACACCTTAGGAGGTAGGGGTTTTCACTGCGTAAATGGGAGAGTAGAGACAGATTGCCCAGCAGGAAAGACATTTATTCAAGGGCAACAGAATTGTCCAATCGATTATATATTCCTGCAGGCCTGGAGTTTCGATCGGATCAGGGACTTTAGGTTGGATCAAAAAGAAGTGAGTGATCACAAACTCCTGTATATAACAATAGTAGGGGGAAAGGATCTACTGAGAGAAAGGGTGATCACACAGGAGGTCGAGTATCCCAAACGGGTGACGACACGTCTCACCGAGGAATACATGGAAAAATTGAAGTCTATGCAATTAAAAATAGCACCGGAAAACTGTGAGAATAAAAAATTGGAATGGTTTATAGGGAAATTAGAAGAGGTGGTTCAATGTTTAAAGATAAAACTAAAAGGGAATCATCCTACAATGGCTAAACCTACAATTAGATGTAAAGGGTTCTCTGTGGTGTGCCAAAATAAGAAAAAGGAGATACGTGCAATACAAAGAAAACAAAAAAAGAACTTTACTTTAGAGAGACAGGACCTGTTAGTCAAGCTGAACAAAGAATTTAAGAAAATGGTAACCAATGCTAAAAGGGAATATAAAGAAAAATGCTGGTCAGAATTATTAGAGGCCATAGAGAATAAAAATCTAAGGCAATTCTGGAGACTAGTAAAGTCTGTAGCGGGTGCATCAGATGGAGATATGAACTGTGTGGTGAGTGAGGCTGCATGGGAAGGGTATATAAGGGAGCTGTACGGGGTAAGAACCCCTAGAAAGGAGGTGGAGTCTAATTTATGGCAAGAAATCTCGGATGACCTATTGCATCAATTCAAGGAAGATAATGTTGAGCTCACAATAAGAGAACTCAAGCTAACTCGGGCAGCAGGGCCGGACAATCTCCCTGCGATAATATTGAAATCTGATGTAAAATGGTGGGCAAGATTTCTTGCCAAGATGTTCCATGTAGTCCTAAAAGAAGGGGTAATGCCACCAACTTGGAAGGGGGCCGTAATTAGGCCAATTCACAAGAAAGGGAGCAAAGAGGAGCCACAAAATTACCGGCTAATCAACTTACTAGATATAGGCGAGAAAGTGTTCTCTAAAATAGTGCTGAAACAGCTGAATGCATGGGTAGACGAGTTTCAAATAATACCCACAGAACAGGGTGGTTTTAGAGCAGGCCACTCTACAATAGACCACGGATTTGCTCTATGGGCGATGGCGATGAAGTCGACGGAACAGAACGGCAAGTTATGCTGCTGTTTCGTCGACTTCAGAGCAGCCTTTGATTCGGTGGATAGGGCCTGCTTATGGGAAGTACTAGAGAGACTGAAGATCCCTAAGGATCTACTCACTATAATAAAAGAACTCCACAGGGAAAACTGGGGCCAAGTAATTAAGGATAAGGTGGGTTCTCTAACTTTAAAAATACCCATAGCAAATGGACTAAGACAAGGCTGTGTGCTGGCCCCACAACTCTTCTCGATCTTCCTGTCTGACCTTCCGGCACAGCTTGAGGTGGAGGGCAGTGCCAGCCCTAAAATGGATGGCAATAAAATACCCTGCCTGTTGTACGCAGACGATCTGGTGATAATAGACCAGACCGAGAGGGGCCTACAAAGGAAGCTTAACGCTTTCCATACATACTGTACCAGTAAATTATTAACAATTAATTTAGATAAAACCAAAACCCTATGCTTCGGGAAAAAGATAAGCAAATTTACATGGTATATAGGTGATCTCAAACTGGAAACTGTCAATGAATATCGATATCTGGGTTTGTGGTTCGATAGAGTTTTAAATTGGAATTCCCACCTGGATACCCAAAAAGCTAAGGCACTCTCTTCCATATGTGGTTTAAAAAGATTTAATGGGGTATATGGAGAGATGTCACACCGACCTATGCTGAGAGCTTTTGAAGCAATGATACCTTCGCAAATGTTATATGGCGCTGAGATCCTTTATTTGAGCGGTAGGGGATCCTGGGACGTGTTAGAGGGGAACTGCTTAAAAAGACTCTTATCCCTTCCTAAATCCTCAATGATACAAGCCATCAGGATAGAAATAGCAACAAAATCCTGGAAAATACAAACCCAGATGGCTGTGATTAGATTTTGGAAGAGATTGGAAGACCCCGAAAACCAAAAAGTAGCATGTTGGTGTCGCAATGAAATACTGAGAAGCGAGCTAAAATGGGCAAAAGGTTGTAGGGACAAACTGAAAGGAAGTTGCAAAGCATTGGAGATTGATTGGGACCAAGAATCGCTTCGGATCCTTAGTACTAAAGGGGAGCTGAAGCAAAGGGGGAAGGAAGTCTCTAAAGCAATTGATATAGGCTATCTAACAAATAAAAAATCAGTGACGCATATGTTAAAAGCCTGGTCCAATGAAAATTGGTTCCCCTACCTCGATAGACTCCCTAACCGAGGGTTCAGGCAAGAGATCCTGAGGTGTCGAATTGGGATTAACCCGTGGATAATAAATTAAGAGCTTAAAGCCAAAATGCTAGACCATGAAGGCTGTTGCAAGTGTAAGTTGAGAACCAAGGGAGACTGGCCGCATATTCTGTTGGACTGCCTGTTTCTCCTGGAGCAGAGAAAACTATGGCTGCGCCCGGTTTTCATAAAATATGAAATAAAAACGAGGAGGCAGGCAGCCAGCCTCCTAACAGAAATACCCTTCATTGATATTGCGATTGCCCTAGGGAAATTCTTAAAGGTGGCCCAGAGTGCATGGAGGCCCAAGGAAAAATGTAGTACTGTATGAATTTTTCTTTTTTCTTTTTTTCCTTTTTCTGAAACTTGCACAACGTTATGAACTTGAATAGGTTTTAAACTTTTATAACATGTTTTTAGGTATTGAACTTTTTAACCGGTGCTTAGTGTTTTATAAGTGGAATTTGTACCTTTGAAAATGAAATATAGAACTGCCTTTTAAAGAATAACATTTTAAAATAAGTATAGGTATTTATTGTATACACCCCTTATTGTGTTATGCTCACTGCTTTGTTTAAAGACTACGGTCATAATAAACATACATTTTGACTTGACTTGACTTGACACTGGTATCAACACAATAATTTTTCTGAATCCTTGTAATTTTAGCTAACAGTTGTCACAGACCAGCACCCCCTTTGAAATGTGTGCCAGCTCCAGTGCAGTTCACCATCTTCCACTTTGATGAGCAGATCAATATCTTGGCCAGAGATCTATAAAGACCTATTTAATTTCGTGGTCAAGGTCATGAAATTTGCAAACAATTACTGTTAGTGAGGAATTTAAAAATGTGAAAGTAATGTTATTTCACTAAGTCAAAGCATTTGGAAACCGTGCCTACTATTACATTTAAAAATCACCCCTTGCCTCATGTCTGTTAAAGCTAAGTGGGTCGCAAACGTTCGTCATTCTAAAAATTGGGTCTTGATTCTAAAAGGTTTGGAAAGCACCGACTTAGAATATTACTAATTTCTTTCAACTAAGTTGTGTAATTGACACAAACGTTTTGTTGCTGAGCTCTGGTCAATAGGAGAGTTGAGGAACAGGATTAATAGGCTTTTAGCCCTGTGCTCAATCTATTGCTTGTCCCTCAGAAAACCTTATCATTGTTTTAATTTTTTTTACTTTACAGCCATGATGTCTACATATAGACTGGGCTTAGAACATAGTATTCCAAGTTCAATAATGTGTTGCAGCAATGAAACAATTGTGATATATTAATGTGAGGTGCCTAAATTGCATTTCTAACCTCCCTTTTTTTTTGTTGTTTAAATGAATTTCACAAATTTGTGATGTAAGCCCAGTATCCATTACTACACATTAAAGTTGTACAGCACTCCAATTTAATTTTTATTTGTATGTAAGTATACAACTATGACACTCTTATTTATTGCTGATTTCCATTTTACTGACAGTTGAGGGGGAATTTAAGGCATTGTTCCCCATACAAGTAGCTAGCGACCTTCTCTGGTGTGCTTTTTTACAGTCTTTGTTTTAAAGTCTGCTGCAAGTCTGCAGACACCACTTTTAAATGGATGGAATTCCTATGTGACTGAGCGCAGTCTGTATATTTTGAGTACATCTATCCCAAACATTTTATCTCTTAAGTTGTACAAACATTATTGTATTCCTGAAAATACCTTGGCTTAAAGACTGCACACCCCAGTGAGTATTTCAAAAGGTTTATTTTACCTACCCTAGATATTTGAAATAAGTTTTATGGATTTAGATTTCAAACTGGTAGACTTTGCAGGATTTCTATGAAAACAAACTGCTTGAATGTTGAGGAAAGTCTCTTGAGCATCAGTGATGTAATGGTCTTGAATATTGTCTTGCACTGAACTTCAGTAACTTCGTAGGACTGATAGTTTTGCAAAAGTTAACGAAGTTTTATAGCGGTACTCAATGTAGATGCTCAGTCACGTGCCGAGTTCCCCTTTCTTTGCAGCAAAGTAAGAAAGATACTCTTAGTAATATTTCTGCATTTTTTTGCGGTCCTTTTGATTTGCAAAATTTCCATGTTTTCTTTTAATGGAATAACCGACTCTCTGACTCACTGACACATTTTCTCTTGTCTTTGCAACAAGGTACTGCCATGTAGAGATATCTATGAACAGTGCCTACAGGACTCTGGGTGCAGATTCTTAAACTGTTAAAAAAAAATTCAAGGATTTACATAATGAGGGTTCATCTGGACTTTTCCTTTGTGACAGTGACCGATTAAATTTTCAAAAGGGAAGAGTACAAACCCAGGAAAAAAAATGGTATCTTCTTAGGCCTTCAAAACGAAAGTCACGCGTTTCTGAAACAACAGAAAGAGTACATTGCAAAACACAGCAATCGCTGCCGTTTGCATTCCCATATCCTACAAGCTTTAACAATTCATTTTGTAAATCCCTTTCAGAAAGACTGCAAGGTCCAGTTCTGTTGAAGTAAATCTGACACTACACCTGGTTTACATTTTAGGGTAACATTTGAGACACAAAATCAGATGTGCTACCATGTGGAACCCACTTTCCACAAATATTTAGTGTGTGATTGTGTATGTCCAAGACTAAAAGATTTTTTTTGAAAACTAAATATGTTTGAACTTTTAAATGTTTTAAATATACACGGTTAACCAGAATGCTTTTGACCCTTCAAGGAATGGTGACCTTTTGAGGAATTTCATATTAAGCACCTAACTGAAACATAGGTTCTAACCAAACCCTTATCTTGCCACATTGTGTTAAATACCAGTTAATCAATGAATGCATGCAAGAACAATAGTAGTACTTGCATCTTCTCTTGTCTCAGAGTCAAGAAGAAATATGTTTCATAAATGTGATTAGACCCTAGTGTTTTATTTACCTGCATTGCAAACTTTTAATACCAGTGTCATGTTATCACCTTCAAATAATGTATCATGCTCTACATTATGTATTGTTGCTTCTTTGCTAGACTGGAAAATGTGCAGCACCTTGAGTAAAGTGGCTGTGTTCTAATGTGTCTGGTAGCTAGAATCTATCATGTCTTATCATCTGGTATTGTAAAACATACAATATTCTGAAACCAAGATTAATCAAATCTGTAAACTGATAGAGAAATACATTGTATACTGACTTGGGTGATCTTTTGTGATCATATGTAAGCACTGTATGACCACATTTTACATTATTCAATAAAATGTTTCTTTGCTATCAAATAATACTTACACAAGTGCCTAAATATTGTTACTTTATAAAGACAACCAACTCGGATTGAAGATGGATCTCTTTGATATTGAAGTGAAGTGTTTTAATGGTACTTGAGGACTTTCATCAATGCAATAATCATGCCTACTACTGAACATGTGATTGCACTTGTAAAATGAAAGCAGATTGAGATAGCCTTCACATCCTGCACCTACTCTGGTTTTATAAAGCGTTCTGATAAACCCTGCTGATGTTGCTGAGTGTCTCAGTGCTTCAGTAGGCTTACACTAGCAGTCAATGCATAGTAGGTTATTTAGAATTGTAAAATAGTATAAGTTCTATTTTGTAAGCAGATGATTAAGTGAACCTCTGATTAAAAAAAAGTCAAGGAACAATGTTCATCTTACTTGGTGCACTACATATATTAGTTATAGGTATTCTCATGCAGGTTGGTACATCTAATTTGCCTTTTTACAACTTAACCAACTTTGAATACATGTACATTACTTTGCTCTCAGGACACAAAAAAGTAATGGGTTTTAATGTATTAGTCACTTTTTTTGTTGCCGGAAAATGCCATAGTTTACATTTATACATATGAAAAAAGGAATGATGTTTAATTCCTGGATTACTAGTCACTGTTTTCGTTTACATGTTCAGTATACTTTAGGGAACATGAGGAGATTTCCTTTGAAAACAAATGAATTGTGTTTTTCAGGAGTAATGTATTTGTCTTCCTGCAAACAATGAAGTCACATTGTACAAGATGACAGTGGATGCATTTTAAATTTTGTTTGTATTAACATAGTTTTATAACTGTACAGTGTGTCCTGAATTAAACTTTATGTTCTGTAATGTAAATTCACTTTGTTTCTGGAAACGTTCAAAACTTGAAATATTTTTGAGGAGATACTGAGCAAATTGTACTGTCTTGGGGCTGTTTAATAAACTAATCAGGTGTGAGAAAATGTTGCTTAATGTTTGTTTGTTTTATACAAAATTGTTTAGCGGTATTGTGTTGCATGTGGTACACTTTGATGCAGTGTTTAAGGCTAGCCAAATGTTGACAATAAAACATTTGGTTTGATTTGTCCTTCATCTTTAACCAACACCCTGACTGCTTAGATGCCAGACTTCTGCAGTGATCACGCTTTATGCATGCCCATGAGCATGTATAAATGCTTGCTTTGCAAGGTCAGTACTGAAGAATGAACTCCACCACTGTGGTGGAAGACAATCCGCCTACATTTTAAATTCTAGCCTGCCTGTCACGCATTACTGTTCTATAAAAAAAAGACACGTGTATTGCAGATCCTTTTACAGCTCTCATGGTTTGCAGAATGGACGTTCGGTTTAAAGCACATGCTCAGCAAACTTTTTTTGTTCAAAGGGAAATTTACCACTTGAAAAGAACCTGCCTTGCCCCTAGGGTGGGTATACCCTCTGCGTGTTCGGACTCCCATGAGTCACCAACTGTCCCAGCTCATTTTCTATGTGTTCTACTTCTCTTAAGGGTTCTGGCAACCACTTCTCTGAGTCCTTCTTGTTTTTTTGCAGGGTTTCTTCCTTTTTCATTATCTGATCTTCCTATAAGGGACATTTTTCAGTTTATTTTGTTCAAGAAAATAATGAAAAATAATGGCCTTACTGTTTTGTGCAGGCCACCTTGAAGTAATGCATGAGTTGCAGGAGAAAGGTGCTTTCTTCTGACCCTCAACTGTCTACATTTTCTACCTGGGATAGTACCATTTACTAGGGACTTACAAGTAAATTGAGTGTGCCAATCAGGTGTATTCCAATTTCTGGGAAGGATTCAGATTCGAGGCCGAAGTCGCCAGTGAGAAGACATCGTAAGGATGATGTATCTCCTTCTACAGATGTTCTGGATCCGGAAGGTGAGACTTCGCCCATGGAGTCGCCGGAGCATTCACCGGCTCCGGTGTCGAATCCCTCTCCGGCACCGTCTTGATCCCCAACTCGAGAGGAGGTAGAGGCTCCCTTGCCTGAGGGTTCGACGACTCCGGCACACCAACCCGAGGATGAGGTAGAGAAGAACCCGGTGCCTCCTCGAGAGCAGCCTGTGAGTTCATACCCTCCCTTTCCAGGCCCGGGACAAGATCCTACACAGTATTTAAACGCTATGGGGCAGATTTATGAAGGCCTTGCGCCGCCGGTGCGTCATTTTTAACATGGGGAAAAAGTGACGCACCGGCGGCGCAAGGCCTTCATAAATCTGCCCTTTTGTATGGTGTCTTCACAAGAGCCATGTACCCCTCTGGAGCACCGGTTGGTCCCATGGGTCCAATGGCCTTTAATCTGGGAGTCCCCCAGAAGTATGCTCCGGCGCCGTTCATGCCATTTATGCCGGCTCCGACACAGCCTTGGCATCTCTCTGCGCCGCCGAGGTCTTCGACGCCAATTCCTTCGTCGCCGGTTCCAGTTCCACCTCGAGTGCAGCTGCCTGTTCCTTCGGCTCCGAGCTCGACGCCGGCTCCGGCTCCATTGGAGTCGATTGCGGATCCGCCGACGCCGTTCCCGAAGGAGAGGTCGAGACGTGAGGCTCAGCGACTTCTAGAGGAACAGAGGTACAAAGAAGTGGAGATGGAAGAAGGTGAGCTGCAGGAATCGGAAGATTTATTTGATGACCTAAAGGAGGCTAGTGAATTGGAACTGTCTCCGGTTTGGGAGTTATCCCCTTCTAAAGATGTGGCACCATAACATGTGGTCATCAAGAAGGCAACAGAACTGTTGAATTTAAATCTGCCTACTGCGGAGTACAAGTCAAATATATTAACAGAAGTCCTCCACTCTCCATCATCTGTGGTGGAGCCTATGCTTCCTTTAATGAGGCTTTGACCGAGCCAATTTTGGAGGTGTGGAATAGGCCTCTTACAGCTCCAGCAGTTTCGAAAGCTGTCACAAGAAGATATAGGGTGGCTCCTGGAGACCCAGACTTTTTATCTTCTCATCCTTTACCAGTGAGCTTGGTGGTACAGGCAGCCTGCTCCAAGAAATCTGCAGGTGCTTTCCCTCAGGTGCCTGGGGACAAAGATTCTAAAGACCAGGCAGCTAAGAAAGTTTTTTCTTCAGCGAGCAGGGCTCTCAAATCGACGAACGCCACATGCCTCTTGGGGCGTTACATCCATGCTATGATGGATTCTGTGAAACAGTTGGTCCCTAAGAATTTTAATGAGGTGCTTGTTGATACTCAAGCGGCTGCTCGGCAAGTCATCCAGAGTGGGTTGGACACGGCTGACTCTGTGGCGAGAGTCATGGGGTCTTCTATTGCCATCAGAAGAGCTGCTTGGCTGAAGTCTTCCGAATTCTCTGCTGATGTTCAGGCTGCCTTAACGGATCTGCCTTTTGATGGCTCGGGCCTTTTTGGGAAGAAGGCTGACGCTGCGTTGGAGAGACTCAAAGATAGCAGAGCAACAGCCAGGTCTTTGGGTCTACAGTCCAGAGGTACTGTAGGTAAAAGGTATAGAGGATTTGGAAGGTCCTCCTTTCGAGCCTACAAGCAGTCGCAACAGTAGCAGCAACAGCAAAATCCGCTATACAAATCGTACAGGGGCAGACAAAGAGCTCGTCCTCAAGGACGTCAAGCTTCCTCCTCCTCCTCCTCTTCCTCTTCCCACCCCCCTCCAACCTCAGCAAAGCAGCCCTAGATCCACTATTCTGGATCATGCGTGTCCTGTGGGGGGTCGGCTTACCTATTTTCACATTGGACCTTTGGGTTCTCAATCTCGTGGAGAATGGGTATGCTCTTCCCTTTCGGGAATTCCCTCCGAATTACACTCCTTGCCAAGGGTTTTGCTCAGAGGACCACCTGCTTCTTCTGCAGGAGGAAGTCCTGGCGTTACTAAGAAAAGGTGTGATAGAGGTGGTTCCGGACCAGGAAAGGGGTCCGGGATGCTACTCCCGGTGTTTCCTGATCCCCAAGAAGGATGGCAGACTTCTTCCAATCCTGGACCTCAGGGTTTTGAACCTCTATCTTAAGCAGGAGAAGTTCAAGATGCTCACCCTTGTGCAGGTTCTTCAAGCGCTGCTGGAAGAAGACTGGATGGTGTCGATCGACGTGAAGGATGCATATTTCCACATCCCTATCCTGAAGTCGCACAGGAGTATCTCCGTTTCACGGTGGGTTCGCAACATTATCAAATTGCGGTCCTTCCGTTTGGTCTTACTACTGCGCCTCGAGTCTTCACCAAGGTGATGGCTGTGGTGGCAGCACATCTCAGAAGGTCAGGGATACAGATTCTCCAGAGAAAGTGCTCCATCATCTGCAAGTCACAACTCAGTTTTTGTACAGATTGGGCTTTTCGATAAATGTGCCCAAATCTCACCTGGTGCCCTCCCAACACAACCTGTTCATAGGTGCTGTACTGGATACAACTGTGTGTCGGGCATTCCCTCCTCCTCAAAGGATTCGCGACATACAGGAAATGATTCCTTTATTTTACAATGGAGCGGTCGTTCCAGTCCTGAAGGTCCTTCGTCTGCTCGGTCTGATGGCTTTCTGCATTCTGCTGGTCAACCATGCACGCTGGCACATGATGGCACTCCAGTGGTGCCTCCGCAGGCAGTGGTATCATAACAACGGAGATCTCAGGGAGTATGTGATGATCTCAAGAGAAGCTGCAGCAGATCTGTCTTGGTGGGGCGTGGAAGGCAATATGTCTCAAGGAAAGCCTTTTCAACTGCCTCCGTCGGTGGCCACAGTGATAACGGATGCGTCCACCCTAGGGTGGGGTGCTCATCTGGGAGATCTGGAGATCAAGGGTCTTTGGTCTCCAGAGGAAAGGTTGCTCCACATCAATCTTCCGGAATTGCGGGCAATTCGTTTGGGGCTCAAGGCCTTCCTCCGTTCCCTTCGCGGTCAGTCGGTTCAGGTCCTAACGGACAACACGACCGCGATGTGGTATGTCAACAAGCAGGGAGGAGTGGGATCGCAGTGTCTCTGCAAAGAGGCTCTGCGTCTTTGGTCCTGGGTTCAGGACCATCAGATTTGTCTGATGGCAAATCATCTGGCCGGAGTTCTGAACGTGCGTGCAGACAGTCTCAGTCGGCAGTTCTCGGCTGATCACGAGTGGAGGCTTCATCCAGAAGTGGTTTGTCACGTCTTCCGGACGTGGGGAACTCCTCCGGTGGACCTGTTTGCCACTCACTAGAATGCTCACTGCCCGTCATTCTGCAGTCTCCAGTATCCGATGCAGGGAGCTTTGGGAGACGCGTTTCAGTTGAGTTGGGACTAAAGTCTCCTTTACGCGTTTCCTCCCATACCCTTGATTCCTCGGGTTCTGAGGAAGATACGTCAAGACCGGGCCCAAGTCATATTGATCGCCCCGGATTGGCAAAGAAGGGTGTGGTACACAGATCTTCTCCACCTCTCCTCGTGTCCGCCGCTCCGTCTCCCTCTCAGGGCAGATCTCCTCTCTCAGATGGAGGGGCAGGTTCTACACCCCCACCTCCAGACCTTACACCTTCATGCCTGGAGATTGAACGGGGCAACCTCAATTCTTTTTCTCTCCCACATGATGTGGTGGATGTCATTTTATCGGCCAGGCGTGATTCCACCAAGTCTATCTACTCTTATAGATGGTCTAAATGTGTCTCTTGGCGTGGGGAGAAGTTCATTGACCCTTTGAGCGCTCGATTTGTCTGATATTCAGTTTGCACTTACTTTGGCTTAGCAAGAGTTTGCTGTGGCTCCGGTCAAAGGTTATCTTTCGGCTTTGTCGGCTTTTCTGTGTCTGCCAGATCAGCCATCCTTATTTAAATCACCTATTGTTTTAAGGTTTCTAAAGGACCTTACAAATAAATTTCCTCCTACTCCCTTTATTGTGTCTCAGTGGGACTTGCATCTTGTGCTCACTTTCTTGATGGGTTCACCTTTTGAACCTTTGCACAAGTGTCCCTTGAGACTGTTAACTTTTAAAACGGTCTTCTTGGTTGCAATTACCTCGGCAAGGAGGGTAAGTGAGGTTCAAGCTCTTAGTTCAAAGCCCCCATTCTTGATCGTTCATGCTGAACGAATGGTTCTCAGGACCAGGGCTGCTTTTCTGCCTAAGGTGGTAACTCCCTTCCATCTAGGGCAGTCCGTTACCCTTCCTACCTTCTATCCTCCCGCCTCACCCTTCCAAGGAGTAGGAGAGACTTCACCGCTTGGACCGTAAGAGGGCGGTGAGCTTCTACTTGGACAGAACCAGAGTTCAGAATGGATGACCAGCTCTTTGTGGGTTTTGTTGGAGCCAGAAAAGGCAAGGCGGTGCACAAGCGCACGCTGTCAAGATGGATTGTCTTGTGTATCAAGATATGCTACTCTCTGGCGGGTAAGGAACCTCCTGAAGGTTTAAGAGCTCATTCTACTAGAGCAAGGTCTGCTACATCTGCTTTGTCTAGGGGTGTACCTGTAGAGGACATTTGTGGAGCTGCGACTTGGGCTTCCCTCCACACTTTCGCGAAGAATTACTGCCTAGATTCCGAAGTGAGGATTTACGGCCACTTTGCGCGTTCTGTCCTCCAGGATTTTCTGGTATAGGGGAGTGGACACCCCCCCTCCGGGAGTGGGAACTGCTGTGGGACTCGATTCACAAGGTGAGGAATCCACTGGCAGATGTATCCATCAGAAGAACAAGTTACTTACCTTTGGTAATGCTTTTTCTGGTGGATACAGTATCTGCCTGTGGATTCCTCACTGACCCACCCGCCTCCCCATTGTCCACTCTTCTATACCTGTATTAGTGTCATTGTTTTAATGTACATATTTTATTGTCAAAGGAAATGTGTTGGTTTAATTGCTTTCCTGCGTTGACTACACACTGTGTGTTATCTTGAAATATTTGGTACTGTGTACTTTTTGTGTGTATATCTACGGTTGTTGGTCCGTCCGTGTGCCTCGAAGGCACGGAAAAAAGGGCGGAACTGATGTCATCATGCCGACGGAGTCCTATTATGGAGTCAGTGACGTCAGTGGAGCCACGTGCACCGCGAAGCCGTGCGTTCTGTGACGTCGTCCACGTCGGTGTGAAGAGCTACAAAAGAATTTCCGAATGTTGCTGACGCAGGGGGATATTTACAAGGTGAGGAATCCACAGGCAGATACCGTATCCACCAGAAAAAGCGTTACCGAAGGTAAGTAACTTGTTCGTTACCATGTTTACAAGCTCAAATACAGAGAGCACCAGTACTTTAGCATGGTTAGTAGGGAAAAAGTGCACTGAGTCCTAATGTCAACACAAAAGGCTTCAGCTACAGAAGGCAGAAATCTTAGAAGACGGTCTGCAAAAAGGGCCAGAGCCAACCGCCAGGGACCAGCTAAGTCATGCTCACAACATCTAATATGTAAAGATCACTTTCTGTTGTCCCTTTGTGACCTGTAAGCAGCACTTGCAACAATTGACTACCAAGACATGATCAACACATTGTCTATGCACATAAAACAGTTTCTCCTACTGTACCATTCTATACCAGTTTTTCTAGATGGACAACCCTATACCTCAAACTTGATACTTAACTTGTGGTGCATTTCAAGTATCAACCGCTCCCCATGATATACTGCTTCTAGTTGGAGCTTTGCTGAGCCCTTTTCACCCCCCACAGAATCTAGATTCATCACTATACTGATGATCTACTGCTATAACCGAAATTCTACAAGTTGCACATTCTTACTCGAGGATTGCATCAACAGCATCCATGCCTGGCTGTTAAGTGCGTATCTTAAGTTGAACCGTAAAAAGAATGAATTCACCCTCATCACTCTCAGCAGCATATCCAGAAATGACATTCCAACATGAAGCTCAACCTTTTCTGCAAACACGCTATCACTCAGTTTTATTCTCTGCAACACTTTTGCATTGCTAACTCACATTTTGAAGGGAACCCTAACAGCCTAGAATCAGCTGAGCAGAATAAACCTCTACTGTAGAAAACCTACTTCAGAATTACCACCAAAGCAATAATACCCTGCAGTCTGGATGGAAGCAAGACTTTTCTTGCTATGTCTTTGGAACCTCTCTAACTCCACTGAAGAGTGTCTCATCACAGGACTAAAGAAGTGCAATAACATGACTCTGATGGTCTTGCACTGACTGCTGCCCAACTGTGCATCTTCTTCATGACCTTCTTCACATCCTACAAAGCATCTAATTTTATGGTGATGTGGCCATTTTCTGTGCTCCAAGTTAGTATCATTAAAATGGAGCTGCCATTTTGCATCAAACAAATATGTCCATATGAAGAGTGTCCCAAACTGAGAAGCCAAATGATTGGTCCCCTGTGTGCACCGTGCAGAAAAGCTGGAACCATCCATTCGAACAGCTACTGTGCAATGGAAGGATTTGTGAGCAGGCACACGACACAAGTAGTTGCTACTGCGTTGATTTGCTAAACGATCATTTCCATGTATTCAGATGTCTAGATTCACTTTTTCTGTAAGTCTCCTATTCACTGTTGATGTTGGTGCTTGACAGGGGACTCACAGCGTCTTCCATGTCTTTTCTTGGACAAAAAAATGTCTAGTGATGTAATGTGTGCCAAGGATTGACCACCATGTAACTGTTTACTGGCAGTTTAATCAATAATTCCTTTGTGTCGAAGGCTCACATTGCGGTATATGCAGTTTCTGATATCCTTTATTTGCACTTTTTAGATTCACCCCCACCTCGATCCCTGCATTAAACCAAAAAAAAACATTGAGAGTGAAACATGTCAATGAGTGTTGAATGTCTCTGATGGAAGCCTGTGGCTGGGGAAAATCTCATTTAAAGAGGCACGGCCTTGTCAGTCGGCATTTGTTGTTAGATTTTGTTGGCAAGCGTTTTAGCGAAGAAGGTGATTTTCCTCATTGAAAATATGCATACACATAGCCAATGGTTAGCCATTGATTTGGTGGAGATGATGTCAATTACATTTTGCAGTGAATGAGTGTAGTGCATCATATCATAAGCCAAGTTGCACCTCAGCACGTATTTAATTTCTCTGTTGTTTTTACCCTGTTGCATGCAGAAATGCAGTCTTACATGAAAGTACCGCCCAGTGGTAAAAAATAAGAAAGTTAAAAAAGATTTCTAAACAAATCTCAAACTGTTTTGAACTAATTTAGCACTTTCCATGTTGATACAGACGTTGTATCAATAGCTTTAACTACAAAGTGCCTGTGGGAACTGTGTTTTCTAATAGTATCAGTAACTGCACTGTTAGTGGACATAAGCAGAAGAGCAGCAAAATGTGTGTTGCTTTGCCATCATGATGTAAACCACTTTAAAGATGTTAATAAGCCTTTTAATCCATTCTAAACTAGTTCTGAGAAGCTATGGACCTTCTAGTAATAGCATCATCATGCACTGACTGAGAAAAGGATGTATGTTTTGATGCATTTCTATTCTCACTCCAGTCGGTGTGTGATGGCATGGCTAAAACCAGGAGGGGCTTTTCCCTGCGTACCGAGTGTTCAGATCCATGACTTGTTGTATAAAAGTATAAATACATCTGGAATAGTAGTAGCCACTTGTTCAAAGTTCCTATCATAGTAGTTCTGTCTCTGCCTGTTGTGGCAATGCAAACTTCTAAAATCTTTATTTTGGTTTTGCACTGCCTTCTCCCACTGGCTTTTCCAGGACCTGGACTCCAGTCACTGACTTTGACTTTCTGTTTAAGAAGGCTGTAAATGTTTTGATCCTTGATCTTTTAATATGTATTGTGTGCGAGGTAATATCACCAAATTGTATGCACACCACAGTGTTGTAAATGTGCACATAATATGAACCTGTGTTAATAGACAAGCGTTTTATCTGTTCTAGGATTCCTGTGTATCATTATCAGCACGTCCCATTATCCTCTGGTGTGAGTCAACTAAAGGATATGAGATTGTTGCAGGTGCAAATAGCAAGCCAAATTTCTAGGAATCATAAAGTATTTTTTACATTACCTTATTTAAATATTTTATAGTCTGGGGAATGGGTAATAGTGAGCAGTGCCACGTGGTTTATTGTAATATTTTTTTTCTGGGTGCATCATTGGTTTTTGCACATTGGTCTAATATAACAAGCATTTTGAGAAAATAACCAAAAGGGGAAATAGAACTTGACA
The DNA here is from genome assembly GCF_964261635.1 of Lissotriton helveticus. NCBI lineage: Eukaryota > Metazoa > Chordata > Amphibia > Caudata > Salamandridae > Lissotriton > Lissotriton helveticus. The sequence goes on along the minus strand of NC_136073.1, from coordinate 308,475,383 downwards.
TGCCGACTTAATGAAAAAGAGAAACTCTTAGCTTACTTTAACAAATAGTACAAAAGCATTTCTCAGTAGAAATGTATACCTCTGTACCAGCTTTCAGATAAAACTTATCCTAATTATTTCTATTCTCAGACACCTCTGTTAAACAAAAGAATATCCTATAGCCTGTTTTTCATTTTTACTTTCAAGCAGGCAGATTGCTTGAATCAACATTTGAGCAAGTAGAGTTCAACCTATATTGACGGTAAGAGAAATAAATCCCTGGAAATCAATCATACCATCCAAAACAATTTGTAATCAAATAGTGAGGGAAGCTAAGAATACAGATTGGCTAGGAAATAGTCCTACCAGAAGAACCCCCACCAATATCCTCGGATGCTTGGGGAGAGGGCTGACACATGGCACAAATTGCCTTAGAACCTACATCTGGAGGAGCTGCATTCTTCCAATTTGGGAAGCACTGTAAGAGTGTAGTGTATAATAAAGATTTTCTTATGGTGTTGTAATCACTTCTTAGATAGCTCCTACCCAATCTTCATGTATAGTCGTTAATAATCCAAGCCAGCAATTGTAACTATTCTCATCACCGTTTGGAGTTAAGTTGTTATGGTAGTGCTATCATCAAACAAGTGTTGGGTAAATACAAAACATGGTCGATAGTGATGCACTGCTCCTGTCAAACTTGGGGTTTACCATATAAAATATCATACCCTCATATTGTGGTCCACAACGAACAAATCCACAAGCACATGGAAAGCCAGTTACTGAGATGTGAAGCATCCTTTGGATTTGAGGGAAAAATGCTTCACACATTTCTAGCCACGTATAATTTGAAACTTTAATACCTGTTGGGACTTGCTTGATCTGTGAAGGACCATATACAAGAGTCCAAGTGCTTGAATACATCAAGGACCAGATAGTGGCAAAGGTCTGCCAGAAACAAAAAAAAATTGCAAAGTAACCATTCTGATAGTATTACATCAGCAAAGTAACCATTCTGATAATAGGTAACAAAATGATATTACATTTCCCCATTTTCTGAGCAAAGTGCTTTAATAATTTCTCACAGTTATACTGATTGTTAAGTTCCTTAGAGACCTTAAATCCTAAGTACATCTCCTCCTCCACAATCCCTCACTTGCCCATTTTGGATCAAAACACATTTCTCCCCATCCCACAACTCTGAGCTGCGTGACTCACCTGTAACTTCCAGGCCACAGAGTCAGCCCCCTGTTTAAGATCCCTCTCCAATGGTTGTTTAGATCTGCCCTGATTTACCTAAGACATCAGTGACACCTTACTAGCTTTGTGAGCTCAAGCATGCCTAAGACACCATCTTTGGTGTTGCGCCAGATCCCTCTGGAGAGCCTTCTGGGTTTAAGGATCCGTGGAGACCTCCGGTTGGGTTACCACTGGCAGATCCATGCCCAAAGTCGATTGCACCACTCAACCTTCCTTTAAGGCGGACCCCTCCTCCGGGCCCAGCACCACTAGCTTCAGTCATGGCACTACTCCAGACACCGCAACCCCAGTTTTCAGTGTCAGCTCTGATTTCACTAACACAGGCACAGAGCAGATAGCTTTATAGGATCTAATGGTCCGAGTCCTCCTTTCAAAGGCCACAGCTTTCTCACCTTTACTCCTAGTCCTGCACCAAAATCTCTCATTAACAAGTTTATGATGACGGTGATGATGGCACCCCCTATGATGGAGAGACTTTTCCAGACTTACAGGAGGCCAGTGGGCTGGGCACCTCACCAGACAATGGCTTATCCTCCCCGAACCAAAAGATGGTGACAGAGGAATCTGCGTCCTTCATAGCAGTCAGAAGGAGCTCAGGAGAGCGGCAGAAATGTTGGACTTCACCCTGCCTACTGCACATGTGCTTAACCCTTGGCAAACAAATCAGGAAGCTCTTCTGCCCTTTAAAGTAGCCCTCATGGACGTTCTGGTGGGCATCTAGACAAAGCCAGGATTTTGCTCGCCAGTTAATAGGCAAATAGCAAGGTGGTACTGGCTCAATCCCAGAGATCCAGATTTTCTCCTCCAACATACTACTCTGGAGACCTTGGTATTGTAGGAAACCACAGATAGTATCGACTCGTATGCCTTCCCAACAACGCCACCTGAAATCAAAGCTAATAGAGGCATTCACAAAACCGATGCTGTGTTATGTAACCGTGAGCTTACGCCCGCCAATTCATCTTGCCTCCTGGGCAGATACTCTCATGCATTGCAGAATAGAGTAGCAAATATCATGCCAGCTGTCCCAGATGACGGCCGTCGAACCCTACAGCGCCTCATCACGGAGGGTCAGAATCCGGTGAAGTATTCCATTCATTCAGGTCTGGACACGATCAACTGACTGGATAGAGCACCTAGAACCAGCATTGCGATTTGACGCCATGCCTGGATTTGCTCCACGGTCTTCTCTAATGATTTTCATTTGTCCTTGATGGATATGCCCTTTGAGTGCTGTAGGCTGTTTGGAGTGAAGGTGGTATTGGCCTTAAAAAGTTTCGAAGAGAGAAATGCCACTGCTTTCTCTCTAGACCTAGCCCTGCCAGTTTGACAGACCTCCTAACATCTTTGCCCCTTTCAAGGCTTTGTAAGGGGAAAAAGCAGAGATAGACTCAATAGACCTCTCGGCCGTTTTGGGATAGAGGTCAGGGGCAAGCTGACAGCATCCAGGACCCCAGGGGCAACGCTCTACCCAAACCCCCATTCCCCTCCTCAGATGCTGCAAATCAACTTTAATATACTCTCTGCACCTCACAATCTCCAGTTGGAAGGGTATTACACCTTTTACCTCCCATGGTGTAGGAGCATCCCATCTGACCATTGTGTGCTCCAAATTGTGTAACCCTGTTACTCTCTACCCTTCCTGTCCTATCCCCTGGGCATACGTGCAGCACCACCATCGTCCCCTCAGAACCAAGGAGCAGTAAGACACCCAACCCCCAGATCCCTCAATCTTGCATTTTGAGGTCTTAGAATTTGGATTCCTAAATCTACCACAAGAATGTATGGATATCTTAAAAGAAGCAAGGAGACCACCACACAGGCATGCTATGCAGCAAAGTGGAAATGCTGTGTTCATTATTGTCACTCAAAGGATATGAATCCACTGAATGAATCACCTCAAAACCTTCTATGTTACCTGCATCACTTGCAAGCTGCAGGGTTAGCTTTTACTTCTATAAAGATACATCTTGCAGCGTTAGTTGCATACCTTCAAAATAGAGAGCAAATGTCTATATTCAGAATCCCCCTAATTAAAGCTTTTCGACAAGGCCTTAAGAATCTTTCCACCCAGAGCTCTACCCACACCAGTGTGGAATCTTAATATTGTGCTAACAAGGTTAATGGGCCTACCATTTGAACCATTGTGCACATCAAGTACAATTTATGTCATGGAAACTTGCTTTTCTCATTGCAATTACTTCACTCAGAAGAGAGGGAGAAATTCAAGCACTAGCTCTTTATGCTTTTCTCATTGCAATTACTTCACTCGGAAGAGTGGGAGAAATTCAAGCACTAGCTCTGGAGGAACCATTTTTCCAAGTACATAAAGACCAAGTAGTTTTAAGAACTAATCCTACATTTCTACCTAAGGTAGTATCACAATGTCACATGCCTCAATCCACTGAATTAATGTATTGTTTCCTCAACCAGACTCATGGCAGAAAGAGCATTACACACATTAGATTTTAAAAGATCACAAGTGTACTTTGTAGATAGAACACAATCTTTTCAGAAAACTCAACAACTATTAGTGGCATTCTCCAAACTCCATAAAGGTAAAGCAATTTCCAAATCTGGTATTGAACGTTGGATAGTATAATGTATCCACACCAGCTATGCTAAAGCCAACAGACCCCTCCCTAGCCCGTCAAAAGCCCACTCTACTTGTGAAAAAGGGGCTTCTGTGGTACTTCTAGGGAATACTCCAGTAGCCGATATATGTAAAGCGCCTACATGGGATACACCACATACTTTTACAAAACCTTACAATACAACATACATTATTTCAAGCAAATGCACCGGGCACAAATTAGTCACCACTTACGTGGAGAACTGCTTTTTAGTCTATGCTAAGCATGTGTATCTACAGCCACATGTGCCATCAAACGGTGAATGTTACATACCCTTTAAGCATCTGTTTGTAGCATGTAGTACTGTATATTCACATGTGCCTACCCTCCTCCCCGGTGACGTGTTCTCCTTGCATTTATATACACCATACATTACATTATTACATGGTCATCTACATAGGATACACTATCCTTTTTACTCCATCCTCACCCGCCAAGCGGAAAACAATCTAACAGTGGAGTGGATAACCATGCACACTACAAGCAAGAGGAGGAGTCACTCTACCTTGTCACTTGAAAGAATTCTTCAAAGAAAAACAACTTTCACACTTCCGAGCACAATACTAGGTGGCGGACTTATGCTAAGCATGTGAATCTGCAGCACTACATGTCACAAACAGATGCTTACAGGGCAACTAACATTCAATATACCCCCCACCCCCACTGGGCCTCCTTTTAACACCAAAAATCGATATGAGGCCTTACCTCATACTCTGCTGCAGATGGAGATTTTGGAATTTGCTAAAATCACTGGTATCAACACAATAATTTTTTCTGAATCCTTGTAATTTTAGCTAACAGTTGTCACAGACCAGCACCCCCTTTGAAATGTGTGCCAGCTCCAGTGCAGTTTACCATCTTCCACTTTGATGAGCAGATCAATATCTTGGCCAGAGATCTATAAAGACCTATTTAATTTCGTGGTCAAGGTCATGAAATTTGCAAACAATTACTGTTAGTGAGGAATTTAAAAATGTGAAAGTAATGTTATTTCACTAAGTCAAAGCATTTGGAAACCGTGCCTACTATTACATTTAAAAATCACCCCTTGCCTCATGTCTGTTAAAGCTAAGTGGGTCGCAAACGTTCGTCATTCTAAAAATTGGGTCTTGATTCTAAAAGGTTTGGAAAGCACCGACTTAGAATATTACTAATTTCTTTCAACTAAGTTGTGTAATTGACACAAACGTTTTGTTGCTGAGCTCTGATCAATAGGAGAGTTGAGGAACAGGATTAATAGGCTTTTAGCCCTGTGCTCAATCTATTGCTTGTCCCTCAGAAACCCTTATCATTGTTTTAATTTTTTTTACTTTACAGCCATGATGTCTACATATAGACTGGGCTTAGAACATAGTATTCCAAGTTCAATAATGTGTTGCAGCAATGAAACAATTGTGATATTTTAATGTGAGGTGCCTAAATTGCATTTCTAACCTCCCTTTTTTTTTGTTGTTTAAATGAATTTCACAAATTTGTGATGTAAGCCCAGTATCCATTACTACACATTAAAGTTGTACAGTACTCCAATTTAATTTTTATTTGTATGGAAGTATACAACTATGACACTCTTATTTATTGCTGATTTCCATTTTACTGACAGTTGAGGGGGAATTTAAGGCATTGTTCCCCATACAAGTAGCTAGCGACCTTCTCTGGTGTGCTTTTTTACAGTCTTTGTTTTAAAGTCTGCTGCAAGTCTGCAGACACCACTTTTAAATGGATGGAATTCCTATGTGACTGAGCGCTGTCTGTATATTTTGAGTACATCTATCCCAAACATTTTATCTCTTAAGTTGTACAAACATTATCGTATTCCTGAAAATACCTTGGCTTAAAGACTGCACACCCCAGTGAGGATTTCAAAAGGTTTATTTTACCTACCCTAGATATTTGAAATATGTTTTATGGATTTAGATTTCAAACTGGTAGACTTTGCAGGATTTCTATGAAAACAAACTGCTTGAATGTTGAGGAAAGTCTCTTGAGCATCAGTGATGTAATGGTCTTGAATATTGTCTTGCACTGAACTTCAGTAACTTCGTAGGACTGATAGTTTTGCAAAAGTTAACGAAGTTTTATAGCGGTACTCAATGTAGATGCTCAGTCACGTGCCGAGTTCCCCTTTCTTTGCAGCAAAGTAAGAAAGATACTCTTAGTAATATTTCTGCATTTTTTTGCCGTCCTTTTGATTTGCAAAATTTCCATGTTTTCTTTTAATGGAATAACCGACTCTCTGACTCACTGACACATTTTCTCTTGTCTTTGCAACAAGGTACTGCCATGTAGAGATATCTATGAACAGTGCCTACAGGACTCTGGGTGCAGATTCTTAAACTGTTAAAAAAAAATGTCAAGGATTTACATAATGAGGGTTCATCTGGACTTTTCCTTTGTGACAGTGACCGATTAAATTTTCAAAAGGGAAGAGTACAAACCCCCTAAAAAAATTGTATCTTCTTAGGCCTTCAAAACGAAAGTCACGCGTTTCTGAAACAACAGAAAGAGTACATTGCAAAACACAGCAATCGCTGCCGTTTGCATTCCCATATCCTACAAGCTTTAACAATTCATTTTGTAAATCCCTTTCAGAAAGACTGCAAGGTCCAGTTCTGTTGAAGTAAATCTGACACTACACCTGGTTTACATTTTAGGGTAACATTTGAGACACAAAATCAGATGTGCTACCATGTGGAACCCACTTTCCACAAATATTTAGTGTGTGATTGTGTATGTCCAAGACTAAAAGATTTTTTTGGAAAACTAAATATGTTTGAACGTTTAAATGTTTTAAATATACACGGTTAACCAGAATGCTTTTGACCCTTCAAGGAATGGTGACCTTTTGAGGAATTTCATATTAAGCACCTAACTGAAACATAGGTTCTAACCAAACCCTTATCTTGCCACATTGTGTTAAATACCAGTTAATCAATGAATGCATGCAAGAACAATAGTAGTACTTGCATCTTCTCTTGTCTCAGAGTCAAGAAGAAATATGTTTAATAAATGTGATTAGACCCTAGTGTTTTATTTACCTGTATTGCAAACTTTTAATACCAGTGTCATGTTATCACCTTCAAATAATGTATCATGCTCTACATTATGTATTGTTGCTTCTTTGCTAGACTGGAAAATGTGCAGCACCTTGAGTAAAGTGGCTGTGTTCTAATGTGTCTGGTAGCTAGAATCTATCATGTCTTATCATCTGGTATTGTAAAACATACAATATTCTGAAACCAAGATTAATCAAATCTGTAAACTGATAGAGAAATACTTTGTATACTGACTTGGGTGATCTTTTGTGATCATATGTAAGCACTGTATGACCACATTTTACATTGTTCATTAAAATGTTTATTTGCTATCAAATAATACTTACACAAGTGCCTAAATATTGTTACTTTATAAAGACAACCAACTCGGATTGAAGATGGATCTCTTTGATATTGAAGTGAAGTGTTTTAATGGTACTTGAGGACTTTCATCAATGCAATAATCATGCCTACTACTGAACATGTGATTGCACTTGTAAAATGAAAGCAGATTGAGATAGCCTTCACATCCTGCACCTACTCTGGTTTTATAAAGCGTTCTGATAAACCCTGCTGATGTTGCTGAGTGTCTCAGTGCTTCAGTAGGCTTACACTAGCAGTCAATGCATAGTAGGTTATTTAGAATTGTAAAATAGTATAAGTTCTATTTTGTAAGCAGATGATTAAGTGAACCTCTGATTAAAAAAAAGTCAAGGAACAATGTTCATCTTACTTGGTGCACTACATATATTAGTTATAGGTATTCTCATGCAGGTTGGTACATCTAATTTGCCTTTTTACATCTTAACCAACTTTGAATACATGTACATTACTTTGCTCTCAGGACACAAAAAAGTAATGGGTTTTAATGTATTAGTCACTTTTTTTGTTGCCGGAAAATGCCATAGTTTACATTTATACATATGAAAAAAGGAATGATGTTTAATTCCTGGATTACTAGTCACTGTTTTCGTTTACATGTTCAGTATACTTTAGGGAACATGAGGAGATTTCCTTTGAAAACAAATGAATTGTGTTTTTCAGGAGTAATGTATTTGTCTTCCTGCAAACAATGAAGTCACATTGTACAAGATGACAGTGGATGCATTTTAAATTTTGTTTGTATTAACATAGTTTTATAACTGTACAGTGTGTCCTGAATTAAACTTTATGTTCTGTAATGTAAATTCACTTTGTTTCTGGAGACGTTCAAAACGTGAAATATTTTTGAGGAGATACTGAGCAAATTGTACTGTCTTGGGGCTGTTTAGTAAACTAATCAGGTGTGAGAAAATGTTGCTTAATGTTTGTTTGTTTTATACAAAATTGTTTAGCGGTATTGTGTTGCATGTGGTACACTTTGATGCAGTGTTTAAGGCTAGCCAAATGTTGACAATAAAACATTTGGTTTGATTTGTCCTTCATCTTTAACCAACACCCTGACTGCTTAGATGCCAGACTTCTGCAGTGATCACGCTTTATGCATGCCCATGAGCATGTATAAATGCTTGCTTTGCAAGGTCAGTACTGAAGAATGAACTCCACCACTGTGGTGGAAGACAATCTGCCTACATTTTAAATTCTAGCCTGCCTGTCATGCATTACTGTGCTATAAAAAAAGACACGTGTATTGCAGATCCTTTTACAGCTCTCATGGTTTGCAGAATGGACGTTCGGTTTAAAGCACATGCTCAGCAAACTTTTTTTGTTTAAAGGGAAATTTACCACTTGAAAAGAACCTGCCTTGCCCCTAGGGTGGGTATACCCTCTGCGTGTTCGGACTCCCATGAGTCACCAACTGTCCCAGCTCATTTTCTATGTGTTCTACTTCTCTTAAGGGTTCTGGCAACCACTTCTCTGAGTGCTTCTTGTTTTTTTGCAGGGTTTCTTCCTTTTTCATTATCTGATCTTCCTATAAGGGACATTTTTCAGTTTATTTTGTTCAAGAAAATAATGAAAAATAATGGCCTTACTGTTTTGTGCAGGCCACCTTGAAGTAATGCATGAGTTGCAGGAGAAAGGTGCTTTCTTCTGACCCTCAACTGTCTACATTTTCTACCTGGGATAGTACCATTTACTAGGGACTTACAAGTAAATTGAGTGTGCCAATCAGGTGTATTCCAATTTCTAATGGATACATCTGCCAGTGGATTCCTCACCTTGTGAATATCACCCTGCGTCAGCAACATTCAGAAATTCTTTTGTAGCTCTTCACGCCGACGTGGACGACGTTACAGAATGCACGGCTTCGCGCGCGCGACACCGCTGATGTCCCTGACTCCATAATAGGACTCCGTCGGCGTGATGACATCAGTTCCCTTTTTTCCGCGTCGTTGACGCTAACGGTTTTCAAGGGATCCTCTGTAGCTATTGAGTAACTCTGTTACTGTTTGTTGCTTTCAGTGTTTTCTTGCTTCTTTGTCTCCTGTCGAGATGTCCTCGAAGAAGACCGGATTCAAGCCGTGCGGAGAATGCGGGAAAATGATGTCAATCACGGACCCGCATGAAGGTTGCGTTTGGTGCTTGTCCTCAGACCATGATGTCCAGGGGTGTCCATGCTGTAAGAAGATGAACCCCAAGGCCCTTCGTGAAAGAGAGGCGAAGCTCTTGGTTGCCAAGATGAAGGGTAAAAAGGACAAGAAGAGTTCAAAGTCGTGATCGAGGCGGTCGAAGTCGAGATCCCGTTCGAGGTCGTCATCGGGGCATGCTTCCAGGTTGACAAAAAAGAAGCATAAGAAGAGGAAGCATGGTTCTCGACACCATTCTGGGAAGGATTCAGATTCGAGGCTGAAGTCGCCAGTGAGAAGACATCGTAAGGATGATGTATCTCCTTCTATAGATGTTCTGGATCCGGAAGGTGAGACTTCGCCCATGGAGTCGCCGGAGCATTCACCGGCTCCGGTGTCGAATCCCTCTCCGGCGCCGTCTTGATCCCCAACTCGAGAGGAGGTAGAAGCTCCCTTGCCTGAGGGTTCGACGACTCCGGCACACCAACCCGAGGATGAGGTAGAGAAGAACCCGGTGCCTCCTCGAGAGCAGCCTGTGAGTTCATACCCTCCCTTTCCAGGCCCGGGACAAGATCCTACACAGTATTTAAACGCTATGTATGGTGTCTTCACAAGAGCCATATACCCCTCTGGAGCACCGGTTGGTCCCATGGGTCCAATGGCCTTTAATCTGGGAGTCCCCCACAAGTATGCTCCGGCGCCGTTCATGCCATTTATGCCGGCTCCGACACAGCCTTGGCATCTCTCTGCGCCGCCGAGGTCTTCGACGCCAATTCCTTCGTTGCCGGTTCCAGTTCCACCTCGAGTGCAGCTGCCTGTTCCTTCCGCTCCGAGCTCGACGCCGGCTCCGGCTCCATCGGAGTCGATTGCGGATCCGCCGACGCCGTTCCCGAAGGAGAGGTCGAGACGTGAGGCTCAGCGACTTCTAGAGGAACAGAGGTACAGAGAAGTGGAGATGGAAGAAGGTGAGCTGCAGGAATCAGAAGATTTATTTGATGACCTAAAGGAGGCTAGTGGATTGGAACTGTCTCCGGATTGGGAGTTATCCCCTTCTAAAGATGTGGCACCATAACATGTGGTCATCAAGAAGGCAACAGAACTGTTGAATTTAAATCTGCCTACTGCGGAGTACAAGTCAAATATATTAACAGAAGTCCTCCACTCTCCATCATCTGTGGTGGAGCCTATGCTTCCTTTTAATGAGGCTTTGACCGAGCCAATTTTGGAGGTGTGGAATAGGCCTCTTACAGCTCCAGCAGTTTCGAAAGCTGTCACAAGAAGATATAGGGTGGCTCCTGGAGACCCAGACTTTTTATCTTCTCATCCTTATGGGATTGATTCCAGCGCGATATAAGAAATTAAAATAAAATAAATTAAAATAAATACCAGTGAGCTTGGTGGTGCAGGCAGCCTGCTCCAAGAAATCTGCAGGTGCTTTCCCTCAGGTGCCTGGGGACAAAGATTCTAAAGACCAGGCAGCTAAGAAAGTTTTTTCTTCAGCGAGAATGGCTCTCAAATCGACAAATGCCACATGCCTCTTGGGGCGTTACATCCATGCTATGATGGATTCTGTGAAACAGTTGGTCCCTAAGAATTTTAATGAGGTGCTTGTTGATACTCAAGCGGCTGCTCGGCAAGTCATCCAGAGCGGGTTGGACACGGCTGACTCTGTGGCGAGAGTCATGGGGTCTTCTATTGCCATCAGAAGAGCTGCTTGGCTGAAGTCTTCCGAATTCTCTGCTGATGTCCAGGCTGCCTTAACGGATCTGCCTTTTGATGGCTCGGGCCTTTTTGGGAAGAAGGCTGACGCTGCGTTGGAGAGACTCAAAGATAGCAGAGCAACAGCCAGGTCTTTGGGTCTACAGTCCAGAGGTACTGTAGGTAAAAGGTATAGAGGATTTGGAAGGTCCTCCTTTCGAGCCTACAAGCAGTCGCAACAGTAGCAGCAACAGCAAAATCCGCTATACAAATCGTACAGGGGCAGACAAAGAGCTCGTCCTCGAGGACGTCAAGCTTCCTCCTCCTCCTCTTCCTCTTCCCACCCCCCTCCAACCTCATCAAAGCAGCCCTAGATCCACTATTCAGGATCATGCAAGTCCTGTGGGGGGTCGGCTTACCTATTTTCTACGAGATTGGGAATCGGTCACATTGGACCTTTGGGTTCTCAATCTCGTGGAGAATGGGTATGCTCTTCCCTTTCGGGAATTCCCTCCGAATTACACTCCTTGCCAAGGGTTTTGCTCAGAGGACCAACTGCTTCTTCTGCAGGAGGAAGTCCTGGCGTTACTAAGAAAAGGTGTGATAGAGGTGGTTACGGACCAGGAAAGGGGTCAGGGATGCTACTCCCGGTGTTTCCTGATCCCCAAGAAGGATGGCAGACTTCTTCCAATCCTGGACCTCAGGGTTTTGAACCTCTATCTTAAGCAGGAGAAGTTCAAGATGCTCACCCTTGTGCAGGTTCTTCAAGCGCTGCTGGAAGAAGACTGGATGGTGTTGATCGACTTGAAGGATGCATATTTCCACATCCCTATCCTGAAGTCGCACAGGAAGTATCTCCGTTTCACGGTGGGTTCGCAACATTATCAAATTGCGGTCCTTCCGTTTGGTCTTACTACTGCGCCTCGAGTCTTTACCAAGGTGTTGGCTGTGGTGGCAGCACATCTCAGAAGGTCAGGGATACAGATTCTCCAGAGAAAGTGCTCCATCATCTGCAAGTCACAACTCAGTTTTTGTACAGATTGGGCTTTTCGATAAATCTGCCCAAATCTCACCTTGTGCCCTCCCAGCACAACCTGTTCATAGGTGCTGTACTGGATACAACTGTGTGTCGGGCATTCCCTCCTCCTCAAAGGATTCGCGACATACAGGAAATGATTCCTTTATTTTACAATGTAGCGGTCGTTCCAGTCCTGAAGGTCCTTCGTCTGCTCGGTCTGATGGCTTTCTGCATTCTGCTGGTCAACCATGCACGCTGGCACATGATGGCACTCCAGTGGTGCCTCCACAGGCAGTGGTATCATAACAACGGAGATCTCAGGGAGTCTGTGATGATCTCAAGAGAAGCTGCAGCAGATCTGTCTTGGTGGGGCGTGGAAGGCAATATGTCTCAAGGAAAGCCTTTTCAACTGCCTCCGTCGGTGGCCACAGTGATAACGGATGCGTCCACCCTAGGGTGGGGTGCTCATCTGGGAGATCTGGAGATCAAGGGTCTTTGGTCTCCAGAGGAAAGGTTGCTCCACATCAATCTTCCGGAATTGCGGGCAATTCGTTTGGCGCTCAAGGCCTTCCTCCGTTCCCTTCGCGGTCAGTCGGTTCAGGTCCTAATGGACAACACAACCGCGATGTGGTATGTCAACAAGCAGGGAGGAGTGGGATCGCAGTGTCTCTGCAAAGAGGCTCTGCGTCTTTGGTCCTGGGTTCAGGACCATCAGATTTGTCTGATGGCAAATCATCTGGCCGGAGTTCTGAACGTGCGTGCAGACAGTCTGTCGGCAGTTCTCGGCTGATCACGAGTGGAGGCTTCATCCAGAAGTGGTTTGTCACGTCTTCCGGACGTGGGGAACTCCTCAGGTGGACCTGTTTGCCACTCACTAGAATGCTCACTGCCCGTCATTCTGCAGTCTCCAGTATCCGATGCAGGGAGCTTTGGGAGACGCGTTTCAGTTGAGTTGGGACTAAAGTCTCCTTTACGCGTTTCCTCCCATACCCTTGATTCCTCGAGTTCTGAGGAAGATACGTCAAGACCGGGCCCAAGTCATATTGAGCGCCCCGGATTGGCAAAGAAGGGTGCGGTACACAGATCTTCTCCACCTCTCCTCGTGTCCGCCGCTCCGTCTCCCTCTCAGGGCAGATCTCCTCTCTCAGATGGAGGGGCAGGTTCTACACCCCCACCTCCAGACCTTACACCTTCATGCCTGGAGATTGAACGGGGCAACCTCAATTCTTTTTCTCTCCCACATGATGTGGTGGATGTCATTTTATCGGCCAGGCGTGATTCCACCAAGTCTATCTACTCTTATAGATGGTCTAAATGTGTCTCTTGGCGTCGGGAGAAGTTCATTGACCCTTTGAGCGCTCGATTTGTCTGATATTCAGTTTGCACTTACTTTGGCTTAGCAATGGTTTGCTGTGGCTCCGGTCAAAGGTTATCTTTCGGCTTTGTCGGCTTTTCTGTATCTGCCAGATCAGCCATCCTTATTTAAATCACCTATTGTTTTAAGGTTTCTAAAGGACCTTACAAATAAATTTCCTCCTACTCCCTTTATTGTGCCTCAGTGGGACTTGCATCTTGTGCTCACTTTCTTGATGGGTTCACCTTTTGAACCTTTGCACAAGTGTCCCTTGAGACTGTTATCTTTTAAAACGGTCTTCTTGGTTGCAATTACCTCGGCAAGGAGGGTAAGTGAGGTTCAAGCTCTTAGTTCAAAGCCCCCATTCTTGATCGTTCATGCTGAACGAATGGTTCTCAGGACCAGGGCTGCTTTTCTGCCTAAGGTGGTAACTCCCTTCCATCTAGGGCAGTCCGTTACCCTTCCTACCTTCTATCCTCCCGCCTCACCCTTCCAAGGAGTAGGAGAGACTTCACCGCTTGGACCGTAAGAGGGCGGTGAGCTTCTACTTGGACAGAACCAGAGTTCAGAGTGGATGACCAGCTCTTTGTGGGTTTTGTTGGAGCCAGAAAAGGCAAGGCGGTGCACAAGCGCACGCTGTCAAGATGGATTGTCTTGTGTATCAAGATATGCTACTCTCTGGCGGGTAAGGAACCTCCTGAAGGTTTAAGAGCTCATTCTACTAGAGCAAGGTCTGCTACATCTGCTTTGTCTAGGGGTGTACCTGTAGAGGACATTTGTGGAGCTGCGACTTGGGCTTCCCTCCACACTTTCGCGAAGAATTACTGCCTAGATTCCGAAGTGAGGATTTACGGCCACTTTGCGCGTTCTGTCCTCCAGGATTTTCTGGTATAGGGGAGTGGACACCCCCCCTCCGGGAGTGGGAACTGCTGTGGGACTCGATTCACAAGGTGAGGAATCCACTGGCAGATGTATCCATCAGAAGAACAAGTTACTTACCTTTGGTAATGCTTTTTATGGTGGATACAGTATCTGCCTGTGGATTCCTCACTGACCCACCCGCCTCCCCATTGTCCACTCTTCTATACCTGTATTAGTGTCATTGTTTTAATGTACATATTTTATTGTCAAAGGAAATGTGTTTATTTAATTGCTTTCCTGCGTTGACTACACACTGTGTGTTATCTTGAAATATTTGGTACTGTGTACTTTTTGTGTGTATATCTACGGTTGTTGGTCCGTCCGTGTGCCTCGAAGGCACGGAAAAAAGGGCGGAACTGATGTCATCATGCCGACGGAGTCCTATTATGGAGTCAGTGACGTCAGTGGAGCCACGTGCGCCCGTGAAGCCGTGCGTTCTGTGACGTCGTCTACGTCGGTGTGAAGAGCTACAAAAGAATTTCCGAATGTTGCTGACGCAGGGGGATATTTACAAGGTGAGGAATCCACAGGCAGATACCGTATCCACCAGAAAAAGCGTTACCGAAGGTAAGTAACTTGTTCGTTACCATGTTTACAAGCTCAAATACAGAAAGCACCAGTACTTTAGCATGGTTAGTAGGGAAAAAGTGCACTGAGTCCTAATGTCAACAAAAAAGGCTTCAGCTACAAAAGGCAAAAATCTTAGAAGACGGTCTGCAAAAAGGGCCAGAGCCAACTGCCAGCGACCAGCTAAGTCATGCTCACAACATCTAATATGTAAAGATCCCTTTCTGTTGTCCCTTTGTGACCTGTAAGCAGCACTTGCAACAATTGACTACCAAGACATGATCAACACATTGTCTATGCACATAAAACAGTTTCTCCTACTGTACCATTCTATACCAGTTTTTCTAGATGGACAACCCTATACCTCAAACTTGATACTTAACTTGTGGTGCATTTCAAGTATCAACCGCTCCCCATGATATACTGCTTCTAGTTGGAGCTTTGCTGAGCCCTTTTCACCCCCCACAGAATCTAGATTCATCACTATACTGATGATCTACTGCTATAACCGAAATTCTACAAGTTGCACATTCTTACTCGAGGATTGCGTCAACAGCATCCATGCCTGGCTGTTAAGTGCGTATCTTAAGTTGAACCGTAAAAAGAATGAATTCACCCTCATCACTCTCAGCAGCATATCCAGAAATGACATTCCAACATGAAGCTCAACCTTTTCTGCAAACACGCTATCACTCAGTTTTATTCTCTGCAACACTTTTGCATTGCTAACTCACATTTTGAAGGGAACCCTAACAGCCTAGAATCAGCTGAGCAGAATAAACCTCTACTGTAGAAAACCTACTTCAGAATTACCACCAAAGCAATAATACTCTGCAGTCTGGATGGAAGCAAGACTTTTCTTGCTATGTCTTTGGAACCTCTCTAACTCCACTGAAGAGTGTCTCATCACAGGACTAAAGACGTGCAATAACATGACTCTGATGGTCTTGCACTGACTGCTGCCCAACTGTGCATCTTCTTCATGACCTTCTTCACATCCTACAAAGCAGGAGCAACCAGTCCCCCTCCCCCCAATATTCCTGATAGAAACACTAACCATCTCAGGAAGCGACTGTAGCATACAAATCTGAAATATTGCAAAACTCGAAGACAAGAGTGCAAAACAGAATAGGTTAACCTTCAAAGTGGACCATAAAATGCATCACTACAAGGGGAATATTAAAAACCAGTAATAAGAAATATTCCTGCTCTTATGACCTTGTAGTCCATCAGCATAAGATCCCACTCCACACTGTGTGCCGTTTTCTACGAACAGGATTCTGAATAGTTGACAACTTAGGTATTATTTATGCCTCTCAATCGCTCCAAATCTAGGTACGCACTCTGGAATTAACAGTGGTACCAGCTCTTCTCTAGATGCCCTCTTGTCTGCACTATGAAGCCCTATTACGATTTTGGGTTTGCATCCTAATTGGCATTACAAACTTGGCAGGAAAATTCAGCACCATACCTTGGGAAAAAGTGCTAGGCAACATCTGTGGAAATACATGCACAAATATCAATTTGCACAGTTAGCCCTCCTTCCAACGACAAAAACGCGTAGTTGGAAGGGATTACCATACCCTGCGTTAATATTTGCCTGGTAAGGGATTTCCGACATGAGTACCTGCCAACTCTTCATGAGGACCTAGGAAGTTTTCATTATTGGTACATAATAGTGGATTATTCATTTCCTTCATGGAATATGCATGGTTTACAAAGACTCCATTTGAACAACTAAGGGATATTCTGGTCCATTTCCGATTTTAATTTAATCTTTCTAGTTTCCATCACTTTAGCTTGTAGTGTTGGGAAGTTTGATGAATTGTTACAACAGGAGCTGTTCCTAAAATTCTTTTTTGACTAAATGGCTTTCTGGCACAATATGCACCCTCCATTTTTTTTAAAAACTACTACACTGGTGTATTCTGCCATTCTTGGGACTCGGTTAGGCTTCAACCCTCTAGTTGCCTTGCACTGCCTTTGGCCATTTCTCAAGTTTATTGCATTATACTTTCCGCGCTTCTGATAAAGCTTAGAAGGCTAAAATACCCTATGTAGATGACTGATTGCCAATTCCAAGGTCTGTTAAGCAGCATGTTCAACTTGTGGCATAGCAACCTCATCAGCAGTATAGCAGTATTTTGAGGGTGTCATTGATAAAATATAAAATGCTTTGATTCCATACTCCGTCTTATTACTTGGAATGGGCGAAATTTAAATTACACCTGTGTAATTAGTGTTATATTTGGAATTTTAAGTTGCGCGAGTTACAGGAAATTCATGAAATTAAGAGCCATTTGTGGTAAAAGTTAATTGCAAATATTCCATTCTCTATAAAAAATTATCACAAATTCATATGAATAACACAATGCGAGCAGCTGTGGATCAGTGTTTTGTTTTTTTGGCTCGAAATGCATTCTTCATTAAAAATTGATTTGAGGACGCATTTCATGCTAATATATAGTACTAAATGACAGATTTGCAGTTTGCGTAATTGTGCATGATTTGCCTAAGTTCATGTAATTACACAAAAGCAAATTTCAAACCCCCCCTCTACTTGTTACACTGATTCAGTGTTGAATCCCTACAATGTTGAGGAGTGCTCACTCGCAGAAAAGGACACTGCACTCCCCATCATAACGATTTTTCTCATTTTATGTCGTGTGGGGGTTAGTTCGCACCATGTAATATCACAATACCCCAAAGATGGCCCTTGCATTCACACTAATAAATCCTTAGCGTAGTCCTGGTAGAGTGGTAAAGAGCCGCCAAACTTTACTAGAGGAACATCTGTTAAGCATTTCAGATTATCAACATGAGTAATTAACATCAATTTATAAACATAGAGTTTATTTTTATCTTAATTTAGACATCAAAACTAACGGGATTGCTTTCATATCTGCTTAGATCTAATGCACAAAATCTTCTCTGCACTCCTCGATTTAGAAGAGCTCGGATGGGGGGCTGATCTTTTACGGTTAAGGCTACTAAACTCTGGAACTCCTTGCCTAACAATATCGGGCATATTGTTTCAGAGCTACTATTCAGGAAAGCCATGAAAACATAGCTCTTCACTGTGGTTAGTATGACCAGGCGTTTTTCTCTGTTTAGACCCTCCTCTGCCTGCTGCCAATTGCTATAGCGCAGGGATACCTCTGTGTGGAGTAGCTGTTTGTGCTTTGTAAATGTCAGTATTATTATTATACAACCGGAGTTACATTTTTTTGCAGTAATAGAAAATCAATGCGAGATAATACCGTGAACATTTAACATTGCTGTCAATGGAAAAAACACTAGTGACAATCGGTCATCTCCAGGTTAAGTTGTGTTGTACCCGTGCAGGGTATAGGTGATGCTGGTTCCACGATAGTCAGTTCAATTTTACCTGGCCCGTGAAGATCAGGTGCCAGAATTCCCTCTTTAAGTAACGTTGAGTAAAGGGGTTGGTTACCGGACTGGTGGCCAATAAGCCTGAGCAGCAGTAAATGGAGCTGAAAGTAACTTCAACATCCAGTGGTCCAGCGGAATACGGTAGCTGCCTATAACTTTGGGGAAGTCAGGACAGCAATTCTCACAAGACTATCTGGATTTTGGCAATCCCTACGATGGCCAGCAATTCTTCGGATCCAGAGCGTTGTTTTACCTCTGCAGTTTGCAAGGAACTTGTGCCACTTGTCCAGGGGAGTCTGATGGTTCTTTAGGCTTCCACAGGATCCCCCTGCCACGCAGTGCCGTGCTTAACCAAAGGATGAGGCTTGATAACGCAGTTCTAAGTGTTGCCAAGGAGACAAAATATCCCTATTTTGCTTTGATGCTGTGGGCAATGTCCTTTTGTCGCTGTTATGGGTTTCCTCTTGTCTCCATCACTGGTCTCCTTTTGGTCATTCCTTGATGCAAGTTGTTCAGCATAGAGGCTCTGGTGTCAGGGTGCCCTTGAATCCTAGATTGTGGGGAGGTATGGTGTGGGAGCTAATATCCAAGAGGCAGCTAGTCCCTGCAGCTAATCTGCCCCTATGGTGACCACATCTGGGGGTGTGGGTCACCTTTACTACTCAAAACCGTCTATTCTGCCTCTTCTGAAGATGGCAGAATTCCAGTTTTAGTGTACGGATCAGGCCACCTTGTGGCTAGCCTTCTGTGGGTGTACACCTCCTTACATACTTAATGTCCTGCCTGTCTGGGTACAAATGTACTTGGGCAGGGTGAGGGCTGTGTCCTCCACTGGGAGTCAGTCCTGAATCATATCAGAGGTGGTGCAGCCTTTAAAGCTCACCACCTTGATGTGCCACTTCACTAGCCTGCGTGGGAGGTGTGACCTTCTTCCTGCCTAAGCCTTTGTTACTGACTCCTGGGAGTGATTACACTGCCTGACAGGAGGTCAGAATCCTATCTTGGCAGCAGCAAGCACAGGAAACACAGGATGGCCAGCCAGAGCACAGAGAAGCTGGGGCAACCAGGTGGGCAAACTCTAAGGTAGCAACTTGGGTGCATGCCACATCTCCGGGACACAAGCTTCATGTCGAGGGTGAGAAAGCATGTTGTTTGATACCAAACCTATTTCGGCGGTACCATAATGGAGCTGCCAACCTCAGGAAGGCCTGGATAGCAGCCCATGTTATCCTATGGGCCACTAACACTTGTAGTCGTTTCCAATAGGGAACACCAGTATAGGGACATATAGACTTGCACTTATATGTCCTCCTCTTTAATATAATGCACCCTGTCCCCTAGGCTGATGAGGCCTTCCTTAGGGGTGTCTGACATATATTAAAAATAGTGTATTGATTGTGCCACACATATTGAGGGCACAGTCGAGTTCAAGCGGTTTGCACTGCTCCTGCAGTCTGCAATGGAAGGCCTGCTATCAATAGTTTACTTGGGTTACTCGGGGTGGCTCAAAACCGTGCTGCAGCCCAGGGACCCCTTTAAACACATATGCATTGGGTACTCCTAGTACCATATACTAGGGATTACAGCCACTGGGGTCTGGGCTGCAGACTAGTGCACTATCAGAGTCATAACCATCACCATTTGGAACTAAAAGTGGGGAGTGACCATATAAGTTTTCCTACACTGCTGATTTGCTTTCAACAGGGTGTCCTGTAAAGGTATCCCCCCACACTACCTCCAGGATTGACTGAAAAAGCTATCTTCAAACAAAGCAATAAGTCACTAGAGAGAGGGAAGAGGCTTAAGGACTGGAGCAAGGAAGTCAAATTGTAGAAGCAGGATTACCAGTATTTACCAGTCAGTGATCAAAACATCTGTTTCTCGTCATCTTTTCATCTCAGTCCTTACAAGACTGAAGATAAATCTAAGTCTTATGCTGATACTTTATCAACAACAGAAGTTACATGACATGAGGTAATTATGAAGCATGAGTGCAGGAAACGTTGGATGGCCATAGATTTTACGGCTGCAATCTTTCAGACAGAACGCCAGTCAAATTCTCTGGTGCAGGGTAAGGGTGGGGCTGAGTAGACAGCTTTGCTTATGTTTTTCTATTCAATCCACCATGAGCAGAGGACTTTTAGACCAAGTTGTAAACCTTTGCTTTTTTCATATAAAATGTGTGAGCAAACCTTCTTCAAATAAGACGTAGCCAGGAAGATGTCTGCAAGGAAAATGTTCTGATTCCGGTCAAAAGCTGTAGATATTTTAATAAAAAACCTGGCCTGTGCTACCATACGTTTCTGTCAGGGAAAACATGGAGTTAAGAGAAAGTTAATCCAAAGAAATCAGGCACCCTATCCAGTGTGTATAATGATTACTATGGGTAATATGGATTAAAGAGTCAAATGTTTCTTGGAAAATAGCTATAAAGGATCCAACGGCAGTCACTATATATGCCATTCAACACCAAAGGCAGGTCGCAGGAGCTAGCAGGTGATTGAAGAGTGGTCAGATGTATGAAATCCACCTTCTTCAGCTCTCTTTCCTAGCCTTCTACTTGTTGCAGTATAAATGTATGATTGAATGGTTTCTCACTGGACTTTAAGGAAGGCAGAAGAAATGCCCAATTTGAAAACACATTAAGGAAATGAAGGGCCCTTCTAGACTCCCAATCTCCAAATGTAATCTTTTTGGCTCAGGACCAATACTGGAAATATGCACAATGGTGATCCTAGACCTTCTGAGTAGAAGTGCTCCCTGGGGATGAACTGAACATGCTTGCTCCCTGGTGAAATCCTTTATTTTACTAGCCTGACTTTTCAACCACCAAATAAAAAGCTGAAAGTACTCATATGGCTACAGGAAGAATGGCAGACCCAGAACAACCCCAGCATCAGATCAGGGGGAAAAACATGGCGGCAGCTAGTTAGCTGGCCGCAGTGCTCCGGACTGAACTCCCGGCAAAACTGGCTCCACCGCAGCAATGAGGGCACAGATTCGAGGACATGCCGCTTGAATACAACGGTCTACTAGAGACAACCAATTTCTTAATGTAAAACTTAATGTGGACACGCTTTTGAGGGTCGCGATTTTTCTCCCCCCTTTCCCAGCAAGGGGATGCGGCGCATTACCCTGGTGGATGAGCACTGCCGCGTAGCCCTCTTTCCCTTTCCATGGATCTTGGCTGCGGACGGAGGACGCCGAGGAGAGGACGAAGGAAGAGAGCTCTGTAAGCTGTCTCCCGGAGGCCAGATTCTACAGGATTTTTTAACCGGCCACAAAAAAGTCAAAGCGCTTGCAGGAGTATCTTCTCCACTGTGCTGTGAGCAGCTGCCTGCCGCCCCCCCAGCTCATGAGCAGAGGGTCTGCTTAGAGCCCAGGTTAAGGATTTGGTCTGCTGCTCTGGAGCTGAGGAGAGGTAGAAAGCTGCAAAGTCTGGTCCTCCCTTTTCGGGGCTCAGCAAACGCGGCTAATTTACGACGTACACGAGAGAAAGTGCCCTGCAGAGAGGTAGAGCCACAAGGTCAGCTACAGTTTTCTTGTTCAGCTGTTACAGTGGAGGAATCAGCGGTTCTCAATAACCTAAATAGCGATATAAGGGATGGTAACAGATATATTTTGGGCAAAGTTGTGAAGGATGAGAACGTACAACTGTCGCACTTAGTACAGTATTCTTGTTCTTCCTGGTTGAGGGATGAGTAGCGTAAAGTTTATCTCCTGGAATGTTAATGGCCTCCGCACCAAGCCCCGAGCTAACAGAATTTTGCAATACTTGCGTGACTTGGAGGTGCAGGTCATTGTGTTGCAGGAGACTCACTTGATTCATAGTGAAATGCTCACCCTCATCAGGAGAAACAGGTGGATCGACTTTGCGGTGTCTACCACCCAAACAACGCATACCAGGGGTGTATCGGTTATCTTTAAAAAAGGTGCCAAAGCTAAGTTGGTGTCACAAGCTGTGGATCCTTGTGGCAGATGGGCCATTGCATCAGTTATTATAGCTGGGTCTCAAAGTACAGTTTTGGGCTATTATGGCCCGAACCAGGACGACCCTTAGGTTCTGGAGTCTGTTTTCTCGCAGTTGCTTTTCTTCTCTGGCCCCACAATATTGGCCGGTGATTTTAACGTTATGCTGGATCCTGTCTTGGACAGATCTCCTAACAGTCGCTCCTTTGTTTTGTCTAAGACTAGATCCTTCCTACTGGATGCTATGAGGCAATATGGCTACGTGGATGTCTGGCGACAGAGGTCCGGGCAAAAACAAGGGGTCTCTTTCCGTAACTTTAAATATCATCACCAGTCAAGGATTGATTTCATTCTAATTAGACAGAGACTGGTAGATTCTGTTAAGACCATTGACTATCTTCCATCTCACCTTTCAGATCACTCGGCGGTTGAGATGGAATTGGTCCTTCATACTAAGAAGCCCCCCGGTACGTGGTCCTTTGACCGTTCTCTTATTTCCCATCCTGAGGACATTCTATATCTAAAGTCTGAGACCCACAATTTTTTTATATCTAATAGTGGCTCCGCCACAAATAGAATTATTTGGGACTCATTTAAGGCTACCTTGAGGGGTCTTATTACGTGTAAAGTCGCCTATCGTAGGAATCAATACAGGGAGGAGATTTCTTCCATTGAAGCAGATATAGCCTGACTTCAACAGGATATAGATACCCACCGCACAGCCTCAAGGTCTGTTTTAGATCCTCTTCAGAATCAATTGTTGGTCTTAAAAGGTAGTCTCGTCTCGGTCTTAAATCTTAGAGTCCAACAGAGATGGGAGGCCAGCAAATTGGCACATTTCGAATATAGTGAGGGTGCAGGGAAACTACTGGCATGGAAGACCAAAATAGATCAGGTCCGTAATAATATAGCTGCGATCACAGTAGAAAATAACACCTTTTCATCGGATGAGGAAATCAGGAGGGCCTTCAGGGAGTTCTTTCAAGTTATATATGAAGAGGATAAGGAAATTCCAACAGAGTCTATTGTAGGCTGGTTGAGTAACATTGATCTTCCCTCTTTCTCCTCTGAGCAGTGTCAATATCTGGATAGCATTATTACGGAGGATGAGGTGAGGTCAGCCATCAGGAGGGGAAAGAAGGGGAAGGCGTCCGGACCCGACGGGTTGCCGGCTGAGTTATACAGGGCCTTGGAATCAGAAATTGTTCCCTTCCTCACTATCCTTTTTAATCAAATCCTTCTTGAAGGACTGCCACCTCTGGTGTCATGGGACAATGCCTCTATTACCCTTATTTTAAAACCTGGTAAACCCAAGGAGGCCTGTGGGTCGTATAGGCCTATTTCTATATTAAATGTGGATTATAAAATCTTCACCACAGTTTTGTCAACTAGGCTGGCCTCGATTGCCCCTTCGGTTTTTCATTCTGACCAGAAGGGCTTCCTGAAAGGAAGACAACTCTATGAATTGACATATGATTTAATTGGCGCAATGGATATGGCAATAGCTTGCAATCTTCCATTGGCCGCCCTCACGCTGGATGCAACCAAGGCCTTCGACAGAGTTAACTGGGTGTACCTGTCGGAGGCCTTGGCCAAATTCGGCGTGGGTGAGGGGTTTCGCCGGGCGGTAAGCTTGCTGTATAATAATCCATCTGCGCGCCTACTAGTTAATGGAGACCTGTCGGACCCTTTTTCTATCTCTAGCGGGATCCGGCAGGGATGCCCGCTCTCCCCCCTGCTTTTCGATTTGTATATCGAACCCTTCGTGCAACAACTGAGGGAGGAGGTTACCATCAAACCATTTTTCTATCAGGGGAGGATGAGGAAGGTAGCACTATACGCCGATGATGTGCTTATTTTGACATCAGAGGTTAAAACCGCACTCCCGGCTATTCTGAGATTGGCTCATATATTTGGAAAAATGTCGGGATATGAGATCAATGCGGCAAAGACCGAAATGCTGATCTGGAATGATGATGACTGTGTGACAGAGTTTCAGGCAGGCACCTCAATGCGATACTTGGCCTTGACGATTGTGAAGGACATTAATAAACTTGCCCAGGTTAATTTATCAGTAGCTGTTAAAGAATGCTGTAAGCTTCTCCAATCATGGTTGCACCTGCCACCTTCATTATTAGGAAGGGTCAACCTTATTAAAATGTCGATCCTACCCAAAATGTCTTTTTTATTTAATACTATTCCCTTATATTTTGATCAAGCTATCTTAACTAAGTTTCAGTCTAACATTACATCTTTTATCTGGAATAACAATCTCCCAAGAATAGCATGGAAAAAATTACGACGGCGAAGGGATAAGGGGGGCCTGGCGGCTCCAGACTTGAAGATTTATGCATGGGCCTTCCAACTATCCCATTCCTGAATGTTACTGAAAATGCCCACAGATTCTGGGGTGGGCCCAATGTTTGCAGCTATGTTGGATTGGGAAAGTGTTAATCGCTCGGGCTTTCTTTTTAAATTTGGTAATCCCAATTTAAAAAAAAAAATCAAACTAAAGGTTCTACAAGGTCTTGCAAGAACATGGGCCGAAGTTATAAATCTACAAAGCAAGGTTACCTTTGTGAAAAAACACCGTTGTGGGGGCTACCTGAAAGCCCTGCTTGACTTGAAGACAGTCTAGCTATTCCTTTGAGAGAGGCAGGCCTGGAAGTTTGGGGAGACCTCTTTTATAAGGGGGATCTCCTCTCTTGAGAACATCTGCAGACCAAGATCGGCCCCAACCTCTCACGGTTCAAATATTTGCAAATGGCTAGCTGGTCTCAAGCTTATAAAACCTCTTCCGCTAATAGGAGCAAGTCCAGACTTGGAGGACACAGTCCATTGGTGTCTAACCTGGTAAACCTCGGTCCAGCTAAAAAAGAGGTATCCAAGTGGTATAATCTTATACTGGATGAGTCGGATGGTGACTTTGTCCTGCCGGAGTCGCTGTGGGGCTCTTCACTGACGGACCACAATTTACAGGATCTTTGGTCGGCTTCATTTGGACTCTTGTGGAACATTGTGAAGCCTTCTTGGCTTCGCAGGAACCACATCTTCACCCTGCATAGGGCATATTATTCCCCTCTTAGGCTGTCTAAATTTTCCGAAGGCGATTCAGTGTCTTGTGCTAAGTGCGGGCTTGTTGCAGCATCAGATGAACATATGTTTTTGGAATGCCCTCGCTTAGTCACATTTTGGGAGGAGATTGGCAATTCCCTCACAGCAACATTGGGAGCCTCCGTCACCATAGACTTATCTCTTGTGATATTTGGCGTCCTGGAGGGTGTTCAGAGTTCAGCCAAAAGCCTAGTGTTTTTTGCAATGCTGTTAGCAAGAAGGGAGATCTGCAGGAAATGGAAGGACTCTTCATCTCCTACCTTTAGGGACTGGCAAGTTTCAGTCCTGCAGACCTCACGCACTCATTTGACCAGGTCGGGCAACCAGAGCAAAAGGGCTTTTTGGCATTTATTATCATGGGTCCATTGATTTGATCGAGGTTTTTTTTTGTTTTTCCCCGGGTCCAATGATTGATCTGCTATGGTACCCCTGTTGCAGGCACCATCGGTGCAGCCGATACCTGGTCTTAGTCCGGCCTGATTTGGCTGTCACTTGCACCAAGGTTTACCGTAGCTGGGTAAATGGTGGACTCGGTGCCTCTCCGGAACGCTGATGATAGCTGAGGGATGGATGGCCCCCACTATGCTTGTGTCCCTTCCAGTTTTCTGATAAACTGAGACAGCTGATCTCTGTTAATCCGTTTTGGCATTACGTCTACATGGTGGTTATGAGGACAAAAAAATAAAATAAAAAAAAACCCAGCATCAGATCCTGGTGCCTAAAGCTATTTGACGAAGAGGCAATAAGGACATTTGTCTTCAGCTTGTCATATCATCATCATCATCATCATCATCGGAATTCCTTCTATTTGGAGTCAAGCCATTTAACCTTTACACAGGGAATCATTACATTAAATATGATTTTGTCATTAGTAGAGTATCTACTCCGGTATAACATCTTTTTGTAGAGCAACCTTGAAATTTTTCGAAGGCACTTCACATGCATCTAGTACGCATTTTCCATTCTCAAAGATGGCGCGTTGCAATTGCCGAAAATCAAGAGTGTTTCTCACCTAGTCCCTTTTCAGTGTCGGCCTATGACGTGTACTCCGACACGATAAACATTAGTAATGGCGCGGTCACCCCGAATTCAAACGGAGGATTCGGTCTGAGTGTTTGGTTCAGATCATTGACAACGCTTTATTAAGGTATTTTACATAGCGTGATCCTTGCGAGAGGATTAAAGACTATTGATACTTTTCTGTTTTCTTCGAGTTAACCCGTTTTTTTAAACAAGCCGCTTTCTTCAATCCTAGGAAAAGAACAACTACTCTAGAGGTATGTTGATTCGGAACTGGTGGAAAATGCCATTTGTTTGAGATTTTATATTAGTACCTAACGCCATATTATATGCTTATAGGTCGGCATAACCAACTCAGTTAAGGTAGGATTATTTATTTATCGCATTTGAGACTATATGTATATAATACGAATGATTAAAATCTAACGTTCGGGTTGAAACAACGTTTCTCTATAGGAAATCAAGTCCCAGAAAGCATAGGGTAAGCAAGCATCGTTTTGGTTTTCTAGTAGTAAATTAGAGATTGTATATGTCATACAACTCTTTTACATCATTTTTTATCGCTGGCTTTTCATTTTTCATTTTTCAGCTGACTGAAAACACTAACAATAATGAGAGGTATGAAATGAGACCATTTTCAATACACACCCCCATGACACATGTCTACTATAGTACATTCACAGTTCTTGTTGTTTCATTTTTATTTCAGATCATCCCCTGATGAAGGCACTATCTGGTGCCGAAATGCATTGGGCATGAACACATAAAATAGTGATATGCTATGAATTATGAGTGGTTAGAACATGATAATGAAATGTTGATTTTGAACATATTGTATAGAAAAATAATGCTATAAGTTGTCAAATTATGATTGTATCAAATTATGGAATGCTTTATTTTTGATTACGAGAGAATCAGTATATGTAATTAAATAACTGATGGACTACACTGGACTACACTACTAACTGGATTGATAAATGCTTAAGGTGTAGGATTACACCAGGTGAACTGTGCGCAACTAGATGAGATTCATCTCATCATAACTAGTATTTTCACTACAGGCGTGACACACCTGATTAGTTGCAGCACCGCTTGATTAGATTGAACATTTAGTTTAAACGGAGTGCTCCTCACAGACCCCTCAAACTTTATCTCTCTCCTAAAAGGGCATTTGCTTTGAAGTCCTTTGCCCTAGATGGCAATCAGGATCACCTTAAGATTTTGAGCCTTCCACATAACAATGGAAGCTACTTCCTGATAGAGAAGCTGTTTGGAGATGATGCCAAGCCCCTCTTCATACCAACTGTCGTAGACTTTCAGCCTGATTCATGTACGGGCCGTTTTGCGTGTCCCTAATAGCGATTCATAGCGACTCGCTATTGAGGAAAAGCAAAACGGCATTCATGTACTTTTCGGGGGAAAAATAGCGACTCGCACGCGGGCGCTAAATCCGTTAGCGACCAACTAAAAACGCAGAAAAATCGCTATTCCCGGCGACCTGCGTCGGGATTGCGACTCGCAATCTCGTGCGATCGGGATTGCGACTCGCAATCCCGTGCGATCGGGAATGCGACTCGCATTCTCGCGCGATCGGGAAAACGGGAAGTCGCTTTCCGAGCACAGTGATGACATCACAACCAGGAAGCAGGCAGTTCCCACCCCCAAACACCACAGTGAGGCAAACCTTCGAGGGAGCAAGTCGGAAAGCAGACGCTAAACCAGCGATAGCGACTTCACAAACGACTGTAATAGCGACCTAACTGCTGCCATGTCTGAGGAACCTGTCCCTGGCCCCAGCAACAGCGCAGGACGAAAGAGAAAGCTGAAGTTCTCAGAGCAGGAGCTCGAGAACCTTATTGAAGGGGTGGTGGCCAACCATGACA
Source organism: Lissotriton helveticus (assembly GCF_964261635.1). Classification (NCBI taxonomy): domain Eukaryota; kingdom Metazoa; phylum Chordata; class Amphibia; order Caudata; family Salamandridae; genus Lissotriton; species Lissotriton helveticus. Next base: position 308,447,035 of record NC_136073.1, on the reverse strand, counting down.
GACTCTTCGGGATCAACTCCAGGAAGGTCCCAGAGCAAGACAAACGGAGGATCTGGCTGGGAATAGCCTCCAGCGTGAACTCGGTGGGTGTGGCCGATAGGTCATTGGAGGAGCTTAAGAAGCGATGGTATGACCTCCGAGGTCGTGCCAAGGAGAGGGTGGCGGAGCGCCTTGGAGAGGCATCGGGCACTGGAGGTGGCGGACCGACAGTCCCACCCAACACACCCTTGGAGGACCAGGTCGAGAACACCCTTGAGAGGGAGGCGTGCGTTGGCGTCACCCCTCTGGACTCCTCCCGCCCCACCCAAGACACCCAAGGTAAGTGGCATGCGACTGCGACCCTGTCCCCTATGACCGTCCCTGACCAAATAGGCTCACTTATTGGCCCTTAGTCATGCCTTTGTTGCGCATCAGGGAATGCCCTGAAGCATTGTGGGAGATGTAGTATGTCCACAATGTAGTAGTACCACAGTGCAGCCAGACAGGTCCCAAAGTACGCAAATCCACAGCCATCCAGGGAATGTCACCCAGCATGCATGTAACATCAGCACGTCTGGCAGTCACATGCAACTAATGAGTATCCACTTACCCTCACAGGTGGCGCAGAAAGCAGTGACAGCGAGAGGCTGCAGATAGATGAGGAGGCCCAGGAGGAGGATTCACAACCGGAAACCCAGGCACCAGCCCCTGCCGCTGCAACAACACCAGCAGCCAGGCCCCCCACCGTTGTGGCCCCTGCTCCTGCCATCCCACCCGCAGCCAAGGCCAGGCCCCCCACCGTTGTGGCCTCTGCTCCTGCCATCCCACCCGCAGCCAAGGCCAGGCCCCCCACCGTTGTGGCCTCTGCTCCTGCCATCCCACCCGCAGCCAGAGCCAGGCACCCCACTAATGTGCCTCCAGTCCCTGCCACACCAGCAACGCCTGCTGTGACACCACCTGCAGCTGGTGCTACGTCATCTGGGCCTGCGACAGCGGCAACACAGCGGCCAGCCACTGTGACAGGCCAGCAGAGCAGGCGTGGGAGCTCTCACGGTCACACCACAGCTCCAATCAGCAGGAGGGGCAATGGACATCTCCATGCCTGTATGAGCGTAGAGAGGCGCATGCTCAGGATCCATCAGCGCCAGTCACAGCAGCAAGGTGCCATACAGCTCCAGCTGCACAAAATTGGGCGCAATGTGGCGGGAGTGGGAGACCGCATGGACCGCATGACGGCGGCCATGGGCCGCATGACTGCAGCCATGGAGGCAAACACTGCTGCGATGAGCAAGCAGCGCAGGGCAGCAAGCCGGCGCCACCACCAGCTCATGAGCCGGCTGGCCTCCTACAGCTGGTCAAATTATGTGGCTGCAAATGCCACCTCCCAGTTGTCACGCCGGTCCCTCACACAGCAGCACCAACTAGTTCAGTGCTGTGAGGACATCACCAGAGTCCTGGAGCACCTAACCACCGCGGTGATGGCACTACACCCTCCAGCTGTACCTGCCACTGTAGGGGGTGACGATGGCAGTGAGGGGGCTTCAAGCGTCAGCAGCCAATCTGCAACACTAGTCCCGCCACTTAGGCGCAGCACCAGGGCAACGCCTGGTACAGGTGCCCCGGAGGAGGATGAGCCTCAGAGGCGGCTGGGCATTACGCGCAGGAGGCGCACTTGACTCTGCCCGAAAAACACAGGCACAGGCTGACTATAAGCCTGCCATGAACTTGCACACTGCAGTATGAAGGAATACTGTTGGATTGTAAATAGTTGTACAGATTACCTTTTTCTTGTGAATGAAACAAATATATTTATTTTGCTGCACACATTAGCCTTGTGTGATCATTACATTTTGCATGCAATTGTGATATGTGGGGTGGGGGTAGAGGGTGGGCTAGAAATTGTTCGCTGTGATGTGGTTGCGACGTCTGTGGCCTTCAGCTGGGTTCTCCCCGCGTGCATGGTGCGCATGTGCTGGTGGCCGGCCGTCCCCTTCTGATTCACTGCCTGAGATCTCAACAGGTATCCGGCGCTTGGTTGCAATGTTATGAAGCATTGCACAGACAGCCACAATGCGGCAGCAGGCAGCAGGACTGTAATACATGGCCCCACCTGTCTTGTGCAGTATACGGAACCTGCTCTTGAGCAGGCCAAATGTCCTTTCTATACAGTTCCTTGTCCGGATGTGCGCAACATTGTAGCGCCGTTGCTGAGGTGTGGCAGGGTTGAGGTAAGGGGTCAGGAGGTATTCCCGTAGGGCGTAGCCACTGTCACCTGAATGAGAGGAGCAGATGTTGATTGCCTGTGCAGCGCAGTGCCTTCATTGCAATGTGACATTGTCGACAAAGTGTACTTACCAAGTAGGTGTCCTTCCCCAAACTCTCCCCTGAGCAGTCGTGTGTGGAGTCCGCTGTGCCTGAAGATAAAGGAGTCATGGGTACTCCCTGGGTACTGGGCGACAATGTCAGTGATGATGGTCTTGGCATTGCAGACCATCTGTATGTTGAGGGAGTGGTAGGACTTCCTGTTGCGGTACATATACTCCGTGGCAGCTGGTGGGCAGATGGCGACGTGGGTACAGTCTATGCAGCCGAGGACATGGGGAAAATGGGCTACATTGTAAAATTGAAGTTTTGTCAGGTCCAATTCCTGTTGGCTCGTGGGAAATGTGATGTGGCGGTGGAGCTGGGTGAGCATGGCGTCAACGAAAGTGTGGAGGCAGCGTGACATGGTGGGCTGGGATATCCCCCCAGCAGCCGCTACTATGCCCTGGAAACTGCCGGAGGCCAGGAGGTGCAGGCTGCACAATACCTGCAGGTGCAGGCTGCACAATACCTGCACATGTGTAGGCACCGAATTGTTCCGCCTTGTTGGGTGCTGCATGAGGGGGTCAAGTTCATGTATCAGCCAGGTGATCATTTCCCCATTCAGCCTGTATTTGGCATATATCTGTTCTCTGGTTTGGCCCAGCAAGGTGACCCGCTGCCGGTAAATCCTTTCCTGCCTCATGCGTCTCCTCCGTGCTGCTCGCTGTAGCCTTCGCCGCCTCACCACCATGTACATTCCTGGCATTGTGGAACGCCTAATGCTGCTGCTGAATGTCCTTATGTGTGATTGGTCAGGCCTGGACCTGTTGGTGATTGGCCAACTGTTTTTCAAATTTTTGTTAATCATGGCTTTTATGGTTACCACCTGCTTTGAGTTGTCCTTAATTTGCGCCGCGCTAAATTGCGATTTTGGGGTTTTCCGCTATTGTATATTTTTCATGAATGCCGATTGAGAATATATTGCGTTTCGCTATTCATTTCGCAGATTCCGTGGTTGGTCGCTATTTCCGTATCGCTAATGCGCGACTACCGGGACTCTGCGACTATTTTAGCGTAATCGCTATTTTAATCGCTATTCTGTGTTTGCGAATTCGCTATTTTGTACTTCAATGCCGATTCCGTGTTTTGCACCCGCAATTGCATTTTCGCAGCCATTGCGGGCGCTATTTCGCTTCATGAATCAGGCTGTTAGTTTTTCCTTAGATATGCACTGCACACAGAGAGAATGTTGGCTTTTGACCTGAAAACCCACTGCCATAAAAGACATAGGCTGAATGCTTTGAATTTTCCTTAGATATGCACTGCACACAGAGAGAATGTTGGCTTTTGACCTGAAAACCCACTGCCATCAAAGACATAGGCTGAATACCTTTCTGAATGAATGACAGGATTTGTTAAGCCCACGGCTACTCTCTATAGGGGCCTTAGATTTCCACGTGGTACATTATTAGTGTCTTTTTTTGCAGATGATATTATGTTGTACGTCCATGACGCCACAGTCAATTTACCTCCACTCGTGCGCAAGGCGCAGCGATTTGTTTTTTTTGCCAGTTTACATATCAACTGGAGCAAATCCGAATTATTCCCACTCACGATGCCACTGTGCCTTGCACTCTTGATTTCGCCCTGACTTGGTGAACGGACTCCGCCAAGCATCTGGGTATTTATATCCACAGGGAGCATCTGAAGTTATCCGTCACAACTATGGACCTGCTTTTGCAAAACTTAAAACACAGGTGGAAAAGTGGATTAAACTTCCACTGGGCATGGCTGGGCATATAGCAATCATTAAAATGGTTATGTTGCCCCGCTTTCTTTATCTTTTTTTTTTTAATGTTTCCATTGCCCTCACAAACAGTTTTATCACCTCTCTGCGAGGGTTGCTCATTCGGTTTCTATGTGCTGGCTCCCAGCCTCGCATTCGCTGGGAAGTCCATACACTCCCCGATCGCAGTGAATTTGGAGTCGTTGACCTCCAACTTTAGTTCTATGTAGCCCAAGCGCATTACACTTACTACCGGTATCACCCAGATGCCCAGTTGCCATTCTTTAAACCTGAAAGGGCACAACTACTACATCTTCCACTTGCTACCATACTGCCCCAAGGGCTCCCCCGTGATCCCAATACAATGCAGACCCTTGCTACTACTAACTGGGCATGGGTTAAACGTTTACACAACCTTGGTGGAAATGCTGTCTATTCCCCACACATCCCACTTATAAACAACCCTTGGCTTCCACACACCCATGAGCAAACTGTACAACGCACTCTCGGTGCCCATGACTTGCTGGTTGTGGGCGACCTGTTTATAGACAGTACCAGAACACACAGTTCAGCTACGGAGTCCCTCAGGACTCCTCCCTGAGCCCCCCCTATTCAACATTTACATGATCCCACTCGCAAACATCGTCAAGAACCATGGACTCAACATAGTCTCCTACGCCGACAACACCCAGCGGATCCTCTCCTTCACCAACAAACCCATTATTGCCAGAAAAAACTTCTGTGACGGGATGTCACCAACTGGATGAGAGACAGATGCCTGAAGGTCAACTCGAACCAGACAGAAGTCCTCATCCTAGGGCCCCCCACATCTGCTTGGGACGAATCTTGGTGGCCTGTGCGCTAGGAGCCCCTCCTACATTCAAGGACCACGCACAGAACCTCTGCATCATACTGGACTCCTTGCTCACTATAAACTGCCAGATCAACGCAGTCTTATCATGCTTCCCCATGCTTCACCTGCTTAAAAAAACCTTCATATGGATCCCCACCCAATCCTGAAAGACAGTCGCCCAATCGCTCATCAACAGCTAACTCGACTACGGCAACTCACTCTGCCGGCGTTACCCAGAAACTCCTCAGGAAACTACAGAACATTTAAAATGCCACAGCCAGACTGGTACTCAACATTCCCCACCACAGCCACATTACTGAACACCTGCGATAACTCCTTTGACTCCTAGTCAACAAAAGACACTTTCAAACTTCTTACAAACGCCTAGAAATCCCTCCATGACTCTGGACCAGCATACCTGAACCACTGCCTCGCATTCTAGGTACCCACTAGACACCTCCGTTCTGCCCAACTGGCTCTGGCCACCTTCCCACGGATCTGCAAGACCAGCACCGGAGGAAGATCTTTTTCCAACCTCGGCACCAGAACACCCTGCCTCTCCACCTCAGGCAATCCCTGTCACTGACCCAATTCACAAAGGATCTCAAGACCTGGCTCTTCAACTGACCCTGAGCGCCCATACGGATCAACATGCCCCCCCCCCCCCTATCAGCACCTTGAGACCCTCACGGGTGATTAGTCACGCTTTACAAACACTGATTGATTAGTTGATGGTATGCTCAAACCTAGTTCTACGATGGCCAAGGAAGGACAATTGTCAACAATGGACAGATTCACATTTAACCGCTTGCATAGCACACTACATGCTGTGCTGCCTACTTACCCGACTGAACCTAAAGATTTCCCACCTCTTACATTAATGTTTGGAACTACAGCCAGTGGTCACTTGGTCTCTAAACTATACCATACTTTCCTACAGCTGAACATGCTGGAAGAGAGAGCCAGGGCTATGTGGGAACGCAATCTGGGTGCCCCTATTTCGGACAAGAACTTGTATTATTGTTGTATGCGGACCAAGCTCTTCAAGTAATCACCGGCATAAGATATTGCATTATAAATATCTCCACAGAGCTTACACTACCCTGGTGAAATTTGATCCCACTACATCCCATAAGTGCCTGCAATGTCAGACAGATCATCCGGACTTCTCCCACCTGACATGGACCTGTGTGAGGATGGCATCCTTTTGGAAGGATATCTTTTCCACTCTGTCTCTTATGATCAAGCTTCCACTCTCTGCTGACCCTCTTGTGGCTTTACTGGGGTATGTTAAGCCACTACTACTGGGACTACGTTGTTCCACTACTATTGCTCTACTATTAGCCAAACGGCAAATCTCCCTACATTGGGGAACTCGTACCCTCCTCACGGTAGCAGCCTGGCTAAAAGACTTGTCCTTCTGTGACACTAATTCAGAATTGTACGCTTCTCTACAGCCAGTCACATCCAGGCCTAAAGATATTTGGAAACCACTGCAAAATTATTTGTCATCTATAATTGACTCCACAGATAATAAAACAACAGATTAACTACACGTCCTTTTTTGTTATTTATATTATTGGTCATCTCTTTGCATTGCCCCATGGCGCCTAATGTTCTAATTTTTATTATTATCTACTTTGAGATATGTCATGTCTTTTACAGTTTTTTCTTGTCATGTATGTCTCTTGTTTACCATGCGTATCCTTTTCTTTTGCTGGGTAACCTGTACCACAAATGAAAACATTATGTTATAAATTCTGGTAATTGGCTTTACTGTATGTGTTGGTTGAACAAAATGATTAAAACATTTTTTTAAGCGCATGGCCACTCAAGAGTGTCCTGGTGCTATACAGAGAATAAGAGAAAAGAGTGGAGAAAAAATAGCGTACGAATAAAAAGCCACGTCTTAACTTTTTTTCTAAAAATAATCTCCTTTGAATTTACTGCAATTCTACAGGAAGCTTATTCCAGGCTTGAGGTCCCAGGAGTGAAAAGGATCTGCTCCCAGCTTTGGCTAGGTGGACTCTTTCATGCGGTTGGCATAGCCCTTTGTAAACATGTATCTGTGCAGAATACCAACATTCTACCAGGAACTGTTGGATAGACCTACCTGAGAGATGGTCAAATTTTTCGAACTGGACAGGGGAATCTCTTCCCAAGGGTACTACAGGCCCTGGCCTGAGCCAGACCACATAGCAAGTCCCATCTATAATTGGATACATTTTCACTAGCATCAGGGTAGGTTTGCTGGGGCCAGCATCCTGTCCTGAATCTTAGATGATACTGGGACCAAAGTATCTAATTATAAACAAATATGCTTCCAGTACTGCAAGAAGTGATCATTTCCAGTCTAGCGGAAGTACTGCAAGCCTGATTCAAAGTGTGGCAGGTGCCCTGCTGTTAATGAGGGTGGCAGAGACATTTCTGTCTGTCACCCAGATGGACTACCGGTGACCATAATTAGATATTACCACTGTCCAGTGTGGATCTATGTGCCTTTAGAGGAATCACCATCATGGCAGTTTTTCTGAAGGCCCGGTACGCTTTATGCATGGTTGGCGTCTTTCAGGCTGCTGTGCACAAATGTTTTTGTTTGTCAAAAATATACTACCAAAGTAGGAGTATGCTTTAGAACAACAAAAAAATAATGACCCTCTGTAGGAAAGTGGGATGTGCTTCTTACAGTTACCCCCACTTTTAGCTTCATGTGATTCTGTGTTTGACTAGTCTGACTGGGATCCTGCTAATCAAGACCCCAGTCTATCTGCTTTCTCCCTAAACTTTTCTGCCATGTACTTGGGTACACTCCAGATTGGATACTGGGGTACCCTTGTCAGTCCCTAGTATATGGTACCCATGTACCCAGGGCATAGGTACCCCAGAGGCCTCCCATTGGCTGAAGCATGGATTTTGCCCCCATGAGAGGCCATGCAAAATGGAACTACAGGCCTGCCATTGCAGCCTGTGTAAGATGGTGCTTTCACCTCTTACTTTAGATATAGGTTTCCGATATCTAAGGGTCACCGCACTTAAAATCTGTAAATCAGCCCTATAGCAGGCCTTATCAATTCTGAAATCAAGGTGCGTGGTTCTGACTCCTGACTCTTCAGAGGAGAGTACTGTGCATTCTGACTCTGGGAACAGTCTTCCCTTGTTCCCGAGGATAACACCTCAGACAGCGGACGACTTGTTGGGCTAGTATAACCCAGAAGAGGCGGCCTTGTCTGATGCATGGACAAAGATGTGGCGGGCGCTCAACACATGGCTTCACAGACAAGTATATCCCTTTTCTATGCTGCTATGATAAATGTTAATGCAATGACAAAGATGTAATTCCCGGGCTCTGTAGAGTCCACGGAGCTCGTACATGTCAGTAAGCAAAAATCGATGGTGGCAGCGACTTCCCTCTAAATGTGTATGCACAATATAGATGTAGCAATATTTGTGCAGTTGTGTTTTCAGGTTGGCCCTGCATAGTTCAATGGGTGAGCCTTGTATTCATAGTTCGAGGGGAGTTTAGGGGTTCTGTCCCACAGCGGTTGACGAGCTCTGAGTTGAGGAGCTAAATAGCTCTGAAGAAGTCACACATATATACTGTCACCCATCAAACATGGTTGGTTTCTATAACTTAATCACTTGGAATGTGCGGGGACTGGGTTCAGTGCAAAAGCGACACAGGGTGCATGCACAACTGATTAGGCGCAAGGCACAGATAGTGTTCCTGCAACACACATCTCACAGACCCGGAAGCGGGGAAAGTTTGCAAGAAATGGAAGGGGCAGGTATTCTCCACCAATTACTCGGCCTTTGCAAAAGGTGTGACTATCTGGATTAGGCATGGGGTTCCGTTTGTACAGCTAGAAAGGCGTGTTGATGAACATGGTAGATACCTACTTCTACGTGGGACCCTAGATGGCTCGCTAGTGGTGCTAGGTTACTTTTATACCCCAAACTTTGACCAAGATAAATTCTTCAAGGGGTTGAATGTGATACTGGCAGTTTGGGAGGTACACCCATGGATATTTGGAGGTGACAGTAGCACGGTCAAGAATATATCATTAGACCGCTCACACCACCCTCTGCATGGAGCGGGAACTGTTAAACAAGCGGAGGCCCTCTGCAGCTGGACTGACTGACGGGTGGGTGGTGGGAGATGTATGGAGAATGAAGAACTTGGTAAACAAGGAATATTCCTTTTATTCCCCCAGTCCATCAATTCCACACACACATTGATAGAATACGATGCTCCCTCAACATCGCTGTATAAGTGACCCATGCCACATACTTAACAAAGACCTTGTCAGACCACAACCCCTTGGAGATCTCCATTGCATGAGACAGAATTCCCACTCCAGTTCCTACGTGGAAGCTGTGGCCCCAGATGCTAGATGATGCCCCCTTTCGCAACACATTATCCACGGCCGTCACAAACTACTTTGCAGAAAACGAGAACACTGCCTCCTTGGTCCTAGTTGAATGGGGAGCGCTCAAAGTAGTCATAAGAGGTGCAGCGATTAGCACCACAGTAGGTGCAAGGCAGGAAATACACAAAAACTTAATCAAGGTGGAGAATAAAATGAACGCGCTAGAGCAGGAAGCAGTGAGCAACCCAACTAAACAGGCTCCCTTACAGGAAGTGCGCATACAGCATGCCGAATTGTTAGAAACCCTCAGGATGATCGAGTAAAGGGCGTACACCCAGATGAAGCACACTGACGCTGATTATCCGGGACACTTCTAGCTAAAATACTGAGAGATGACCCACCAATTCATGTAATCTGCAACGTCACTATGCCAGGAGGAAGCACGGCTCACTTTCAACAGGACATAAACGAAGCCTTCTGTACATACTATAGCAACTTTTACAGTACTCCCCCCTTCACAATTGACACCACACTTATAGACATATTTCTAGAGAACCCGCCCTACCCCCAGCTCACTACTGATGCACAAAAAAGTCTGATAGGCCCAATCATGAAAGACAAAATAAAAGCTGCCATAAAGTCAAGTCAAGAAAAGGGGGTGGTGATGAACAGAGTGTCTGAATTAAGCAGACCACTCTTACCCAGTCCAAAGATCAGGGCTTGATCCATCACCGTTATTTATCTCACTGCCCCATCCCAGCTCCCCGGAAGTTTGTTTCCTTCCCAGTGTAAGAATTGGCTTTTGTAGTCTGGTCTGCCCTGTTCCCATGATGCACTGGGCCAGGGACAGACTAATTTGCATACAGGCAGGTTCTGAAACTGGGATGGTGCAATGAGCTAAAAAACGGTGTTGGATCTAGCCCTGATCTTTTGACTGGGTGAGAGTACTCTGCTTAATTCAGAGACTCTGTCCATCACCACCCCTTGCTGTAAATAATTTTGTCCACCCTAAGCGTGGAAGGGTATACTCAGATGTGAGTCCCTTGCTCATTGCACCATCAGGATTCAAGCAAGCCGGGCCGAAGACGGCTGTAATGCCAGAAACCGGTCCCCGGAAGTTTGTTTCCTTCCCAGTGTAAGAATTGGCTTTTGTAGTCTGGTCTGCCCTGTTCCCATGATGCACTGGGCCAGGGACAGACTAATTTGCATACAGCCAGGTTCTGAAACTGAGATGGTGCAATGAGCTAAAAAACGGTGTTGGATCTAGCCCTGATCTTTTGACTGGGTGAGAGTACTCTGCTTAATTCAGAGACTCTGTCCATCACCACCCCTTGCTGTAAATAATTTTGTCCACCCTAAGCGTGGAAGGGTATACTCAGATGTGAGTCCCTTGCTCATTGCACCATCAGGATTCAAGCAAGCCGGGCCGAAGACGGCTGTAATGCCAGAAACCGGTCCCCGGAAGTTTGTTTCCATCCCAGTGTAAGAATTGGCTTTTGTAGTCTGGTCTGCCCTGTTCCCATGATGCACTGGGCCAGGGACAGACTAATTTGCATACAGCCAGGTTCTGAAACTGGGATGGTGCAATGAGCTAAAAAACGGTGTTGGATCTAGCCCTGATCTTTTGACTGGGTGAGAGTACTCTGCTTAATTCAGAGACTCTGTCCATCACCACCCCTTGCTGTAAATAATTTTGTCCACCCTAAGCGTGGAAGGGTATACTCAGATGTGAGTCCCTTGCTCATTGCACCATCAGGATTCAAGCAAGCCGGGCCGAAGACGGCTGTAATGCCAGAAACCGGTCCCCGGAAGTTTGTTTCCTTCCCAGTGTAAGAATTGGCTTTTGTAGTCTGGTCTGCCCTGTTCCCATGATGCACTGGGCCAGGGACAGACTAATTTGCATACAGCCAGGTTCTGAAACTGGGATGGTGCAACGAGCTAAAAAACGGTGTTGGATCTAGCCCTGATCTTTTGACTGGGTGAGAGTACTCTGCTTAATTCAGAGACTCTGTCCATCACCACCCCTTGCTGTAAATAATTTTGTCCACCCTAAGCGTGGAAGGGTATACTCAGATGTGAGTCCCTTGCTCATTGCACCATCAGGATTCAAGCAAGCCGGGCCGAAGACGGCTGTAATGCCAGAAACCGGTCCCCGGAAGTTTGTTTCCTTCCCAGTGTAAGAATTGGCTTTTGTAGTCTGGTCTGCCCTGTTCCCATGATGCACTGGGCCAGGGACAGACTAATTTGCATACAGCCAGGTTCTGAAACTGGGATGGTGCAATGAGCTAAAAAACGGTGTTGGATCTAGCCCTGATCTTTTGACTGGGTGAGAGTACTCTGCTTAATTCAGAGACTCTGTCCATTACCACCCCTTGCTGTAAATAATAAAGTCAAGTCAAGTCAAAGATCTTTATTCGGATTTGGAAAACATCCATAAAAGTACATGTAAATCACATGCCATAAAGGGGCTCCCATGAAACAAAGCACCGGGCCTGGATGGTCTGCCGGTTGAGTTTTTCGACACATACTCTGAGGCCTTAATCCCCATATTGGAGGAGCTGTACAATAGATCACTGGACCTGGGGCACCTTCCGCACACCACCATGCAGACATTAGTGGTCTCTCTCCTCAAGCCTGGTAGGGACACGACAGACCTGACGGGATACAGCCCACTGTCGCTCTTAGCAACAGAATATACAATTTTAAATAAGATCCTAGCAAGCAGACTTTTTCCCCACTTAAACAAGCTAATACATAGGGACCAATGTGGATTTCTACCAGCGCGTAGCACGTCATTAAATATCAGACGGCTGCACCACATCATGGCAATTACCCCCCGAGGAATATGTAAATGCCGGCTGTATTGCACTAGGCTTACGGCAAGCATTTGATACCATCACATGGGAATATATGTTTTAGGCCATAGAGAAGTTTGGGTTGCCCCCGGAGTGCCTGCAGTGTATTCGGCTACTGTACGAGACCCCTACTGTGAGAGCACGTACTAGCGGACACAAATCACAAGAGTACTCCGTGCACAGAGGCACGAGGCAGGGTTGTTCCCTATCCCCATTACTATTTGTGCTTGCACTAGAGCAGCTGGCATTTAGGCTCTGTCAGGAGGCTGGCCAGCTGTGTATTCAAGTAGGCAATGCAACGCACCTGATATCAGCCTATGCGGATAACATAATTGTCTATGTGCGGGACCTCACAAGTGAGCTGGAGCCACTTCCTATTATTTGTTCCAGTTTTGAACACAGATCCGGTCTAGCCATCAACGAAGGAAAATCGAATGCCTTTGTTTTTTATGATAGTACAGTAGACAAATGGGTCTCAGTAGAACAATTCTAAAGAACACACAAACTTAAATATCATCAGACGTTATTACAATTGTACTCAATTAATCTTTGATCAATAATATTTAATCTTATCGATCATCATGACATTTTCCCAATCCAGCAATTAATCTGGAGACATTGTGCCACAGGCGTGCCACTATAGGAAGGGGAGAGGGGGAAAAGGTTGTGTGTACTTAGTGAGGGTTGAGAGAGTGAAAGGAAGGATAGTGACAATGTATCCATCACAGCATTATTTGTACTTAGAAGAGGCTTTGTTCAGCCTCCCAGTTATATGTGAACACAATACGTAGCCATTGTTTGAAACTATGGCACAGTGAAAAAGCACTGTTGACCAAACTGGCACAGAACGGTGATACAGTCAACGTTTCGACCCCAAACAATAGTAGCGCCCGCCCAGATGTGATCGGATTTGGCCCATATATTTTACCGGGGGCACATCACACGTTTAAGTACCTAGGCATACATATATATGGGTCTAATGCGGATATGCTTTATGGTAATCTTACAAGAGCAATAAGGGCGGTTCGATCTAAAGTGGCGGTATTGACTTTGCTACCTCTATCGGCAATGGGCCGGATGGCTGTATCTAAAATGTTGGTCCTCCCCCGCCTATTATATTATTTTGCCAATCTGCCAATAATAGTCCCAACATCCATCTTTCGTACACTGGACACCATACTCCTAGATCTGATATGGGGGTCCGATTCGAAGGGTGAACCGTAAAAAACTCCAACTAGAAACACATAAGGGAGGACTGGGAGTGCCAGACTTCAGAGCGTACTATTACGCGAGCCAGTTGCAGTGGCTGTCCTATTGGTGAGGTACTGGGTTTTTAAGAACCGGCACAGAACCGGTAACCCAGCGGTGCCAGGGGATCAACACCCAGAGACCTCGGGTTCTCCTGAGTCAGACCGACAGAAACTCAGAGTTTTCTAGGTGAAGTCAAAGATTAGTTTATTGGCTGCAACCAATGTGACAGGGTCCTAGAAGTACAATACAAGTATATTCAGGAGACTGCACACTTTCACGAAGTCAGGCTTCTCTTCTTATACGTAATATTCAGCCTTGAGCAAAACATTCCTTGGATTCGTGGTATTTCATTTATGGTTACTGATTACAAAAGAAAAGCAGAGTCATGATGACATGTACATATTTCACGTCGTGCTGCCCATATCAAATCATCCGGCAAGGCCCAACATTTCATCAGATATCGCTGGACCCCTAATAAAAATGGTCACCTCCCCATCATAAAGAAAGTGAAGGAAAGGAGTGGAGAAAGATGTGAGCGAGATATGGCAGGTGTGCGCGCTGAAATGGTTTTATGGCTGGTTGAGCTTAGATGCTATCTTGCTCGGCCACTGGGAGGGAACTGACCTAACGAGTTCGGCCTGGGGCAATGGTTCTAACTTGTACTGGGGTCAGGGAGAAGTCGATTAAGGAGTATGCGTCCTTGTGGAATCAAATTCAACTGGATTAAGGCCTATGTAAAGGGCAACATGCAGCTAAGGGTTTAGAAGGTAAATGACGATTTCGAGGTGAAATCGTCACTCGAATATGCCGAAAATACATGTACTTGATGTACTCGTCATTCTCGGTCTTTTGATACCAAATTCGTCCTATTTCGACGAAGTTTTTATTCTCGAGTCCAGTACTATTATATGAATCCAGATTTTTCAGAACCACAGACCCTCCTTTTGCCCTTACATAGGCAATTAATCTATCCTCATGTTAATCTGAGTCCAGATCTATATTCCTAAAGTCATTGAGATGTTGCTGCAACATCATTCTAGTGCTGAGCTCATGTCTTGACACAGGCTTCCTTACACATGATGTAACACAGAGGCCACATATTGCAGACGCACACTGTATGCATAGACAGAACAGGAAAAGAATGGCTAAGACCATCCCAATGACCATCAGAATTTTCCATCCCCAGGCAGATATCAGTCCCCAGAACCATCCCATTAATGACCAATCTCCTTTATCCACATGGATAGATTCGGAAATTTTATGTAGTTTGGAGATGGCCCCGTATACTGTTGGAGCATTATCTGGAATAAAAATGCAACAACTGGACTGGATCAATTTGCATACTCCACCTCGGTCCGCAAGTATTACATCCAAAGCGACCCGGTTCTGAAGGGTCATAAGTCGATCCGACTGGAGCTCAGCAGTCCGGTTACTAAGGGCACCAGCAGTTTCAATCACGGTGATTTCAACTACCCTTGTCAATTGCCTTATGTTTCTGCTGTTAGCCATGGCTCCCCAGAACGGCAAAAAACCCATTGCAAAGTCACCAAATTCTTGACCTGCAGTGTCTTCTTTACTCAAAACACCTCTAACTACCCTTGTCCGATGGTAATCCGCCGCTGCTGTGTAGGTGGGAGGTAACAGGAATGAAACAAAACATGAGCCCGAGAAGTCAGGGGACAACCATGTATAGGCTCTATCATGGCAGATGAAATAAGTACCCTTAGCGGCTAAAAAGGCAGGGGAAGTCTGAGATCCAAAAACGTACGTTTCTGTACAGACACTCTTCCCTAGCTGAGCTCTGGGATTCCTACCAATACCTTGCAGACACAGGTGATCTTGATGGGGTACGATCCAGATAGGGGACGATCTCTTGGCTTGCTGTTTCTCACTTAATGTAGTGCCATGTCCGGTCACATTCCAACCTACATATGCAAGTATCTCATCATCCGGGGTATCTTCGTAAGAAGTTACTTCCTTGATCATGTCAACTATACCCTTGACTAGGGCGCTAGTCTTGAGGTTGTCTTTTACAGAACGTAGGGGTTGGATTTCTCGTGCATATATGAATATTGTCCTATATGCCCATGCTGACCCATTGTGACTAAATGGCAGGACCAAATAGGGGATACCTCTATCCGTGGTGTGGGGCATGAGACCACACACCCAACAGTTAGTTGTGTTCATTACAAGTTGGTGTTGGTGTAATAACTGAACGAAGGAGTTATTGATGAATTCTAATCTCCTATTTGATTCGTGGTCAGGCAAAGGGTGGAAAGAATGAGAGGAAACAGTAGGAGGAGGTATGGGTGATGTAGTGGGCGCAAATGTCACATGAAAAGAGAATAAAACATAGCTTATCAAAAAGACCATTACGCTGAATAGCATAAAAATACACATTATTATAAAAAATTTCTTCGTTATTGTTTTCAAAAGTCTCTGCTTAAAGTTCATTTGTTTGGCAGGCCTCTCCACATCAGGAAACTCCATCCTCTCTAAGGTGCTGCCCGCGGTGGTAGGTTGTTTCTGCTAAAGGATGCTTCCGTCAGTCTAGGGCAGCTCCCTTGGACCAACTGGAACCAGCGACCTATCGTCGTCAGCTGCACCCAAAAGTCTTTAATCAACCGCGACCCTAGCAGCGGAACCCGGATGGCGGTTCGAAAAAAAAAACCAAAAATAAGCAAGTTACCTAGATGGGAGAATCTGCACTTTCAAAAATATGATCTGGGGGAAAAACACACATTTTTATTAGTCCACAGGTTTTTCTCTCGGATCATAAAATAAATCACTTTTACTTTAGTCTGTTTTTCTTGGTCGCAAATTGTAGCGTCTTTTCCCGGGTACTGTCTGGTCCAGAAATAGTAGCTCAGGTTCCACAAAGTTCAATTGTTCTGGTGGTGGCGCAGTTTCTTGAAAAATGTTCCCACTTTCACAATCAGGATTAGCTTCTTTTACACGTTCATCAGCTGTGCGCTTTGAGTCAGTGCCTCCTTTCTGGACCCATTGGTCATGTGGCAGAGGGAAGGGTATTTTTTTACAATGGATCCCGTGGACCCAATTGGCCTTCCCCTCCACCCTAACAGTCGACCTTGTAGACAGGAGGACGAGGTGAGGCCCGGTCCATCTGGGTTGGTCGTTTCTTGTTCTTTGGAAGTTTCTGACCAGCACCCAGGAACCGGGGTCAATGGAGTGACCCGGTGTCTCAGAGATCGGAGGCAAGGTGTTGTGGACCTGTTGATATAAAACACGCAATTTAGCCGTCAATTCATATAAATAGTCAAGCAAAATAGGGTGTGGCAGCTCGCTAAACTTCGTGGGCCTAGGCACTCCCCATATGTTGGCTGGCCGACCAAAGATTATTTCATAGGGGCTGAGTTTCACTCGCGAATGCACAGTCATTCTGGTGGATAGGAGTGCTAAGGGTAGAGCGTCAGGCCATTTAAGACCTGTGCTCGCTTGGATTTTGGCCAATTTAAGTTTAAGCGTGCCATTGTAACATTCCACTAATCCAGCTGATTGGGGGTGATTTGCAGCGTGGAACTTCTGCCTAATGCCTAGCCCTTCACACACTCTTTTCATCACACAACCCACAAATTCACTTCCGTTGTCAGACCAGACCATTCTAGGCATTCCGAACCTGGGGAAGAACTCTTTCACAAGGGCTTTCGCTGTGGACAAGGCAGTATTGTCCCTTAGGGGATAGGCTTCCACCCATCTTGAGAAGGCACAAACAACCACGAGCACGTATTTTAAGTTGTTGCACCTCTCCATGTGTATGAAATCTAGCTGCAAAACCTCGAACGGATACGTAGGAGGTGCAAAATGACCAGCTGGAGTTGGGGTTCCCCTACCAGGATTGTGCTTCAGACATACCATGCAATTCTTGACCACATTCTCTGCACACTTGGGAATCCCTGAATTCTTCCATACCGGGGCCAACAACTCGCAAATCCCTTTCGCGCTGATATGGGCCATCCCATGAGCCATTGTAACCACTGCAGGCACATATGCATCGGGTAACAACCATCTCTGTTGCTCTGTCGATTCAATCCAACAACCATTTGCATCCATTCTCCCTGTACTTTCTCTCCACATGCTTAACTCTTTCTCCGTGGCCTCAGCTTGGATGGACTTCACACTTTCTATCGTGTCTTCACATATTCCAACATCACCAGTCCATCTTTCTGGGCTCACAACATACATTCGGCTCATCATATTCTTTGCAGTTTCCTTAGCAGTTTCATCAGCAAATGCATTTCCACGACCAACATCATCAATCACTTTCTTGTGAGCACTACATTTCACGATCGCTACTTTCAGGGGCAACGTCAGTGATTCAAGAAGCTCATTCACCAACTGACCATGCTGAATCTTAGCTCCATGCGAAGTCAGGAACCCACGTTCTCTCCACAATCGTCCAAAACTGTGAGCCACTCCAAAAGCATACTGGCTGTCGGTATAGACAGCCACTTTCATTCCTTTAGATAACACACATGCTCTCGTCAGTGTCACGAGTTCAGCGGCTTGAGCTGAACCATGTGGTATTCGCGCAGTTTCAATGATTGTGTGCAAAGTTGTGACAGCATATGCTGTAGTCACATTACCATTTGGGAGTTTAAAGCATGAACCGTCCACCCATAATGTACCATCACATTCAGCAAGAGGAGTGTCGAACAAATCAACTCTCCCTTTCGTCTCTTCCTCTGTTCTAAGGAAACAATCGTGCTGTTCTGAAGCATCCGATTCCTCTGCAATTGGTAACAATGTGGCTATGTTCAAGGTACTGCACCTTTTTATGTGCACATGGCTCGCTAGTAGCGTCAATTCATAACTGGACAGTCGAGCACTAGTTAAGTGCTGTGTCTTGGTCCTGTTTAACAACGTGTCTACTGCATGCGGGACCATCACGATTAGTGTATTATTCATTACTAGACCTGCAGACTGTCGAATAGAAACAGCTGCTGCTGCTGTGGCCCTTAAACAACTCGGCAATGCTCGTGCTACCGGATCCAAAGTTGACGAAAAATAGGCGCATGGCCGCTGTCTATCTCCGTATAACTGAGTCAGCACAGACAATGCACAGCCCTCCTTCTCGTGGACATATAATGTGAAAGGTTTACTGTAGTTGGGGTTACCTAACACAGGGGCCGAACATAATGCTGTGCGTAATTCGAGAAAACTTTTCTGACACTCATCAGACCAAGGAATGGGATTGGGTGTATTTGTACACGTTAGTGCCAATAAGGGTTTGGCTAATAACGAAAAATTTGGAATCCACTGTCTACAGTACGATGTAATGCCCAAGAAAGCGCGTACTTCTCTCTGCGTTCTTGGCACATTCAATTTCGCTATTGCCTGAATTCTTTCTGGGGTCAGTTTCCTTCCCTCCTTCGATAAGAGATGACCTAAGTAGGTCACTTCTTGTCGGCAATATTGAAGCTTGGAAAGTGACACCTTGTGATGCAGATCACATAGATGACGCAGTAATGCCAACGTGGCCATTTTACAGATTTTCTCAGTATCCGCAGCGATGAGCAAATCGTCCACGTACTGTACGAGAGTGGAACCTTTGGGCAAAACCATTGTGTCAAGCTGACTTTTCAGAGCTTGACTGTATATTGAGGGGCTTTCGCAGTAGCCTTGAGGGGCGCGTTTAAAGCGGAAGCTGCGACCACCTAAACTAAAGGAAAAAATATCCCTGCTTTCCTCAGCAATCGGGATACTGAAGAAAGCATTCTTCAGGTCAATCACCGAAAACCAGGAGGCAGAGGCTGGAATCATAGTCAATAATGTTGTAATGTCGGGGACAACTGGGAATTGTGGCACCACTATCTTATTTACTTCTCTAAGATCAATCACGAATCTATACACAGGTGGCTGAGAAGGGTCAGTTCGTTTTAAAACAGGCAGAACAGGACTATTGCAAACATTGCCTCGTGTTTCTTCAATTACGTCTTTTTCAATCAACTCGTAAACAATCGTTAGTAAAGCTTTTTCACCCTCATTGGATATTCTGTATTGGGGAATTCGTGGCATTTTGACATTCGACTTCAATGTTACAACATATGGTGGAATTTTTAAAAGACCTACATCATTCGGACTAGTAGCCCAAAGAATATCTGGAAGAAGTGCCAATTCTGCTGGAAGTGCATTTCTCGACAAATACATGGGAGAAACCACTTTCTTACCTAAAGTAAGTTGTACTCCTGAGGGAGAACAGTACAAAGTCGCATACAATCTTTTTAGCAAATCTAATCCTAGCAAATTTTCACCACAACCTGTTGTCAAAATAAGGGGTGCTTCGAATTCACAAGGACCAACAGAAAGAGATAAAGGGTCAGAAATCGGATTTCTAACCGGGGCGCCAGAAAAACCTACGGAAACGTTCATTTCGCCAGACAAAGGTGCGCCAGGGAGTTTGGAGTGCATAATAGAACTCTTTGTAGCACCAGTATCCAACAGAAAAGGTTCTGACACACCCGATGTAATCACCTCAACGTAAGGTCCACTCTGATCTACTGGAACTGAAACAACTCCCTCTCCTTGTCTAAGGCTGTCCTAGCAATCATTACTCTCCCACTGCTCATTTTCTGTGTAATACTCGTCAACGTAGTATTGAGCTGTCCTGTCAGATACGTTATTTTGCTGGTCAAACCTGTTCATAGAGTTTTGTGGTGGAAGGGGACGTGCGTCCTGAGGGGCGTTTCCACGCCCTCTACCTCTAGGCGCTTGCTGACTACCACGACGTCTTACGCCAGAAATTCCATTTGCACGTTGTGGCAGGGCAGGACAGTTATATTTGTAATGACCCTCTTCTTTGCAGTATAAACACTGGTTGGGACCTACGCGGTTTTTATTGTAATCGAATCTCTACAAGTTTCTCTGAGGCTGCTGAAAAGTGTTCTGGTAGTGATTCTGACCATTATTATTTTGATTACCACCACCACGTGGCGGATAGGCTTGCTGTAGCAAAACCTTCGTTTTGAGTTCTCTAGTTTTCTTCTCTACTTTATCTTTCTCATCCTTGTCTCTATTCTCGTAGTACTGTGCGGTAGCTAATATCTGGGCTGAAGATGAGACTGCCCAAGAACTTTCCGAATCTTTTAATTTCCTACACAAATCTGGAAGCAGATTGTGCACAAATTGATCGACAAACAATCTCTGACCACCTTCTGTGGTCATATCTTGACCGCTGTGGTCAATGAATGTTTCTTCGAATCTGGTGAAGAAATCTGAAACAGTTTCTGCTTTCTTTTGCTTGCATGCAGATAACTTATCCCAATTTACGCGTATTGCAGGCATTATCGTTTTCATGTAATCTACTATTCTACCAGGTAGTTCCGCTATCAGAGGCTCAGGCTTGGCACCACCGACTTGTCGCGCGTCTGCAGTAGTAATATTAGCCCACGTGTCACCTAATTCCTGGTCATGATCTACATGACAAATTTTTCCCCATAACGGCTGTGGAACAACGTTCCCGAATAACATATCGATATCGGCCAAATTCATTATACATGACCCAGCAGTTTGCGACAATTCTTTATAGTACCCTGCAGGATTTTTACGCGGATCTGGTAGTGTTTGTTTGAGTGCTAAAACTTCAGCTCGCTTCCATGGGACATGTACCCATATGCGGTGAAAGTGGGGCAGGACAGGTGGGACAGCTGTCGCGTCACCCTCTCTCCATTGTGGGGGAACTTCTCTCATAGGGTATTGTCGTGCCTTTTTCCTACTAGATGCACTAGATTCCGATGGTGACCCAGAACTGTTTCCCTTACTTCGATATGATAATAGCATTTCAACTGCCTTTTCCACATCGGGACCTACAATCATACCCTCTCCAAACTTAAATCGTACACGACACATATCTCGCGGGATGCATTCTTGATCATTGTCTTCTAAATCCTCGCCAAGAAAGACGCACATTTGTTCGAACACATATATCTGTGTCGCTGCTTCCCATTGATGGAAGACTTCCATGACAGACTGTACATCATATTTTGCAGTGTCCATGACCCATTTCCGAGCTAAACTATTCAGGGAATCTCTCTCTTGATAATCAGGCAGTTGACTTCGCAACTGTCTTCTTCCTATGTTAGGGGTCGTAGCAGGCGACCCAAAAAGAGGTAAAAGAAGATTAGTAACAGTGCTGGCCATTTTCTGCCGAAGGGAAGGTGAAACTGAAGGACAAACAGATGAAAAAACGGGGTGAGATAAGGCGGGGGTAGAGATGGCAGAAGAGGTATCAGGAATAATAGATGTGGTACTAGGCAAAATCATAGAGGGGGCATTAGGAGATGTAGAAAATACAGTAGGCAAAATCGTAGAAAACATAGGTGAAACAGAAGTGGCCGGTGGGCCTGGAGGAGGCTGCACCGGAAAAGTAGGAGCCAGCTGAAGAACAGCTGGTGGGTGCTGTGGAAGAGCCAGAGGCGCAGCTTGTGCAACTAAAGGTTGCGGGGGTGCTGTGGCGTTCTGCGCATAGGGGGGTGGCGAAGTTAATAATTGCGACATTAATGGGTCTTTTTCACGCTCTTTTGCTGTCCCTTGCTGAAGAGACGGCAAAACTGGATAACATTTATCTATTGCCATTTTACGTTGCCTGTGCAACTGCTCATTTATCTGCTCTTCCTCATTATCTTTAAACTGCACGGCAGCTTGCATCACTGAAAGTCCCCCTTCTCTCTTACTTTTCTTAGCTAATTTAATTTATTTTTGTTTGGCTTCTTTGCGCCATAAGCGGAAAGAGTCAAACATCGCCGGCCGGGCTTTCTTTTTGAAGAGTTTAACTTCAAGGTTGTCTAAGATTTCAGAATCAAAGCTACCATATTGGGGCCATTTTAAAACACCATCTTTCCTAGTGTATTTAATCCATACCTCGTTGTAAACGATGGGGCCTACCCCATGTTTAACGTATAGCTCGTAAGTCGGAGTTCCAACTGGAGGAACCGGACATGAGTCCTCCAATCGGGAGTCCCTATTATTACTACCAAGACAAAACCAATTCCCGAGTCTAAGACTAGGCATCCTCGCTCTCTAGTCTAGTTCCAAAACTTCAAAGGATTTATCGATTACGATATTTCTCGTGAATACACGAGTCCTTCGGTTATGGTGCTTGCAAGAACCAATAAAAACCTTTTGTATCTCCAAGATACCACAAAGTAAGTCCAACTAAGGACTGGGAGACGCTCCACTTATACTTAACTGAAAATATCGATGGCTTCACCAGAAGACTCGTCTCAGCGTTTCGCTCTACCGAAAACTTCAAGGGTCCAACATCAGGGCGATAGCCAGGGCAGCAGTCCTTGTAGCCGTCGGGAAGCGGGGAACCTCGCAGTAAAGACCTTCGGACCACGTCGACATGCAGGGGTCGATGAGGTGGTGGGCCCTCCTCCGGAATTTCCACACGAAGCTCCTCACGATCTTCAGGCTGATTGGTACCACTGGAATCGCCCCAAACGCTGGGCGCCAATTGAGGTACTGGGTTTTTAAGAACCGGCACAGAACCGGTAACCCAGCGGTGCCAGGGGATCAACACCCAGAGACCTCGGGTTCTCCTGAGTCAGACCGACAGAAACTCAGAGTTTTCTAGGTGAAGTCAAAGATTAGTTTATTGGCTGCAACCAAGGTGACAGGGTCCTAGAAGTACAATACAAGTATATTCAGGAGACTGCACACTTTCACGAAGTCAGGCTTCTCTTCTTATACGTAATATTCAGCCTTGAGCAAACCATTCCTTGGATTCGTGGTATTTCATTTATGGTTACTGATTACAAAAGAAAAGCAGAGTCATGATGACATGTACATATTTCACGTCGTGCTGCCCATAACAAATCATCCGGCAAGGCCCAACATTTCATCAGATATCGCTGGACCCCTAATAAAAATGGTCACCTCCCCATCATAAAGAAAGTGAAGGAAAGGAGTGGAGAAAGATGTGAGCGAGATATGGCAGGTGTGCGCGCTGAAATGGTTTTATGGCTGGTTGAGCTTAGATGCTATCTTGCTCGGCCACTGGGAGGGAACTGACCTAACGAGTTCGGCCTGGGGCAATGGTTCTAACTTGTACTGGGGTCAGGGAGAAGTCGATTAAGGAGTATGTGTCCTTGTGGAATCAAATTCAACTGGATTAAGGCCTATGTAAAGGGCAACATGCAGCTAAGGGTTTAGAAGGTAAATGACGATTTCGAGGTGAAATCGTCACTCGAATATGCCGAAAATACATGTACTTGATGTACTCGTCATTCTCGGTCTTTTGATACCAAATTCGTCCTATTTCGATGAAGTTTTTATTCTCGAGTCCAGTACTATTATATGAATCCAGATTTTTCAGAACCACATTGGACTGCGGGTAGAAATTTACAGGAATTAGGGTACACAAAACAGGACATGAATCGGGGGACACTACACACACCATTGCTAACAAAATGCAAAATACACCCTTGCTGAGAATTGCGCTACAGTGCTGGAAAAAAGCGCTACAATACACATCCCACTCCATCCCATATGCTGATAACATACCATTATTGGTGATACCAACACCTAGTGGGAGGCTCATGAAGCGCAGGCTACAGGCCTGGGCTGATGTTAGAGTCAATACGGTAGGAGCACTGTTTAGCAATAAAATCGTCTTAGATCATGAACATTTTGTATGTGTAATTGGGGTGCCAAACCACTTATATTTGACACATGCCATGGTGCTACACTACATAAGGAAGCATTGGACCCCTCAGCGAGAGGAACCTCCGCCACATGAATTAGTTTGCTCACTATATTACATGAGTGAGGGACGACACCTCATAAAATGGTTCTATATTGGTATCCAAGCCCGTGCAGCAGTGCCCCTCACCGATCTCTGAACCAAATGGTCAGGGGAACTGGGGCGGGAATTGTCCTGCAACGAATGGGCCGTTATTCTAGAACATCCTAAATGAGTGACCCGTAATGCACATTTTTAATTTATACAATGCATGGTTCTCCACAGGTCTCACCTAACACCATTGCTGTCCTCGCTGTAAGATGGAGGAGGCGGATCTCATTCAATGCTGTGGGCATGCCCATGCCTCATAGGGTTCTGTGAGGAGGTACGTCTTGCTGTAGCGACAACAACACACTTGCAAGTCGCGGACACCATTGAAGAGTGCCTATTAGGGTTACGTAAACGCACAGGCCCTCAGAAAGTTCAACCTTGATTTCTAGATCTCGCACTTATAATAGTAAAACGGACCATAACTATGAGGTGGACGTTAATGAGACCTCCTACAAAAAACACTTGGCATAGTGAGGTAGTGCAATGGTACGGAGCCGAAAGCGCAGCTATAAGGCGGGAGGAGGCCGAGGTCTACACAAAAACCCGATATCCCTGGAAAGGGATGTTATGCTGGAGGGCTTTACAGCCATAGAACCCGCCCTCTTCCTGGCACCCCAGCTACACAGTAAAAAGCATGTCTAGCCGCAGCACCCTGGGCTGTAACCGCACGATTAAGTGGTACACTGCACCTGCAGTATTTCAGCGCATTACGCAAGCTTGTTGGGGAACAATCACTAAACCTGACCGTAGCCATGATGGGCCAGAACGAAACGGGAGGGAGGTAGGTGGGTGGGCGGTGAAGTTGTTCTTAGTTGATAACCTCATTCTTAATGTAGACTCCTATACAATGAAAGCAATGTATTGTATGTACGCATAAAAAAGCTACAATGATGTTAACTCACATGATGGCAATTTAACAAGCACATTTGAATGCTGTAAGATATAAAATTGCAAGAACTATAGGAGACAAATGTCTGTAACTGATACATGTGACATTGTAAAATCAATAAAATATGTTTTTTTTTTAAAAGAGATTGCTGCTATGGGGACAGTCTAGACTGTCTTCCATGATAATAAGATGATATCAATTTCCCCAGGCAAATGTTACTGCCTTCTGATATATTACGTACACTTTTACTTCACTTTGTGAATATTTTAAGTACTGTATTTGTTTTCTAAGATTACTAATTGATTGAATATTGAGTTATTCACTTGTAGTGATTGGTTTATTGAGTTCTGAGTTTCTACCTACACACCACTTCCCTGAGTAAGCCTTGAATTGCTTACCTTCACTACCCTGAAGTTCAGATGCTAAAAGAGTGTTCTTGGATCTTTGTTTTGGGTTCAGTAATCTACATCTCCAGAAATCCAGTGATAAAATGCTGTAATTAACTCAGTTTAAACCCACTTACTACTGTTTGCCCTTTGACTAATGAAAACATTCCTACAGACTCCAAACAGTACTGCTGCCTGTAGACGAGAGAAGCAACAAAAAAGATACTTTGTCAGGGACACTATGATCAAGAACACCTTCCAAATCCCCCTGGGCTTTCATCCAATTCCTGGTTAAGGCAGAGTGGTGTTGAGGCAGTTCTAAAAAGCAACTTTATACAAACTTTAGAAACTTTTATGATTCCTTAAGGGCTACAAGAGCCCACTCACATAGAAGAACACACACTGCACCTTATCTGGCTATCCTAAACTGGAACAAAGGTGACCAGTATCCCTCCCTGCACAGGCCTCTATATCATTTGGTTTATTTTCCCAGATTCTCACAGAAAATGATGGCATTACACATGCCTCAATTCACTGCTGGGCTTCAGTGAATACTGATGTGCTGCTAGAAGGCCTTCTTGAGCAAATGCCTCATCCTCAAGGATTTGCCGCAGCTGATATCCCTTATTAAGGGCTCCAGCAGCGGCATCAAAGCCTCGAGTAATGAAGTAAATGCTGCAAACAATTTTATTGACATGGAAGATGGTGAAGAATCTAACACAGCTCCTAACTCACCGGTCTATGAAGATATAGGGTTTCTGGAGGAATCCGCTCCGGAGGCTATCATCGTGCAACAGCCATGCGCAAACACCCACACCAGTTATGCCTCGATGGACCTCAGCGACTCAAGATTTCAGAGCCACCGCCGTGTCCCACCAAAATGATGAGGTTAGTAAAAATCATTATAGACTCTTACTTATACTGTATATACGGCTATATTTTATTTTTAACTAATAGGCTGTCTGTCTTTCATTTTTTGAACCTTCGAAAGCACCATCAAAAAGAGCCATGGTAGCTGGGTCATCACCAAAGGTTAACGCTGTAAATGTTTACTGCGTATGCTATGCAAAACAGACTGAAAATTCCACAATCCGAAACAAAGAGCCGAATAAGAAATACGGTTGTACCTATAATATCTCAAATTTTGAAAAGAAGCTCATGGTGTACCCTACGTCGCCATATGGTCTGTTAAATATTTTTCTGCGATTGTCGTGAACGCATGTGTCAAACGTGACTATTATAACCTCTAATACGGCCATAAAATTAATGATCAACAGCAGGAGGCTCACGAGTGTCTATACGACTTGTATACTTCAAGAACAGTCATTTATATATGTAGCTTGCTACACCTGAACAAAGTATATAGGGCCATATGCATCAAAAATCGGTATTACATGTCCTTAATAGCGAAAAATAAGGAATCGCTATTAAGGACATGCAAACCGCGATGCATCAATGATTTATGTATTAATTACCGAATCGGTAAAAATCGCTATTAAATAGCGAAACAACGTCAGCGAGACTAGCAAATACCGATTTAGCAAATACCGATTCGGTATTAGTGAATCCGGTATTAGCGAAATCGGTAATAGCGAAAACGGCAAAAATACGCGACGCATCGGAAGCAGGCTGATGACATCACAACCAGGAAGTAGGACGGTCCATGCTCCATTCTGTGCCCGAGGAGCTCAGAGGAGGAGGCAGAGCACAGGAGCTGAGGAGCCAGACTGAACCAGCAGCAACCAGGACGACTAGGCAAGCAGGTCAAGATGGAGAAGGAGGCCCCCAAGCAGGGAAAGGACACACACAGAAAGAGGAAGCGCAAGTTCTCAGACAAGGAACTCAAAATCCTGATAGAGTGTGTGACCAGCAACAATGACAGACTGTTTGGGAAGTTGTCGCTGAAGGTGCCTGAGGCTGAAAAACGAAAGATGTGGCTGCGCATCAAGGACCAGGTCAATGCCTGCGGAGTCACCCACCGCAGCATCGACGATTTAAAAAAACGCTGGTATGACCTCGTAAAAGGGCCAAGGAGAGGATTGCGCAGAGGGTCAAGGATACTGCTGGCACAGGTGGGGGCACATCCAATGTGACACCTAACACAGCCCTGGAGGACCTAGTGGAGTCTACCATAGAGGTTGTGGGGGTCACCCATCTGGACACCTCTGGTGCTGCGGAAGGAGGAGAAGGTAAGATGCATGGCAGCGTAGCAATGCAGCGTGTAGTCAATCCCTGCCCACTCCCCCATGCCAGACCCAGTGCACATGTAGCCGTGCCTCAAACACATAGCCTCACCACAGTGTTGTACCATAGGAGTTGTAGTCAATACATGAATGAGTGCATGTCTGACCCCCGAGGTGAATGAAATGAATACAGCAGCAAAGGGCCAAATGTCTGTCCAAAAAACAGCTTTATTTTGAGACAACAATGCTATATCCACATACAATACTTTTATATTAACGATGCACTGTTTCACACACAGATGCATCCCCCATGGATTCTGACGGCTGTGACCGCCTCGTCATCTCGGAGTCACCAGTGTTGACCGATGCGGAGTGCTCACAGGCACATGAAGCCATGTCCTCCCCTTCACCACCACCGCGGACAACACCTCCACCATCCATGCGGAAAAAGACACCACCACCACCACCACCGCCATCCACACGGAAAAAGACACCACCACCACCACCGCCATCCTCGCGGGCAAAGACACCACCACCACCACCACCACCAGTGCGGTCAACTCCGCAGAGCCGCAGGGCAGATGTTCCCTCCCTGGTCGAGATGGAGTCGGAGCAGAGTTCAGCACCCCAAAATGTTCCACGCCAGGCTGTCGTCACTCCAACCACCCAAACTGCAGCACGTCAGCGGGTCAGACAGAGGGCTGTGCCCCTGGTTAGGGCAGCAGCAAGACAAGTGGATTCGTCCGAAGGGTACGGAGTTGTGGAGGCCCGGATGCTGCGTGTCCAGCCCCTGCAGGGGAGACACATGGGTGCAATGAAACTCTCAATGACAAAACTGTGCAACAAAATTGGCAACATGACTGACGCTATGCGTGAGCACACCACTGCCGTAGCTGCGGGCAACAATGAGATCAAGCTTTGCCTGCAGGAAATGACACGTGCCATAGTCACAGGCCAACAAAGTGAGCGCCGGCGTCACAAGCAGGTCATGCTCGCTTTGAATTCCACCAACAAGGCCATCAATAATCTGTGCAACAGCACAGCTGTGCTGTCCCGCAGGTCTGTGTCCCTGCAAGTGGACCTAGGGCATTATTGTGGGGATGTGGCAAAGGCCCTTGAGAGGGTGACCACTGCAGTGCAGCAACTGCAGCCTGGGTCAGCCAGTGTCAGCAGTGTGGGAGTGGATGAGGGGAGTGAGGCAGCCTCCAGTGTGAGCAGCGTCTCCCTGCCGGAGACTAGCGGGAGGAGGCGCAGTGTGGCAGCGCAACTGCCACTGACACCCATCGTGGAGAAGCTGAGGAGTCACAGGACAAGAGACTGGGGGTACGCGGCAAACGCAAGTAGACATGTGGCAAAGTCAGACTATCCATGGTGACGTAACCATGGCCCAACTATAGTGCCACATGCATCACCCGTGTTGAGAAGGGACAATTTACATTTAACTTCTACTGCAGCTGCATCATGTTTGAGTTACATATTTCTGCACCTGTCAGGTGTTCGTTTCCATTAAACCCTTCCAAATCAAATACTGTTGTCATGGCACTCACTTACCTGTCTCAGAAATGATGCTGTGTGATGTATGTCCGCCTCCGTTGCCCTTCTGCTGTGTTGGGCACATGCGCCTGTTGGTGTTGGGGGGGTTGCTGTGCACGTAGTTCATCCTCTCCGTCCACCTCTATGAGTATCCCCCTGCGGGTGGCGATGTTGTGCAGGATGGCACAGACTGCTATGATCTGGCAGCAGGTCACTGGGTCGTACTGTAAGGCACCTCCAGTCTTGTGCAGTATTCGGAAGCGACTTTTGAGGATGCCGAAAGTACGCTCGACCACATTCCGTGTGCTGATGTGTGCTCTGTTGTAGCGCTGCTCTTGCGGTGTAGCTGGGTTGAGGTAGGGAGTCAGTAGATATTCACGCAATGCGTAAGCGCTGTCACCTGCAGGATGGGGAGAGAAAGGTCATCAGCATGATTGCAATGATACATGTGGGGATGGAGTGAACGATGCTGCATCAATATGTACCTAGTAGGTGTCCCTCTCCAAATTCACCGTTGATCAGGCGCCTGTGGAGGCCACAGTGACGGAATATGTAAGCGTTGTGTGTGCTTCCGGGGAATTGGGCTGCAAGGTCCGTAATTATGTACTTAGCATTGCACACAACCTGCACATTAATAGAATGATAAGACTTCCGGTTGCGGTATATGTATTCGGTGGCTGATGGAGGACAGATGGGGACATGCGTGCAGTCAACACACCCTATCACATGGGGGAATTGTGCCACCTGGAAGAATTCCCGTTTGGTGCGGGTCAGCTGCTGGGGGGTTGTGGGGAAGGTGATGTGGCGATTCATGAATGTCAGCATGGCCACTAGGAACCGGTGGAAGAAGTGTGATAATGCGCTTTGCGACACGCCTCCAGTCTCAGCTATTACCCCCTGGAAGCTTCCAGATGCCAGCAGGTGCAGGCAGCATAGGACCTGGACATGGGCTGGTATGGCGTTGATCCTACGGGTCTCATGCTGCAGTAATGGTTCCAGATCAGCTATCAGGCGCATGATCATGGCACGGTTGAGTCTGTACTTATCGTACACCTGTTCCTCGGTCTGCCCCAGCAAAGTGATGCGCACCCTGAAGACCCTGTCCTGGATCATCCTCCTGCGCTGAGCCTGGGCGTTGATCCTCCTCCTCCTAGCAAGCACGTAGAGGGCAGCCATTTTGGATGACTTGTGGGGTTTCCCAGGGCATATGTGAAGGCTTACTGATTGTCAGCACCTGCTGGGAATTTTTTTTATTTTTTTTTCTTTCCTTCAAATAACTTTACCTCCTGATTCAGATTACCCTTATTTTGCTCATGCTAAATAGCGATTTTTGCGTTTTTCGGTATTAGCGATTGTTCATGCATTCCATTGCGATTCTTTAATAGCGATTCGGTATTACCGAGGTTTGCTTTGGTGTTCGTTATTTCCGATTGTCTGATTAGTGATTCGGTAATTTACCGAGGGGATGTTGTTAGCGATTCTTTATTTTTTTCCGATTTTTGGTTGATGCATGGCATTTTCTGGTTTACCGTTCCGTAACGGCCTGTTTTACCGATTCTGTATTTTACCGGGAGGTATTTTGCTTGATGCATCTGCCAGATAAACTGTTAAGGTTGGTGTATGGAGTGTCTGAGGAAAAGAAAAATGTCTACCTTCCTATGATTAGGATCTTGTCGGCCACCCTCAAAGAGATCCATATGGAAGGTTTTTGTGCATATTTTGTTTGAAGGATAGCAGAAAGGGCTATGGAAAGATGTATGTGCAATATTTATTTCAATAATAGATGACTCAGCTCTTTATCCCCATGAAAAATCTGTTTTAAAAAATTATGAGTCCGCCGGTAGCATGTCAATATTGTATTATTTAACGTTGCATACTTACTCACTGTTAGGACAAGCATCATAAAGTCTGTGTGCAAGATGCTTCTGAGTTACGTCCAGGATAAATATGGATTACCAGATTGGTATATGTGTTGCTTAAGGAAAGAATAGTTGAAATACAACCTGTAAGTTTGCGCTATCTGAAGCTTGCTGAGCCGCCCACGGAGATACAGTGTGACAGTCCTATGTGTTAAGCCAACTGGTATGTCAATGTGTGGCTACCTACAATGGAGGAATACTGGAGTGCATACAAATGCCATATGAGTGAGTTAATACTATTACCGACGACCAGCTTGCAAATTGCCAAAGAGTTTCTGACTGAAGATTACATCAGGAATAAAGGTTTTGTATTGTACGACAGAGAATTGCACGATCTTTTGAATGCCCTCAGTATACGGAGTGTTCAAGGTCATAGGAGGGGTGAGCGTAAAGTCCCTTCTAGAGCCATTGAGTTTATAGATGCTTATAACACCAGTTATCACAGCACCATCAAAATGACTACCGTAGAGGTAAAGACCGATAATTCCTTAGCGGTGTGGAGAACCGTGCACAGTAGTCATTTCGTTGCCAAGGTAAAGGAGCCTCTTTTAAAAGAAGGTGATCATATTAGGAATTCAAATTTGAAAGGAGCCTTTAGGAAGAGCTACCAGCAGACTTTTAGCAATGAAATATTTATAGTGGAGAGTGTGGAGCATAATGAAGCTATATATTCACACTGGCATGGCGGAACGGAGCTGGGGGAGCCTTCGCTATACAAGCGCCGCTTGTATAGGGAAGGCACCCACTGTAAGCTTTGAGAAAAATGCAAGGCAACGCCCACTTGGGAGTAAAGACTACCAGTCCCAGCATGCAAGTGTTAAACTCACCTGACTTGCATTTGAGACTTTTAGAAATAAAAGTGGGGATGTTCTGCTAGCCTGTTGTTTGCCTCTCCTTTTTCTACAAACTGCCCAGAGGAAGGAGGTTATCCGAAACGCGTTGGCAGTGTCTATGTGGGGAGAGGCTTTGAGTGTGCTGTCTTTTTGATGTTTGGCTTACCCCATAGAGTGCATCCCACAGAAGCGGCAATCTTCTTTTTTCAGTAATGGTGGCCAGCCCAGGTCACGGGATGCACCGCTGTAATATCCATGCAGGTCCGCAGCACTTGCACTGGCATGGCGGAATGGAGCTGGGGGAGCCTTCGCTATACAGACGCCGCTTTGGAACTTTGTTTGTCCCACTATAAACTTTGAGAAAATTGTGAGGCAACACCCACTTGGGAGTAAAGACTACCAGTTCCAGCATACAAGTAATAAACTCACCTGACTTGCATTTGAGACTTTTAGAAATAAAAGAGGGGATGTTCTGCTAGCCTGTTTTTTGCCTCTCCTTTTTCTACAAACTGCCCAGCGGAAGGAAGTTTTCCGAAACGTGTTGGCAGTGTCTATGTGGGGAGAGGCTTTGAGTGTGCTGCCTTTTTGATGTTTGGCTTACCCCCGGTGAGTGCATCCCACAGAGGCGGTTTGGAATAACTTTGGCACCGGTTGACGAATCTTTGCGAATTTTTCAAAACTAGTGGGGTGCTCCGGTCCGCTCCTATCCTGAAAGTCTTGGGGTGATTCATGAAGCGGGGGCCGAGAAAAAAGGGGGTCCCAAAACATGTTTTCCCCATGCACTTTTCCATGGGAACCATTCATCGCTGCTACAGCCGGAACTGCTGAATGGAATTACACCAAATTTGGCAAAGAGGTAGTCCTTGGTTCAGACTCGTGCCTTTTGCTTAAATGGTGTAAATCCGTTCAGTAGTTCCTGAGAAAATCACAATTAAAAGTACATATATATCTATGGCCGCGGTGGATCCGCACATCCTGAGCGCACCCTAAGCGCACCGTCCCAATAACGCGCTGAATGCTAATTGGCTGTCAAGTGGTTGTCAACATTCGAAACCAGGAAGTGTTGACAGCCATTTTGTAGAAGCGAGGGTATACAAATCAGTGGAATAAGTGTTCAAAACATATAAAGGGGGCAGGTTAGAAATATCTTGAACCTCTAGACCTGCTAGGGGTTCCCCAAAAATGTTCCTTTTTTTTTTGGAAGAAAATGAGAAATGTGCGCAGGGTGCATTGATCCTCCGAAAAAAAAAAAAAACGAAGCGCGGGCTCCTGTGCTTGTTTAAAAATTTGCTACCGGGGAGGAGAGGTCAATCCAGGGGTCTAAAATATTAAATTTGATGGGGGTCCAGAGGGGCCCTATAGCCCGGGGAATGCCATTCCTCGGTGCTACAAAATAAACGGGTGGGGGGCTGCCATTACTCGGTGCTACAAAATAAACGGGTGGGGGGGGGTCAAAGGTACTCCCCCAGTAAAATACTTGGGTAGGGAGGGTGGGGGATCACCAGCCACCGGCGGCTTTTTATATTGTGGGAGGGGGGCCGCGTGGCCCCCATTGTGGAGCAGTCGAGGGCCCTCGGGAATGCCACACCCCAGGGTGTCTCCTGCTGTGTCTCAGGGTGCCTATCCCCGGGACACTGCTGTTTGCTATGGCAGGGTGGGAGTCGAGGTTCCCGCTCTGTCATAGCAAACTTGAGGGTTTATTAACAAGGGCCATTTTGCCGCATTGTTTTTAAAAAAAGCCAAAA
The DNA here is from genome assembly GCF_964261635.1 of Lissotriton helveticus. Classification (NCBI taxonomy): domain Eukaryota; kingdom Metazoa; phylum Chordata; class Amphibia; order Caudata; family Salamandridae; genus Lissotriton; species Lissotriton helveticus. Next base: position 308,413,342 of record NC_136073.1, on the reverse strand, counting down.
AAGGGGTTAAAATGATATCGCCCTGTTTACTAGGCGACGCTAAGATGCATTAACACATTTTAGCGGTTGGTTTGCTAACGGCTTGCCTCGCATCTCCAATTAGTTGCAATGTAGGCGTTCCCAGAGGCAAGGTAGGTGTTCCTATGACAATAGAACATTGAAGATGGAGGTACGACAATAGCGTTGTATTTACAAGGTATGGGAGGGTAAAAGTACCTTCAAGGGATTTTCTGTTTGTTAATTTTGAAATAATAATTATATTTTGGTGACCACTCTGAATTTGGGTCAATCGTGCAAGAATGCAACAACAATTAAACATTCACTATAAATCTGTCACAATGTGTGATCAAGTTGTTTTTGAAAAAAGCTGAATTAGCATCGGGTTTTATGCATATTTTTACACAACCTATAGACGCCTATTTTTTTCTAATGTAATTCAACTGACACTTTTGTTTCTGATAAAACTTTATTTTATTAAATAGTTTTTCCTTTTTTCTTTTTTCTTTTATATTATTATTTCTGTCAAAATTATTAATTCTTATTCACAATACAAAAATTCAAAATTCATCAGATACAATACTGTTGTCTATGATTATATACAGAAAAATCTCCTTCTATAATTATATACAGAAAAATTTCCTTTAACGCATTTCGGCAAAGCCTTCCTCAGGAATTCTGTATATATTCTGTATCAATGATAACTATAAAAAGTAAAAAATAGTGTCAATTAGTTAAATACTGCTTTTATACATTTATCAGCGTCAAATGGATTGTTATCTTTTACATCTATACTTAATATACGTCATGTATTGAACTCGACAATCAACAGACTATTAGGATGAGTTCTAGTCACTTTCTCCAATTCATATTTATACCATTATTTCACTCATCACTATATACTAACATTCTACATATATACACATTATATACACATTACATTTCCTATTTACAATATAAAATTCCAACACACCACTTATATTTCTGTACAGCTTATTTTCTATTTACACATGATATATACATTCATTTCCAACAATATGTATAAAATAGGACATTTAATGCTTGCAAAAGAGCCTTGTATTGACATTAAAGCTCTTATAAGTCGCAGCATCACTATCTCATAGTGTGTATTCAGATTGGTATTTTTAAACCACCAATATTTCATTGGTCCATAACACAAGTATTATATTGTAAGAGACATACATTTAAAGAATAATGTTATCCAATTATAACCAGTCTGTAAGTTGCAAAGCTGTGTGCCTACTGATTTAGATTATATCCTGTGCTATACACCTGTATATTGTGATGTAGGTTATTTGACTGAGCATTAAACAAGCGTTCTGGGGGAAGAAAAACTATTGCATTAATGTCATTAGGGATAACCTCAAATAGGCCATATGCTAGTTGTAATTCTCAATTCCAATTACCTGTTTAAGATGACGCAGTAACCGACCTCAGAGTCGGCCGGAGCGTCTACGCGATACAACTGCAATAGATGACTATTCCTCTTCCACCATGGTACGCAGTACTTTTAAAGCCATAATAGGATCTGATCGATGAAGTACAAAAACGATCCTATTAATGAATAACAGATTGAAATGCCAAAGGCAGGTACTTATCATCTAGACCTCCCATGTACATACCTTGATATATGATTATGAATGTGTTCACACCACGTGAGTATTGTCCCACAGCAACCGGACTCTTTATTCTCCTGTTGACCTAGGTCCCTTGTTCAAGCTATAAAACATGGCAGATTGCAAAATTAGCTACTAGCGTACTATAAGAAAAGAGTTTTATACTGCTTCCCTAAGAGACAATAATACCTGATAATCTCCAAGGAGATGGCCGGTGGTCCTAGGCTGTATCTGCATCAAAGCGTGTCTCTTTATAATTGTGAACTTCACCTATATAAGACATGATTAACATCCGCTATAAGCCTGTATTAATTAACCTTCCTATCCCCTGTAAATGGATTACACACAGAGGAAATCCTGATATGTATCAGGTTAACGTTAGCGGTTCAAGGCGTATAGCCTCACTTCATTGAGCATTTAAATAGACATAACGCATCTTGGATAGTGTGCACGGTCTTATCGGCGGCATACACTTGTGGAAAAGTAAATTTTGCCTTGCCATATGTGCCTACGTGTTCCCCATCCTATGCTATATGTGCATGATCGATATGCATGTATCCCCCTATGATCGATTAAAGACGCAATTATGGTTGTGTCCAACTCTAGTATGCCAGTTTCCAGTTCTCGTGAAAGCAACGAGTACTAGGCCTATGTTGCCACGCTTTACAGTGTGCACGTTATTTCATTGAATTGTCCCCGTTTCTAGGCCTCAAAAGGGCCCGGACACCAGATTCAAGCTCCAGTCTCCTGAACCCACTCCGAGGAGCGAAGCAGCCCCCACCTGCATCCCTGACCCTTCACTTACTCCCTTTCGCGCAGCGCGGTGCCCGGCCTGGCTCTGCCTGCCTGTCTGCCAAGAATATGTTATGCTTCTAGTTATCAGTTCAGCTTTCCTTCTTTGCATTCCTAAGCTACTGAACCGCATCAACAGTTTCAGCTATGGTCTAGTCTTCCTGTCTCCATGTAAGAGAAATACTGTATTAATATTCATAGAATAATTCCTAGTTCACGCAATACATGTAGAATAGATGCATGCACCAGCCTTAGTGACAAGTAGCCTTTGCCCTGATAACTTTTAGTTTCTATCAACACGTACTCCAAACACCAGATACCAGATATGCTATAGGTACATGTCGTCCTGACACCGCAGACTTTAGTCTCCTCTTCTAGTGCAGAAGTCATAGCCCCAGTTCTCCCTGGTAACACGTCATTGCCAGTTTGCGCGCACCACTAGGTTAAAGGTCCCAGCTACTCTCAGGTAGCCCCCTCCATGTTTCCGCCCATTCATGACACTTCTATGACGTTTCACATCACATGTCTCAGTTCACGCCCTGTGCACGCCTTCTTCTTCCACCCATGTGTTCTTATCTCACGTTTGTCACAAGTTACGCCTACTGTATGTAATGTAATGTAATGTTTTACTATATATATGCTGCACTGTCGATGAAATGGGGCAGCTGCCTTCCCTTTCATTTTATTTCAGGCTGTCCCGTTCCAGTCCCTTCCCTTTTGCCTGAATAAATCCTTCTGACTCGGACACATCGGATCCTGCCTCTTATTTATTGAGCTATCTGTTATTGTTAATATAGTCAAAAATAGTCCCGGTATTATTTATTTATATACCACATAATGGCGCCCGAACAGGGACGAGCCCCTTCCTCGCGCGCTGGCGATGCAACGCTGGTCCCCTGACCCTCTGCAGCCGTGACGGAACAATACCGTGCACGTGCAGATATTTCTGCTTCAAGTCTCCCTCAGGCCCACGGAGGAGACGGAGACTGCGGTCCGACATCCAGACGAAGCGGTGTGGAATGCGGTTCGTCCCGACCAGAGCCCAAGCCGAGAGAGCAAGGTCCGAAGTATCCGGAGGCCCACCTGTAACCGAAGTTTCCGAAGTTCGTAGTCCGACGTCGTAGCAGTCCAGTCCAGTCCGAGGCCTTCCAGTTTCTGCTTCCCGGTGAGTACCGTCGCGGGGGAAGTATCTAGACAGGATCATTAGTTTGTTCCTGGTCCGTTGGGTTTGGGTACACAGATCCATTACGAAGTATTCACCTAGGTGGATACGGGTTCTGACGTGTCTCTTTATGGGACCGGTATGTTCTGTACTGTTTTAGCAGTGCATCCAGTAATTCTAGTAAGTTTCGTTCTCGAGAAATTCATGTGTTCTGTTTTCAGTGTATCAGGTAGTATTTCTGTTCGAACTGTTATTAATGTATTTTTATGTCGTGGTATGAGTGTTTTGTTTGCTATTTTATTACTGTGATTATTGTGTATTGTGTTGCAAGTATATAACCGAAATGCCTCTGTTCTCGAAATTACGTCAGTTAAAGACCAGAAAAGGGTTACTCGAAGGAGCAGTTCCTGTCCCTCCTAGGGACAGTTCAGGACATTTTATGTATCACAAGCATGGCTTAGATGCCATAATATATCTAGACTTATGGGCGGACTATACTAAGGAACTGGAAGAGAAATATAGATGGCCCGTATCAGGTACATGGGATGCCGAGTGCATCATGCGAGTAGAAGAAGCATTATGGAAAAAGAAAGCCAGACAGTCCCAGAAAGATGCCATCGAGTTATGGCGCAAAGAATCTCATAAAAGAACCGAAAAAGAATTCAGAAAAACAGAATTAAGTAGGGAATCCGCAGAAAAAGCCCAAGAAAGGGAATTAATCGAAGAAGGTGAACGAGTTAGAATAGAACAGTCAGACAGACAGAGAAATGCCCTTATTAAAGGTATGTATCCTCTTCTTGCCGAGGGCTTGCCAAACGCAACCCCGGAAGCACCCTGTAATTTCCCGCCGCCATTGGTCCCGACAAAGCTACGTCATAAACCGACCGCAGCTGATATTTTTCTTTCGTCCTATTTGGACGACACAGTACCAGCCTATGCAAATCCTGTTCCGCCTGCTCCCGTTAATAATGTAATTCCTGCTCCTCCAGCCGCTGGTCCCGTGGGTCCAGTTAATGTTACAGTACCTGTTACAGCACCCCCGGCCCAGCCCACAGTACATGCACCCGTTGTGCCAGTCACTCTACCAGCCCGTACAGTATTCACCGACGACTCTAGTTTAGGAGCCGCGGGGGGAGGTTCTCCTCGCACCCCGCCTCAACCGAAACATCTCACGCTACATGAGCTAGCGTTACAGCGCACGCCAAAAGTGGCGACATACACAGATCTCAAGCGACTTCTTACTGATTGTATATATGATCCAGTTCCAGGCGAAGATCACATGATCTTATATTCAGTACGTTTAAGACGGGTGGCCAGCTTTTTGATCACCCTGCCCGATATGAAGGAACATCTAGACAGAATATATCGTTTTATCCGTACAGGAGTGAATCCAGGAAGTATTCACGAAGCCATGGTTCAAAGAAAAGTCGAGACTCAGCTCATGATTTTAAAGTTTTTGATTAACTGTTTAATAAGAGAGCAAGATTGTCCAGAAAAAGATCAAGAGGAACTGAAAGTCCTGACTAGGTGGAGTGACAATATAGCTGATGGAAAACACAAGACACAAGGTTGTATAGAGAGTATGTACAAGAAAATTCGTAAGGAAATAATACGTATACACCAGAAAGAGGAAGAAAAAAGAGCAACCGAGAAAGAGAATGACTCTTCTAGTGAAGAGGTAGACAGCGAGAATCCTTCCAGAATAGCGTATGTAGGTAGAACTAGACTTTCTGACCGACATTCACGCCTAGATTACAAGAAAGCTTTTCCTCCTCCAGCACCAGAACAGTGTTCTCTTGAGCAAGTATTCCAGGCTACCGATCACATCCTGAAATCACGAATAGGGTATAGCGAGCTTAGTACAATGCATGAACAAGAACTAGCCCGATCAGCAGTCCGATGGACTAGTGATTCTACCACTTTTCCAGATGAAATAGTGGCTCAAATTTTTCTGAAACTGCCCCCAGCTGAGCAACGTCTGGTGGGTATGTATATGATCCAACACCTCATTACGCTGTATGAGGAACAACATTCTGATCCAGGTCCGCTACATGATGTATTGAACGAGTTACTACAGTACAGATGGAAAGGTTTAGGTATCGATTTAATTAGTGCCATCCTAGAACAGCGCCACAAATACCGAACGTTTCTGAATCCACATTTTGTTCACGTCTCACCCCCAGAAAGTAAATCATTCTACATAGACAGACAGAATCCGTTATGCGAGGTACATCCAGTCAAGAAAGAGGGTGGGGGTCTAGAACGAGTGTTTGTTTACACCCCTATCACAAAGATGGAACTCTTAGAAATGAAAAAGTTAATTCCCTGTCATGATAAGGATCCAGCAGGGTTCCACCGTGAATTAAAGGACATGCTCCGTATGGGAGAATACACGTATCCTGACATCATTAAAATGTTAAAAGTCCTGTTGCCTGCGGGCATATATGAAAAACTCAAAGAAAAAGAATGGGAGGTGGGAGAGAAAAAGATAGATTGGACAGCATTAGAAGCTGAAGATAATACACGAGTTCCAGGTACCGGTCTTGGGGATAAAGCTAAAGAATTGCCCGAGTTGTTAATACAAGTTTTGCCAAGATTACTAGCCACGAAAAAGGAAGATTGGGATGCCATCTCAGCCTGTAAACAGAAACAAGACGAAGATACTAGTGATTTTTATTCTAGATTTGAGAAATGCTTTATTATTAATAGTGGTCTGAAAACGAGTAGTGAGTCGTATCCTCATCTTTTTGTTACCAAACTAGTCGAGAATTCAAGTCCACAAGTTAAAAATCGAGTCCTGAAAGTCGAAAGTACCTGGCAAGCTAATTCTCCGTCACAGATGCTCCAGATGCTACAGTATCACCAGAACAGAATCAGGGAGGAGCAGGAACACGAAAGGAGACGTATGAAAGACACGAAAATGAAAGTACTAGTTGCACAGTCTGTTCCGCAAGACAGTCAGAAGAGAAATCCGAATCAAGCCAGTCATCCTGCAGTTCCCGTTAAAGGGACATGCAATTACTGTAAACAGCCAGGTCATTTTATAAACGAATGTGCAGTTCTGAAACACAACATAGCTACTGGTAAAACTAAAGAAAGACCACGTCCGCCTAGACAAGAACAAGTTTCACAGAATTCCCAGCCGCCGCAGAATGCACAACAGTCAGTTACAGTACCGCAGCCTATCGCTGCAACACAACACGTTACACAGCAGATGTACCAGTATGCACAGTCAGAGTATCCAGATTATCAGCCGTATTCATGAAACAGCCTAGAGAGGGAGGTAGGCTTGCCTCTCATCGAGATACCTGTAGATCAAGAGGGTCCCTATGTACACAGTCAAGTATTAGGGAAAGACAGAAAGTTTCTGATTGATACAGGGGCAAGTAGGTCTACCATCAGTCACGACGAGGTTCCAGGGGCTCCGCTCTCAGGCTCTAGAAATGTTTCCCTTGGATTTTCAGGAAAGCCCATTGTTAATGAAATATCGAAACCAGTTACTCTAGAAGTTGGTCCATTGTCCCGAACTACAGACTTGTTACTCACGAAGTCTTGCCCAGAGAATCTGTTAGGCATTAAAACTCTGAAAGAATTAGGAGCAGTCATATGCTGCTCCCCAGAAGGGGTCCGTCTGTTCCTGCGTGATTTTAAAGGTCATTATGTATTACGTGATTTTGATCCAAGATTATTGAATGTACCACAGCATTTATGGGCGCAAGGTCCAACTGATGTAGGTTGTATGCATATCACACCCCATCGTGTGACTCTAAAGCAAGGTGTTGTATTACCACGAATCCGACAGTACAGATTGCCACCTGAGGCTGTAGCAGCCTTGTCCAAAATTATTGACGAACTTATTGTTCAAGGAGTGGTTGTAGAAACTGACTCCAATGTATGTAATTCTCCTATCATTCCAGTCCTGAAACGTACTGATCCAAATGCACCTCCAGTTTATCGATTAGTGATTGACCTTCGAGAACTTAATAAATGTACTATACCCCAGTACCCAGTGGTTCCTGATATTTCCTCACTATTGACAGCCATTGATTCTGAAGCCACGTTCTTTACAGTTATCGATCTCAAGAACGCATTTTTCAGTGTCCCCATTCATCCAGACAGCCAGTTCCTTTTCGGATTCTGTTTAAATGGAAGAAGCTATAAATTCACACGAGCTCCTCAAGGTTTTACAGAAAGTCCTAGCATTTACAGTCAAGCACTTAAGAGACAACTAGACAATATTCACATGCCAACTGACACTGCCCTGCTCCAGTATGTCGATGATCTACTGATCACAGCCCGTTCTGAACGTGACTGCGAGCGTGCGTCACTTACAGTTCTGTATTTTCTGGCCGAGATGGGGCACAAGGTGTCCCCTTCCAAATTGCAATTCTGTGTCCAGCAAGTGGTCTACTTAGGACACTTACTGTCCAAGAGGGGTAGGCAGTTGACACCTGACCGTATCCAGTTAATAGCACGTCTTCCACAGCCCAAGACACAGAAGGAGGTACAAGCTTTTATCGGCCTCACTTCTTACTGCAGACAATGGATTCCTCAGTATGCATTTCTAGCCAAGCCACTGATACAGTTAACGACACAGGAGGCAGCCGTATCGACTGTCCTCCCTTGGACCCAGGAACATACACTTGTTTTTAATGAGTTAAAGAAAGCTTTATGTAATGCACCTGTTCTAGCAACACCGAACTACAGTAAGCCTTTTACACTTTTTGTTACAGAACGTGATGGTACTGCATTATCTGTTCTCACACAAGATCAAGCAGGACAATACAAGCCTTGTGCTTATTTTTCTAGCACATTAGATCCAGTGGCCCAGGCTCTGCCTGCGTGCCTCAAGTCAGTTGCAGCCACAGCTCTAGCTATCAGACAAAGTGATTCCATAGTGTTAGGACACTCCCTGACAGTACAAGTTCCACACTCCGTGGAAGTTCTTTTAAACCGAACACAGACTCAGCACTTGACAATTGCACGTTTAACAGGTTATGAACTGACACTGTTTCAGCCACACATAGAAATCAGACGCTGCAACATTTTAAATCCAGCTACACTGTTACCGTCAGTTACTTCAAATCCTGCCACACATGACTGTGTGGAAGTTGTTAACACCATGACAAAGCCAAGACAAGACTTGACAGACATTGCATTACCTGATCCAGACCTGACACTTTATGTGGATGGTTCATGTATGAGAACAAGTACAGGAGAACTAGTAGCCGCGTATGCAGTGACTACAGAAACTGAAGTTATAGAAACATATCGTATAGACACCCTGTCTGCTCAAGCAGCAGAGCTAGTCGCTCTGACCCAAGCCTGCATATGTGCCAAGAACCTGAAAGTTAACATATACACAGATTCACGTTATGCATTCGGAGTCGTACACGACTTTGGAGTGCTCTGGCAGGAGAGAGGTTTCATGACTTCTCATGGAACCAAGATTCAGCATGGTCTCCTCATTCAAGCTCTGTTAGATGCAATACATTTGCCGACAGCTATCGCCATCATGAAGTGCAAGGCACATACGAAAGTCACTGACATCATTTCCCAGGGTAACGATCTAGCAGATCGAACAGCCAAGCTCACAGCTCAGACTCCAGACATTCCAGTTAACACGACACACACACACATTCCAGATCAGACTACTTGTATGACAGTTAAGGACCCTACACAAGATGTCATAGACATACAGTTACATGCTACTCCCGATGAAATCAAGAAATGGTCCGAACAAGGAGGGGTCCAGACCGATCAAGGATCGTTGACGAAGGGAAAAGCCACATGGTTTCTCCCCAACTCTATGGTTCAAGTCATTATTAACACCGCACATAGTCCAGCACACTTAGGAGAAAAAGCCATGTTAGACAGTATCCAGAACATCTGGTTCAACAAGCATTTACGAGCAGCAGCCAAGCAGAAAGTACGTACCTGTATGATATGTTGTCAGTTCAATCCAGGTAAAAGTGTCCCGGTGGAACAAGGTGGATTTCATCCTCCTGACCACCCTTTTGAAGTCCTCCAGATGGATTATATTCAGATGGAGCGATGTCGAGGTTTCAAGTATGTCCTCGTAGTTGTATGCGCTTTGTCCAGATGGACAGAAGCATATCCAGTTCCAGATTACACAGCTGCGACCACTGCCAGGCAGTTGGTTCGTGAGTTCTTTCCCGCTATGGATTACCTAGGGTCGTGTATTCAGATAACGGCCAGCCATTCTCATCCGAGCTCATGAAACAAGTTTCCCTTCTGTTAGGGTACCAGTGGAAGTTCCATTGTGTACGCCATCCCGAAGCAGCCGGTCTCGTAGAGAGACATAACCAGACTCTGAAAATCCGCATCGCAAAAGTATGTGCAGAGAAAGGTGTAGATTGGATAATAGCATTGCCAGTTGCCCTTTTTTATATGAGAATGGTCGCTCACTCCCGTTCAGGTCTATCTCCCTACGAGATAGTGTTTGGACGTCCTCCGAATATGTGGGGTACACCTAGACCCCGTACCATAACTGATGTTGACAGTAATATGCTGACAGATTACCTTGCCTCCTTGATGTCTGCACTACAATCTTGTCGTTCACAGGTTGCCGCTGCATTTCCAGACAACACCGACGTGAAACCACACGAGATCGTTCCGGGGGATATCATGCTGGTCCGCAATTTTGATCGTTCCAGTCCGCTGGAGCCCCGCTGGAAGGAGCCCCGTCTCGTCCTCCTCACCACCCGGACTGCGGTGAAGGTCGAGAACCGAAAAGGGTGGCTACACGCGAGCCACGTCAAGAAATTCCATGGACTCAAAACTAAAACTCTTCTCAAGGACTGCCCCGTTCTCAAGGACTGCCCAGAAACTGAATTTAAAATTCCCCTGTTAGAGAAAACTCCGCAGCAGGAGTATAAATCCAAGTTGAGGTCTAGTAAGTCAGCCAGTTTAATTGTCAAAGTCCCTCTCGGGTGAAACGGTTAGACAGGTTCCTGACATGTATGAGATAGACCCACACAGTGAGAGAGTTAGTCAAAACTCTAAGAGATGTATCATCATTCTGTTCTTTTTATTGTTCCTGAGTCTTATGGTTACATGCATAAGTTATGCGTTACATTTATGTTTTCCTATTTCACATGTACATATGTTTTCTAATGTTACAGTAGAGCACACATTTAGTGATCTGCCTCCTCACGAGTTATCCTATCGTCTTGCTATGCGTAATAATACTTTTATCCGAATGCTGCATTATTCACACCAGACCAGCAATGCCACTAATTGTTGGGTGTGTGGTCGACTCCCCCCTTTCCAGACACCGAAGGGAGTTCTGCCACTCTTTTCCTTATCCGTTTTCACATAATGGTTCGTGTGGAGCGTGGTCCACGTTAACGTCATCCTCAACTGATATATCCCTTCTGAATAGAACATGTTTCCCAGACAAGCAAGGTCTTTCCCATAGAACAGGGTTAGATCTAGAAAATGAAGTGTATGATTTAGGTAATTATTCCTCGAATTTTATGGTTCTGAATGTTCAGTCCGATACTACTCCAGATTTGCCTGCTATTTCAGTACTACCAGTCTACTTCCGCTCTAGGTAACTTAACCGAAGAGCAATCTGCTATGCGTTTTGTTGTGCTCCAAAATCGTCTCGTTCTTGACGTCATACTGGCCGATAGAGGAGGAGCATGTAGAGTCATCGGATCTAGTTGCTGCATTTTCATTCCTAATAACGCGCCGTCTGTTTATTCAGCTATAACCAGACTTCATAAAATTGCCCATCAGTTACACCAGAATCCAGGCACCTGGACATGGTCCGGTTGGCTCTGGAGTATCATATCTGCCTGGGGATGGAAAGTATTGTCATTCCTGGGTATAGCAGTAATGATCATATTCAGTTGCTGCCTCTGTTTACAATGTGGCCCTGCGATTTGCGGCATGTGTGCTACCTCTTGTATTCCTAGTCCTAAGTCCCGCTCCAAGACAATTCGAGACGAGCAAATGATGCTATATGAACAGATAGATGGTATTATGAATATTGATGTTTCCTGGTGGAAACGTAGGGCACAAGGAGGGAATGTGGAAAAGTAAATTTTGCCTTGCCATATGTGCCTACGTGTTCCCCATCGTATGCTATATGTGCATGATCGATATGCATGTATCCCCCTAGGATCGATTAAAGACGCAATTATGGTTGTGTCCAACTCTAGTATGCCAGTTTCCAGTTCTCGTGAAAGCAACGAGTACTAGGCCTATGTTGCCACGCTTTACAGTGTGCACGTTATTTCATTGAATTGTCCCCGTTTCTAGGCCTCAAAAGGGCCCGGACACCAGATTCAAGCTCCAGTCTCCTGAACCCACTCCGAGGAGCGAAGCAGCCCCCACCTGCATCCCTGACCCTTCACTTACTCCCTTTCGCGCAGTGCGGTGCCTGGCCTGGCTCTGCCTGCCTGTCTGCCAAGAATATGTTATGCTTCTAGTTATCAGTTCAGCTTTCCTTCTTTGCATTCCTAAGCTACTGAACCGCATCAACAGTTTCAGCTATGGTCTAGTCTTCCTGTCTCCATGTAAGAGAAATACTGTATTAATATTCATAGAATAATTCCTAGTTCACGCAATACATGTAGAATAGATGCATGCACCAGCCTTAGTGACAAGTAGCCTTTGCCCTGATAACTTTTAGTTTCTATCAACATGTACTCCAAACACCAGATACCAGATATGCTATAGGTACATGTCGTCCTGACACCGCAGACTTTAGTCTCCTCTTCTAGTGCAGAAGTCATAGCCCCAGTTCTCCCTGGTAACACGTCATTGCCCGTTTGCGCGCACCACTAGGTTAAAGGTCCCAGCTACTCTCAGGTAGCCCCCTCCATGTTTCCGCCCATTCATGACACTTCTATGACGTTTCACATCACATGTCTCAGTGCACGCCCTGTGCACGCCTTCTTCTTCCACCCATGTGTTCTTATCTCACGTTTGTCACAAGTTACGCCTCCTGTATGTAATGTAATGTTTTACTATATATATGCTGCACTGTCGATGAAATGGGGCAGCTGCCTTCCCTTTCATTTTATTTCAGGCTGTCCCGTTCCAGTCCCTTCCCTTTTACCTGAATAAATCCTTCTGACTCGGACACATCGGATCCTGCCTCTTATTTATTGAGCTATCTGTTATTGTTAATATAGTCAAAAATAGTCCCGGTATTATTTATTTATATACCACACACTTTACGCACGGAGTGTGTTATAGTTCATAACAAGCCTTACTAAACTAGTTCAGGGCATATTGCCTACTAACTCCATGGACATTAAGTCAACAATACTGCTTATATAAGAAGTTTCCCGGGTGCTGAACCACCTAAATCTTAACTTGAAGGCCATGAAACGACATTCATGCAAGAACAGTGCTTCCTATCTATTGCACTGTTGCATATAACGTGGGCCGCTAAGGCGCGTATTAATCTCATGCCGTATTTAAGGCTCTCTTTACTCTAAGCGCTCTAGCTTCAAATCTGATCCTCCTTACTTGATAGTTGGTAACAAAGTGTCCCGGAACATGGCGGCGTATCGTCGTCTCGATCTAAGCGTAATGATCTGCTCGGCCTTGAAAAAGCTGCCGATTATCTCGTGACTATTTAAACTCTCGCGATGTCTTCTAGGGTCATATTGCTGTAGGAAGTGCTGTCTGGCGATAAGGCCAACGGCTCCGCCATCTTACAATGGAGTCTATATCATAGTATGACTCATCTTAAAAACGGTACTCAATAAATGTCTTAAATATTTGTACTGCTACAAGGACTTAAGAAATCTCCCTTAATTTTTATATTCTTGGCACAATGTGCATACTTAATGTTAATGGACACAATTGCTATTATCAACATAATTAAAAATATCTTAAAGTGTGTCTCGATGTAAGTAGTTAAACTGATATATTTTAACGATTCCTATTATAGTTGTAAATAAAAACTGCTTTAGTATAAAGCCTCGGACAGTACTATATACAGATGGAACCAACGATTCTACAATAAGGAGTCGGAGCCACTATTGTAATTCGGCCATAATATTTATCGAGTTTGATTTATCGCTTGATGTTTCTAACTGTATGAACTACTTGAGCGGCCTTTGTTACTCATTGCTTTATGAATACTCCGTAGACGCCTAATGGGGATAGGCCCAATAGCTATTAACGACAATATTTTAAGTGTCTTAAGGTGTATCTGGGTGTTTAATATCATAACCGAGTTTGCTGATATAATTTGACCAATACAATGTGATTAGAGAAGAGACTGTCATTATCAGAACTTAAGAGATCACATTCTATAAATAAAGGCCTTCTATATGTATGTAAATTATGAATGAAAGGTGCCTTATAATAGGGACAGTAGACACGGTTATAATGAGAAACATAAAAACTAATTAATACATATGTGTGTCAGGTACTTGTGGACCATAAACAGAAACATTCATTGATTACATTATTGCCTGATTCCATGGAATTTCCAGATTCAGTCCATTTACTGCTGTTCCCAAAATAAATATCGAGTAGACTTCACGCATCTTTCTGATTTTTTCTTGGTCTAATCCTGTTCTAGGGCTTATTCGTTCTAGGATATACCCAGTCATGTCTTCTGGTACGTGATACAGTTCGGTAAAGTGACAGACTAAAGGAGCTGTCATTTTGCCTGTCCTGATGGCTGAGCGATGCTCAGTCAGTCTGACATTCATGGCCCTTCCTGTCTGACCTACATAACCTTTGTGACAAGGGCATAGGATTAAGTATATAACATTGGTACTTTTACAGTTATTCAGACCTTGAGGTTTAATCGTTTGGTTATTGAAAACCATTGTTGGGCGCTGTATTGCTGTATCACATGATTTACAGTTTAGACATTTATAGGTGCCTGACACTGGTATAACATGAGTGAGTGTCTGTTGAACCAACACCTTTTTTTGAACCATTCTAGATCTGACAATGTGATCCTTTAAAGATTTGTTTCGCCGATATGCGAACATGTGCTTGGGCAATCTAGCTTCTTTAGAAGTATTTACATTTAAAATGTGCCAATTAGCACATATAGTCTGTCTAATTCTTTCATTCAGAACTGAATGTTTGGTGATGAACACCAAACCTGGATCTTTTTTATCCTTGTTGGGTTGCAGAAGGTGCTGCCGATCATAGAAGCGAGCCCGCTTGTATGAGGCGCGCACTATCTTTTTGGGGTATCCTCGTGTGAGGAACTTTGCTTTCAACATCATTGATTTATCGTCATAATCACAAATGCTCGTGCAGTTGCGCCTAAGACGCAAAAATTCCCCAAATGGGACACTGTTTTTCTGAACCGTGGGATGAAAGCTGTCATAATGCAGCAACATATTTCTAGCTGTGGGCTTAACAAATTAGTCCACAGCAAGAGTGCCATTCTGATCTTTAATAGTGACATCTAAATATTCCACTGCTTTCTCATCAATATGATTGGTAAATTTAATATTCAGATCACATAAATTTATCCATTCAATGCATTGGTGAAGGTTATCTATATTGCCTGTCCAAATGAAGAATACGTCGTCTATATACCGTGACCATTTGGTCACGGATTCATAGAACGGTGCAACTTCATTGAACACAAACAGGTTCTCATACTGGGACATATAGATATTTGCAATGGTAGGTGCACACGATGCTCCCATACTATCTCCTTGTTTTTGCTTAAACAATTTACCGTTGAACTCAAATATATTCTCACATAAAACAATCTTGAGGCATTCAAGGATAAATATTGAGGGACATGTTATATTGTATTCGTGCAGAAACCAATGAACAGCTTCTAGTGCTCCCATAATCGGAATATTACTATATAGGGCTTCTATGTCCATTGTAACTAGTAGTTGTGATGTGGCACAAAAGTTGACATTTTCTACAAAATTTATGATATGTCTAGTATCTTTAACATGTCCAGGTGTACAAGAGATGTGTGGACAAAGAATCACATCTATTTATTTAGCCAAAGGTTCAGTTACAGAGACTATTGTAGTAACTATAGGCCTCAAAGGCGGATATTCAGCATTTTTATGAACCTTTGGTATCCCATAGATACTCGCTAACCTGGGATTTTTTACATTTAGAAACCCATGCTCCTTTTTACAAATTTCACCATCTCTTAATGCCTTATCTGTCAATTTCTTAATTTTAGTCAACGTTTGGGATGTAGTGTCTCTGGTGATGGGTAAATAAAACCTTTTGTCATCTAGCATTTCTTCCATTTTTTTAATGTAGTTCTCAGTATCGTAAACTACAATTCCTCCACCTTTATCACATGCTTTTACTAATAGTTCTTTGTCAGCTTTAATTTGATTCAAGGCTTTGTATTCCATTTGATTCAAATTAAATGGAGTCTTTGGCACATGTTGTGTGATGTTAGTCATTTTGTCAAACACCACTTGTTCGAATATAGCCACCTGAGGTGGAAGTTGGTCTACCATAGGAGTGAACAGAGATTGGGGTTTTAGACCTGACAGATTAGCTTCTTGGATAACTTCTTCCTGGCCTTGAAAAAAGAATTTTAGCCTGATTTTGCGGAAGAAAGCCTGCAAATCTCTGAATAGGTCAAATTTATTTAAACCGGAATGAGGGGCAAATGTCAATCCTTTTGATAGGACAGAAATAGTGTCCTCAGATAAATTAGATTTACTAAGGTTAAATATGGGTAGGGTATCTAGTTTCGCCAGTATCTCTTGTTCCGTGTTTCCAGGTACTGGTTGTAAGTCATTGGAGGATTCTCCGGGAATTGGTTGTATTCTTGATGTGTGACAGTCTGGAAACATGGCTGATATTGTGGTCTCCAGTTGTCTCGCCTGATCTGGCGGCGCCCTAAAAAAGGCTGTGTATTTTGAAAGCGTGAATTCGCTCTGGGATTTTGATAACCACTGTCATAGTACGTTCCATCACCACTAGAGTCCGATGACTCAGAAAAAGTGTTAACCTTTCTACCATATTTAATCGATTTTTGCCCCCAAGTGTCAGTTGTATTATCAGCATTCTTGTAAAAGCTGTCCGATAAATATGGATACGTTGTTTCTTTTCTATAAAATTTAATATCCTTTTGAAGTTTCTCCATTTTTCTCTTAATCAGATAATCTGAGTAAGAGCTCAGATCTTTTCTATGTCATCCAATTTCTTTTTGACATCTACTATTCCTGAGCTTTTTATTTTTTCTTCTAAGTCTGCAATTTCCTTTGCCAGCTGTTGTAGTATATCTTTAGATGTCTCTACTATCAACATCATGTAATCTCTGGAGCATCTGTTCGATATCATAGACCAACGTTCCAGAAATTCCCTGATGTGAGTGAATAACCCAGGTATATTCCTTACTCTCAAGCCTTGGGGTATTATTCCAGCTTTTAAATATTGCAACATAAAATGTCCATGTAGTTCAATGCGTTTCAATTTTTTTCTCAGCTCTAGCAGAATATTTAAGTCCTCAGTCTTGTCTTGCCCTGTAGTAGATTCACCAAAGGTGACTGAACTGCCAACCATATTAGCGAATTGTTCATCCGAAAATACGAAAGTGGTTAACTTTGCCATAGCAAAAAACGTCCTAAATAAATATAAAATTATTTAACTAACAAAATTAAAAAAGGGTGATTGGGATTTAGAGTTTGTGACCTGCCACTCCCTATCTAGTCTGTACAACTGTCAAGATATTTCCAGTAATTATTTCAACCACAAGTGTGTTTAATTAATGGAACAAACCTCTCACAGACCTGCCGCGAGTAACATGTTTTAGAAAAGATTAGGGGCCCCTGCCTAAAAGGATAAACCCTGGCAAGGAAAAACTGTTTTTGAAAAAAGCTGAATTAGCATCAGGTTTTATGCATATTTTCACACATCCTATAGACGCCTATTTTTATCTAATGTAATTCAACTGACACTAGTTTTTCCTTTTTTCTTTTTTGTTTTATAATATTATTTCTGTGCAAATTATTAATTCTTATTCACAATACAAAAATTCAAAATTCATCAGATACAATACTGTTGTCTATGATTATATACAGAAAAATCTCCTTCCATAATTATATACAGAAAAATGTCCTTCAACGCGTTTCGGCAAAGCCTTCCTCGGGAATTCTGTATATATTCTGTGTCAATGATAACTATAAAAAGTAAAAAATAGTGTCAATTAGTTCAATACTGTTTTTATACATTTATCAGCGTCAAATGGATTGTTATCTTTTACATCTATACTTAATATACGTCATGTGTTAAACTCGACAATCAACAGACTATTAGGATGAGGTCTAGTCACTTTCTCCAATTCATATTTATACCATTATTTCACACATCACTATATACTAACATTCTACATATATAAACATTATATACACATTACATTTCCTATTTACAATACAAAATTCCAACACACCACTTATATTTCTGTACAGCTTATTTTCTATTTACGCATGATATATACATTCATTTCCAACAATATGTATAAAATAGGACATTTAATGCTTGCAAAAGAGCCTTGTATTGACATTAAAGCTCTTAAAAGTCGCATCATCTCTATCTCATAGTGTGTATTCAGATTGGTATTTTTAAACCACCAATATTTCATTGGTCCATAACTCAAGTATTATATTGTAAGAGACATAAATTTAAAGAATAATGTTATCCCATTATAACCAGTCTGTAAGTTCCAAAGCTGATTTAGATTATATCCTGTGCTATACATGTCACGGCCAAGCTTCCTCAGGATCAGGATGATGCTTAAAAGGGGTCCACCTCCAGATTGCCCTACACTCTGACTGTATAACAACACAGAGTATAAAGGAAATCAGGTGAGGGAAAAGGTAGGGAAGGGACTGGAACGGGAAAGGGAGGCTGAAATGAGAAGAAAAAGAGAAAACATAGTGATAAGTACATGAAAAATCTAACTACTCTCAGTAATTTCTCGCTAGAACCCCACCTACCAAATCCGCTAGCTGTAGGCTGTTCTTCTCCCTTCTTGATAGGTATCAGATAATTGCCTCTATACCCTATTAGTGCTTCTGCAATACATAAACAAGAAGAAGCGATCATACAGGCGGTTCAACACCCCATACACCACTAATCAGATCGCTCTATATTCCATGCATACCTTCCAGCCTTCCAAAAACAAAAACAAATATAATCCATCTCCAGGATTGAACCAAAAATAGAATAGAAATGGCCAAAAACAAAACGATGAAGAAGGATTCAGGAGATTAATACAGTCTTGAACACTGTAATCCAATGAAACTGAAGATTGCCAAGTCTCTACAATCCACAGGCTAAATAAAGTCACAACCTTTTCATTCCTGGATAAGGAAGTGTCAATTCCTTTAAAACACAGTCAAAGGAGAAACTGAAGCGCGTCTCAGCCGAGAACACGAGTACTCACATTATCCGTAATGCTCCTCACCGGCAGCTGCCTGTAAAAGGTCAAGGGATTCCGGAAAAGATCGGCACTTTTAGATTCCTGAGCGAAAATGCCAAAGTTCCTTAAAGAAATACAAAAGCGGTATCTCAGCCGAGAACGCGATATTTCTTTATCACTCCAACTCCTTTTTTCTTTTCTTTTTACTAACAACGAAGCTGATCCCAGTAAAGTGCTTGGCAGCCGCCGCACACAAAGAACAAACAGCAGAGAAAACACAGCCTCACTCGCACCTCGGCCGAGACACGAGTAATCTCTGCTATCAATCGCTCCTTCTCTGTTCAGAAGCAAATCACTCCAGGCAAAGGCGCTCGGCAGCCGCCGAACACATAAACTCCACGCACTGCAGAACACTGCTGAGCAAGCCACTCAGCCAGGAACGAGTACAATGGTTCCAAGAACTCGGGTCCAGATTTCGAATAACAAATCACGTACAACCTGCCGCGCAATGATGGTGACCCTTATAGATTACCCAACACCTCCCAGTCACCTAGCATTGTGGGACATGTAGTCACTTAAGCGCATTCGGCCGTCGCTATGCCATTCGGAACTTCTATCCATGTAGGCGCTTTAGGCAGGTCATAAGCGGATCATGACAATATGTCCCTCTCCCTAGCGCCGCCTAGCACCAGGCTTCTCCGGATGACGGGCATAGAACCGGCGAATCGCAAGAGGGGCATGGACACCAGAGCTCGGCTCCCATGAATTCGTCTTCCGCTGCATAACCCTTCCAGGACACCAGAAACCACAGGTTCCCCTGCTGATAACGAGAATCCAACATCCGACGCACCTCATATTCCAGGTTCCAATCACGAAGAACCGGAGGTACCGCCTTCCGTCGAGCCGAACCGGTCGGTTTCAGCAGACTGCAATGGAACACCGGGTGAATCCTCAAAGACAGCGGGAGTTTCAGCTTGTACGCCACCGGATTCACGCGGCGTACCACAGTGTAAGGCCCAATGAAACGAGGATGGAAGATACTACGGAAACGAAAGCGAATGTTCTTTGTGGAAAGCCATACCCGATCCCCCCCCCGTTGTACACCGGTCCTTCCCTCCGATGCCGATCCTCCCATTTCTTATATGTATCCTTGGCCTTATCCAAATGTACCTGCACCCTCCTATGAATCTTCAGAAGAGCCTTCACCTGGCCAGCCACCGTGGGATGGTTCAGCACGTCGCTCAGAATCGTCACTGGCAGAGTGTTTGTATTGAAGCCAGAGTTAGCCCGAAATGGTGTCTCACCAGTGGAACAATGCCAAGCATTATTATATAACAGTTCAGCCAGCCATAACAGAGAAACCCATGAGTCAGCCGCTTCATCGGCATAGCAAAGCAGATACTTCTTTAAAGTCTGATTTAGCCTCTCCGTCTGCCCATCAGACTGTGGATGGAAACTTGTCGATAGGGCAACAGAGATGTTCAGCGCCTTACACCATGTTCGCCAGAAACTGGCAATGAACTGCGGACCCCTGTCAGAGATGATAACTTGAGGGACCCCGTGAAGACGAACCACCTCGGTCAACAATAACTGTGCAGTTTGAGATGCAGTAGGGAGGTTTTTATAAGGGATGAAATGTCCCATCTTTGTGAAACTGTCCACCACCACCAAGATGGCGTCGCTACCTTTATCCAAAGGCAGACCCAACACATAATCCAAGATAATGACTTGCCATGGCTGGAGGGAGTTGGAAGAGGCATAGCAATCCTGACGCTTTCGATTGCCCACTTTTCGCTCTTGTACATGTCTCACATTGATTTACCCACAATTTCACGTCCTTGGCCATGCCTTCCCACCAGAAATGGCGTTGTAATGCATGAACAGTTTTCTGATGGCCCTGATGCCCTGCCACCAATGCGTTATGGCACCAGTTAAAAGCCATTAACGGAAGGGCGTGCACCGGAAGAAACAGTCGGTTTTGCACCATTGGCAAGCCATGTTTGAGAGATTGGTGTATGTTCGCATTAGCCCACTCCTTCCACTGCTGTGGAGGCCGATGTTTAGCCACTACCTCCAAGAACTGTTCCACTTGTATGGAACACAACACCACCTCTGGAAAAAGAATAGACTTTGGATCCGTTTTCTGATGACACCCTGAATCCAGATGTCTAGATAAAGAGTCAGCTTTCTTGTTCTCCGCTCCCGGACGAAAAGTGATGGTAAACTCATACTCCGCAAAAAAGAGCATCCAACGCATCTGGCGTTGAGACAGATGTCTTGCTGTTTTCAGGTACTGGAGATTACGATGGTCGGAATACACAGTTACCGGATAATGTCCTCCCCACAGGTAGTGTCTCCACTCCTGGAATGCCTTTTTCACTGCCAAGAGCTCCTTCTCAGCTATTGTGTAATTCGCTTCTGCGGAA
Organism: Lissotriton helveticus; assembly: GCF_964261635.1. NCBI lineage: Eukaryota > Metazoa > Chordata > Amphibia > Caudata > Salamandridae > Lissotriton > Lissotriton helveticus. The sequence continues at coordinate 308,391,955 of NC_136073.1, read as the reverse complement.
TTGAGCTTTCTCGATAGAATCGCCACAGGATGCAACTGGCCTGTTTGTTTGTCTCTCTGTGACAACACCGCCCCAATTGCCACGTCGGAGGCATCTGCTTCCACTACAAAGGGCACATCCATTTGGGGATGCGTTAAAACAGGAGCCGTGCTAAAAGCTGTTTTAAGTTGTTCAAAAGCATTCGTGGCTTCAGGTGTCCAAAAAAACGGAGTACCTTTTCACAACAAACGAGTTATTGCAGATGCTAACTGTGAAAAATGGGAAATAAACCTCCTGTAATAATTAGAAAATCCCAGGAAGCACTGGACATCCCTCACATTCTTAGGGATCGGCCACTCCTGAACCGCCTTCACCTTTCTCTCCGCCATTCTGAACCCCTTCGGGTTAAGGATCACTCCCAAAAACTCCTCCTCATACACATCAAGCTCACACTTGCTTAACTTACAGTATAAGCTATTTTCATGTAACCTCTGCAAGATCAAAAGAACATGACTAACATGTTGGGCTGGGGACTCAGAGTATATCAAAAGGTCATCAATATATATGACAACAAAGCGGTCCAGATACTCTTTCATGATGTCATTCAGAAAAAACTGGAATGCCGCCGGGGCATTGTATAGCCCGAACGGCATTACCAGATATTCATAGAGGCCGAAACAAGTCTTAAACGCAGTTTTCCACTCATCACCCGCCCTGATACGGACCAAGTGATAAGCCCCCCTCAGGTCCATGCGCGTATAAATAGCAGCATCCCGAACCTGATCTAGCAGGACTGGTATGAGTGGAAGCGGGTATCGATTACGGATGGTAACCTTGTTAAGCTGTCTATAATCGATGCACGTACGCAATTCCCCATTAGCTTTTGAAATGAAAAAAAGTGGTGAGGCTGCAGGAGAACGCGAGGGACATATGAAACCAATAGAACAAAAGTGTTCCAGATATGTCTTCAAATGAGCTGTTTCCGAAACGGACAAGGCATATACCCTACATGAAGGCACCACTGCCCCATCCACCAAGTCAATCCGGCAGTCATAATCCCTGTGTGGGGGAAGTGTTTCTGCTTTCACCTCACTAAAGACATCATGATAGCCCGTGTATGCCCAAGGCAACTCTACATCTTTTTCCGCCGCAGTAGCAATGGTAAAGGCTTGGGCCAATAAGGACACATGTGATTCCGGAGACTGCAAACAGTGATTCACTGTCATGAATTCCCTCCCCCGTCACACCATCGCCGTTTTCAGCGCGCCGCTACAAGAGCGGACTACAGTTCCCAGAATGCCTAGCGAGACTAGCTTATGCAACACCGGGATTTCAGGTTGCATAACATGGAAGGACCGCCTATTTAGGCGGAAAAGGAAAGGACGCCGTGTCGGATATTCAGACACCTACGCCGACGTACCCTGAAGCAGAGCGCTCCGAGATCTGGAACTGTTTGAGCTATTGAGGATCTTCGGGAGAACGGAGGTAGGAAAGAGCTCCCGCTCTTAGCCCCGTGTCTCTGTTCCTACCCTAATAGCAGGCTTCGGCACGATAGGGCTCCTTCTGACTCGGACGAGTCAGCGCGGCTCTGATCAGGGTCCAGGGTGGAGGCTGGTAGGAGCGGACGCTCCCAGCCCTGTCCGTGTGTATTATCAAAGCCTGAACAACGGAGGTTGGTGTGAGCCGAAGCTCCCAGCCCCCGTACTTGTGTTTGTCCGGGACATCGCGTGGAGACGCACTCCGGGAGGGGTTTGCGGCGTCTCCGCGGACATAGCGGAAAAGGGGAAGGTCCGATCGAGTGCCTGCTCTCGACCATCTCACTCATTCAGAATACCTTGTCAGGATACTGTAGTCGCACACCGGGAGGTGTTTGCCGCGTCGCAGTCCATTGGGCATTGCAACCAGCTTCCAGGGATACAGGTAGAGCGGCTGCTCCCTGTACTCCCACAGGAACGAATGGTAGAGAACCCGGCTGGGCGACTCCCGCGTTCGTCAAGACTACTGCCCTACTATTGCGATTAACAACCCCTCACAGCCATCGAACGGCATTGTCGGCCGCTATTTAGCACAGTGCCCTCCGTTGGCGTACATCGGGACCGATGTACATGCGGAGGACGGTGTGAACCACCAGCGCTGTGATTGGGGTAATGTATTTAGGGGCCTATTACGATTGCGGATTTCCCGTATCCACCGGGCCGGCGGAAGCCACCGCCGGCCCGGAGGATGCGGGAAATCCACCGCGGAGCCTTGAAAGACCCACCGCCATATTAGGATGGCTGGTGGGTCTTACTATCTGTCCTCCGCTTTTCCGCCGCGGGCGGAATCCGCCCGCGGCGGAAAAGCATTAACATGGCTGGCGGTGTCTATCAGACACCGTCAGCCATATTAGGACGTCTGCAGAAAGATGACTTTACACGGCGGCATTTCCGCCGTGTAAAGGCATACGGATTTGTGTTTATGGGGCCCGTTGCGGGCCCCCAGGGGTGAAGGGGGGGTGGGGGGGTGCACATGGGGGGTACTTTTGCCTGCACAAAGCGGCAGGCACCGCGAGGTGCCTGCCGCTTTGTGCATGCAAATGCACAACTTACATTTTTCTCATTGCGGCGGGTGCAGCTTCAAGCAGCACCCGCCGCAATGATAAAAATACAGGATGTGACCGCCAGGGTGGCGGTCACATCCTAATTAGCACAGAGGGACCGCCGCTGCCCCTGCGGACGGTCCCTCCTTCTCTATGGTGGCGGACAAACTCAGGTCTGTCCGCCATCATAATCGGCCCCTAAGACTGGTGATTCCAGAAAACCATCTGTATTGTTTGCTTCCCTTTACCCTTTACATTAACAATAAATCCTTTGCACTTATCATTTGGTACTGTGTTCTGTGGGTGTCTATCCCCGACCCCGGGAACGCAAGGTCGTTACATTCACACACCCCTCTGACTCAAAATCCACAGACTTTCTCTTCCAATCTATGGAAGGGTTGTGTTGCCACAACCATGGCATACCTAATATCACCTCATATTGAGGAGCCTCAATGATGTTTAACACAATCCTCTCCCTATGATTGTTTACCTCCCCCGGCATAATGAGTTCCAGTGCTCCAGTATGGGCAATAATAGGGCCTGACTTCAATGGAGTGCCATCCACCGCCAGGACTAACTCAGGTTTAACGGTTGGCACTTTCACTAATTCCAATCTATCTACCAGACCTTGGTCGATAAAATTTCCGGTTGCTCCGGAATCCATCATGGTCGATACTGAATGACTGTTATGTCTAGTGTTCAATAGCATGGGTAACACGATATGTGTTTCTGTGTTCTTACATGTGGATATCTCTAAAGAAGGTATCTTCCACTCCAGTGAAGGCTTTTGGTCTACCAGAATGTTCCTACTATCTTGCCGACATACTGGTTTTGTAGTTGCCTTCATAACTGCAACTTGTTTACCGGGAGAAAAGGGATTAGTCTTCTTTGGTCTCATAGTACTTTCCCTGACATAATGCCCCTTTCTACCACAGTACATACAGAGACCCTGAGCACGCCTGTTTTCTCTCTCCGCCTTAGTCAAAGGAGGTCTACCAGCTCCTATCTCCATAGGCTCAGGACCCATATCTTTATTACCTGGACGTCCAGCCAATTCCAACCCACCTCCAGGTCTGTCACCTTTCTTTCGCTCTCCTCCTCTTTCGGACATGCGATGATCTAACCGCAAGGTAAGATTTATTAAATCAGTACAGTTGGTGGGTTGAGGGTCAATCTGTGCCAACACGTCCTTAAGGTCTTCATTCAGACCCTGGTAATATAAGGCCATCCTTTTTTCTTCTGGCCAAGAAGTCTCCACTACTAACCTATTAAAGGTGGTCATGTATGTAACAAGCTCCTTTCTTCCCTGTCCCATCCCCAGAAGCTCCCTATCTGCACTAAGCATGGTTGCCCGTCTATCAAAAACTCTTTCGAATTCCTTCCTAAAGTCATCCCAGTCTGCCAACAGAGGATCATCATTACGCACCAGCGGTACCGCCCAATTGGCAGCCTCCCCGGTCAAATACGAAATAGCAAAAGCTACTCTGGATAAGTTAGTAGGAAATGATGCCGGTCTACAGGAGAAATGCAATGTTATCTGAATCAGAAAGGTTTGAATCTTGTTAGGGTCACCGGAATACCGTTCCGGACTAGCCAGAGGTATGGGTGGAGATACCGCAACCTGTATTGGTGAACCACTAGCCGTCGCATCAAATGGATTCCTAGATTGTCTATCCAACCATTCCCTTAATGCTGCAGTATCAGCTTGTGATGCTTCTAACTCATGTTGTACCAAGCCTAAAGCATGCAACACGTCTTCCATAGTGGCCATCTTCCAAGCACACCCGACCGAGAGGAAGAGTTTTCTTGGGTACGTGATTCTGTCACGGCCAAGCTTCCTCAGGATCAGGATGATGCTTAAAAGGGGTGCAGCTCCAGATTGCCCTACACTCTGACTGTATAACAACACAGAGTAGAAAGGAAATCAGGTGAGGGAAAAGGTAGGGAAGGGACTGAAACTGTACATGAAAATTCTAACTACTCTCAGTAATTTCTCGCTAGAACCCCACCTACCAAATCCGCTAGCTGTAGGCTGTTCTTCTCCCTTCTTGATAGGTATCAGATAATTGCCTTTATCCCCTATTAGTGCTTCTGCAATACATAAACAAGAAGAAGCGATCATACAGGCGGTTCAACACCCCATACACCACTAATCAGATCACTCTATATTCCATGCATACCTTCCAGCCTTCCCAAAACAAAAACAAATATAATCCATCTCCAGGATTGAACCAAAAATAGAATAGAAATGGCCAAAAACAAAACGATGAAGAAGGATTCAGGAGATTAATACAGTCTTGAACACTGTAATCCAATGAAACTGAAGATTGCCAAGTCTCTACAATCCACAGGTAATAATTAGAAAATCCCAGGAAGCACTGGACATCCCTCACATTCTTAGGGATCGGCCACTCCTGAACCGCCTTCACCTTTCTCTCCGCCATTCTGAACCCCTTCGGGTTAAGGATCACTCCCAAAAACTCCTCCTCATACACATCAAGCTCACACTTGCTTAACTTACAGTATAAGCTATTTTCATGTAACCTCTGCAAGATCAAAAGAACATGACTAACATGTTGGGCTGGGGACTCAGAGTATATCAAAAGGTCATCAATATATATGACAACAAAGCGGTCCAGATACTCTTTCATGATGTCATTCAGAAAAAACTGGAATGTCGCCGGGGCATTGCATAGCCCGAACGGCATTACCAGATATTCATAGAGGGCGAAACAAGTCTTAAAAGCAGTTTTCCACTCATCACCCGCCCTGATACGGACCAAGTGATAAGCCCTCCTCAGGTCCAGGCGCGTATAAATAGCAGCATCCCGAACCTGATCTAGCAGGACTGGTATGAGTGGAAGCTGGTATCGATTACGGATGGTAACCTTGTTAAGCTGTCTATAATCGATGCACGTACGCAATTCCCCATTAGCTTTTGAAATGAAAAAAAGTGGTGAGGCTGCAGGAGAGCGCGAGGGACGTATGAAACCAATAGAACAAAAGTGTTCCAGATATGTCTTCAAATGAGCTGTTTCCGAAACGGACAAGGCATATACCCTACATGAAGGCACCACTGCCCCATCCACCAAGTCAATCCGGCAGTCATAATCCCTGTGTGGGGGAAGTGTTTCTGCTTTCACCTCACTAAAGACCTCATGATAGCCCGTGTATGCCCAAGGCAACTCTACATCTTTTTCCGCCGCAGTAGCAATGGTAAAGGCTTGGGCCAATAAGGACACATGTGATTCCGGAGACTGCAAACAGTGATTCACTGTCATGAATTCCCTCCCCCGTCACACCATCGCCGTTTTCAGCGCGCCGCTACAAGAGCGGACTACAGTTCCCAGAATGCCTAGCGAGACTAGCTTATGCAACACCGGGATTTCAGGTTGCATAACATGGAAGGACCGCCTATTTAGGCGGAAAAGGAAAGGACGCCGTGTCGGATATTCAGACACCTACGCCGACGTACCCTGAAGCAGAGCGCTCCGAGATCTGGAACTGTTTGAGCTATTGAGGATCTTCGGGAGAACGGAGGTAGGAAAGAGCTCCCGCTCTTAGCCCCGTGTCTCTGTTCCTATCCTAATAGCAGGCTTCGGCGCGATAGGGCTCCTTCTGACTCGGACGAGTCAGCGCGGCTCTGATCAGGGTCCAGGGTGGAGGCTGGTAGGAGCGGACGCTCCCAGCCCTGTCCGTGTGTATTATCAAAGCCTGAACAACGGAGGTTGGTGTGAGCCGAAGCTCCCAGCCCCCGTACTTGTGTTTGTCCGGGACATCGCGTGGAGACGCACTCCGGGAGGGGTTTGCGGCGTCTCCGCGGACATAGCGGAAAAGGGGAAGGTCCGATCGAGCGCCTGCTCTCGACCATCTCACTCATTCAGAATACCTTGTCAGGATACTGTAGACGCACACCGGGAGGTGTTTGCCGCGTCGCAGTCCATTGGGCATTGCAACCAGCTTCCAGGGATACAGGTAGAGCGGCTGCTCCCTGTACTCCCACAGGAACGAATGGTAGAGAACCCAGCTGGGCGACTCCCACGTTCGTCAAGACTACTGCCCTACTATTGCGATTAACAACCCCTCACAGCCATCGAACGGCATTGTCGGGCGCTATTTAGCACAGTGCCCTCCGTTGGCGTACATCGGGACCGATGTACATGCGGAGGACGGTGTGAACCACCAGCGCTGTGATTGGGGTAATGTATTTAGGGGCCTATTACGATTGCGGATTTCCCGCATCCACCGGGCCGGCGGAAGCCACCGCCGGCCCGGAGGATGCGGGAAATCCACCGCGGAGCCTTGAAAGACCCACCGCCATATTAGGATGGCTGGTGGGTCTTACTATCTGTCCTCCGCTTTTCCGCCGCGGGCGGATTCCGCCCGCGGCGGAAAAGCATTAACATGGCTGGCGGTGTCTATCAGACACCGTCAGCCATATTAGGATGTCTGCAGAAAGATGACTTTACACGGCGGCATTTCCGCCGTGTAAAGGCATACGGATTTGTGTTTTTGGGGCCCGTTGCGGGCCCCCATGGGTGAAGGGGGGGTGGGGGGTGCACATGGGGGGTACTTATGGTACCCCCCTGCATTTGCCTGCACAAAGCGGCAGGCACCGCGAGGTGCCTGCCGCTTTGTGCATGCAAATGCACAACTTACAACCTTTTCGTTCCTGGATAAGGAAGTGTCAATTCCTTTAAAACACAGTCAAAGGAGAAACTGAAGCGCGTCTCAGCCGAGAACGCGAGTACTCACAACATCTGGAATGCTCCTCACCGGTAGCTGCCTGTAAAAGGTCAAGGGATTCCGGAAAAGATCGGCACTTTTAGATTCCTGAGCGAAAATGCCAAAGTTCCTTAAAGAAATACAAAAACGGTATCTCAGCCGAGAACGCGATATTTCTTTATCACTCCAACTCCTTTTTTCTTTTCTTTTTACTAACAACGAAGCTGATCCCAGTAAAGTGCTTGGCAGCCGCCGCACACAAAGAACAGACTAATTTGCATACAGCCAGGTTCTGAAACTGGGATGGTGCAATGAGCTAAAAAACGGTGTTGGATCTAGCCCTGATCTCTTGACTGGGTGAGAGTATTCTGCTTAATTCAGAGACTCTGTCCATCACCACACCTTGATGTAAATATTTTTGTCCACCCTAAGCGTGGAAGGGTATACTCAGATGTGAGTCCCTTGCTCATTGCACCATCAGGATTCAAGCAAGACGGGCCGAAGACGGCTGAAATGCCAGAAACCGGTCCCCGGAAGCTTGTTTCCTTCCCAGTGTAAGAATTGGCTTTTGTAGTCTGGTCTGCCCTGTTCCCATGATGCACTGGGCCAGGGACAGACTAATTTGCATACAGCCAGGTTCTGAAACTGGGATGGTGCAATGAGCTAAAAAACGGTGTTGGATCTAGCCCTGATCTCTTGACTGGGTGAGAGTATTCTGCTTAATTCAGAGACTCTGTCCATCACCACCCCTTGATGTAAATACACAAAGAACAAACAGCAGAGAAAACACAGCCTCACTCGCACCTCGGCCGAGACACGAGTATTCTCTGCTATCAATCGCTCCTTCTCTTTTCAGAAGCAAATCACTCCAGGCAAAGGCGCTCGGCAGCCGCCGAACACATAAACTCCACCCACTGCAGAACACTGCTGAGCAAGCCACTCAGCCAGGAACGAGTACAATGGTTCCAAGAACTCGGGTCCAGATTTCGAATAACAAATCACGTACAACCTGCCGCGCAATGATGGCTACCCTTATAGATTACCCAACTCCTCCCAGTCACCTAGCATTGTGGGACATGTAGTCACTTAAGCGCATTCGGCAGTCGCTATGCCATGCGGAACTTCTATCGATGTAGGCGCTTTAGGCAGGTCATAAGCGGATCATGACAATACACCTGTATATTGTGATGTAGGTTATTTGACTGAGCATTAAACAAGGGTTCTGGGGGAAAAACCTATTGCATTAATGCCATTAGGGATAACCTCAAATAGGCCATATGCTAGTTGTAATTCTCAATTCCAATTACCTGTTTAAGATGACGCAGTAACCGACCTCAGAGTCGGCCGGAGCGTCGAGGCGATACAACTGCAATAGATGACTATTCCTCTTCCACCATGGTACGCAGTACTTTTAAAGCCATAATAGGATCTGATCGATAAAGTAAAAAAACTATCCTATTAATGAATAACAGATTCAAATGCCAAAGGCATGTACTTATCATCTAGACCTCCCATGTACATACCTTGATATATGATTATGAATGTGTTCACACCACATGAGTATTGTCCTACAGCAACCGGACTCTTTATTCTCCTGTTGACCTAGGTCCCTTGTTCGAGCTATAAAACATGGCAGATTGCAAAATTACCTACTAGCGTACTATAAGAAAAGAGTTTTATACTGCTTCCCTAAGAGACAATAATACCTGATAATCTCCAAGGAGATGGCCAGTGGTCCTAGGCTGTATCTGTTTCAAAGTGTGTCTCTTTATAATTGTGAACTTCACCTATAAAAGACATGATTAACATCCGCTATAAGCCTGTATTAATTAACCGTCCTATCCCCTGTAAATGGATTACACACAGAGGAAATCCTGATATGTATCAGGTTAACGTTAGCGGTTCAAGGCGTATAGCCTCACTTCATTGAGCATTTAAATAGACATAACGCATCTTGGATAGTGTGCACGGTCTTATCGGTGGCATACACCTTACGCACGGAGTGTGTTATAGTTCATAACCAGCCTAACTAAACTAGTTCAGAGCATATTGCCTACTAACTCCTTGGACATTAAGTCAACAATACTGCTTATATCAGAAGTTTCCCGGGTGCTGAACCACCTAAATCTTAACTTGAAGGCCATGAAACGCCATTCATGCAAGAACAGTGCTTCCTATCTATTGCACTGTTGCATATAACGTGGACCGCTAAGGCGCGTATTATTCTCATGCCGTATTTAAGGCTCTAGTTACTCTAAGCGCTCTAGCTTCAAATCTGATCTTCCTTACTTGATAATTGGCAACAAAGCGTCCCGGAACATGGCGGCGTATCGTCGTCTCGATCTCAACGTACTGATCTGCTCTGCCTTTAAAAAGCTACCGATTATCTCGTGACTATGTAAACTCTTGCGATGTCTTCTAGAGTCATATTGCTGTAGGAAGTGCTGTCTGGCGATAAGGCCAACTGCTCCGCCATCTTACAATGGAGTCTATATCATAGGTAAACAACCTTTACCACAAACTTTTTACAACGCGGTACCTTTACCACGCGGCCGTTACAACGCAAGTCGTTACCACGACTTGCGCTGGAGGGCGCTGTGGGATAAGGAATTGTATAAATTTATATTCCAAAGCCTTCCCTACTGTTACGGGGACTGGTGTTGGAATATATAATTATAAAAATCCTAAATCCGCGCCCTCCAACGCAAGTCGTGGTAACGACTTGCGTTGTAGCGGCCACGTGGTAAAGGTATGCGTTGTTACAACCTGCGTTGTAACAACGTACATCCATATCATAGTATGACTCTTATCTTAAAAACGGTACTCAATAAATGTCTTAAATGTTTGTACTGCTACAACGACTTAAGAAATCTCCCTTAATTTTTATATTCTTGGCACAATGTGCATACTTAATGTTAATGGACACAATTGCTATTATCAACATAATTAGAAATATATCAAAGCATGTCTCGATGTAAGTAGTTAAACTGATATATTTTAACGATTCCTATTATAGTTGGAAATAAAAACTTCTTTAGTTTAAAGCCTCGGACAGTACTATATACAGATGGAACCAACGATTCTACAATAAGGAGTCGGAGCCACTATTGTAATTCGGCCATAATATTTATCGAGTTTGATTTATCGCTCAATGTTTCTAACTGTGTCAACTACTTGAGCGGCCTTTGTTACTCATTGCTTCATGAATACTCCGTAGACACCTAATGGGGATAGGCCCAATAGCTATTAACGACAATACTTTAAGTGTCTTAAGGTGTATCTGGGTGTTTAATATCATAACCGACTTTGCTGATATCATTTGACCAATACAATGTGATTAGAGAAGAGACTGTCATTATCAGAACTTAAGAGATCACATCCTATAAATAAAGGCCTTCTATCTGTATGTACATTATGAATGAAAGGTGCCTTATAATAGGGGCAGTAGACATGGTTATAATGAGAAACATAAAAACTAATTAATACATATGTGTGTCAGGTACTTGTGGACCATAAACAGAAACATTCATGGATTACATTATTGCCTGATTCCATGGAATTTCCCGATTCAGTCCATTTACTGCTGTTCCCAAAATAAATATCCAGTAGACTTCACACATCTTTCTGATTTTTTTCTTGGTCTAATCCTGTTCTAGGGCTTATTCGTTCTAGGATATACCAAGTCATTTCTTCTGGTGCGTGATTCAGTTCTGTAAAGTGACAGACCACTGCGCCTTCCGGCCTGGTCACCCCCAAGCTCCTGTGCCCGTGCCTGCTCCCGCAGCCCCAGCCACCCGAGGGCCGCTGAGCCCACACCAGCCTCCCGCAGCCCCAGCCACCCGAGGGCCGCCGAGCCCACACCAGCCTCCCGCAGCCCCAGCCACCCGAGGGCCGCCGAGCCCACACCAGCCTCCCGCAGCCCCAGCCACCCGAGGGCCGCCAAGCCCGCTCCAGCTTTTCCCGCCGCCCTAGCCCGCGGCCCCGCCCCCCCGCCAGCCAATTGGCTCTCGCTCCCGCCTCCCCGCAGACCCTCCCGACCGGCTCCCTTCTTAAGGGGAGCTTGACCAGAACCAGGGAGTGACCACTTCGCCTTCCGGCCTGGTCACCCCCAAGTTCCTGTGCCCGTGCCTGCTCCCGCAGCCCCAGCCACCCGAGGGCCGCCGAGCCCACACCAGCCTCCCGCAGCCCCAGCCACCCGAGGGCCGCCGAGCCCACACCAGCCTCCCGCAGCCCCAGCCACCCGAGGGCCGCCGAGCCCACACCAGCCTCCCGCAGCCCCAGCCACCCGAGGGCCGCCAAGCCTGCTCCAGCTTTTCCCGCCGCCCTAGCCCGCGGCCCCGCCCCCCGCCAGCCGATTGGCTCTCGCTCCCGCCTCCCCGCAGACCCTCCCGACCGGCTCCCTTCCTATGACGTCCCCAGAGCGACCGTGCAGCGGACGCGCGCAGCGGGAGCACCGAATGAGCGCTGAAGGTGCGCCAAAGGTAAGCCTGTCTGCGCCCGTCCGCGCCTGGACCGCGCCCAGTGCCAGGACCCCTGGCCCCCACCGACGGAAGCCGACCCGACGGACCTACAACGCCACCTAACTCAACACACTCAACACCGGCCGGACCCCGGGCTGCTACCGAGCCGCACCAAGACGCACCCACGGACCCTTCAGCTGCCACTCCTGCAAGTTCACCTGCAACCGGACCCACGCCACACCAGCACCCACAAAGCCGAACTCCAGCAGCACCCACCTGAAGTGCATCCTGCTCAACACCCGCTCCGTCCACAGACACGCCGTCGAGCTCTGGAACCTGCTCGACAACACAGCCCCAGATGTCGCCTTCCTCACGGAAACCTGGATGAACGCCTCCTCAGCGCCCGACATCGCCATCGCCATCCCGGACGGCTACAAGATCATCCGGAGGGACCGCGTCAACCAGACAGGAGGAGGCATTGCCATCATCCACAGGAACACCATCCGCATCACGACCGACACCGACGATACCCTCGCACCCGCCGAACACCTGCACTTCCAGATCCACGTCAACCCCAAGACCACCCTCAGAGGCACCCTCATCTACAGACCCCCGGGACCACGCACACAATTCAGCGAAGACATCGCCGACTTCATCAGCCCGCACGCCCTCCCCTCCGCCGACTACATCCTCCTCGGGGACCTCAACTTCCACTTGGAGAACAACAACGACCGCAACACCACCACCCTGCTGGACAACCTCGCCAACCTCGGACTCAAGCAACTGGTGGCCACCCCCACCCACTACGCCGGACACACACTCGACCCGGTCTTCTCTTCCAGCAAGTACATAGCCTTCAGCCACGCCACGGGACTCCACTGGACGGACCACAGCTGCGTCCACTTCAGCTTCAGAAGGACCACGTTCCACCATCACCAGCAACAGGTTCCCCGCAGAAGCTGGAACAAGATCACGAACCCCAGCCAAGCGGCCACCAACCTCACGAAATGGATCAGCGACTGCGCAGACGACCTCGCCCCTCTGAAGACCCCGCCGAGCAGACCCGGCAGCAAGAGGGCACCATGGTTTAACGACGAACTCAAGAGCTCCAAGAAGAACTGCAGAGCACTCGAGAAAACCTGGCGCAGAGACCCAACACCGGACAACATGACTGCCCTCAAGCTCGCCACCCGAAAACACCACCAACTGATCCACGCCACCAAGAAAACCGCATTCAAGGAACGACTGGACAACAACGCACACAACAGCAAAGAACTCTTCAACATCGTGAAAGAGCTCTCCAACCCCAACGCCGGAAACAACGACATCACCCCTTCGCAAGACCTCTGCAACTCCCTCGCCTCCTACTTCTACAACAAGATCGCGGACATACGCAACAGCTTCAGCACTCAACCGACGCACGCCACGACCGAACCACCGCCCCCCACAACCACCCTCCGCGCCTAGACCCCGATCAGCACCGAAGACACCGTCCGCACAATGAACTCCATCCACTCCGGATCTCCGACAGACCCCTGCCCTCACCACGTCTTCAACAAGGCTGAGGCTGTCATCGCACCCCACCTGCGGGACATCATCAACACCTCCTTCGACACCGCTACCTTCCCGGAGAGCTGGAAGCACGCCGAACTCAGCGCCCTACTTAAGAAGCCATCAGCCGACCCCACCGACCTCAAGAACTACCTCCCCATCTCCCTGCTCCCGTTTCCGGCAAAAATCATTGAGAAGACCGTCAACAAGCAACTGGCCGCCTTCCTCGAGACGAACGGCTCCCTCGACCTCTCGCAGTCTGGCTTCCGGGCCAACCACAGCACCGAGACCGCCCTGATCGCAGCCACCGATGACATCCGAGCCCTGCTTGACAACGGAGAAACAGCAGCCCTCATCCTCCTAGACCTCTCCGCGGCCTTCGACACTGTCTGCCACCGTACCCTAGTACAGCGCCTTAGCAACGTCGGAATCCAGGAGAAGGCACTGGAGTGGATCATCTCCTTCCTCGCCGGAAGGACACAGAGAGTCCGCCTCCCCCCGTTCAGATCGGAGGGTACCGAAGTCATCTGCGGCGTTCCTCAAGGCTCCTCGCTCAGCCCAACACTCTTCAACGTCTACATGAGCCCCCTCGCAGCCATCGCACGCCAGCACAACCTCAACATCATCTCCTACGCCGACGACACCCAGCTGATCCTCTCCCTCACCAACGACCCCACCACCGCCAGAGCCAACCTACACGAAGGGATGACAGACGTTGCCAAGTGGATGATGAACAGTCGCCTGAAACTGAACTCAGACAAGACGGAAGTCCTCATCCTGGGATCTTCACCCTCCGCCTGGGACGACTCCTGGTGGCCCTCCGCCCTGGGCAGCGCACCCAAACCCACAGACCACGCACGCAACCTGGGCTTCATCCTGGACTCCTCCCTCTCCATGACCAGACAAGTCAACGCCGTCTCCTCGTCGTGCTTCAACATCCTGCGCATGCTACGTAAGATCTTCCGATGGATCCCCACCAAGACCAGGAAGACGGTCACCCAGGCCCTAGTCACCAGCCGTCTGGACTACGGCAACTCCCTCTACGCCGGAACCACCGCCATACTCCAGAAGAGACTCCAGCGGATCCAGAACACCTCAGCACGACTCATCCTGGACATCCCCCGCCGCAGCCACATCTCCGGACACCTGAGAGACCTGCACTGGTTCCCGGTCAACAAGAGAATCACCTTCCGGCTCCTCACCCACGCACACAAAGCCCTTCACAACCAAGGCCCAGGATACCTCAACAGCCGCCTCAACTTCTACGCTCCCAAACGCCAGCTTCGATCGACCAGCCACGCCCTCGCCGCCGTCCCCCGCATCCGAAGAGCCACCACAGGAGGAAGGTCCTTCTCCTACCTGGCCGCCAAGACTTGGAACTCCCTTCCGACCCACCTCCGCCTGACCCAAGACCACCTCGCCTTCAGGAAGCAGCTCAAGACCTGGCTGTTCGAGCAGTAGCGGACCCCCTCCCCCCAGCGCCTTGAGACCCTCCGGGTGAGTAGTGCGCTATATTTATTTATTTTATTTATTTTGAAAGTTTTATATAGCGCGAACAAGATCTTTGCAGATATCAGAGCACTTTACAGAAGAAGGTTATAGCATGTGAGTACATATCAATTGGGGTGGGGAAGGTACAAGTGGGAGCATAGTTGGACTCAACAGCATATTCAGGTCAGACAGATGCGTTCAGATACAGATACATAATAATGATACAATTAGGAATATATAAGTATAATAATACCACTGTAAGATGCAGACACCCTATCTTCGTCTGGCGTGTAAATATATGTGGTAGCAATCGGTGCATCCAGGTGAGGAAAAAGTGGAATGTGTAGGATACAATTAGGAATATATACCTATAATAGTATCACTGTAGAATGCCGACACCCTATCTTCGTCTGGAGTGTGAATATATGATGTAAATATATGAGGTAACATCGGTGCATTACAGGTAAGGAAGAGTGAAATGTGCAAGATCCAACTGGGAATATAATGCCCCTGTAAATAAAATACCCCTGTGAACATATAATATAATAGCATACGGTATAGCAACATATTATACCACTGTAGAAAGGCAGACACTCAGTCCTGAGGAACGTTAAATTACTGAGAACAAGGTGTAAGTGTAGGTATAGTACTGATAGTATATAAGGGCAGGATACCAGTGCAGACAACAGTTACATGAATCAGAAATCACAGATCAAAGTGACATTAATTAGCAACCAAGAAATATGAGGTAGCAAACTGTGCATTACCAATGTTCAAAATACAGGTAGTAGTGACACTAGAGAGCAATCAAAATATATGAGGTAGCAGTCTGTGAATTACAAATGTTCAAAATACAGGTAGAGATGACCCTAGAGAGCAGCCAGACATATATGAGGTAGCAATCGGTGCAATACAGGAGAGAAGAGTGAGAATGTGTGCAGGTTGCAGAACTGTGTAGAATAGTGCAGAATACAAAAGAAGAATGCGATATATGGGAGAGCAATCGGTGCATAACAGGAGAGGAAAGCGGGGATGGGTGCAGGTTGCGGAAATGTGCAGAATAGTGCAGAATACAGGTTCAAGTATACTGCTGATCGAGTATAAGAGCAGAACACAGATGAAGCCAGTAGTGTACATGAATCAAAAATCAAGATTCGGACATGACATTAGTTAGCCACCAAGGTATCTGAGGTAGTAGTCTGTGCATTACAGGTGTTAAAAATACGGGTAGAAGTATAATACTGCATTGATAGGTATAAGAGGTGCTTTGAACATTACAAGTGTTCAAAATACAGGTAAAGTAAAGTCTGTGGTGGGTGGGATTGGTATAAAAAGGCCAGACCTTAGGTTATGATTAGATGGCCTCCCGAGTAACACATGCAGAAACCAGCGTCTTTTGTAGTAGTCCTTTGTCTGTTGTTGAAGTCCTTTTTAGAGTTGGGTTTCCCTTTCTACTCTAGGGCAGGTCTGGTTAGTCCATCATCTGTGTTAGTTGGTGGGGAGGAGAAGGTACAGCTCCAGTGTTGCAAGGAGGAGAGGAGCGCGTCTTATCTCTATTTTGGTGACCCCTGAGCTCATTGGTATGTAGCCTCATGGTCATCTGGTGGGCAGTGGAGGCGATTTATGGCTCTTCTTTATGGCCCCGCCATTTTAGTTAGTGGAGAGTGCAGGGGCCGCTTTGAACACAGCATTAATTTTGCATGCCAGTACCGCTGTGTTAGATCATTCAGAGCATTCATAGTAGTTATTTGCGTGACTAATACTTCAGGAACTTCAAGAACACCGTGCTCACCATGCTGCAACAGTGTTAATCAGGACAAGCAGCTCCCCCACTCGCCTGTGCAGACACTGCATTTGGGAGCAGTCTAACTTATACTTGTGCGCCAATTATTGGGGGGGGGGTGGCGAAGGGCATCTGACTGAGAGACGCGATGTGAGCAATGATCCACGATCTCACCGAGAGTCTCACGGGGGTAGGGTTGTCCTCGCTCACCTGCACTCGTTCAGACCGCTCTCCCCCCCATCTGCAAGGTTACATCCCCGATCACAGCTCCAAAACATCTCAGGGAGTGGAATGGGGGGGGCGCAGAGCACAGCTTGCAGAGTGGGAGGGGGGGGACACAGAGCTCACCTTGGCAGCAGTGCGCTTGCTTTCTCCGGTGTCGCCGAGTTGTGTAGATTCCGACCCGGGGCCCAGCAGTCAGGCAGGAGCTCAGCGAGCAGGACAGCCCGTGGGGCACCGGGGGTCTCGGCGTTGATTGCAGCTCATCTTGGCAGCAGGGCGCTTTTTCCACCGGTGTTGCCGCGTTGCGTAGAATCCGACCCGGATATATAAATGCCTTGATTGATTGACTGATTGATTGACAGACTAAAGGAGCTGTCATTTTGCCTGTCCTGATGGCGGAGCGATGCTCAGTCAGTCTGACATTCATGACCCTTCATGTCTGACCTACATAACCTTTGTGACAAGGGCATAGGATTAAGTATATAACATTGGTACTTTTACAGTTATTCAGACCTTGAGGTTTAATCGTTTGGTTATTGAAAACCATTGTTGGGCGCTGTATTGCTGTATCACATGATTTACAGTTTAGACATTTATAGGTGCCTGACACTGGTATAACATGAGTGAGTGTCTGTTGAACCAACACCTTTTTTTGAACCATTCTAGATCTGACAATGTGATCCTTTAAAGATTTGTTTCGCCGATATGCGAACATGGGCTTGGGCAATCTAGCTTCTTTAGAAGTATTTACATTTAAAATGTGCCAATTAGCACATATAGTCTGTCTAATTCTTTCATTCAGAACTGAATGTTTGGTGATGAACACCAAACCTGGATCTTTTTTATCCTTGTTGGGTTGCAGAAGGTGCTGCCGATCATAGAAGCGAGCCCGCTTGTATGAGTCGCGCACTATCTTTTTGGGGTATCCTCGTGTGAGGAACTTTGCTTTCATCATCACTGATTTATCGTCATAATCACAAATGCTCATGCAGTTGCGCCTAACACGCAAACATTCTCCAAATGGGACACTGTTTTTCTGAACCGTGGGATGAAAGCTGTCATAATGCAGCAACGTATTTCTAGCTGTGGGCTTAACAAATAAGTCCACAGCAAGAGTGCCATTCTGATCTTTAATAGTGACATCTAAATATTCCACTGCTTTCTCATCAATATGATTGGTAAATTTAATATTCAGATCACATAAATTTATCCATTCAATGAATTGGTGAAGGTTATCTATATTATCTGTCCAAACGAAGAATACGTCGTCTATGTACCGTGACCATTTGGTCACGGATTCATAGAACGGTGCAACTTCATTGAACGCAAACCGGTTCTCAAACTGGGACATATAGATATTTGCAATGGTAGGTGCACACGATGCTCCCATACTAACTCCTTGTTGTTTTTTAAACAATTTACCGTTGAACTCAAATATATTCTCACATAAAACAATCTTGAGGCATTCAAGGATAAATATTGAGGGACATGTTATATTGTATTCGTGCAGAAACCAATGAACAGCTTCTAGTGCTCCCATAATCGGAATATTACTATATAGGGCTTCTATGTCCATTGTAACTAGTAGTTGTGATGTGGCACAAAAGTTGATATTTTCTACTAAATGTATGATATGTCTAGTATCTTTAACATGTCCAGGTGTACGAGAGATGTGTGGACAAAGAATCGCATCTATATATTTAGCCAAAGGTTCAGTTACAGAGCCTACTGTAGTAACTATAGACCTCAAAGGGGGATTTCCAACATTTTTATGAACCTTTGGTATCCCATAGATACTCGCTAACCTGGGATTTTTTACATTTAGATACTCATGCTCTTTTTTACAAATTTCACCATCTCTTAATGCCTTATCTGTCAATTTCTTAATTTTAGTCAACGTTTGGTATGTAGTGTCTCTGGTGATGGGTAAATAAAACCTTTTGTCATCTAGCATTTCTTCCATTTTTTTAATGTAGTTCTCAGTATGGTAAACTACAATTCCTCCACCTTTATCACATGCTTTTACTAATAGTTCTTTGTCAGCTTTAATTTGATTCAAGGCTTTGTATTCCCTTTGTTTCAAATTAAATGGAGTCTTTGGCACATGTTGTGTGATGTTAGTCATTTTGTCAAACACCACTTGTTCGAATATAGCCACCTGAGGTGGAAGTTGGTCTACCATAGGAGTGAACAGTGATTGGGGTTTTAGACCTGAAAGATTAGCTTCTTGGATAACTTCTTCCTGGCCTTGAAAAAAGAATTTTAGCCTGATTTTGCGGAAGAAAGCCTGCAAATCTCTGAATAGGTCAAATTTATTTAAACCGGAATAAGGGGCAAATGTCAATCCTTTTGATAGGACAGAAATAGTGTCCTTAGATAAATTAGATTTACTAAGGTTAAATATGGGTAGGGTATCTAGTTTCGGCAGTATCTGTTGTTCCGTGTTTCCAGGTACTGGTTGTAAGTCATTGGAGCATTCTCCGGGAATTGGTAGTATTCTTGATGTGTGACAGTCTGGAAACGTGGCTGATATTGTGGTCTCCAGTTGCCTTGCCTGATCTGGCGGCGCCCTAAAAAAGACTGTCTATTTTGAAAGCGTGAATTCGCTCTGGGATTTTGATAACCACTGGCATAGTACGTTCCATCACCACTAGAGTCCGATGATCCAGAAAAAGTGTTAACCTTTCTACCATATTTAATTGATTTTTGCAGTCAGTAGTATTATCAGCATTCTTGTAAAAGCTGTCTGATAAATATGGATACGTTGTTTCTTTTCTATAAAATTTAATATCCTTTTGAAGTTTCTCCATTTTTTTATTAATCAGATAATCTGAGTAAGAGTTCAGATCTTTTTCTATGTCATCCAATTTCTTTTTGAGATCTATTATTCCTGAGCTTTTTATTTTTTCTTCTAAGTCTGCAATTTCCTTTGCCAGCTGTTGTGGTACATCTTTAGATGTCTCTACTATCAACATCATTTAATCTCTGGAGCATCGGTTCGATATCATAGACCAACGCTCCAGAAATTCCCTGATGTGAGTGAATAACCCAGGTATATTCCTTACTCTCAAGCCTTGGGGTATTATTCCAGCTTTTAAATATTGCAACATAAAATATCCATGTTGTTCAATGCGTTTCAATTTTTTTCTCAGCTCTAGCAGAATATTTAAGTCCTCATTCTTGTCTTGCCCTGTAGTAGATTCACCAAAGGTGACTGAACTGGCAACCATATTAGCAAATTGTTCATCCGAAAATCCGAATGTGGTTAACTTTGCCATAGCAAAAAACGTCCTAAATAAATATAAAATTATTTAACTAACAAAATTAAAAAAGGGTGATTGGGATTTAGAGTTTGTGACCTGCCACTCCCTATCTAGTCTGTACAACTGTCAAGATATTCCCAATAATTATTTCAACCACAAGTGTGTTTAATTAATGGAACAAACCCCTCACAGACCTGCCGCGCGTAACATGTTTTCGAAAAGATTAGGGGCCCCTGCCTAAAAGGATAAACCCTGGCAAGGAAAAAGTGTTTTTGAAAAAAGCTGAATTAGCATCAGGTTTTATGCATATTTTCACGCATCCTATAGACGCCTATTTTTATCTAATGTAATTCAACTGACACTTTTGTTTCTGATGAAATTTTATTTTATTAAATAGTTTTTCCTTTTTTCTTTTTTGTTTTATAATATTATTTCTGTGCAAATTATTAATTCTTATTCACAATACAAAAATTCAAAATTCAACAGATACAATACTGTTGTCTATGATTATATACAGAAAAATCTCCTTCCATAATTATATACAGAAAAATGTCCTTCAACGCGTTTCGGCAAAGCCTTCCTCAGGAATTCTGTATATATTCTGTGTCAATGATAACTATAAAAAGTAAAAAATAGTGTCAATTAGTTCAATACTGTTTTTATACATTTATCAGCGTCAAATGGATTGTTATCTTTTACATCTATACTTAATATACGTCATGTGTTAAACTCGACAATCAACAGACTATTAGGATGAGGTCTAGTCACTTTCTCCAATTCATATTTATACCATTATTTCACACATCACTAAATACTAACATTCTACATATATAAACATTATATACACATTACATTTCCTATTTACAATACAAAATTCCAACACACCACTTATATTTCTGTACAGCTTATTTTCTATTTACACATGATATATACATTCATTTCCAACAATATGTATAAAATAGGACATTTAATGCTTGCAAAAGAGCCTTGTATTGACATTAAAGCTCTTAAAAGTCGCATCATCTCTATCTCATAGTGTGTATTCAGATTGGTATTTTTAAACCACCAATATTTCATTGGTCCATAACTCAAGTATTATATTGTAAGAGACATAAATTTAAAGAATAATGTTATCCCATTATAACCAGTCTGTAAGTTCCAAAGCTGATTTAGATTATATCCTGTGCTATACATGTCACGGCCAAGCTTCCTCAGGATCAGGATGATGCTTAAAAGGGGTCCACCTCCAGATTGCCCTACACTCTGACTGTATAACAGCACAGAGTATAAAGGAAATCAGGTGAGGGAAAAGGTAGGGAAGGGACTGGAACGGGAAAGGGAGGCTGAAATGAGAAGAAAAAGAGAAAACATAGTGATAAGTACATGAAAAATCTAACTACTCTCAGTAATTTCTCGCTAGAACCCCACCTACCAAATCCGCTAGCTGTAGGCTGTTCTTCTCCCTTCTTGATAGGTATCAGATAATTGCCTCTATACCCTATTAGTGCTTCTGCAATACATAAACAAGAAGAAGCGATCATACAGGCGGTTCAACACCCCATACACCACTAATCAGATCGCTCTATATTCCATGCATACCTTCCAGCCTTCCAAAAACAAAAACAAATATAATCCATCTCCAGGATTGAACCAAAAATAGAATAGAAATGGCCAAAAACAAAACGATGAAGAAGGATTCAGGAGATTAATACAGTCTTGAACACTGTAATCCAATGAAACTGAAGATTGCCAAGTCTCTACAATCCACAGGCTAAATAAAGTCACAACCTTTTCATTCCTGGATAAGGAAGTGTCAATTCCTTTAAAACACAGTCAAAGGAGAAACTGAAGCGCGTCTCAGCCGAGAACACGAGTACTCACATTATCCGGAATGCTCCTCACCGGCAGCTGCCTGTAAAAGGTCAAGGGATTCCGGAAAAGATCGGCACTTTTAGATTCCTGAGCGAAAATGCCAAAGTTCCTTAAAGAAATACAAAAGCGGTATCTCAGCCGAGAACGCGATATTTCTTTATCACTCCAACTCCTTTTTTCTTTTCTTTTTACTAACAACGAAGCTGATCCCAGTAAAGTGCTTGGCAGCCGCCGCACACAAATAACAAACAGCAGAGAAAACACAGCCTCACTCGCACCTCGGCCGAGACACGAGTAATCTCTGCTATCAATCGCTCCTTCTCTTTTCAGAAGCAAATCACTCCAGGCAAAGGCGCTCGGCAGCCGCCGAACACATAAACTCCACGCACTGCAGAACACTGCTGAGCAAGCCACTCAGCCAGGAACGAGTACAATGGTTCCAAGAACTCGGGTCCAGATTTCGAATAACAAATCACGTACAACCTGCCGCGCAATGATGGCGACCCTTATAGATTACCCAACTCCTCCCAGTGACCTAGCATTGTGGGACATGTAGTCACTTAAGCGCATTCGGCCATCGCTATGCCATGCGGAACTTCTATCCATGTAGGCGCTTTAGGCAGGTCATAAGCAGATCATGACAATATGTCCCTCTCCGTAGCGCCTCCTAGCACCAGGCTTCTCCGGATGACGGGCATAGAACCGGCGAATCGCAAGAGGGGCATGGACACCAGAGCTCGGCTCCCATGAATTTGTCTTCTGCAGCATAACCCCTCCAGGACACAAGAAACCACAGGTTCCCCTGCTGATAACGAGAATCCAACATCCGACGCACCTCATATTCCAGGTTCCAATCACGAAGAACCAGAGGTACCGCCTTCCGTCGAGCCGAACGGGCCGGTTTCAGCAGACTGCAATGGAACCGGGTGAATCCATAAAGACACCGGGAGTTTCAGCTTGTACGCCACCGGATTCACGCGGCGTACCACGGTGTAAGGCCCAATGAAACGAGGATGGAAGATACTACGGAAACGAAAGCGAATGTTCTTTGTGGAAAGCCATACCCGATCCCCCACGTTGTACACCGGTCCTTCCCTCCGATGCCGATCCTCCCATTTCTTATATGTATCCTTGGCCTTATCCAAATGTACCTGCACCCTCCTATGAATCTTCAGAAGAGCCTTCACCTAGCCAGCCACCGTGGGATGGTTCAGCACGTCGCTCGGAATCGTCACTGGCAGAGTGTTTGCATTGAAGCCAGAGTTAGCCCGAAATGGTGTCTCACCAGTGGAACAATGCCAAGCATTATTATATAACAGTTCAGCCAGCCATAACAGCGAAACCCATGAGTCCGCCGCTTCATCGGCATAGCAAAGCAGATACTTCTTTAAATTCTGATTTAGCCTCTCCGTCTGCCAATCAGACTGTGGATGGAAACTTGTCGATAGGGCAACAGAGATGTTCAGCGCCTTACACCATGTTCGCCAGAACCTGGCAATGAACTGCGGACCTCTGTCAGAGATGATAACTTGAGGGACCCCGTGAAGACGAACCACCTGGGTCAACAATAACTGTGCAGGTTGAGATGCAGTAGGGAGGTTTTTATAAGGGATGAAATGTCCCATCTTTGTGAAACTGTCCACCACCACCAAGATGGCGTCGCTACCTTTATCCAAAGGCAGACCCAACACATAATCCAAGCTAATGACTTGCCATGGCCTGGAGGGAGTTGGAAGAGGCATAGCAATCCTGACGCTTTCGATTGACCACTTTTCGCTCTTGCACATGTCTCACATTGATTTACCCACAGTTTCACGTCCTTGGCCATGCCTTCCCACCAGAAATGACGTTGTAACGCGTGAACAGTTTTCTGATGGCCCTGATGCCCTGCCACCAATGCGTTATGGCACCAGTTAAAAGCCATTAAACGAAGGGTGTGCACCGGAAGAAACAGTCGGTTTTGCACCATTGGCAAGCCATGTTTGAGAGATTGGTGTATGTTCGCATCAGCCCACTCCTTCCATTGCTGTGGAGGCCGATGTTTAGCCACCACCTCCAAGAACTGTTCCACTTGTATGGAACACAACACCACCTCTGGAAAGAGAATAGATTTTGGATCCGTTTTCTGATGACACCCTGAATCCAGTTGTCTAGATAAAGAGTCAGCGTTCTTGTTCTCCGCTCCCGGACGAAAAAAGATGGTAAACTCATGCTCCGCAAAAGAGAGCATCCAACGCATCTGGCGTTGAGACAGACGTCTTACTGTTTTCAGGTACTGGAGATTACGATGGTCGGAATACACAGTTACCGGATGATGTCCTCCCCAAAGGTAGTGTCTCCACTCCTGGAATGCCTTTTTCACTGCCAAGAGCTCCTTCTCAGCTATTGTGTAATTCGCTTCTGCGGAATTGAGCTTTCTCGATAGAATCGCCACAGGATGCAACTGGCCTGTTTGTTTGTCTCTCTGTGACAACACCGCCCCAATTGCCACGTCGGAGGCATCTGCTTCCACTACAAAGGGCACATCCATTTGGGGTTGCGTTAAAACAGGAGCCATGCTAAAAGCTGTTTTAAGTTGTTCAAAAGCATTCGTGGCTTCAGGTGTCCAAAAAAACAGAGTACCTTTTCACAACAAACGAGTTATTGGAGATGCTAACTGTGAAAAATGGGAAATAAACCTCCTGTAATAATTAGAAAATCCCAGGAAGCACTGGACATCCCTCACATTCTTAGGGATCGGCCACTCCTGAACCGCCTTCACCTTTCTCTCCGCCATTCTGAACCCCTTCGGGTTAAGGATCACTCCCAAAAACTCCTCCTCATACACATCAAGCTCACACTTGCTTAACTTACAGTATAAGCTATTTTCATGTAACCTCTGCAAGATCAAAAGAACATGACTAACATGTTGGGCTGGGGACTCAGAGTATATCAAAAGGTCATCAATATATATGACAACAAAGCGGTCCAGATACTCTTTCATGATGTCATTCAGAAAAAACTGGAATGCCGCCGGGGCATTGTATAGCCCGAACGGCATTACCAGATATTCATAGAGGCCGAAACAAGTCTTAAACGCAGTTTTCCACTCATCACCCGCCCTGATACGGACCAAGTGATAAGCCCCCCTCAGGTCCAGGCGCGTATAAATAGCAGCATCCCGAACCTGATGTAGCAGGACTGGTATGAGTGGAAGCGGGTATCGATTACGGATGGTAACCTTGTTAAGCTGTCTATAATCGATGCACGTACGCAATTCGCCATTAGCTTTTGAAATGAAAAAAAGTGGTGAGGCTGCAGGAGAGCGCGAGGGACGTATGAAACCAATAGAACAAAAGTGTTCCAGATATGTCTTCAAATGAGCTGTTTCCGAAACGGACAAGGCATATACCCTACATGAAGGCACCACTGCCCCATCCACCAAGTCAATCCGGCAGTCATAATCCCTGTGTGGGGGAAGTGTTTCTGCTTTCACCTCACTAAAGACATCATGATAGCCCGTGTATGCCCAAGGCAACTCTACATCTTTTTCCGCCGCAGTAGCAATGGTAAAGGCTTGGGCCAATAAGGACACATGTGATTCCGGAGACTGCAAACAGTGATTCACTGTCATGAATTCCCTCCCCCGTCACACCATCGCCGTTTTCAGCGCGCCGCTACAAGAGCGGACTACAGTTCCCAGAATGCCTAGCAAGACTAGCTTATGCAACACCGGGATTTCAGGTTGCATAACATGGAAGGACCGCCTATTTAGGCGGAAAAGGAAAGGACGCCGTGTCGGATATTCAGACACCTACGCCGACGTACCCTGAAGCAGAGCGCTCCGAGATCTGTAACTGTTTGAGCTATTGAGGATCTTCGGGAGAACGGAGGTAGGAAAGAGCTCCCGCTCTTAGCCCCGTGTCTCTGTTCCTATCCTAATAGCAGGCTTCGGCGCGATAGGGCTCCTTCTGACTCGGACGAGTCAGCGCGGCTCTGATCAGGGTCCAGGGTGGAGGCTGGTAGGAGCGGACGCTCCCAGCCCTGTCCGTGTGTATTATCAAAGCCTGAACAACGGAGGTTGGTGTGAGCCGAAGCTCCCAGCCCCCGTACTTGTGTTTGTCCGGGACATCGCGTGGAGACGCACTCCGGGAGGGGTTTGCGGCGTCTCCGCGGACATAGCGGAAAAGGGGAAGGTCCGATCGAGCGCCTGCTCTCGACCATCTCACTCATTCAGAATACCTTGTCAGGATACTGTAGACGCACACCGGGAGGTGTTTGCCGCGTCGCAGTCCATTGGGCATTGCAACCAGCTTCCAGGGATACAGGTAGAGCGGCTGCTCCCGGTACTCCCACAGGAACGAATGGTAGAGAACCCGGCTGGGCGACTCCCACGTTCGTCAAGACTACTGCCCTACTATTGCGATTAACAACCCCTCACAGCCATCGAACGGCATTGTCGGCCGCTATTTAGCACAGTGCCCTCCGTGGGCGTACATCGGGACCGATGTACATGCGGAGGACGGTGTGAACCACCAGCGCTGTGATTGGGGTAATGTATTTAGGGGCCTATTACGATTGCGGATTTCCCGTATCCACCGGTGCGGCGGAAGCCACCGCCGGCCCGGAGGATGCGGGAAATCCACCGCAGAGCCTTGAAAGACCCACCGCCATATTAGGATGGCTGGTGGGTCTTACTATCTGTCCTCCGCTTTTCCGCCGCGGGCGGAATCCGCCCGCGGCGGAAAAGCATTAACATGGCTGGCGGTGTCTATCAGACACCGTCAGCCATATTAGGATGTCTGCAGAAAGATGACTTTACACGGCGGCATTTCCGCCGTGTAAAGGCATACGGATTTGTGTTTTTGGGGCCCGTTGCGGGCCCCCAGGGGTGAAGGTGGGGGTGGGGGGGTGCACATGGGGGGTACTTTTGCCTGCACAAAGCGGCAGGCACCGCGAGGTGCCTGCCGCTTTGTGCATGCAAATGCACAACTTACATTTTTCTCATTGCGGCGGGTGCAGCTTCAAGCAGCACCCGCTGCAATGATAAAAATACAGGATGTGACCGCCAGGGTGGTGGTCACATCCTAATTAGAACAGAGGGACCGCCGCTGCCCCTGCGGACGGTCCCTCCTTCTCTATGGTGGCGGACAGACTCAGGTCTGTCCGCCATCATAATCGGCCCCTAAGACTGGTGATTCCAGAAAACCATCTGTATTGTTTGCTTCCCTTTACCCTTTACATTAACAATAAATCCTTTGCACTTATCATTTGGTACTGTGTTCTGTGGGTGTCTATCCCCGACCCCGGGAACGCAAGGTCGTTACATTCACACACCCCTCTGACTCAAAATCCACAGACTTTCTCTTCCAATCTATGGAAGGGTTGTGTTGCCACAACCATGGCATACCTAATATCACCTCATATTGAGGAGCCTCAATGATGTTTAACACAATCCTCTCCCTATGATTGTTTACCTCCCCCGGCATAATGAGTTCCAGTGCTCCAGTATGGGCAATAATAGGGCCTGACTTCAATGGAGTGCCATCCACCGCCAGGACTAACTCAGGTTTAACGGTTGGCACTTTCACTAATTCCAATCTATCTACCAGACCTTGGTCGATAAAATTTCCGGTTGCTCCGGAATCGATCATGGGCGATACTGAATGACTGTTATGTCTAGTGTTCAATAGCATGGGTAACACGACATGTGTTTCTGTGTTCTTACATGTGGATATCTCTAAAGAAGGTATCTTCCACTCCAGTGAAGGCTTTTGGTCTACCAGAATGTTCCTACTATCTTGCCGACATACTGGTTTTGTAGTTGCCTTCATAACTGCAACTTGTTTACCGGGAGAAAAGGGATTAGTCTTCTTTGGTCTCATAGTACTTTCCCTGACATAATGCCCCTTTCTACCACAGTACATACAGAGACCCTGAGCACGCCTGTTTTCTCTCTCCGCCTTAGTCAAAGGAGGTCTACCAGCTCCTATCTCCATAGGCTCCGGACCCATATCTTTATTACCTGGACGTCCAGCCAATTCCAACCCACCTCCAGGTCTGTCACCTTTCTTTCGCTCTCCTCCTCTTTCGGACATGCGATGATCTAACCGCAAGGTAAGATTTATTAAATCAGTACAGTTGGTGGGTTGAGGGTCAATCTGTGCCAACACGTCCTTAAGGTCTTCATTCAGACCCTGGTAATATAAGGCCATCCTTTTTTCTTCTGGCCAAGAAGTCTCGCTACTAACCTATTAAAGGTGGTCATGTATGTAAAAAGCTCCTTTCTTCCCTGTCCCATCCCCAGAAGCTCCCTATCTGCACTAAGCATGGTTGCCCGTCTATCAAAAACTCTTTTGAATTCCTTCCTAAAGTCATCCCAGTCTGCCAACAGAGGATCATCATTACGCACCAGCGGTAACGCCCAATTGGCAGCCTCCCCGGTCAAATACGAAATAGCAAAAGCTACTCTGGATAAGTTAGTAGTAAATGATGCCGGTCTACAGGAGAAATGCAATGTTATCTGAATCAGAAAGGTTTGAATCTTGTTAGGGTCACCGGAATACCGTTCCGGACTAGCCAGAGGTATGGGTGGAGATACCGCAACCTGTATTGGTGAACCACTAGCCGTCGCATCAAATGGATTCCTAGATTGTCTATCCAACCATTCCCTTAATGCTGCAGTATCAGCTTGTGATGCTTCTAACTCATGTTGTACCAAGCCTAAAGCATGCAACATGTCTTCCATAGTGGCCATCTTCCAAGCACACCCGACCGAGAGGAAGAGTTTTCTTGGGTACGTGATTCTGTCACGGCCAAGCTTCCTCAGGATCAGGATGATGCTTAAAAGGGGTGCAGCTCCAGATTGCCCTACACTCTGACTGTATAACAACACAGAGTAGAAAGGAAATCAGGTGAGGGAAAAGGTAGGGAAGGGACTGAAACTGTACATGAAAATTCTAACTACTCTCAGTAATTTCTCGCTAGAACCCCACCTACCAAATCCGCTAGCTGTAGGCTGTTCTTCTCCCTTCTTGATAGGTATCAGATAATTGCCTTTATCCCCTATTAGTGCTTCTGCAATACATAAACAAGAAGAAGCGATCATACAGGCGGTTCAACACCCCATACACCACTAATCAGATCACTCTATATTCCATGCATACCTTCCAGCCTTCCCAAAACAAAAACAAATATAATCCATCTCCAGGATTGAACCAAAAATAGAATAGAAATGGCCAAAAACAAAACAATGAAGAAGGATTCAGGAGATTAATACAGTCTTGAACACTGTAATCCAATGAAACTGAAGATTGCCAAGTATCTACAATCCACAGGTAATAATTAGAAAATCCCAGGAAGCACTGGACATCCCTCACATTCTTAGGGATCGGCCACTCCTGAACCGCCTTCACCTTTCTCTCCGCCATTCTGAACCCCTTCGGGTTAAGGATCACTCCCAAAAACTCCTCCTCATACACATCAAGCTCACACTTGCTTAACTTACAGTATAAGCTATTTTCA
This sequence comes from Lissotriton helveticus, assembly GCF_964261635.1. Taxonomy (NCBI): domain Eukaryota; kingdom Metazoa; phylum Chordata; class Amphibia; order Caudata; family Salamandridae; genus Lissotriton; species Lissotriton helveticus. The sequence continues at coordinate 308,362,528 of NC_136073.1, read as the reverse complement.
TGTAACCTCTGCAAGATCAAAAGAACATGACTAACATGTTGGGCTGGGGACTCAGAGTATATCAAAAGGTCATCAATATATATGACAACAAAGCGGTCCAGATACTCTTTCATGATGTCATTCAGAAAAAACTGGAATGTCGCCGGGGCATTGCATAGCCCGAACGGCATTAACAGATATTCATAGAGGCCGAAACAAGTCTTAAAAGCAGTTTTCCACTCATCACCCGCCCTGATACGGACCAAGTGATAAGCCCTCCTCAGGTCCAGGCGCGTATAAATAGCAGCATCCCGAACCTGATCTAGCAGGACTGGTATGAGTGGAAGCTGGTATCGATTATGGATGGTAACCTTGTTAAGCTGTCTATAATCGATGCACGTACGCAATTCCCCATTAGCTTTTGAAATGAAAAAAAGTGGGGAGGCTGCAGGAGAGCGCGAGGGACGTATGAAACCAATAGAACAAAAGTGTTCCAGATATGTCTTCAAATGAGCTGTTTCCGAAACGGACAAGGCATATACCCTACATGAAGGCACCACTGCCCCATCCACCAAGTCAATCCGGCAGTCATAATCCCTGTGTGGGGGAAGTGTTTCTGCTTTCACCTCACTAAAGACCTCATGATAGCCCGTGTATGCCCAAAGCAACTCTACATCTTTTTCCGCCGCAGTAGCAATGGTAAAGGCTTGGGCCAATAAGGACACATGTGATTCCGGAGACTGCAAGGAAAGAAAAGAAACAACCCTGCCCTTGATATATTCAGGACCCAAATCGGATCCAATTGATACTAATGGGGAGGTAAGTCTAGGAATCAGAACTGCACAGAGTATAAGGCAAGTCAATGTACATATGCATCAGGAGAGTTTAGGTTTTTTGATATGTATATTATTTATTGATTTATTTTGATTTTACGTATCAAATTGACAGTGTACAAAAAACTATTTACATTTTTATAAGAAACACATAATATATACATTTTTAGATATTCCTGATAAAAGGTAAGAATAAAAGGAAGAAACAAAGTTTTATACCTGTCAGCAATCCTACCCAGCAAAGTGTTCAACACCATTCATTTAATTCGTAATGTTCATCCCCACATTCATACACACCACTTTCATTCACTAACATAATCCTAATTTAAACAGCAAAACAGATTTCCTAATATATACAACATGGAAATGTATGGTCTATTCCATGGGCTTTAGTAAATATTCAGGAGTTAACGACAGTAAGGGAAATCCTGATGAATATATGGAGATCCTGATGTTTATAAGTCTGTCGTTTTCCTGGATGCGTAAGCCACGAAAGCCGACGCGCGTTTCGGTGTAAGGCCAGATAGCCACACCTTCATCAGGGCTGAGGGTTTTTATTGCTGGGAGAGGGGCAGGTACAAAATCTGGAAATAAAAACAATATCTTAACCTTCCACACAGTATATTGTTTTCAGATCATATACATTGGCATGCCTTCTACTTTCAATGAACATATCTATTGGGGTTTATTACATAAAGTTAAATCATCATATTTAAATAACTGTGCAGTGCTAGATAGCCTAGGGGTGCTCCCAATGTACTACTTTCTATTCAGTAAAGTAAGTATAGAGGCAATTAGATAACCAGGATTAGATGAACCATCATATGTAAATCATGCATTCGTTCTCTCTTACGTATACTGGTGCTACTTCCTTCATACAAACATATGTGCCGTCTAGAGCATATTGTCTGGGCAAGTGCTATTAATGGCCACACCGGGATTACTCGCCAATTAAATTAGTGAGAGGTTTATCTTTTGGACAAAGGTTGCCCAAAACTGAACAATGGATAGAGGGGAGTCTCACACAGTATTTATATCCTATCTAGCAGGATTAAGGGGTTTACTGGGTACAAAGTTAATTATGCGGACATATTACCTATTGTTGTAGGCGTAGGGTCATATCCCAATTGAACCGTACATTAAAATAAGGCACCGTCTGATTTAGTTGGTAGAGTTTCTGGTTTTCCTGAAAGTACAGAGAGCCCTGCATGAATCTGGTACTTGGTTGACAATAAGTTTTCTGCTTTCACCTCACTAAAGACCTCATGATAGCCCGTGTATGCCCAAGGCAACTCTACATCTTTTTCCGCCGCAGTAGCAATGGTAAAGGCTTGGGCCAATAAGGACACATGTGATTCCGGAGACTGCAAACAGTGATTCACTGTCATGAATTCCCTCCCCCGTCACACCATCGCCGTTTTCAGCGCGCCGCTACAAGAGCGGACTACAGTTCCCAGAATGCCTAGCGAGACTAGCTTATGCAACACCGGGATTTCAGGTTGCATAACATGGAAGGACCGCCTATTTAGGCGGAAAAGGAAAGGACGCCGTGTCGGATATTCAGACACCTACGCCGACGTACCCTGAAGCAGAGCGCTCCGAGATCTGGAACTGTTTGAGCTATTGAGGATCTTCGGGAGAACGGAGGTAGGAAAGAGCTCCCGCTCTTAGCCCCGTGTCTCTGTTCCTATCCTAATAGCAGGCTTCGGCGCGATAGGGCTCCTTCTGACTCGGACGAGTCAGCGCGGCTCTGATCAGGGTCCAGGGTGGAGGCTGGTAGGAGCGGACGCTCCCAGCCCTGTCCGTGTGTATTATCAAAGCCTGAACAACGGAGGTTGGTGTGAGCCGAAGCTCCCAGCCCCCGTACTTGTGTTTGTCCGGGACATCGCGTGGAGACGCACTCCGGGAGGGGTTTGCGGCGTCTCCGCGGACATAGCGGAAAAGGGGAAGGTCCGATCGAGCGCCTGCTCTCAACCATCTCACTCATTCAGAATACCTTGTCAGGATACTGTAGACGCACACCGGGAGGTGTTTGCCGCGTCGCAGTCCATTGGGCATTGCAACCAGCTTCCAGGGATACAGGTAGAGCGGCTGCTCCCTGTACTCCCACAGGAACGAATGGTAGAGAACCCGGCTGGGCGACTCCCACGTTCGTCAAGACTACTGCCCTACTATTGCGATTAACAATCCCTCACAGCCATCGAACGTCATTGTCGGGCGCTATTTAGCACAGTGCCCTCCGTTGGCGTACATCGGGACCGATGTACATGCGGAGGACGGTGTGAACCACCAGTGCTGTGATTGGGGTAATGTATTTAGGGGCCTATTACGATTGCGGATTTCCCGCATCCACCGGGCCGGCGGAAGGCACCGCCGGCCCGGAGGATGCGGGAAATCCACCGCGGAGCCTTGAAAGACCCACCGCCATATTAGGATGGCTGGTGGGTCTTACTATCTGTCCTCCGCTTTTCCGCCGCGGGCGGATTCCGCCCGCGCCGGAAAAGCATTAACATGGCTGGCGGTGTCTATCAGACACCGTCAGCCATATTAGGATGTCTGCAGAAAGATGACTTTACACGGCGGCATTTCTGCCGTGTAAAGGCATACGGATTTGTGTTTTTGGGGCCCGTTGCGGGCCCCCAGGGGTGAAGGGGGGGTGGGGGGTGCACATGGGGGGTACTTATGGTACCCCCCTGCATTTGCCTGCACAAAGCGGCAGGCACCGCGAGGTGCCTGCCGCTTTGTGCATGCAAATGCACAACTTACAACCTTTTCGTTCCTGGATAAGGAAGTGTCAATTCCTTTAAAACACAGTCAAAGGAGAAACTGAAGCGCGTCTCAGCCGAGAACGCGAGTACTCACAACATCTGGAATGCTCCTCACCGGTAGCTGCCTGTAAAAGGTCAAGGGATTCCGGAAAAGATCGGCACTTTTAGATTCCTGAGCGAAAATGCCAAAGTTCCTTAAAGAAATACAAAAACGGTATCTCAGCCGAGAACGCGATATTTCTTTATCACTCCAACTCCTTTTTTCTTTTCTTTTTACTAACAACGAAGCCGGGTCCAGTAAAGTGCTTGGCAGCCGCCGCACACAAAGAACAGACTAATTTGCATACAGCCAGGTTCTGAAACTGGGATGGTGCAATGAGCTAAAAATCGGTGTTGGATCTAGCCCTGATCTCTTGACTGGGTGAGAGTATTCTGCTTAATTCAGAGACTCTGTCCATCACCACCCCTTGATGTAAATATTTGTGTCCACCCTAAGCGTGGAAGGGTATACTCAGATGTGAGTCCCTTGCTCATTGCACCATCAGGATTCAAGCAAGCCGGGCCGAAGACGGCTGAAATGCCAGAAACCGGTCCCCGGAAGCTTGTTTCCTTCCCAGTGTAAGAATTGGCTTTTGTAGTCTGGTGTGCCCTGTTCCCATGATGCACTGGGCCAGGGACAGACTAATTTGCATACAGCCAGGTTCTGAAACTGGGATGGTGCAATGAGCTAAAAAACGGTGTTGGATCTAGCCCTCATCTCTTGACTGGGTGAGAGTATTCTGCTTAATTCAGAGACTCTGTCCATCACCACCCCTTGATGTAAATACACAAAGAACAAACAGCAGAGAAAACACAGCCTCACTCGCACCTCGGCCGAGACACGAGTATTCTCTGCTATCAATCGCTCCTTCTCTTTTCAGAAGCAAATCACTCCAGGCAAAGGCGCTCGGCAGCCGCCGAACACATAAACTCCACCCACTGCAGAACACTGCTGAGCAAGCCACTCAGCCAGGAACGAGTACAATGGTTCCAAGAACTCGGGTCCAGATTTCGAATAACAAATCACGTACAACCTGCCGCGCAATGATGGCTACCCTTATAGATTACCCAACTCCTCCCAGTCACCTAGCATTGTGGGACATGTAGTCACTTAAGCGCATTCGGCAGTCGCTATGCCATGCGGAACTTCTATCGATGTAGGCGCTTTAGGCAGGTCATAAGCGGATCATGACAATACACCTGTATATTGTGATGTAGGTTATTTGACTGAGCATTAAACAAGGGTTCTGGGGGAAAAACCTATTGCATTAATGTCATTAGGGATAACCTCAAATAGGCCATATGCTAGTTGTAATTCTCAATTCCAATTACCTGTTTAAGATGACGCAGTAACCGACCTCAGAGTCGGCCTGAGCGTCGACGCGATACAACTGCAATAGATGACTATTCCTCTTCCACCATGGTACGCAGTACTTTTAAAGCCATAATAGGATCTGATCGATAAAGTAAAAAAACTATCCTATTAATGAATAACAGATTCAAATGCCAAAGGCATGTACTTATCATCTAGACCTCCCATGTACATACCTTGATATATGATTATGAATGTGTTCACACCACATGAGTATTGTCCTACAGCAACCGGACTCTTTATTCTCCTGTTGACCTAGGTCCCTTGTTCGAGCTATAAAACATGGCAGATTGCAAAATTAGCTACTAGCGTACTATAAGAAAAGAGTTTTATACTGCTTCCCTAAGAGACAATAATACCTGATAATCTCCAAGGAGATGGCCAGTGGTCCTAGGCTGTATCTGTTTCAAAGTGTGTCTCTTTATAATTGTGAACTTCACCTATAAAAGACATGATTAACATCCGCTATAAGCCTGTATTAATTAACCGTCCTATCCCCTGTAAATGGATTACACACAGAGGAAATCCTGATATGTATCAGGTTAACGTTAGCGGTTCAAGGCGTATAGCCTCACTTCATTGAGCATTTAAATAGACATAACGCATCTTGGATAGTGTGCACGGTCTTATCGGCGGCATACACCTTACGCACGGAGTGTGTTATAGTTCATAACCAGCCTAACTAAACTAGTTCAGAGCATATTGCCTACTAACTCCATGGACATTAAGTCAACAATACTGCTTATATCAGAAGTTTCCCGGGTGCTGAACCACCTAAATCTTAACTTGAAGGCCATGAAACGCCATTCATGCAAGAACAGTGCTTCCTATCTATTGCACTGTTGCATATAACGTGGACCGCTAAGGCGCGTATTATTCTCATGCCGTATTTAAGGCTCTAGTTACTCTAAGCGCTCTAGCTTCAAATCTGATCTTCCTTACTTGATAATTGGCAACAAAGCGTCCCGGAACATGGCGGCGTATCGTCGTCTCGATCTCAACGTACTGATCTGCTCTGCCTTTAAAAAGCTACCGATTATCTCGTGACTATGTAAACTCTTGCGATGTCTTCTAGAGTCATATTGCTGTAGGAAGTGCTGTCTGGCGATAAGGCCAACTGCTCCGCCATCTTACAATGGAGTCTATATCATAGGTAAACAACCTTTACCACGAACTTTTTACAACGCGGTACCTTTACCACGCGGCCGTTACAACGCAAGTCGTTACCACGACTTGCGCTGGAGGGCGCTGTGGGATAAGGAATTGTATACATTTATATTCCAAAGCCTTCCCTACTGTTACGGGGACTGGTGTTGGAATATATAATTATAAAAATCCTAAATCCGCGCCCTCCAATGCAAGTCGTGGTAACGACTTGCGTTGTAGCGGCCACGTGGTAAAGGTATGCGTTGTTACAACCTGCGTTGTAACAACGTACATCCATATCATAGTATGACTCTTATTTTAAAAACGGTACTCAATAAATGTCTTAAATGTTTGTACTGCTACAACGACTTAAGAAATCTCCCTTAATTTTTATATTCTTGGCACAATGTGCATACTTAATGTTAATGGACACAATTGCTATTATCAACATAATTAGAAATATATCAAAGCATGTCTCGATGTAAGTAGTTAAACTGATATATTTTAACGATTCCTATTATAGTTGGAAATAAAAACTTCTTTAGTTTAAAGCCTCGGACAGTACTATATACAGATGGAACCAACGATTCTACAATAAGGAGTCGGAGCCACTATTGTAATTCGGCCATAATATTTATCGAGTTTGATTTATCGCTCAATGTTTCTAACTGTATGAACTACTTGAGCGGCCTTTGTTACTCATTGCTTCATGAATACACCGTAGACACCTAATGGGGATAGGCCCAATAGCTATTACCGACAATACTTTAAGTGTCTTAAGGTGTATCTGGGTGTTTAATATCATAACCGAGTTTGCTGATATCATTTGACCAATACAATGTGATTAGAGAAGAGACTGTCATTATCAGAACTTAAGAGATCACATCCTATAAATAAAGGCCTTCTATCTGTATGTACATTATGAATGAAAGGTGCCTTATAATAGGGGCAGTAGACATGGTTATAATGAGAAACATAAAAACTAATTAATACATATGTGTGTCAGGTACTTGTGGACCATAAACAGAAACATTCATGGATTACATTATTGCCTGATTCCATGGAATTTCCCGATTCAGTCCATTTACTGCTGTTCCCAAAATAAATATCCAGTAGACTTCACGCATCTTTCTGATTTTTTCTTGGTCTAATCCTGTTCTAGGGCTTATTCGTTCTAGGATATACCAAGTCATTTCTTCTGGTGCGTGATTCAGTTCTGTAAAGTGACAGACCACTGCGCCTTCCGGCCTGGTCACCCCCAAGCTCCTGTGCCCGTGCCTGCTCCCGCAGCCCCAGCCACCCGAGGGCCGCCGAGCCCACACCAGCCTCCCGCAGCCCCAGCCACCCGAGGGCCGCCGAGCCCACACCAGCCCCCCGCAGCCCCAGCCACCCGAGGGCCGCCGAGCCCACACCAGCCTCCCGCAGCCCCAGCCACCCAAGGGCCGCCAAGCCCGCTCCAGCTTTTCCCGCCGCCCTAGCCCGCGGCCCCGCCCCCCCGCCAGCCGATTGGCTCTCGCTCCCGCCTCCCCGCAGACCCTCCCGACCGGCTCCCTTCTTAAGGGGAGCCTGACCAGAACCAGGGAGTGACCACTTCGCCTTCCGGCCTGGTCACCCCCAAGTTCCTGTGCCCGTGCCTGCTCCCGCAGCCCCAGCCACCCGAGGGCCGCCGAGCCCACACCAGCCTCCCGCAGCCCCAGCCACCCGAGGGCCGCCGAGCCCACACCAGCCTCCCGCAGCCCCAGCCACCCGAGGGCCACCGAGCCCACACCAGCCTCCCGCAGCCCCAGCCACCCGAGGGCCGCCAAGCCTGCTCCAGCTTTTCCCGCCGCCCTAGCCCGCGGCCCCGCCCCCCGCCAGCCGATTGGCTCTCGCTCCCGCCTCCCCACAGACCCTCCCGACCGGCTCCCTTCCTATGACGTCCCTAGAGCGACCGCGCAGCGGACGCGCGCAGCGGGAGCACCGAATGAGCGCTGAAGGTGCGCCAAAGGTAAGCCTGTCTGCGCCCGTCCGCGCCTGGACTGCGCCCAGTGCCAGGACCCCTGGCCCCCACCGACGGAAGCCGACCCGACGGACCTACAACGCCACCTAACTCAACACACTCAACACCGGCCGGACCCCGGGCTGCTACCGAGCCGCACCAAGACGCACCCACGGACCCTTCAGCTGCCACTCCTGCAAGTTCACCTGCAACCGGACCCACGCCACACCAGCACCCACAAAGCCGAACTCCAGCAGCACCCACCTGAAGTGCATCCTGCTCAACACCCGCTCCGTCCACAGACACGCCGTCGAGCTCTGGAACCTGCTCGACAACACAGCCCCAGACGTCGCCTTCCTCACGGAAACCTGGATGAACGCCTCCTCAGCGCCCGACATCGCCATCGCCATCCCGGACGGCTACAAGATCATCCGGAGGGACCGCGTCAACCAGACAGGAGGAGGCATCGCCATCATCCACAGGAACACCATCCGCATCACGACCGACACCGACGATACCCTCGCACCCGCCGAACACCTGCACTTCCAGATCCACGTCAACCCCAAGACCACCCTCAGAGGCACCCTCATCTACAGACCCCCGGGACCACGCACACAATTCAGCGAAGACATCGCCGACTTCATCAGCCCGCACGCCCTCCCCTCCGCCGACTACATCCTCCTCGGGGACCTCAACTTCCACTTGGAGAACAACAACGACCGCAACACCACCACCCTGCTGGACAACCTCGCCAACCTCGGACTCAAGCAACTGGTGGCCACCCCCACCCACTACGCCGGACACACACTCGACCCGGTCTTCTCTTCCAGCAAGTACATAGCCTTCAGCCACGCCACGGGACTCCACTGGACGGACCACAGCTGCGTCCACTTCAGCTTCAGAAGGACCACGTTCCACCATCACCAGCAACAGGTTCCCCGCAGAAGCTGGAACAAGATCACGAACCCCAGCCAAGCGGCCACCAACCTCACGAAATGGATCAGCGACTGCGCAGACGACCTCGCCCCTCTGAAGACCCCGCCGAGCAGACCCGGCAGCAAGAGGGCACCATGGTTTAACGACGAACTCAAGAGCTCCAAGAAGAACTGCAGAGCACTCGAGAAAACCTGGCGCAGAGACCCAACACCGGACAACATGACTGCCCTCAAGCTCGCCACCCGAAAACACCACCAACTGATCCACGCCACCAAGAAAACCGCATTCAAGGAACGACTGGACAACAACGCACACAACAGCAAAGAACTCTTCAACATCGTGAAAGAGCTCTCCAACCCCAACGCCGGAAACAACGACATCACCCCTTCGCAAGACCTCTGCAACTCCCTCGCCTCCTACTTCTACAACAAGATCGCGGACATACGCAACAGCTTCAGCACTCAACCGACGCAGGCCACGACCGAACCACCGCCCCCCACAACCACCCTCCGCGCCTAGACCCCGATCAGCACCGAAGACACCGTCCGCACAATGAACTCCATCCACTCCGGATCTCCGACAGACCCCTGCCCTCACCACGTCTTCAACAAGGCTGACGCTGTCATCGCACCCCACCTGCGGGACATCATCAACACCTCCTTCGACCCCGTACCTTCCCGGAGAGCTGGAAGCACGCCGAACTCAGCGCCCTACTTAAGAAGCCATCAGCCGACCCCACCGACCTCAAGAACTACCGCCCCATCTCCCTGCTCTTGTTTCCGGCAAAAATCATTGAGAAGACCGTCAACAAGCAACTGGCCGCCTTCCTCGAGACGAACGGCTCCCTCGACCTCTCGCAGTCTGGCTTCCGGGCCAACCACAGCACCGAGACCGCCCTGATCGCAGCCACCGATGACATCCGAGCCCTGCTTGACAACGGAGAAACAGCATCCCTCATCCTCCTAGACCTCTCCGCGGCCTTCGACACTGTCTGCCACCGTACCCTAGTACAGCGTCTCAGCAACGTCGGAATCCAGGAGAAGGCACTGGAGTGGATCATCTCCTTCCTCGCCGGAAGGACACAGAGAGTCCGCCTCCCCCCGTTCAGATCGGAGGGTACCGAAGTCATCTGCGGCGTTCCTCAAGGCTCCTCGCTCAGCCCAACACTCTTCAACGTCTACATGAGCCCCCTCGCAGCCATCGCACGCCAGCACAACCTCAACATCATCTCCTACGCCGACGACACCCAGCTGATCCTCTCCCTCACCAACGACCCCACCACCGCCAGAGCCAACCTACACGAAGGGATGACAGACGTTGCCAAGTGGATGATGAACAGTCACCTGAAACTGAACTCGGACAAGACGGAAGTCCTCATCCTGGGATCTTCACCCTCCGCCTGGGACGACTCCTGGTGGCCCTCCGCCCTGGGCAGCGCACCCAAACCCACAGACCACGCACGCAACCTGGGCTTCATCCTGGACTCCTCCCTCTCCATGACCAGACAAGTCAACGCCGTCTCCTCGTCGTGCTTCAACATCCTGCGCATGCTACGTAAGATCTTCCGATGGATCCCCACCAAGACCAGGAAGACGGTCACCCAGGCCCTAGTCACCAGCCGTCTGGACTACGGCAACTCCCTCTACGCCGGAACCACCGCCATACTCCAGAAGAGACTCCAGCGGATCCAGAACACCTCAGCACGACTCATCCTGGACATCCCCCGCCGCAGCCACATCTCCGGACACCTGAGAGACCTGCACTGGCTCCCGGTCAACAAGAGAATCACCTTCCGGCTCCTCACCCACGCACACAAAGCCCTTCACAACCAAGGCCCAGGATACCTCAACAGCCGCCTCAACTTCTACGCTCCCAAACTCCAGCTTCGATCGACCAGCCACGCCCTCGCCGCCGTCCCCCGCATCCGAAGAGCCACCACAGGAGGAAGGTCCTTCTCCTACCTGGCCGCCAAGACTTGGAACTCCCTTCCGACCCACCTCCGCCTGACCCAAGACCACCTCGCCTTCAGGAAGCAGCTCAAGACCTGGCTGTTCGAGCAGTAGCGGACCCCCTCCCCCCAGCGCCTTGAGACCCTCCGGGTGAGTAGTGCGCTATATTTATTTATTTTATTTATTTTGAAAGTTATATATAGCGCGAACAAGATCTTTGCAGATATCAGAGCGCTTTACAGAAGAAGGTTATAGCATGTGAGTACATATCAATTGGGGTGGGGAAGGTACAAGTGGGAGCATAGTTGGACTCAACAGCATATTCAGGTCAGACAGATGCGTTCAGATACAGATACATAATAATGATACAATTAGGAATATATAAGTATAATAATACCACTGTAAGATGCAGACACCCTATCTTCGTCTGGCGTGTAAATATATGTGGTAGCAATCGGTGCATCCAGGTGAGGAAAAAGTGGAATGTGTAGGATACAATTAGGAATATATACCTATAATAGTATCACTGTAGAATGCCGACACCCTATCTTCGTCTGGAGTGTGAATATATGATGTAAATATATGAGGTAACATCGGTGCATTACAGGTAAGGAAGAGTGAAATGTGCAAGATCCAACTGGGAATATAATGCCCCTGTAAATAAAATACCCCTGTGAACATATAATATAATAGCATACGGTATAGCAACATATTATACCACTGTAGAAAGGCAGACACTCAGTCCTGAGGAACGTTAAATTACTGAGAACAAGGTGTAAGTGTAGGTATAGTACTGATAGTATATAAGGGCAGGATACCAGTGCAGACAACAGTTACATGAATCAGAAATCACAGATCAAAGTGACATTAATTAGCAACCAAGAAATATGAGGTAGCAAACTGTGCATTACCAATGTTCAAAATACAGGTAGTAGTGACACTAGAGAGCAATCAAAATATATGAGGTAGCAGTCTGTGAATTACAAATGTTCAAAATACAGGTAGCGATGACCCTAGAGAGCAGCCAGACATATATGAGGTAGCAATCGGTGCAATACAGGAGAGAAGAGTGAGAATGTGTGCAGGTTGCAGAACTGTGTAGAATAGTGCAGAATACAAAAGAAGAATGCGATATATGGGAGAGCAATCGGTGCATAACAGGAGAGGAAAGCGGGGATGGGTGCAGGTTGCGGAAATGTGCAGAATAGTGCAGAATACAGGTTCAAGTATACTGCTGATCGAGTATAAGAGCAGAACACAGATGAAGCCAGTAGTGTACATGAATCAAAAATCAAGAATCGGACATGACATTAGTTAGCCACCAAGGTATCTGAGGTAGTAGTCTGTGCATTACAGGTGTTAAAAATACGGGTAGAAGTATAATACTGCATTGATAGGTATAAGAGGTGCTTTGAACATTACAAGTGTTCAAAATACAGGTAAAGTAAAGTCTGTGGTGGGTGGGATTGGTATAAAAAGGCCAGATCTTAGGTTATGATTAGATGGCCTCCCGAGTAACACATGCAGAAACCAGCGTCTTTTGTAGTAGTCCTTTGTCTGTTGTTGAAGTCCTTTAGAGAGTTGGGTTTCCCTTTCTACTCTAGGGCAGGTCTGGTTAGTCCATCATCTGTGTTAGTTGGTGGGGAGGAGAAGGTACAGCTCCAGTGTTGCAAGGAGGAGAGGAGCGCGTCTTATCTCTATTTTGGTGACCCCTGAGCTCATTGGTATGTAGCCTCATGGTCATCTGGTGGGCAGTGGAGGCGATTTATGGCTCTTCTTTATGGCCCCGCCATTTTAGTTAGTGGAGAGTGCAGGGGCCGCTTTGAACACAGCATTAATTTTGCATGCCAGTACCGCTGTGTTAGATCATTCAGAGCATTCATAGTAGTTATTTGCGTGACTAATACTTCAGGAACTTCAAGAACACCGTGCTCACCATGCTGCAACAGTGTTAATCAGGACAAGCAGCTCCCCCACTCGCCTGTGCAGACACTGCATTTGGGAGCAGTCTAACTTATACTTGTGCGCCAATTATTGGGGGGGGGTGGCGAAGGGCATCTGACTGAGAGACACGATGTGAGCAATGATCCACGATCTCACCGAGAGTCTCACGGGGGTAGGGTTGTCCTCGCTCACCTGCACTCGTTCAGACCGCTCTCCCCCCCATCTGCAAGGTTACATCCCCGATCACAGCTCCAAAACATCTCAGGGAGTGGAGTGGGGGGGGGGCGCAGAGCACAGCTTGCAGAGTGGGAGGGGGGGGACACAGAGCTCACCTTGGCAGCAGTGCGCTTGCTTTCTCCGGTGTCGCCGAGTTGTGTAGATTCCGACCCGGGGCCCAGCAGTCAGGCAGGAGCTCAGCGAGCAGGACAGCCCGTGTGGCACCGGGGGTCTCGGCGTTGATTGCAGCTCATCTTGGCAGCAGGGCGCTTTTTCCACCGGTGTTGCCGCGTTGCGTAGAATCCGACCCGGATATATAAATGCCTTGATTGATTGACTGATTGATTGACAGACTAAAGGAGCTGTCATTTTGCCTGTCCTGATGGCGGAGCGATGCTCAGTCAGTCTGACATTCATGACCCTTCATGTCTGACCTACATAACCTTTGTGACAAGGGCATAGGATTAAGTATATAACATTGGTACTTTTACAGTTATTCAGATCTTGAGGTTTAATCGTTTGGTTATTGAAAACCATTGTCGGGCCCTGTATTGCTGTATCACATGATTTACAGTTTAGACATTTATAGGTGCCTGACACTGGTATAACATGAGTGATTGTCTGTTGAACCAACACCTTTTTTTGAACCATTCTAGATCTGACAATGTGATCCTTTAAAGATTTGTTTCGCCGATATGCGAACATGGGCTTGGGCAATCTAGCTTCTTTAGATGTATTTACATTTAAAATGTGCCAATTAGCACATATAGTCTGTCTAATTCTTTCATTCAGAACTGAATGTTTGGTGATGAACACCAAACCTGGATCTTTTTTATCCTTGTTGGGTTGCAGAAGGTGCTGCCGATCATAGAAGCGAGCCCGCTTGTATGAGTCGCGCACTATCTTTTTGGGGTATCCTCGTGTGAGGAACTTTGCTTTCATCATCACTGATTTATCGTCATAATCACAAATGCTCATGCAGTTGCGCCTAACACGCAAAAATTCTCCAAATGGGACACTGTTTTTCTGAACCGTGGGATGAAAGCTGTCATAATGCAGCAACGTATTTCTAGCTGTGGGCTTAACAAATAAGTCCACAGCAAGAGTGCCATTCTGATCTTTAATAGTGACATCTAAATATTCCACTGCTTTCTCATCAATATGATTGGTAAATTTATTATTCAGATCACATAAATGTATCCATTCAATGAATTGGTGAAGGTTATCTATATTATCTGTCCAAACGAAGAATACGTCATCTATGTACCGTGACCATTTGGTCACGGATTCATAGAACGGTGCAACTTCATTGAACGCAAACCGGTTCTCAAACTGGGACATATAGATATTTGCAATGGTAGGTGCACACGATGCTCCCATACTAACTCCTTGTTGTTTTTTAAACAATTTACCGTTGAACTCAAATATATTCTCACATAAAACAATCTTGAGGCATTCAAGGATAAATATTGAGGGACATGTTATATTGTATTCGTGCAGAAACCAATGAACAGCTTCTAGTGCTCCCATAATCGGAATATTACTATATAGGGCTTCTATGTCCATTGTAACTAGTAGTTGTGATGTGGCACAAAAGTTGATATTTTCTACTAAATTTATGATATGTCTAGTATCTTTAACATGTCCAGGTGTACGAGAGATGAGTGGACAAAGAATTGCATCTATATATTTAGCCAAAGGTTCAGTTACAGAGCCTACTGTAGTAACTATAGACCTCAAAGGGGGATTTCCAACATTTTTATGAACCTTTGGTATCCCATAGATACTCGCTAACCTGGGATTTTTTACATTTAGATACTCATGCTCTTTTTTACAAATTTCACCATCTCTTAATGCCTTATCTGTCAATTTCTTAATTTTAGTCAACGTTTGGTATGTAGTGTCTCTGGTGATGGGTAAATAAAACCTTTTGTCATCTAGCATTTCTTCCATTTTTTTAATGTAGTTCTCAGTATGGTAAACTACAATTCCTCCACCTTTATCACATGCTTTTACTAATAGTTCTTTGTCAGCTTTAATTTGATTCAAGACTTTGTATTCCCTTTGTTTCAAATTAAATGGAGTCTTTGGCACATGTTGTGTGATGTTAGTCATTTTGTCAAACACCACTTGTTCGAATATAGCCACCTGAGGTGGAAGTTGGTCTACCATAGGAGTGAACAGTGATTGGGGTTTTAGACCTGAAAGATTAGCTTCTTGGATAACTTCTTCCTGGCCTTGAAAAAAGAATTTTAGCCTGATTTTGCGGAAGAAAGCCTGCAAATCTCTGAATAGGTCAAATTTATTTAAACCGGAATAAGGGGCAAATGTCAATCCTTTTGATAGGACAGAAATAGTGTCCTTAGATAAATTAGATTTACTAAGGTTAAATATGGGTAGGGTATCTAGTTTCGCCAGTATCTGTTGTTCCGTGTTTCCAGGTACTGGTTGTAAGTCATTGGAGCATTCTCCGGGAATTGGTAGTATTCTTGATGTGTGACAGTCTGGAAACGTGGCTGATATTGTGGTCTCCAGTTGCCTTGCCTGATCTGGCGGCGCCCTAAAAAAGACTGTCTATTTTGAAAGCGTGAATTCGCTCTGGGATTTTGATAACCACTGTCATAGTACGTTCCATCACCACTAGAGTCCGATGATCCAGAAAAAGTGTTAACCTTTCTACCATATTTAATTGATTTTTGCAGTCAGTTGTATTATCAGCATTCTTGTAAAAGCTGTCCGATAAATATGGATACGTTGTTTCTTTTCTATAAAATTTAATATCCTTTTGAAGTTTCTCCATTTTTTTATTAATCAGATAATCTGAGTAAGAGTTCAGATCTTTTTCTATGTCATCCAATTTCTTTTTGAGATCTATTATTCCTGAGCTTTTTATTTTTTCTTCTAAGTCTGCAATTTCCTTTGCCAGCTGTTGTGGTACATCTTTAGATGTCTCTACTATCAACATCATTTAATCTCTGGAGCATCGGTTCGATATCATAGACCAACGCTCCAGAAATTCCCTGATGTGAGTGAATAACCCAGGTATATTCCTTACTCTCAAGCCTTGGGGTATTATTCCAGCTTTTAAATATTGCAACATAAAATATCCATGTTGTTCAATGCGTTTCAATTTTTTTCTCAGCTCTAGCAGAATATTTAAGTCCTCATTCTTGTCTTGCCCTGTAGTAGATTCACCAAAGGTGACTGAACTGGCAACCATATTAGCAAATTGTTCATCCGAAAATCCGAATGTGGTTAACTTTGCCATAGCAAAAAACATCCTAAATAAATATAAAATTATTTAACTAACAAAATTAAAAAAGGGTGATTGGGATTTAGAGTTTGTGACCTGCCACTCCCTATCTAGTCTGTACAACTGTCAAGATATTCCCAATAATTATTTCAACCACAAGTGTGTTTAACCCCTTCGCTGCTAGGCCTTTTCCCCCTCCTGTGCTAAGGCTTTTTTTGGTGTTTTGGGGTAGTGCGCGCTTAGGCCCTTGTAACTTTTTGACCACATAAGGGATCCGCGCCAAATTTGCGTCCTTTTCTTCCAACATCATGGGGATTCTAAAGGCGCCCAGGGTTTGTGGATTCCCTTGGAGGGGTCCCAGAAATTAACCAAAATATAGTGTTTTTTTTGTTTTTTTCAGAAAAATGGGAAAAACGGGCTGCAAATGAAAGCCTCTGGCTTTTTCCCTGAATATGGTATCAAAAAAGGGTTTGTGGGGCTGAATTCTCCATTTTCTCAGCTTTTAGGGAATGACAGTGTTTTGTCAGAGAACCGAAATTTTTCACTCAGTTTTGGCATTTTTCTGGGACATAGCCTATTTTTGCTATTTTTAGAGCTTTCCACCTCCTTCCAGTTAATGGTAGAAATGAGTTTGAAAGCAATAATGGATCCTGGAAAGCTTTACATTTCCGAAAAATAGACAAAATTCTGAATTCAGAAAGGGGTCATTTGTCTAAATCCATGAAGGGTTCGTTATAGAAACTAACAGTTAGATATTGGAATATTTGAAAATTTGTTGAAAACAACGGCCTTTTGTCTCAACGTTTTCACCTATAACTTTCTCTAATTTTGACAGCTCTTGGAAAGCAATATACCGTTACATCCGTTAGACCTTCCTGGTTGTGGGGATATATGGGACTTGTAGTTTCACCAAGAACCCGACGAACCCAGATCCAAAAACTGAGCAGCAACTTGCAATGGTTTTTTTTCATTTACTGGGTATAGTGCACTTTGTCTTGGAAAATGTACACATGGAATAATCTGCATGAAAGACACCTATGTATGTATGAATTGGGTACAAATTATAGAGTTCAGAAACAGTATATAATTGCACATTTTCAAAGTTGGGAATACTCATACTAGCATGAGAATTATTGGTCATTTTTCATAAAGTTTTTTTTTCTACACAATATCTTTCATTCAAAGGGAGAAATGCAAGAAAGCTCAATTGGTAATAACAGTTGATTTACAAATCTGAATTACCCCAAGTGTCCCGATAAAAACGGTACCTCACTTGTGTGGGTCGGCCTTGTGCCTGCGACAGGAAACGGCGCAAAATGCAACGTGGTCACACCTAAATTTTGCAGTTACAAATTGACCCTTTTTTGGCAAAGTGCCTACCTGTAGTTTTTGCACCCTAGTTCTTCCGGCACCTAGGGAAACCTAGCAAACCTACACATTTTTGAAAAGTAGACACCCAGGGGAATTCAGGATGGGATGACTCGACTGCCTACCACCAGGTTTTGTTACCCAGAATCCCTTGCAAAGCTCAGATTTTGAAAAAAAAAACACATTTTCCTCACATTTCTGTGGTGGAAAGTTCTGGAATCTGCGTGGATCAACAAATTTCCACCCACCCAGCGTGCCCCCAGGTCTCCCGAAAAAAATGGTACCTCACTTGTGTGGGTCGGCCTTGTGCCTACCACGGGAAACGGCACAAAATGCAACGTGGTCGCTCCTCAATTTCCCAGTGAAATCTTAAGCTCTTTGGACAAAGAGACTACCTTTTGTTTTTGAGCCGTAGCTCAACCAGCACCTAGGGAAACCTAGCAAACCTATACATTTTTGAAAACTAGACACCCAGGGCAATTCAGGATGGGGTGACTCGTCTGCCTACCCCCAGGTTTTGTTACCCAGAATCCCTTGCAAACATAAATATTTGACCAAAAAAACACATTTTCCTCACATTTCTGTGGTGGAAAGTTCTGGAATCTGCGTGGATCAACAAATTTGCACCCACCCAGCGTGCCCCTAGGTCTCCCGAAAAAAATGGTACCTCACTTGCGTGGGTAGGCATAGTGGCTGCGACATGAAACCGCGCAAAACGCAGCATGGTCGCATCTCAATTTCCCAGTGAAATTTAGCACGATTCGGACAAAAAGACTACCTTTTGTTTTTGCGCCGTAGCTCTGCCAGCACCTAGGGAAACCTAGCAACCCTATACATTTTTGAAAACTAGACAACCAGGGCAATTCAGGATGGGGTGACTCGTCTGCCTACCCCCAGGTTTTGTTACCCAGAATCCCTTTCAAACAAAAAAATTTGACCAAAAAAACACATTTTCCTCACATTTCTGTGGGGGAAAGTTCTGGAATCTGCGTGGATCAACAAATTTCTACCCACCCAGCGTGCCCCCAGGTCTCCCGAAAAAAATGGTACCCCACTTGCGTGGGTAGGCATAGTGGCTGCGACATGAAACAGCGCAAAACGCAGCATGGTCGCACCTCAATTTCCCAGTGAAATTTAGCACGATTCAGACAAAAAGACTACCTTTTGTTTTTGCGCCGTAGCTCTGCCAGCACCTAGGGAAACCTAGCAAACCTATACATTTCTGAAAACTAGACACCCAGGGCAATTCAGGATGGGGTGACTCGTCTGCCTACCCCCAGGTTTTGTCACCCAGAATCCCTTTCAAACAAAACAATTTAACCAAAAAAACACATTTTCCTCACATTTCTGTGGTGGAAAGTTCTGGAATCTGCGTGGATCAACAAATTTCCATCCACCCAGTGTGCCCCCAGGTCTCCCGAAAAAAATGGTACCTCACTTGCGTGGGTAGGCATAGTGGCTGCGACATGAAACAGCGCAAAACGCAGCATGGTCGCACCTCAATTTCCCAGTGAAATTTTGCACGATTCGGACAAAAAGACTACCTTTTGTTTTTGCGCCGTAGCTCTGCCAGCACCTAGGGAAACCTAGCAAACCTATACATTTCTGAAAACTAGACACCCAGGGCAATTCAGGATGGGGTGACTCGTCTGCCTACCCCCAGGTTTTGTTACCCAGAATCCCTTTCAAACAAAAAAATTTGACCAAAAAACCACATTTTCCTCACATTTCTGTGGGGGAAAGTTCTGGAATCTGCGTGGATCAACAAATTTCCATCCACCCAGTGTGCCCCCAGGTCTCCCGAAAAAAATGGTACCTCACTTGCGTGGGTAGGCATAGTGGCTGCAACATGAAACAGCGCAAAACGCAGCATGGTCGCACCTCAATTTCCCAGTGAAATTTTGCACGATTCGGACAAAAAGACTACCTTTTGTTTTTGCGCCGTAGCTCTGCCAGCACCTAGGGAAACCTAGCAAACCTATACATTTCTGAAAACTAGACACCCAGGGCAATTCAGGATGGGGTGACTCGTCTGCCTACCCCCAGGTTTTGTTACCCAGAATCCCTTTCAAACAAAAAAATTTGACCAAAAAACCACATTTTCCTCACATTTCTGTGGGGGAAAGTTCTGGAATCTGCGTGGATCAACAAATTTCCATCCACCCAGTGTGCCCCCAGGTCTCCCGAAAAAAATGGTACCTCACTTGCGTGGGTAGGCATAGTGGCTGCAACATGAAACAGCGCAAAACGCAGCATGGTCGCACCTCAATTTCCCAGTGAAATTTTGCACGATTCGGACAAAAAGACTACCTTTTGTTTTTGCGCCGTAGCTCTGCCAGCACCTAGGGAAACCTAGCAAACCTATACATTTCTGAAAACTAGACACCCAGGGCAATTCAGGATGGGGTGACTCGTCTGCCTACCCCCAGGTTTTGTTACCCAGAATCCCTTTCAAACAAAAAAATTTGACCAAAAAAACACATTTTCCTCACATTTCTGTGGTGGAAAGTTCTGGAATCTGCGTGGATCATCAAATTTCCATGCACCCAGTGTGCCCCCAGGTCTCCCGAAAAAAATGGTACCTCACTTGCGTGGGTAGGCATAGTGGCTGCGACATGAAACAGCGCAAAACGCAGCATGGTCGCACCTCAATTTCCCAGTGAAATTTAGCACGATTCGGACAAAAAGACTACCTTTTGTTTTTACGCCGTAGCTCTGCCAGCACCTAGGGAAACCTAGCAAACCTATACATTTCTGAAAACTAGACACCCAGGGCAATTCAGGATGGGGTGACTCGTCTGCCTACCCCCAGGTTTTGTTACCCAGAATCCCTTTCAAACATAAAAATGTGACCAAAAAAACACATTTTCCTCACATTTCTGTGGTGGAAAGTTCTGGAATCTGCGTGGATCAACAAATTTCCACCCACCCAGCGTGCCCCCAGGTCTCCCGAAAAAAATGGTACCTCACTTGCGTGGGTAGGCATAGTGGCTGCGACATGAAACAGCGCAAAACGCAGCATGGTCGCACCTCAATTTCCCAGTGAAATTTTGCACTATTCGGACAAAAAGACTACCTTTTGTTTTTGCGCCGTAGCTCTGCCAGCACCTAAGGAAACCTAGCAAACCTATACATTTTTGAAAACTAGACACCCAGGGCAATTCAGGATGGGGTGACTCGTCTGCCTACCCCCAGGTTTTGTTACCCAGAATCCCTTTCAAACAAAGAAATTTGACCAAAAAACCACATTTTCCTCACATTTCTGTGGGGGAAAGTTCTGGAATCTGCGTGGATCAACAAATTTCCATCCACCCAGTGTGCCCCCAGGTCTCCCGAAAAAAATGGTACCTCACTTGCGTGGGTAGGCATAGTGGCTGCAACATGAAACAGCGCAAAACGCAGCATGGTCGCACCTCAATTTCCCAGTGAAATTTTGCACGATTCGGACAAAAAGACTACCTTTTGTTTTTGCGCCGTAGCTCTGCCAGCACCTAGGGAAACCTAGCAAACCTATACATTTCTGAAAACTAGACACCCAGGGCAATTCAGGATGGGGTGACTCGTCTGCCTACCCCCAGGTTTTGTTACCCAGAATCCCTTTCAAACAAAAAAATTTGACCAAAAAAACACATTTTCCTCACATTTCTGTGGTGGAAAGTTCTGGAATCTGCGTGGATCATCAAATTTCCATGCACCCAGTGTGCCCCCAGGTCTCCCGAAAAAAATGGTACCTCACTTGCGTGGGTAGGCATAGTGGCTGCGACATGAAACAGCGCAAAACGCAGCATGGTCGCACCTCAATTTCCCAGTGAAATTTAGCACGATTCGGACAAAAAGACTACCTTTTGTTTTTACGCCGTAGCTCTGCCAGCACCTAGGGAAACCTAGCAAACCTATACATTTCTGAAAACTAGACACCCAGGGCAATTCAGGATGGGGTGACTCGTCTGCCTACCCCCAGGTTTTGTTACCCAGAATCCCTTACAAACATAAAAATGTGACCAAAAAAACACATTTTCCTCACATTTCTGTGGTGGAAAGTTCTGGAATCTGCGTGGATCAACAAATTTCCACCCACCCAGCGTGCCCCCAGGTCTCCCGAAAAAAATGGTACCTCACTTGCGTGGGTAGGCATAGTGGCTGCGACATGAAACAGCGCAAAACGCAGCATGGTCGCACCTCAATTTCCCAGTGAAATTTTGCACTATTCGGACAAAAAGACTACCTTTTGTTTTTGCGCCGTAGCTCTGCCAGCACCTAAGGAAACCTAGCAAACCTATACATTTTTGAAAACTAGACACCCAGGGCAATTCAGGATGGGGTGACTCGTCTGCCTACCCCCAGGTTTTGTTACCCAGAATCCCTTGAAAACATAAATATTTGTCCAAAAAAACACATTTTCCTCACATTTCTGTGGTGGAAAGTTCTGGAATCTGCGTGGATCAACAAATTTCCACTCACCCAGCGTGCCCCCAGGTCTCCCGAAAAAAATTGTACCTCACTTGCGTGGGTAGGCATAGTGGCTGCGACATAAAACAGCGCAAAACGCAGCATGGTCGCACCTCAATTTCCCAGTGAAATTTAGCACGATTCGGACAAAAAGACTACCTTTTGTTTTTGCGCCGTAGCTCTGCCAGCACCTAGGGAAAACTAGCAAACCTATACATTTCTGAAAACTAGACACCCAGGGCAATTCAGGATGGGGTGACTCGTCTGCCTACCCCCAGGTTTTGTTACCCAGAATCCCTTACAAACATAAAAATGTGACCAAAAAAACACATTTTCCTCACATTTCTGTGGTGGAAAGTTCTGGAATCTGCGTGGATCAACAAATTTCCACCCACCCAGCGTGCCCCCAGGTCTCCCGAAAAAAATGGTACCTCACTTGCGTGGGTAGGCATAGTGGCTGCGACATGAAACAGCGCAAAACGCAGCATGGTCGCACCTCAATTTCCCAGTGAAATTTTGCACGATTCGGACAAAAAGACTACCTTTTGTTTTTGCGCCGTAGCTCTGCCAGCACCTAAGGAAACCTAGCAAACCTATACATTTTTGAAAACTAGACACCCAGGGGAATTCAGGATGGGGTGACTCGTCTGCCTACCCCCAGGTTTTGTTACCCAGAATCCCTTGAAAACATAAATATTTGACCAAAAAAACACATTTTCCTCACATTTCTGTGGTGGAAAGTTCTGGAATCTGCGTGGATCAACAAATTTCCACTCACCCAGCGTGCCCCCAGGTCTCCCGAAAAAAACGGTACCTCACTTGCGTGGGTAGACATAGTGGCTGAAACAGGAAACGGTTCAAATCGTACCGTGGTGAATTTACATTACCTTATTGCAAAACTACCTTGATTTTGGGGGGGGGGATCTGAATTTGTGGCCCGGGGCTCGGTGGTATTCTTTGCAAAGTAGCAAACCTAAACAGTTCTGAAAACTAGACACCCGGGGGAGTCCAGGGAGGTATGGCATGCATGGGTCCCCCAATGTTTTCCTACCCAGAACTCTCTGCAAACCTTAAAATTAGGTAAAAATTGCACTTTTCCAAACTTTTTGGCGTGGGATCGCCGTGCCGGCAAAAAAGTCGTACCACCCTGCGTTCCCCTTGTTCTACCGAGTAAAAGGATACCTCACTTGTGTGGGTGCCCCAAAGCAGAACACCCCAAAAATGAATTTTGAAAAAAGTAGTTTTTACTCATATTTACGTTTTACAAATTAAGCACCCCAGCCTAAGTCACTTGCCTTTGGCCCACCCACACAAGTGAGGTATCATTTTACTCGGGAGAACAAGGGAAACGCTGGGTGGTAGGACATTTGTTCCGGCAGCGAGATCCCACCCAAAAAAGTATGGAAAAGTTGGTTTTTGGACCAAAATTTCAGGTTTGCAGGGGTTTCTGGGTAGGAAAACATTGGGGGACCCACGCATGCCATACCACCCTGGACTCCCCCGGGTGTCTAGTTCTCAGAACTGTTTGGGTTTGGTAGTTTCCAAAGATGCCTGCCAAGCCCCGGGCCAAAAGCTCAGGTGACCCCCTCAAAAAATAAGATTATTTGGCTAAAGGTAATGTTTTCGTCTCCACAGTATGAATTGGGCCTTTTCCTAAAGCAGCCGCTATGCCTACCCACGCAAGTGAGGTACCATTTTTATCGGGAGACCTTGGGGAACGCTGGGTGGGAGGTAATTTGTGTGAGCCCAGTGATGCCACGCTTTCCCACACTAAAACGTGTGAAAAAAAAAGATTTTTTCCAAGCAAAAAATGAGGTTTGCAAGGGATTCTGGGTAAAGGAACGTTGGAGGATCCACGCAAGCCATACCTCCTTGGAAGCCCCCGGGTGTCTACTTTTCAGAAATGTGTGGGTTTGGTAGGTTTCCCTAGATGGCTGTCTCGCACGGGGCCAAAAACCCGGGTAACCCCTCTTGCAAAAGCTGGTGGACATGAATTCTCCAGCTTTTGCAAGAGGGGTTACCTGGGTTTCTGGCCCCGTGCGAGACAGCCATCTAGGGAAACCTACCAAACCCACACATTTCTGAAAAGTAGACACCCGGGGGAGTCCAGGGAGGTATGGCATGCGTGGGTCCCCCAATGTTTTCCTACCCAGAACTCCTTGAAAACATAAAAATGTGACCAAAAAAACACATTTTCCTCACATTTCTGTGGTGGAAAGTTCTGGAATCTGCGTGGATCAACAAATTTCCACCCACCCAGCGTGCCACCAGGTCTCCCGAAAAAAACGGTACCTCACTTGCGTGGGTAGGCATAGTGGCTGCAACAGGAAACGGTTCAAATCGTACGGTGGTGAATTTACATTACCTTATTGCAAAACTACCTTGATTTTGGGGGGGGGGGATCTGAATTTGTGGCCCGGGGCTCGGTGGTATTCTTTGCAAAGTAGCAAACCCAAACAGTTCTGAAAACTAGACACCCGGGGGAGTCCAGGGAGGTATGGCATGCATGGGTCCCCCAATGTTTTCGTACCCAGAACTCTCTGCAAACCTTAAAATTAGGTAAAAATTGCACTTTTCCAAACTTTTTGGCGTGGGATCGCCGTGCCGGCAAAAAAGTCGTACCACCCTGCGTTCCCCTTGTTCTCCCGAGTAAAAGGATACCTCACTTGTGTGGGTGCCCCAAAGTAGAACACCCCAAAAATGAATTTTGAAAAAGGTAGTTTTTACTCATATTTACGTTTTACAAATTAAGCACCCCAGCCTAAGTCACTTGCCTTTGGCCCACCCACACAAGTGAGGTATCATTTTACTCGGGAGAACAAGGGAAACGCTGGGTGGTAGGACATTTGTTCCGGCAGCGAGATCCCACCCAAAAAAGTATGGAAAAGTTGGTTTTTGGACCAAAATTTCAGGTTTGCAGGGGTTTCTGGGTAGGAAAACATTGGGGGACCCACGCATGCCATACCACCCTGGACTCCCCCGGGTGTCTAGTTCTCAGAACTGTTTGGGTTTGGTAGTTTCCAAAGATGCCTGCCAAGCCCCGGGCCAAAAGCTCAGGTGACCCCCTCAAAAAATAAGATTATTTGGCTAAAGGTAATGTTTTTGTCTCCACAGTATGAATTGGGCCTTTTCCTAAAGCAGCCGCTATGCCTACCCACGCAAGTGAGGTACCATTTTTATCGGGAGACCTTGGGGAACGCTGGGTGGGAGGTAATTTGTGTGAGCCCAGTGATGCCACGCTTTCCCACACTTAAACGTGTGAAAAAAATGATTATTTCCAAGCAAAAAATGAGGTTTGCAAGGGATTCTGGGTAAAGGAACGTTGGAGGATCCACGCAAGCCATACCTCCTTGGAAGCCCCCGGGTGTCTACTTTTCAGAAATGTGTGGGTTTGGTAGGTTTCCCTAGATGGCTGTCTCGCACGGGGCCAAAAACCCGGGTAACCCCTCTTGCAAAAGCTGGTGGACATGAATTCTCCAGCTTTTGCAAGAGGGGTTACCTGGGTTTCTGGCCCCGTGCGAGACAGCCATCTAGGGAAACCTACCAAACCCACACATTTCTGAAAAGTAGACACCCGGGGGAGTCCAGGGAGGTATGGCATGCGTGGGTCCCCCAATGTTTTCCTACCCAGAACTCCTTGCAAACCTTAATTAGGTAAAAATAGCACTTTTACAAAAATTTTGCCGTGGGATCGCCGTGCCGGCAAAAATGTCCTACCACCCAGCGTTCCCCTTGTTCTCCCGAGTAAAAGGGTACCTCACCTTAACAGAGTTACTCAAAAGACAAACAATCAAGCACGGCTATCTATTCCTCAAAGACACACACATACAGGTTGGATTTGGCACGAGGGCGAGTGATGGTTCAGTATATAAAATTTTATTAACAAGATATTTCAAAAAAATGAAATGCTCTGTCAATAAATAAATGCATAAAAACCGAACTAGTGACTCGCAACTCGTGAGCTGTAAAGCCACGACAAGGCACCAACCGTTTTACAGGCCATTCACGCACCTTTCATACCTGATACAAACAAGACCACTGACACCATCTGGAATAAAAGCAACACATTACAACAATCACAATAAGGGACAAGGTACACCCTAATGCAGAAAGAGAAAAAAAACAATTATTACTGCACACCCATCTAATCCGCAAGCACACACACATACTGGTTGGATTTGGCACGAGGGTGAGTGATGATTCAGTACATACAATTGTATACGCAAGTAATTTCACAAAAATGAAATACACTGTGTATAATTGCAAGTATGATAAACTGAACCACTGACTCACAGCTCGTGAGCTGTAAAGCCACGTCAAGGCACCAACCTCTTTACAGGCCATTCATACACCTTTCGTACGTGTGACACATTCAAAACATTCACACCGCCAGCCGCGGACCCATCACATTTCAACACTCACACCAGCAAACAGCGCCATTCAAGGGCCCATCACTTTCACACGCCCACATTTCTGACACTGGAACTACACAAATTGATGGACTGCGTGGAGTGTCACTCAACAAGCAGTGTGTGCAGTGACCAACAGAAAGTAACTACTCACACACCGCCAGCCGAGCGCCAGTCCACCCACACCACCAGCCAAGCACCAGACCATGCACACCGCCAGCCAAACACTCAGCGCACACCACCAGCCAAGCGCCTCTCCACGCACACCGCCAGCCAAGCACCACTCCGTGCACAGACAGCTAAACACCGCTCCACGCACACCCTCCAGCCAAGCACCACTCCGCAAACACCACCAGCCAAGCGCCACTCCACACACACCGCCAGCAAAGCACCACTCCGTGCACAGACAGCCAAGCACCACTCCACACACACCGCCAGCCAAGCACCACTCCACACACACCGCCAGCCAAGCACCACTCCACACACACCGCCAGCCAAGCGCAACTCCACACACACCGCCAGCCAAGCACCAGCCGGCACACACCACAAACACATTTAGAATTCTTTTTTTGAAAATGACACTAAACAAATGGAAATACCTACAAATCAGGTAACACAAATTCTTAAAATAAAAACTTTGCACTAATGCCAATCCTTGAAACAAACTAAAAATGTTTTACAGAATGCAGACCAAGCAATTCACTTTACAGCTCAATCAAACTCCCAATAGTTCTTTTGCGTGTGGTACGATTTAAAACAAGCTGTCATACACAATGCAGGCTTAGAAGGACAGTCAGGACAGTATATACGAGACTCCTTCCGCACGCCTCTTCGCCAACAGACTCTGCATCTTCTAGTCGGAAAGTCTCTAGCAGTAGTGGAAGGAATAGATTCAGGAAAGTGGCGATCTTGCAATCTAGCCACTTCCTCCACCACTCCAAATCTAGGAACACTTGCCTGCTGCACAAGTACAAGGCTGCCTATTATAGACTCCTGAAACTTAAGAAAAGTCATCTTCGTCCCAGAACAAGACTTCTGGTACACAACGAAAGCATTAAATGATGCCAAGTGGAACAGATGGATAGCCAACTTCTTGTACCAAACGTAAGCCTTTCGAAGAGCAGCATAAGGTTCCAACCTCTGATCTACTCTGTCAACACCACCCATGAACTTATTGTAAGCTAGAATGCACACAGGTTTGCGCACTTCAGCACCCTGACCCCAAACAGGCACAGGTACAGTACTTTCATCGTGGATAGTAGTCAGCATGTACACATCTCTCTTGTCTGAATACTTCACAGCTAAAAGCTCCCCACATCGCAATGCCGTAGACTGTCCCCGCACAAGCCTTTTGCAAACAAGTTCCTTTGGGAAACCTTTACGGTTACTGCGCATTGTGCCACAAGCAACAGTGCCCACTTTGGCCAACTCCTTGAACAACGGCACACCAGTGTAGAAGTTATCTACATATAAATGATGGCCTTTGTTAAATAATCCTCTACCTAGTTCCCACACAATTTTCTCAGTTACTCCAAAAGTAGAAGGACAACCGGGAGGGTTAATGCGGGACTCCTTACCAGTGTACACCCTGAAATTGTAGACATATCCAGTCTCACTGTCACACAGCATATACAGTTTGATTCCATAGCGTGACCTCTTACTAGGAATGTATTGCCTAAAAACCAAGCGGCCCTTGAACAACACCAAAGACTCATCCACTGCAATTTCTTTACCAGGGACAAAAATCTCAGAAAAACGATCAACAAAGTGATCAAGGACAGGCCGAATTTTAAACAAACGGTCACAATCAGGGTGATCGCGTGACAACGCTAAACTATTATCAGCAAAATGCATCATCCGAAGAAGAAGCGTATACCGATCACGACTTATGACTGCTGGAAATACAGCTGTTACCATCAAGGGACTAGTGGACCAATATGAAGTAATTGATGACTTCCTTATCAAGCCCATCAAAAAAGTTAATCCCAGAAACTTCTTCATCTCTTCAACATTGGTGGGAGTCCACCGGATTGCTCTACAATAGGGCTTAAGGCTGGCACTGTTGGCCCTCAAATATTGTTCTGCATATAAATTGGTTTGCTCAACAATCTTTTGCAAAAACACATCGTCAAAAAACAACTGAAAAAAATTAATTGGCAGAAAATTCTCTGTATTCACTCTACACCCAGGAACACCAGTGAACTCTGGCAATGCCGGCTGCACCAAGCCAGGGGGAACCCAGAGGCCATCCCTATCAACGGGGGGAGCAGCCACCCCAGCCTGCAGCACCGAAACATCTTGCTGCTGTTCTCCAACGGGAAGCCTAACAGCCACAGATACTTCTGGCTGCACGACACCAACAGAAGACGTAGCATCCCCAGAGGGCTCTTCCTGCACTACACCAACGGGAAGCCCAGCAGCCTGAGATGCTTCTTGCTGCACTACACCACCGGGAAACCCAGCAGGCCCAGATGCCTCTTGCCGCTCTACACCAATGGGAAGCCTAACAGCCCCAGATGCCTCTTGCTGCACTACACGAGCAGGAAGACGAAAAGCACCAGATGCCCCTTTGCGCACCACAGCAATGTGAAGCCTTTTGGGTGCAGGCTCCAGCCCACATGCCTCTTGCCGACGTAAAAAGAAAGGAAACCTTGCGGCCCTAGGCAGCAGCACAGGTGCCTCTTGGCCCACTACCGGCAACACAATGTCCTCCTGTACCATAGGCCCTTCATCAGCACTAGAAGAAGAGTCATCATCCGATGATGATGATTCCATGCAAAGAGAAAACTCACTGCCTGAATCTTCTGCCACTTCCTGGGAGTCCGAATCGGACTCAGACTCTGAACCATGGTCCGAGGAAGACTCAAAAAGCAAACCAAGAACCTGCTGAGCAGTAATCCTGCGACTAGCCATTATCCTTACAAAGCAAGAAGACTGCACACACAAGTGAACAACAACCTACACTGTGCAAAGTAAGAAGTAAACAAGGTAAGGCTTTCACTAAAAGATAAATACAATCCAAAACAATTTCACTCTTACAAAATATAGCTACACTCACCAGCACCTACTCTGTTGAGACACAGCGAAAAGAAATGAAATCCCACTAGAAAGAAAAAAAGAAATGACATTAGAAAACAAAGTGCACATCAAACACTAATCCAGAAAAAAAAAACACAGAGCCACACAAACTGCTAGAGGTACAACCTTTTTCAAAAAGACAAACATCAAGGAGAAGTAGTACAAAATACATTCACTTACCAAGCACAAGCAACTACACAAGCTGCAAACAGACACGCAACCTACAACAATCCAAACAGCAAAAGCCTGGAACAAGACAAAAATAGAGAAGAAAAAAAAATTACTACCACATTTCACAAACAATATAACAATTAAAAAAACAACACACAAATTTGCCCCCCAAATTAAAATTCGGCCAGATGGGCCATCAATTAGGGCTTAGACCAAATGAGATTAGATGAGTTTTAACATCAAGACACTGGATAATTTTTTGAATTTTTGTAAAGTGCCTGACCACTTTGGTGCCAGTCAGTCTTTTGCTACTACCAGTACCCATATCACACAGGGGCAGTAAGGACATTCATACACCTTTTGTACGTGTGACACATACAAAACATTCACACCGCCAGCCGCCCATCACTTTCACACGCCCACATATCTGACATAGCAACTACAGAAAATGATGGACTGCGTAGAGTGTCACTCAACTAGCAGTGTGTGTAGTGACCAACAGAAAGTAACTACTCACACACCGCCAGCAGAGTTCCAGTCCACCCACACCACCATCCAAGCACCAGACCATGCACACCGCCAGCCAAACCCCACTCAGCGCACACCGACAGCCAAGTACCACTCCACGCACACCATCCAGCCAAGTACCACTCCCCACACACCGCCAGCCAAACACCACTCCCCACACACCGCCAGCCAAACACCACTCCACACACACCGCCAGCCAAGCAGCACTCCGTGCACAGACAGCAAAGTAGCACTCCAGCACACCACCAGCCAAGCGCCACTCCACACACACCGCCAGCCAAGCAGCACTCCGTGCACAGACAGCAAAGTAGCACTCCACGCACACCACCAGCCAAGCGCCACTCCACACACACCGCCAGCCAAGCAGCACTCCGTGCACAGACAGCAAAGTAGCACTCCACGCACGCCACCAGCCAAGCGCCACTCAACACACACCTCCAGCCAAGCAGCACTCCACGCACACCACCAGCCAAGCGCCACTCAACACACACCTCCAGCCAAGCAGCACTCCGTGCACAGACAGCAAAGTAGCACTCCACGCACACCACCAGCCAAGCGCCACTCCACACACACCGCCAGCCAAGCAGCACTCCGTGCACAGACAGCAAAGTAGCACTCCACGCACACCACCAGCCAAGCGCCACTCCACACACACCGCCAGCCAAGCAGCACTCCACACACACCGCCAGCCAAGCAGCACTCCGTGCAGACAGCAAAGTAGCACTCCACGCACACCACCAGCCAAGCGCCACTCCACACACACCGCCAGCCAAGCAGCACTCCGTGCACAGACAGCAAAGTAGCACTCCACGCACACCACCAGCCAAGCGCCACTCCACACACACCGCCAGCCAAGCAGCACTCCGTGCACAGACAGCAAAGTAGCACTCCACGCACACTAACAGCCAAGCGCCACTCCACACACACCGCCAGCAAAGCACCACTCCGTGCACAGACAGCAAAGTAGCACTCCACGCACACCACCTGCCAAGCGCCACTCCACAAGCACCACCAGCCAAGCACCACTCACCACCAGCCAAGCACCATCCAGCCAAGCGCCACTCCACACACACCGCCAGCCAAGCGCCACTCCACACACACCGCCAGCCAAGCAGCACTCCGTGCACAGACAGCAAAGTAGCACTCCACGCACACCACCAGCCAAGCGCCACTCCACACACACCGCCAGCCAAGCAGCACTCCGTGCACAGACAGCAAAGTAGCACTCCACGCACACCACCAGCCAAGCGCCACTCCACACACACCGCCAGCCAAGCAGCACTCCGTGCACAGACAGCAAAGTAGCACTCCACGCACAACACCAGCCAAGCGCCACTCCACACACACCACCAGCCAAGCAGCACTCCGTGCACAGACAGCAAAGTAGCACTCCACGCACACCACCAGCCAAGCGCCACTCCACACACACCACCAGCCAAGCAGCACTCCGTGCACAGACAGCAAAGTAGCACTCCACGCACACCACCAGCCAAGCGCCACTCCACACACACCGCCAGCCAAGCACCACTCCGTGCACAGACAGCCAAGTACCACTCTACACACACCACCAGCCAAGCGCCACTCCACAAACACCGCCAGCCAAGCACCACTCTGTGCATAGATAGCCAAGTACCCCTCCACGCACACCGCCAGCCAAACACCACTCAGCGCACACCGACAGCCAAGTACCACTCCACACACACCGCCAGCCAAGCACCGCTCCACGCACGCCATCCAGCCAAGTACCACTCACACCACCAGCAAACATGCCCAAGGGGTCGCTTCCTAAAAACTTTGTGTTAGTGGGCATTTTCCGCCCCCCCTGGGGGCAAAACGGCAAAAAAAACAGGCCGATTTGCCCCCAGGGTGGACAGAAAAACAAAAACACAATCATGTCCACCTGGAAGCGACCCTTACCCAAGGGGTCGCTTCCCAAAACAAACACATTGCCCCAACAAAAATCCCTGGTTCTAGTGGGTAATTTCTGCCCCCCCTGGGGGCAAAACGGCCGAAAAATGGGCCGATTTCCCCCCAGGGGGGGCAGAAAAACGAAAACATACTCAGACCCCACCTGGAAGCGACCCTTGCCCAAGGGGTCGCTTCCTAAAAACTAAAATTACATCCCTGGTGTCTAGTGGGCATTTTCTGTCCCCCCTGGGGGCAAAACGGCAAAAAAAAACGGGCCGATTTGCCCCCAGGGGGGACAGAAAAACGTAAACAAAATAAATGGCCGCCATCTTTGTACAAATCTATATCCCTGGTGCTAGTGGGGAATTTCTGCCCCCCCTGGGGGCAAAACGGCCGAAAAAACGGGCCGATTTCCCCCCAGGGGGGGCAGAAAAACGAAAACATATTGCCAGCCAGCCTGGAAGTGACCCTTGCCCAAGGGGTCACTTCCTAAAAACTAAAAGTATATCCCTGGTGTCTAGTGGGGGCATTTCCGCCGCACAATCGCGACGCTGTGCGCGATCGTGAGGCAGAAATGCCCTGCAAAGAGACATCAGGGGAAAGGAAAATCTCTTTCCTCTCCCCTGATGCCTCTTCGCTGCCCCAAACCCCCGCCGGAGTCCCAAAACCTACCTTCTTCTGAAGCGCGCAGGAAGCAAATGGCTTCCCGAGCGCTGGGAATCCCTGATGATGTCAGCGCGCGCTGTGCGCGCTGACGTCATCAGGGATTACCATGGGGGGGGGCGGGGGCGGCAGCGGAAGCTCTTCCACTGCCGCCCCCAGCAAAACAATGACGATCGGAGAGCCTCGGGGGGAGCGCCAGCGCTTCCCCCGAGGGTGGGGCTGATGACGAGCTGGCCTTGTCATCCGCGCAGGACAGGTAAGCGCGATGACGAGCCCAGCTCGTCATTAGCCCCGAAGGGGTTAATTAATGGAACAAACCCCTCACAGACCTGCCACGCGTAACATGTTTTCGAAAAGATTAGGGGCCCCTGCCTAAAAGGATAAACCCTGGCAAGGAAAAACTGTTTTTGAAAAAAGCTGAATTAGCATCAGGTTTTATGCATATTTTCACGCATCCTATAGACGCCTATTTTTATCTAATGTAACTCAACTGACACTTTTGTTTCTGATTAAATTTTATTTTATTAAATAGTTTTTCCTTTTTTCTTTTTTGTTTTATAATATTATTTCTGTGCAAATTATTAATTCTTATTCTCAATACAAAAATTCAAAATTCATCAGATACAATACTGTAGTCTATGATTATATACAGAAAAATTTCCTTCCATAATTATATACAGAAAAATGTCCTTCAACGCGTTTCGGCAAAGCCTTCCTCAGGAATTCTGTATATATTCTGTATCAATGATAACTATAAAAAGTAAAAAATAGTGTCAATTAGTTCAATACTGTTTTTATACATTTATCAGCGTCAAATGGATTATCTTTTACATCTATACTTAATATACGTCATGTGTTAAACTCGACAATCAACAGACTATTAGGATGAGGTCTAGTCACTTTCTCCAATTCATATTTATACCATTATTTCACACATCACTATATACTAACATTCTACATATATAAACATTATATACACATTACATTTCCTATTTACAATACAAAATTCCAACACACCACTTATATTTCTGTACAGCTTATTTTCTATTTACACATGATATATACATTCATTTCCAACAATATGTATAAAATAGGACATTTAATGCTTGCAAAAGAGCCTTGTATTGACATTAAAGCTCTTATAAGTCGCATCATCACTATCTCATAGTGTGTATTCGCGCCGAAGGCACGCCTAAGGCAAGCCCGTCTGCGCCCGTCTGTGGTCGGGAGCGGTCCAGGGCCCTAACCCCTGCCCTTTTTCCTGCTGACCCTATAACTTATAACGGACAGGACCTATGGGACTTATGTCCGTCGATAAATGAGCGTTGCAGGCACACAATGGAGGTTACATCTTCTATTAAATGCCGGCATTGCCCATTTAAAACCAGTAAACAGATAGGCAACAAAGAGCGGACAAAGGGCCTCAGGGGAGGCTTGTTGAATTGTCGATCCCTCCCGAGACACGCCTTGCAAATTTTGGACCTTCTCTTAGAGGAGTGCCTTGATTTACTCTTTCTGACGGAAACATGGCTGGGGGTAGATTCCGACCCCGAGATTATCGAAGCCCTTCCACCCGGATATAGCATAGCCAGGGTGGATCGACCATCAGGCAGAGGAGGCGGGATTGCAGTAATCAGCAAGGCCCCCCTGGTGTGCTCCCTCGAACCTCTTGGAGTAGAGAACTGCGAGGCCGGCAAATTTGCATTGAAACTTGGCCCTCAGGACCATATCTCGGGTGTCCTCCTTTATAGACCTCCTGGGACCCTGGGAAATTTTAGGCAGAGTCTTCAAGAACACCTTGCTCACCTGGCGCTTAGACATAGGAAGGTCCTGCTTCTGGGTGATCTAAATATTCATTTCGATGACATCCAGTTAAAGGAGGCCACGGAGATGAGGCAGGAATTACGAAATACGGATTTGGAACTGATAAATCAAACACCCACACATACTCATGGCCATTTATTGGACCCGGTGTTTGCCAACTGGGAGGGCATAACCACGAGTATTCCTTACCCACTTCCCTGGACAGGCCATTTTTTAGTCCCTTTTGAAATTTGCACTTCAGGTAGCACTGACCCCCAGTTGGGAGGCAACAATAGTTACCCATACCGTAAATGGAAAAATTTCTCACAATCTATCTTCAGTGAGATGCTTAGTTTAGGTGGGATGCCGGGAGGCACGGATAGTGAAAGTGCTAATCAAAACTTAGAAATCCGGATCCTTGATGCCTTGAACAGGGTAGCCCCTTTAGCCAAGGCCAAACAGGGGAACAGAGTTAGGAGATCGGCCCTATGGTACACGACAGATCTACAGTCAATCAGATCAGAATGTAAAAAGCTGGAACGACTTTGGCGCAGGGATATGAATGAGCGCACTAAACTTCAGTATAGAACAGCTCAGAGAAGTTATCAAAAGCAGATAAGAGCTGCTAAAGCCACATTTTATGGAAACAGAATTAGTGAGGCGGACTGTTCGTCTAGAGAATTGTTTAAAATTGACAAAGAAATCTCAGCTGTCTCAAATTCCAATGTTCCGGAGACTGACTCCGTCATGGAATGCAATAAGGTGGCAGAATATTTTGCCAACAAGGTTAAAAAAATCTACAGCTCTTTCTCCAGTTGTCCTGCTGATGGAGAAACCTTCGTAGAACTGAAGGAAGTGGGACTGCTGAATTCTGAGCTGAGGTTAGAGTGTTTTACCGTACCGCCCAGCAAAGAACTTGAAACCATTTGCATTAGTATAAAATCGGGTTCTCCACGAGATCCCGCTCCCCCGAGGGTCCTGGGTGCAAGCATAGTGGCTTTAGAACCTTACATCCGCCATGTCCTTGTAACATCCTTTGACTCCCAGACCCTTCTGATAAACTGGAAAAAGGCCATTGTGTTACCTATTAGGTAAAAACCTAATGTAAGCCATGATGTCCTGGAGAACTTACGACCTATCTCTCTGTTACCCTACACTGCAAAAATTGCAGAGAAAATTGCAAATGTGCAATTGATGGCATTTGCAGAGAAGACAAATCTCCTGCACTCCTCACAATCAGGGTTCCGAAGGGGTTTCTCAACTGAGACGGCCTTATTACGAGCCACCGAAACTCTACGCCAAGGGGCTGACGCAGGCCTAACCATGGCACTGGTCATGCTAGACCTTAGTTCAGCGTTCGACACTGTAGCACATATCACCTTGCTACAGTGTCTGAACAGAGGAGGTGTGACTGATAGAGCACTCGGCTGGCTAAAATCGTTTCTGACGGGCAGAAGCTTTCAGGTCCAGCGGGGCTCGTTTCAGTCTGAGGAGATGGTATTGGAACAGGGGGTGCCACAGGGCTCAGCCTTGAGTCCTACTCTTTTTAATTTATATATGGCCCCCCTGGCTGAGGTAGTTCAATCGTTCGGCGTAGAGATTGTTTCCTACGCCGACGATACGCAGCTCTTACTCACCCTCACCCAAACACCTGCAGCTGGAGCCAATAACTTCCGAGCCTGCATGCAAGCATTGGCCACTTGGATGGATAATCCCTGTCTAAAACTGAACGGCTCCAAGACAGAAGTCTTGGTGGTTGGTGGTGATCAACGACTCTGGACATGTGACTGGTGGCCAAGTTGTCTAGGCTCTATGCCCACACCCTGTCCTGAAGCTAAGAACTTAGGGATATGGGTGGATCCCACACTCTCTTACGAGACACACATCAATCGATTAGTGGGCAAGTGCTTTGGAGTCCTAAAGACTCTCAATAAAACCCTGGACCTCCTTCCTTTGGAGGCTCGGCGCACTATGACCCAGGCACTGATTACGTCACGCCTCGATTATGGGAATGCCCTCTTCTTGGGAACTTCTAGTAAAAGTATAGGACGACTCCAGATTCTGCAAAACGCTGCAGCTCGCCTAGTACTTAGACTCCCAAGAAGAGCCAATTCCAGAGCCGCCCTGGAGGCCCTCCACTGGCTCCCAGTGAAAAAAAGAATAATGTACAAAACCCTCCTAATATGTCATCGAATCCTTTGGTATAAAGCTCCCGGCTATCTGGCGGGTCTGGTTACCTGGTATGAGCCACGCAGACCGCTTAGATCGGGCGGAATGGGCACGCTTGTGACCCACCGCTACAGGAGAGAAAAAATGGGAGGTCGGTCCTTTAGAGTGGCGGCGGCGATAGGCTGGAACAAACTTCCTACCAGTCTTCGCCTGGAGCCATCGGAAACCAAATTCCGCCGTCAACTGAAAACACATCTGTTCTCCTTGTAAGTCTACTTTAGTGTCTCTGGCCTTGCACTGTCCTCTCCCCTGGCAAGCTTTCTTCTCTCTTTAGCGCGGGGACACGCCAGGATGGCGTAATCCATAGCGCTCTATAAATGTCTTTATTATTAATATTCGGATTGGTATTTTTAAACCACCAATATTTCATTGGTCCATAACACAAGTATTATATTGTAAGAGACATAAATTTAAAGAATAATGTTATCCAATTATAACCAGTCTGTAAGTTCCAAAGCTGATTTAGATTATATCCTGTGCTATACATGTCACGGCCAAGCTTCCTCAGGATCAGGATGATGCTTAAAAGGGGTCCACCTCCAGATTGCCCTACACTCTGAATGTATAACAACACAGAGTATAAAGGAAATCAGGTGAGGGAAAAGTTAGGGAAGGGACTGGAACGGGAAAGGGAGGCTGAAACGAGAAGAAAAAGAAAAAACACAGTGATAAGTACATGAAAAATCTAACTACTCTCAGTAATTTCTCGCTAGAACCACATCTACCAAATCCGCTAGCTGTAGGCTGTTCTTCTCCCTTCTTGATAGGTATCAGATAATTGCCTCTATACCCTATTAGTGCTTCTGCAATACATAAACAAGAAGAAGCGATCATACAGGCGGTTCAACACCCCATACACCACTAATCAGATCGCTCTACATTCCATGCATAGCTTCCAGCCTTCCAAAAACAAAAACAAATATAATCCATCTCCAGGATTGAACTAAAAATAGAATAGAAATGGCCAAAAACAAAACGATGCAGAAAGATTCAGGAGATTAATACAGTCTTGAACACTGTAATCCAATGAAACTGAAGATTGCCAAGTCTCTACAATCCACAGGCTAAATAAAGTCACAACCTTTTCATTCCTGGATAAGGAAGTGTCAATTCCTTTAAAACACAGTCAAAGGAGAAACTGAAGCGCGTCTCAGCTGAGAACACGAGTACTCACAACATCCGGAATGCTCCTCACCGGCAGCTGCCTGTAAAAGGTCAAGGGATTCCGGAAAAGATCGGCACTTTTAGATTCCTGAGCGAAAATGCCAAAGTTCCTTAAAGAAATACAAAAGCGGTATCTCAGCCGAGAACGCGATATTTCTTTATCACTCCAACTCCTTTTTTCTTTTCTTTTTACTAACAACGAAGCTGATCCCAATAAAGTGCTTGGCAGCCGCCGCACACAAAGAACAAACAGCAGAGAAAACACAGCCTCACTCGCGCCTCGGCCGAGATACGAGTAATCTCTGCTATCAATCGCTCCTTCTCTTTTCAGAAGCAAATCACTCCAGGCAAAGGCGCTCGGCAGCCGCCGAACACATAAACTCCACGCACTGCAGAACACTGCTGAGCAAGCCACTCAGCCAGGAACGAGTACAATGGTTCCAAGAACTCGGGTCCAGATTTCGAATAACAAATCACGTACAACCTGCCGCGCAATGATGGCGACCCTTATAGATTACCCAACTCCTCCCAGTGACCTAGCATTGTGGGACATGTAGTCACTTAAGCGCATTCGGCCATCGCTATGCCATGCGGAACTTCTATCCATGTAGGCGCTTTAGGCAGGTCATAAGCAGATCATGACAATATGTCCCTCTCCGTAGCGCCTCCTAGCACCAGGCGTCTCCGGATGACGGGCATAGAACCGGCGAATCGCAAGAGGGGCATGGACACCAGAGCTCGGCTCCCATGAATTTGTCTTCTGCAGCATAACCCCTCCAGGACACAAGAAACCACAGGTTCCCCTGCTGATAACGAGAATCCAACATCCGACGCACCTCATATTCCAGGTTCCAATCACGAAGAACCAGAGGTACCGCCTTCCGTCGAGCCGAACGGGCCGGTTTCAGCAGACTGCAATGGAACCGGGTGAATCCATAAAGACACCGGGAGTTTCAGCTTGTACGCCACCGGATTCACGCGGCGTACCACGGTGTAAGGCCCAATGAAACGAGGATGGAAGATACTACGGAAACGAAAGCGAATGTTCTTTGTGGAAAGCCATACCCGATCCCCCACGTTGTACACCGGTCCTTCCCTCCGATGCCGATCCTCCCATTTCTTATATGTATCCTTGGCCTTATCCAAATGTACCTGCACCCTCCTATGAATCTTCAGAAGAGCCTTCACCTAGCCAGCCACCGTGGGATGGTTCAGCACGTCGCTCGGAATCGTCACTGGCAGAGTGTTTGCATTGAAGCCAGAGTTAGCCCGAAATGGTGTCTCACCAGTGGAACAATGCCAAGCATTATTATATAACAGTTCAGCCAGCCATAACAGCGAAACCCATGAGTCCGCCGCTTCATCGGCATAGCAAAGCAGATACTTCTTTAAATTCTGATTTAGCCTCTCCGTCTGCCAATCAGACTGTGGATGGAAACTTGTCGATAGGGCAACAGAGATGTTCAGCGCCTTACACCATGTTCGCCAGAACCTGGCAATGAACTGCGGACCTCTGTCAGAGATGATAACTTGAGGGACCCCGTGAAGACGAACCACCTGGGTCAACAATAACTGTGCAGGTTGAGATGCAGTAGGGAGGTTTTTATAAGGGATGAAATGTCCCATCTTTGTGAAACTGTCCACCACCACCAAGATGGCGTCGCTACCTTTATCCAAAGGCAGACCCAACACATAATCCAAGCTAATGACTTGCCATGGCCTGGAGGGAGTTGGAAGAGGCATAGCAATCCTGACGCTTTCGATTGACCACTTTTCGCTCTTGCACATGTCTCACATTGATTTACCCACAGTTTCACGTCCTTGGCCATGCCTTCCCACCAGAAATGACGTTGTAACGCGTGAACAGTTTTCTGATGGCCCTGATGCCCTTCCACCAATGCGTTATGGCACCAGTTAAAAGCCATTAAACGAAGGGTGTGCACCGGAAGAAACAGTCGGTTTTGCACCATTGGCAAGCCATGTTTGAGAGATTGGTGTATGTTCGCATCAGCCCACTCCTTCCATTGCTGTGGAGGCCGATGTTTAGCCACCACCTCCAAGAACTGTTCCACTTGTATGGAACACAACACCACCTCTGGAAAGAGAATAGACTTTGGATCCGTTTTCTGATGACACCCTGAATCCAGTTGTCTAGATAAAGAGTCAGCTTTCTTGTTCTCCGCTCCCGGACGAAAAAAGATGGTAAACTCATGCTCCGCAAAAGAGAGCATCCAACGCATCTGGCGTTGAGACAGATGTCTTACTGTTTTCAGGTACTGGAGATTACGATGGTCGGAATACACAGTTACCGGATGATGTCCTCCCCACAGGTAGTGTCTCCACTCCTGGAATGCCTTTTTCACTGCCAAGAGCTCCTTCTCAGCTATTGTGTAATTCGCTTCTGCGGAATTGAGCTTTCTCGATAGAATCGCCACAGGATGCAACTGGCATGTTTGTTTGTCTCTCTGTGACAACACCGCCCCAATTGCCACGTCGGAGGCATCTGCTTCCACTACAAAGGGCACATCCATTTGGGGATGCGTTAAAACAGGAGCCGTGCTAAAAGCTGTTTTAAGTTGTTCAAAAGCATTCGTGGCTTCCGGTGTCCAAAAAAACGGAGTACTTTTTCACAACAAACGAGTTATTGGAGATGCTAACTGTGAAAAATGGGAAATAAACCTCCTGTAATAATTAGAAAATCCCAGGAAGCACTGGACATCCCTCACATTCTTAGGAATCGGCCACTCCTGAACCGCCTTCACCTTTCTCTCTGCCATTCTGAACCCCTTCGGGTTAAGGATCACTCCCAAAAACTCCACCTCATACACATCAAACTCACACTTGCTTAACTTACAGTATAAGCTATTTTCATGTAACCTCTGCAAGATCAAAAGAACATGACTAACATGTTGGGCTGGGGACTCAGAGTATATCAAAAGGTCATCAATATATATGACAACAAAGCGGTCCAGATACTCTTTCATGATGTCATTCAGAAAAAACTGGAATGCCGCCGGGGCATTGCATAGCCCGAACGGCATTACCATTTATTCATAGGGGCCGAAACAAGTCTTAAACGCAGTTTTCCACTCATCACCGGCCCTGATATGGACCAAGTGATAAGCCCCCCTCAGGTCCAGGCGCGTATAAATAGCAGCCTCCCGAACCTGATCTAGCAGGACTGGTATGAGTGGAAGCGGGTATCGATTACGGATGGTAACCTTGTTAAGCTGTCTATAATCGATGCACGTACGCAATTCCCCATTAGCTTTTGAAATGAAAAAAAGTGGTGAGGCTGCAGGAGAGCGCGAGGGACGTATGAAACCAATAGAACAAAAGTGTTCCAGATATGTCTTCAAATGAGCTGTTTCCGAAACGGACAAGGCATATACCCTACATGAAGGCACCACTGCCCCATCCACCAAGTTAATCCGGCAGTCATAATCCCTGTGTGGGGGAAGTGTTTCTGCTTTCACCTCACTAAACACATCATGATAGCCCGTGTATGCCCAAGGCAACTCTACATCTTTTTCCGCAGCAGTAGCAATGGTAAAGGCTTGGGCCAATAAGGACACATGTGATTCCGGAGACTGCAAACAGTGATTCACACACCCCTCTGACTCAAAACCCACAGACTTTCTCTTCCAATCTATGGAAGGGTTGTGTTGCCACAAGCATGGCATACCTAATATCACTCACATTCAAACCATGAGCAGGATGGACCTGCTCTAGTGTGCACTGTGCCTATTGAACTCAATGTTCTCAATTTTCAAACATTAATTACTATCAAACATAAACATAATACCACAATATTGATATACTTCATATCAGTGTTTACTGATTTTTTTCACTCATTACATAGATTATTTACTTTTACATGTTCATGTTTCATTTATATGTTATTTCATCACATATGATATCGATCCAACTTATTGAGAAATCCTGCGTCTCATTACATTACATGGAAACTCTCTAATTTCTACAATGATTCCATAACTGCTGCTGAACCATATTTAGTCTCTGGCCCAATGCATTTCGGAACGCTTGTTCCTTCCTCAGGGGCAGTGTTCTGCAAATAAAGATTACCAATTAATATACATATATACAGACCACGGATACATGCAATACACTGGTTTACTTATGTGGGGTCTGCCACAACAATCAATCTTGTTCTGAATATATCATACAGTACTATAATGTGCGATGCTGTGTCAAAGCTTTACTTATATTATGCACAACACCCATTGTTTCCTAATGATTTCATAAACATTTTGATTAAGCCACAAACAGTACTCTAATGTGCTATATATACTGAACACTGATGCTCATAAAACAATATTTGGAACTTTTAAGTTGCTTCATATACTATCAATGCCTCTCATGAATACTCCGTGTAACTATCCTATTCTCTATCTCAATAGATTAACTGCGTGGGTTTGAAAGTCTGTTATTTACTCAGATTAAACCTAAAGCCTTACTCTGCCACTATGAGACTTCCTACAGTGATTTGAAACTCACCGGTGCTTCAATCAGCCTGTCTCTTCTCCGTAGAGGTATGTTTATATAGAGTAGCCGAGTCGATTAATCTTTGGTATCTGCAACTAGATACACAGTTGCCATTAATATACTTGCTAGCTATATCGTTACTAGTAGCGTTTTATTATGAACTAGGCACTCACCCGTCATAAATGTAAACGGTGACGTTTCCTATGTGGGATCGTCTACTCCAGTTAGGAGGCTTTATATTCTATGTCGTCCGATGCTAGAAGTGAACAAAGGACCGCTTATTATGCTGTGCCGTTATTTAACAGTGGCATTACGCTTCATAATCCTGTCTCCACTTACTTTAAACGTTACGGGGTCCTTCTCAATATGGCTCACCCTTAGAATCAAATGCTCGGGATGTGCAGCTTTAGTTCTGTACCGACAGCTGCTCAAAACAGAGTGCCACTAGTTACGTTACACTGTTTTCCGTTATTGAATTGTTGTCTACTTTTGCATCGTTCGTGCTTCAACTTACTTAAAGCGGTGCGAAACTCCTCTCGATATTTGTTCTGCCTATTATTCAGTGCTGCCAGTTCTCCACTGTATCCTCGTTCTTTCACCAAATGCCGAAAACTCCATTACGGCCGGTTTAATCTACGTATGTGATCACGTGACTAAAGATTGCTGGGATATGTAGTTTACTCATTTTGTAAACCGTAAAAGCATCATTCTAGGCCTTAGATTACGCCCATGACTCGTGATACTTGTATTATTCATACTAACGCTACCTGCCAGTGGTTCCCTACAAACTTAATTGTTAAGGTTAATATTAACCTACGTGTCCTATTTACTAACAGTTGTACAATCTAATCCACAATGGTAGTTTGTGTATATTATGCTGGCTT
Source organism: Lissotriton helveticus (assembly GCF_964261635.1). NCBI lineage: Eukaryota > Metazoa > Chordata > Amphibia > Caudata > Salamandridae > Lissotriton > Lissotriton helveticus. The sequence goes on along the minus strand of NC_136073.1, from coordinate 308,318,955 downwards.
TGGTTATATGGTATACTCACAGTGGATACAATCTCACAATAAATAACCCTACAAATTAACATGTTTATCTATTAACGTTAATTGTCAACCTGGAATATACACAAATAAGTGCTAGCCTATAACTGCCATAGAGCTCAAATACATGAAGCAGTATTCACATTCATTATGTGTTCTACATATAGTCGATGCTTACTCACAGTGAATTCCTTCAAAGCTAACATATAATACTGTCGACATTTGGTGTCTGGCTAGAATATGTCATTACTGCATTTCTCTCAAGTGGAACATGTTCTATAATATCATCTTAGTGACATTTTATCCTCGTTATTTAACAAATGGAAAGTAAACACCTGAACATTGTAGAATCTAGTGTCATATGTCATCTGTTTAATTACAAAACACAACTCATGTCTATCTTATCATTTAATCCTTTCGGCTGCATGGTTTGTAGAAATTCAATCCAAAATACTTCTCTCTGTAAAAGTCTCTGGCTATTATCAATACCCTCAACTTTCATGATAACTTCGACTATTTGTGCCCGTAGTTGCTCTATTGTATGTTTTTCCTCTATCCAGTGCGTAGCTACACCTGATGTTGTGTTTTTAAGTCTTATTGTACTTTTGTGTTCTGTTAACCTCAGTTTGAATTTTCTCTCTGTCTTTCCTATATATGCCTTCCCACATGGGCACTTAAGACAGTAAACAATGTTAGATGTGTTGCAGTCAGAAGTGTGCCTCAATTTAATTTTAGCTCCTGTTATAGGGTGTGTGAGAGTTTTACCAATGATGATATTGTTACAATGTATGCAATTATAGCACTTATGGGTTCCTTTGTACTCTATATTTTTTACTTTACTTGCTCCTGTCTGTATGAGTTCTTGAAGGTTTCTTGCCCTCGTGTATGCGAAGGTGGGCGTTTGACTGAAAATCCCATTAAACTCAGGCTCATTAACCAACAGTTCCCATCTATTCTTGATGATTTTCTTAATTTGAACTGACTTGTTGGAGAATTTAGATACAAAAGTAGGGGTGTTGGATTGGCTTCTCACTGTCTTTGTGAAAAGTTCTTCCCTGTCTTTCATTTGAATTCTGAGTATATTCTTCTGCAGTATATTTTCTGGATATCCTCTGTTCACAAATCTATCCTTGAACTCTGAGATTTTCTGTTCTGCAACTTCAGGATTCGAACATATTCTTTTTATCCTGATGAACTGTGAGTAAGGAAGATTTTCTACAAGGCTCCTAGGAGGAAAACTGGAGTGCATCAGCGTGCTGTTCCTATCAGTAGGTTTCGTAAAGATTTCTGTGCTTATTGTCTTGTGTTTTTTCTTGATTAGGACATCCAAATAATTGACTTTGTCTTGACTAATAGTATGGGTGAACTTAATCCTTGGTTCCTTATTGTTAAGTTCCTCAATCAGTTGTTCAAGAGTTTCTTGCGAGCGGGTCCAAATCAAAAAAATATCGTCGATATATCGACAGTATTGAGCTATTCCTTGTGTCCATTCATTTTGTGATAAAATGTGGTCGTTCTCAAACTTTGCCATGTAAATGTTAGCATAGGCAGGTGCCCCCGAAAAACCCATTGAAGTTCCTGTGAGTTAACCAAAGAAATCATCCTTCCACTGAAAATAGCTATTGTGCAAACAAAAAAATAATAGCTGTAACAGAAAAATGTTATGATCTTGTGTTAAGTCCATCTGTAGTAGTGCCCATTCCACCGCTTCCATCCCTTGTGCATGTGCTATAGAGGTATACAGAGCTGTGACGTCTATAGTGCAGATTAACCAATGATCTTGAACCAGAAATTCAATTGTGCGCAATTTGGTGAGGAAATCTGTCATATCTTTCACATACGTGCACCAACTTTGTACAAATGTTTGGAGGAAATAATCTAAATAGTTGCCCAATGGTTCAAAAATTGAGTTGCAAGCTGAAACTATTGGTCTGAATGGCGGATCTGTGGGGTTCTTGTGTATCTTAGGCGTCATGTAGATCAGTGGCCTTCTTGGATTGTGTGATGTTAAACAACTTTTCAAATTGGTGTCAATGGTTCCTTCCCCCTCTGCTCGATTCAGAATTGCTTGAAGCATAGATTGTAACTTCTGGGTCGGATCTCCCTCGAGTAGTATTTATGTATCTGTGTCCGATACGTGTTCATACACTTTTCTCTCATAATACTCGGTATCCATTGCTACCCATGCTCCTCCTTTGTCAGCAGGTTTCAGCGTTAAAGCCTTATTATTGGCAATGCCTTGTATCAAATGGTTTTCATGTTTCATCAAGTTTGGTGTTCTTCTTCTTTTGTAATCTAGTCTTGCACAGTCATGCTTCACCATGTTCTCAAACATATCCAATGTTTTGTGTGAGCTGGGTGCCAAAAATTTACTTTTGGGTTTTAGCCTTTCGATCAGTTCATTGTGTTCTTCTTGTGTATCTTGCACTATATTAGTGAAATAATGTTTTAGCCGTAGTTTCCGCATGAACCTAAATATAGCAGCATCTGTGTCTAATTTCGTTGTGGTGTCAGTAGGTACAAATGTTCTTCCTTTGTTGAGGATTGCCAATTCTTGACTAGTTAATGGAATGGACGAGATGTTAATTATTAAACTAGATTCTTGCCGCTTCTTAATTGTTTGCCTGCCTTGTCCTCTCCTGGTTTTGGAGGTACTGGACCTGTTGTTCTTGGTGGACTCAATGTTACTCGTGGAGGACTCGAGGGGGGTTGCCCTCGATCGGTGGCCTGTAACAAAAAAGACGAAGTAGTGGCTGTTGTCTCACTTAATGTTTGTTGTTGTAAAGCCATTCCTTCTTTCCCTGCACTCGGTTTAGCTGGTTGTCCAGTGACTTTAATTGCTGGTGGTCTATTCATGGATGCATCCTGGTCCGTCGCTATACTTTCCTCTGATGACGATGTGGTTTTCTTATTCTGAAAGAATCGTTTTTTAGCGTAAATTTCGGCCCAAGTATACACCTCATTGAGCTTATAATCTACAGTATCTCTGCGATACTTCCTGATCTTTCCCTCTTGAAGCTCTTTACTATATTTGTCCAATCTCACGTTCAGCTCTTCTAATGTCGTACTCCAAATTGTGGTTTCTAGTTGTCATTCCAAATCTTTCTTGATGTTAAAAATTTCTTCTTCCAGTTCACGTATGGTTTTTGATAACTCTTCAATTATCAGTAAAATAAGATCTAGGGAGCACTTGTTTAGAATAGCGAACCATCTATTCATAAATTTTGCGTTTAAATGAAATCTGAATAACATAGGGCGTATTGCTAGTCTGAAACCCCTGGGTATACGCTGTGCTCTATGATATTGTACAAGTGTTGAGGCATGTAATCTTTGATTTACCTGCCGCCTTGTAAGGTATTCTAACTGTTTCAGTTGTTGCATGGTAGACCCCCCATGAGAGTCAACTAATTTAACTTCATCTATTAATACATAGATATCCGTAGCTTGTTCATCCGTATATACATGTGTTTCTGCCCTATTGTCCGTAATGTTTGTTATGGATTCAAAAGTAGCCATCTCTACAACTGGTTCTACCGGTGCAGCCTCTGGTGCCAATGACTTAACTCAAAATAAATACCCACAACTGGGTGAGAGGCGCACTCGATCTTAACACTATATTTTCGCTATATATATACTTGTACAAGGGTGCTACACTATAATCATGTGTTGGCTCCACATTAAGAACTACTATTCAAACCATGAGCAGGATGGACCTGCTCTAGTGTGCACTGTGCCTATTGAACTCAATGTTCTCAATTTTCAAACATTAATTACTATCAAACATAAACATAATACCACAATATTGATATACTTCATATCAGTGTTTACTGATTTGTTTTACTCATTACATAGATTATTTACTTTTACATGTTCATGTTTCATTTATATGTTATTTCATCACATATGATATCAATCCAACTTATTGAGAAATCCTGCGTCTCATTACATTACATGGAAACTCTCTAATTTCTACAATGATTCCATAATTGCTGCTGAACCATATTTAGTCTCTGGCCCAATGCATTTCGGAACGCTTGTTCCTTGCTCAGGGGCAGTGTCCTGCAAATAAAGATTACCAATTAATATACATATATACAGACCACGGATACATGCAATACACTGGTTTACTTATGTGGGGTCTGCCACAACAATCAATCTTGTTCTGAATATATCATACAGTACTATAATGTGCGATGCTGTGTCACAGCTTTACTTATATTATGCACAACACCCATTGTTTCCTAATGATTTCATAAACATTTTGATTAAGCCACAAACAGTACTCTAATGTGCTATATATACTGAACACTGATGCTCATAAAACAATATTTGGAACTTTTAAGTTGCTTCATATACTATCAATGCCTCTCATGAATACTCTGTGTAACTATCCTATTCTCTATCTCAATAGATTAACTGCGTGGGTTTGAAAGTCTGTTATTTACTCAGATTAAACCTAAAGCCTTACTCTGCCACTATGAGACTTCCTACAGTGATTTGAAACTCACCGGCGCTTCAATCAGCCTGTCTCTTCTCCGTAGAGGTATGTTTATATAGAGTAGCCGAGTTGATTAATCTTTGGTATCTGCAACTAGATACACAGTTGCCATTAATATACTTGCTAGCTATATCGTTACTAGTAGCGTTTTATTATGAACTAGGCACTCACCCGTCATAAATGTAAATGGTGACGTTTCCTATGTGGGATCGTCTACTCCAGTTACGAGGCTTTATATTCTATGTCGTCCGATGCTAGAAGTGAACAAAGGACCGCTTATTATGCTGTGCCGTTATTTAACAGTGGCATTACGCTTCATAATCCTGTCTCCACTTACTTTAAACGTTACGGGGTCCTTCTCAATATGGCTCACCCTTGGAATCAAATGCTCGGGATGTGCAGCTTTAGTTCTGTACCGACAGCTGCTCAAAACAAACAGAGTGCCGCTAGTTACGTTACACTGTTTTCCGTTATTGAATTGTTGTCTACTTTTGCATCGTTCGTGCTTCAACTTACTTAAAGCGGTGCGAAACTCTTCTCGATATTTACCTAATATCACCTCATATTGAGGAGCCTCAATGATGTTTAACACAATCCTCTCCCTATGATTGTTTACCTCCCCCGGCATAATGAGTTCCAGTGCTTCAGTATGGGCAATAATAGGGCCTGACTTCAATGGAGTGCCATCCACCGCCAGGACAAACTCAGGTTTAACGGTCGGCACTTTCACTAATTCCAATCTATCTGCCAGACCTTGGTCGATAAAATTTCCGGTTTCTCCGGAATCGATCATGGTCGATACTGAATGACTGTTATGTCTAGTGTTCAAAAGCATGGATAACACGATATGTGTTTCTGTGTTCTTACATGTGGATATCTCTAAAGAAGGTATCTTCCACTCCAGTGAAGGCTTTTGGTCTACCAGAACGTTCCTACTATCTTGCGGACATACTGGTTTTGTAGTTGCCTTCATAACTGCAACTTGTTTACCGGGAGAAAAGGGATTAGTCTTCTTTGGTCTCATAGTACATTCCCTGACATAATGCCCCTTTCTACCACAGTACATACAGAGACCCTGAGCACGCCTGCTTTCTCTCTCCGCCTTAGTCAAAGGAGGTCTAACAGCTCCTATCTTCATAGGCTCAGGACCCATATCTTTATTAACTGGACGTCCAGCTAATTCCAACCCACCTCCAGGTCTGTCACCTTTCTTTCGCTCTCCTCCTCTTTCGGACATGCGATGATCTAACCGCAAGTTAAGATTTATTAAATCAGTACAGTTGGTGGGTTGAGGGTCAATCTGTGCCAACACGTCCTTAAGGTCTTCATTCAGACCCTGGTAATATAAGGCCATCCTTTTTTCTTCTGGCCAAGAAGTCTCCACTACTAATCTATTAAAGGTGGTCATGTATGTAACAAGCTCCTTTCTTCCCTGTCGCATCCCCAGAAGCTCCCTATCTGCACTAAGCGTGGTTGCCCGTCTATCAAAAACTCTTTCGAATTCCTTCCTAAAGTCATCCCAGTCTGCCAACAGAGGATCATCATTACGCACCAGCGGTACCGCCCAATTGGCAGCATCCCCGGTCAAATACGAAATAGCAAAAGCTACTCTGGATAAGTTAGTAGGAAATGATGCCGGTCTACAGGAGAAATGCAATGTTATCTGAGTCAGAGAGGTTTGAATCTTGTTAGGGTCACCGGAATACCGTTCCAGACTAGCCAGAGGTATGGGTGGAGATACCGTAGCCTGTATTGGTGAACCACTAGCCGTTGCATCAAACGGATTCCTAGATTGTCTATCCAACCATTCCCTTAATGCTGCAGTTTCAGCTTGTGATGCTTCTAGCTCATGTTGTACCAAGCCTAAAGCATGCAGCACGTCTTCCATAGTGGCCATCTTCCAAGCACACCCGACCGAGAGGAAGAGTTTTCTTGGGTACGTGATTCTTTCACGGCCAAGCTTCCTCAGGATCAGGATGATGCTTAAAAGGGGTCCACCTCCAGATTGCCCTACACTCTGACTGTATAACAACACAGAGTATAAAGGAAATCAGGTGAGGGAAAAGGTAGGGAAGGGACTGAAACTGTAAATGAAAATTCTAACTACTCTCAGTAATTTCTCGCTAGAACCCCACCTACCAAATCCGCTAGCTGTAGGCTGTTCTTCTCCCTTCTTGATAAGTATCAGATAATTGCCTCTATACCCTATTAGTGCTTCTGCAATACATAAACAAGAAGAAGCGATCATACAGGCGGTTCAACACCCCATACACCACTAATCAGATCGCTCTATATTCCATGCATACCTTCCAGCCTTCCCAAAACAAAAACAAATATAATCCATCTCCAGGATTGAACCAAAAATAGAATAGAAATGGCCAAAAACAAAACGATGAAGAAGGATTCAGGAGATTAATACAGTCTTGAACACTGTAATCCAATGAAACTGAAGATTGCCAAGTCTCTACAATTCACAGGCTAAATAAAGTCACAACCTTTTCGTTCCTGGATAAGGAAGTGTCAATTCCTTTAAAACACAGTCAGAGGAGAAAATGAAGCGCGTCTCAGCCGAGAACGCGAGTACTCACAACATCCGGAATGCTCCTCACCGGTAGCTGCCTGTAAAAGTTCAAAGGATTCCGGAAAAGATCGGCACTTTTAGATTCCTGAGCGAAAATGCCAAAGTTCCTTAAAGAAATACAAAAACGGTATCTCAGCCGAGAACGCGATATTTCTTTATCACTCCAACACCTTTTTTCTTTTCTTTTTACTAACAACGAAGCTGATCCAAGTAAAGTGCTTGGCAGCCGTCGCACACAAAGAACAAACAGCAGAGAAAACACAGCCTCACTCGCGCCTCGGCCGAGACACGAGTAATCTCTGCTATCAATCGCTCCTTCTCTTTTCAGAAGCAAATCACTCCAGGCAAAGGCGCTTGGCAGCTGCCGAACACATAAACTCCACGCACTGCAGAACACTGCTGAGCAAGCCACTCAGCCAGGAACGAGTACAATGGTTCCAAGAACTCGGGTCCAGATTTTGAATAAGAAATCACATACAACCTGCCGCACAATGATGGCGACCCTTATAGATTACCCAACTCCTCCCAGTCACCTAGCATTGTGGGACATGTAGTCACTTAAGCGCATTCGGAAGTCGCTATGCCATGCGGAACTTCTATCCATGTAGGCGCTTTAGGCAGGTCATAAGCGGATCATGACAATACACCTGTATATTGTGATGTAGGTTATTTGACTGAGCATTAAACAAGGGTTCTGGGGGAAAAAACCTATTGCATTAATGTCATTAGGGATAACCTCAAATAGGCCATATGCTAGTTGTAATTCTCAATTCCAATTACCTGTTTAAGATGACGCAGTAACCGACCTCAGAGTCGGCCGGAGCGTCTACGCGATACAACTACAATAGATGACTATTCCTCTTCCACCATGGTATGCAGTACTTTTAAAGCCATAATAGGATCTGATCGATAAAGTTAAAAAACGATCCTATTAATGAATAACAGATTGAAATGCCAAAGGCATGTACTTATCATCTAGACCTCCCATGTACATACCTTGATATATGATTATGAATGTGTTCACACCACATGAGTATTGTCCTACAGCAACCGGACTCTTTATTCTCCTGTTGACCTAGGTCCCTTGTTCGAGCTATAAAACATGGCAGATTGCAAAATTAGCTACTAGCGTACTATAAGAAAAGAGTTTTATACTGCTTCCCTAAGAGACAATAATACCTGATAATCTCCAAGGAGATGGCCAGTGGTCCTAGGCTGTATCTGTTTCAAAGGCTTAACAAATAAGTCCACAGCAAGAGTGCCATTCTGATCTTTAATAGTGACATCTAAATATTCCACTGCTTTCTCATCAATATGATTGGTAAATTTAATATTCAGATCACATAAATTTATCCATTCAATGAATTGGTGAAGGTTATCTATATTATCTGTCCAAACGAAGAATACGTCGTCTATGTACCGTGACCATTTGGTCACGGATTCATAGAACGGTGCAACTTCATTGAACGCAAACCGGTTCTCAAACTGGGACATATAGATATTTGCAATGGTAGGTGCACACGATGCTCCCATACTAACTCCTTGTTGTTGTTTAAACAATTTACCGTTGAACTCAAATATATCCTCACATAAAACAATCTTGAGGAATTGAAGGATAAATATTGAGGGACATGTTATATTGTATTCGTGCAGAAACCAATGAACAGCTTCTAGTGCTCCCAAATTCGGAATATTATTATATAGGGCTTCTATGTCCATTGTAACTAGTAGTTGTGATGTGGCACAAAAGTTGATATTTTCTACTAAATTTATGATATGTCTAGTATCTTTAACATGTCCAGGTGTACGAGAGATGTGTGGACAAAGAATCGCATCTATATATTTAGCCAAAGGTTCAGTTACAGAGCCTATTGTAGTAACTATAGGCCTCAAAGGGGGATTTTCAGCATTTTTATGAACCTTTGGTATCCCATAGATACTCACTAACCTGGCATTTTTTACATTTAGATACTCATGCTCTTTTTTACAAATTTCACCATCTCTTAATGCCTTATCTGTCAATTTCTTAATTTTAGTCAACGTTTGGTATGCAGTTTCTCTGGTGATGGGTAAATAAAACCTTTTGTCATTAGCATTTCTTCCATTTTTTTAATGTAGTTCTCAGTATCGTAAACTACAATTCCTCCACCTTTATCACATGCTTTTACTAATAGTTCTTTGTCAGCTTTAATTTGATTCAAGGCTTTGTATTCCATTTGATTCAAATTAAATGGAGTCTTTGGCACATGTTGTGTGATGTTAGTCATTTTGTCAAACACCACTTGTTCGAATATAGCCACCTGAGGTGGAAGTTGGTCTACCATAGGAGTGAACAGAGATTGGGGTTTTAGACCTGAAAGATTAGCTTCTTGGATAACTTCTTCCTGGCCTTGAAAAAAGAATTTTAGCCTGATTTTGCGGAAGAAAGCCTGCAAATCTCTGAATAGGTCAAATTTATTTAAACCGGAATGAGGGGCAAATGTCAATCCTTTTGATAGGACAGAAATAGTGTCCTTAGATAAATTAGATTTACTAAGCTTAAATATTGGTAGGGAATCTAGTTTCGCCAGTATCTGTTGTTCCGTGTTTCCAGGTACTGGTTGTAAGTCATTGGAGCATTCTCCGGGAATTGGTAGTATTCTTGATGTGTGACAGTCTGGAAACGTGGCTGATATTGTGGTCTCCAGTTGCCTCGCCTGATCTGGAGGCGCCCTAAAAAAGGCTGTCTATTTTGAAAGCGTGAATTCGCTCTGGGATTTTGATACCCACTGTCATAGTACGTTCCATCACTACTAGAGTCCGATGACTCAGAAAAAGTGTTAACCGTTCTACCATATTTAATCGATTTTTGCCCCCAAGTGTCAGTTGTATTATCAGCATTCTTGTAAAAGCTGTCCGATAAATATGGATACGTTGTTTCTTTTCTATAAAATGTAATATCCTTTTGAAGTTTCTCCATTTTTCTCTTAATCAGATAATCTGAGTAAGAGTTCAGATCTTTTTCTATGTCATCCAATTTCTTTTTGACATTGAAGCGTTGGTCGATGTTTCGGTCTCTATTGGTTGTTTGCTGAGACCATCTTCAGGACAATTATTTTGCAGATACGTGCACCATTCGGCGAAGATCTTTACCGTCCACAATTAGAAACTTGTGAGAAAATAAACAAGGTACACATATGTATAATATTGACTGTACTAAATGTCTTCAAGCACTAAACATGAAGCCTCTAGACTATGGCTAGATTTTGATTGATTCTGTGACAATGTATGGACTACAAACATTAGATTAATACAGAGTTGTGATGTAATTATCTGTTCAAAGTTGAACAGAATTTGGTGTTATATGTTAAAATGTGAAGTTTTATTTGATATATATATGATATAGAATGTTTTTATTAATAATAACTCAATTATCTATATATATATCAATTCAAGTGTCTCCAGATATTGTATAATTGTCCTGAAGATGGTCTCAGCAAACAACCAATAGAGACCGAAACGTCGACCAACGCTTTTTCTTGTTTCGATTTGTAAATCAAGTATATCAAGGAAGAAAAGCCTTAACAATTGTTTCAAAGAAGTGTTTAATTGAGAACATGTACTTCTTGTAACATTGTTATTCATTCTGTACCCTTTTGTAATGATTCTGAAGTATTAAATACTGAAAATGTTCATATACACCCTCTTTGCATCCATTTTTTATTTTTTGATCACACATTGGGACAGATTTATAGTGAATGTTTAATTGTTGTTGCATTCTTGCACGATTGACCCAAATTCAGAGTGGTCACCAAAATATCATTATTAGTTCAAAATTAACATAAACAGAAAATCCCTTGAAGGTACTTTACCCTCCCCTACTTTTTGCCCGAACCCTTAAGGGTATATTGGGTTGTCCATTTCTTTGATAGTATTTACAAGGTGGCCCTGGACTTGAGGAGCGATAGCAAAACTCTTGCTAATTGCAGTTTATGCCGGATCCTAACATCTGCTCTGAAGTAGACTTAAGCATGTTGGATTGATATGTTAAGTCCACAGTCTTATATTATTAAGCTTTTCACTTGCAAACATGAATTATCGCTGTATTTCTCGCGATATTGGGGGCATATTTACAAGGACAGCGTTAAAATTATCGTCACTTTAGCGTCAGGAAAGTGCCGCTAAAGCAGCGATAATGGATTTCATAATAAGCTCTTGAGAATTCCTGAGAATTCCAATAGAAGCCAGGTTTACAGCAGAACATTTTAACACTGTCCTTGTAAATATGCCCATTATAGACTCCTAATTTTACCATTAAAAAAATTGACACCTACTACTAATTTTTATTCTTCCCCGGGATCCCATCCCATGGGCATATATGCAACGCTGGGTGGAGCCCCAATGTCTCTATGGTCCCAGCCAGCTCCCCATGTTCTTCTGAAGCCGCCATTACTTTTCCACATGGGGACCTGCTAATATGCAGTTCTCGGTGGGGAAAAGCAATCTGCTTCGCATTTTGAAAGAGAGAGCAGGTTTCCCTGTTCTCTCTTTCAAAATACAAACCAAGTTTGCTATGTGCTTCGGCTCACAGCCTGCCATATCAGAAAGCAGTGTAGAAAAAATCTCCCGATAATACAACAAAGGATTATCAAGCCCACTTTCGCCGTTTTAGCGGCAGTTTGCTGCCGCTAAAGTGGTGATAATTTTAACGCCGTCCTTGTAAATATGCCCCTAAGTTTTAGAATGTGGACAATCCCGTCTCCCATTTAAATAGCCACAAAGTTTTTAGTGAAGTGCACACTGTGAAATTTGAAGCAGTAGTGTCTGATTGGGATTGATAAAGAATTGCCCATTGTTGAGTACAGAGTAGGCAAATTGTACATGGGGTTTTGTAACGCCAGTGGCTATTGCTCCCGCCCCCTCTTGAGGTTAATTCAAAGAGTTGTGTACTTCTTTTGCTCCTAATGTACACAGTGTTCTGTCGTCTGTTTGCTTTCTCCTCTGCCATGTAGAGGACTTTGGGTAAATATGACGGTTTCTGTACAGCCAGCACCTTTGAACCCTACCCCCAAACTGCTTACCTGCCTGTTACCATAGTAACAGTTCATTGAACACTCAATTGAGCACACAGGTCACAAGTTCCGCACACAATGTTACTAATCCAACAGCAAGCGTGCTTGACTTTTCAAAATTTTCCATAGGAATCATTAATCGCAGCTACAGCCTCTTATTGAAAAGGTAGAAGAGCTGGTAAAGAGTTAGCCCCTGTATTACACGTCTAGTTATAAACATCATTCTTTTCTTCGTAAAACTTTGAGCCCCATCAGTTATTCTTTTTCAAATTAAGGTGTATAATTTTAACGGCTTCCTTGTAAATACGCCCCCAAGTACTGTGTTAATGTCACATGTGAATTGGGCGCGGAAGTGTACGAGACGTTTTGTAGTCTAAGAGACAGCCACCTTCCCGAGATTTATTCACTAATTGTTCGAGGAGTTTGAGGTAACGTAAGTCAGAGGGTTGTCATATTCAGGATCTTTATTTTAATATGCAGGGTGTGCCTCGGCAATCTCTGAAGCCTCGGTGGTGTTAGGCAGTGCCTTATTTGTTTTGTAATCACACGGGCAGTACTTATGGTGTTATAAAGTGATACACTCATAGAACTCTTGTACTTGTATAATTACTCAGGATTTATGTGCCTAAGAGTTACTTACATTATTTTTTGTAGGTGCACTGTAATGTTAAATAGTACTGACTTTAAAATCTTCTATAGTAGATGATTATCACACTAAATAATAGTCAAATGTTGTTATAAAAAAAGACCTATACACTCAGTTATTTCTTTTTAATTATCCTTTATTAAAATAGAAATAAATAATTAGAAATGTAACTTTAACAGAACAGTATAATAAACAAAACGTGGGATGGACTCCAGTGGTAGCAGCGTAGGTAACCTGCAAAACAGAAATGAAACATAAGTATGTGTGCTGTGTCCAAGAGTTAAAAAAAGCTAGTTCGAATTAAAGGATCATAGTGAAAATGGAAAGGAGGGTAGTGGGTGGAAGTGAGAAGGGGAGGGAGAGTTAATAGTAGATAGGCAGGAGGAGATAGAGTGTCGGCTTATTGCACTAAGTCTTTAATATTTACTGTTCGTCACTTGTTTGTCTAGGACACAGGGATCTGCGAGATAGAGTGTGGTTTAAGAAGTCCTTACGCTTAAATACATGAAGCCAGAGTTAGCCGTGGTTTGATAATATAGTCCTACATTATTACTTACTGGAAAATTGCTTGTATGCACCTGTGCACCCAGAGTGCTGCACTCCAGTCCCTACCCCTCAATGTGCTCAATTGTAGGTCTTGCACACTGAGGCTTCACAGCTCACTTGCCACCACTGGTGTGTCCCACGATGTGTTGGTGCAAGCTCCGAGTCCGGGATACATTTGTATGGAAGAGCAGGTCTCCACAATGAAATGGTGTCTTGATACTGCCATGGAAGGTGTTAGAATGCTCAGGGCAGCATTGCAGGAGAGAGTTCCCGCTCAGCCCCTTTCAGCCAATCAATTAATTTCTGTAAAGAGAGAAGTAATTTAATGGTGGAAACGTTTGAAGGTAAATGAATTTTTATTTTAAGCTTATTTTTTTATAAAAAGTTTATATTGAAGTACTTGACATTCTACATCATAACAAATAATAATACACAAGGAATGATAAGGCTTTGATACTCTAACATAACCCATATAATGAAACAAAAAATAATAATACAGGCATAAAATCAAATAAAAAACGTACTTGTCTTAATCTACTGACACACGTATCCATTAATCAAAATATGATTCCCATATTTTTGAAAATGTTCTCAACCCCCAGATCCTTTGTGCATATACATATTCACTTTTCCTGACTCGTTTAATTTTTTGAAACCACTCATCTGTAGTGGGAACCGTTTCTGACCTCCAATATTGAAGTAACAATGATCTTGCCACTGAGATTACGATATAAACAAGTTTAGCTAGCGATTCAGACAATTTAAGTTCTGTATCAAAACCATGTAATATTAAGTTAACATAGCAAGGAACAATAATCTTTAAATAGATTTGAAGCAAAGCAAAAATTTCCTGCTAAAATATCCTAATTTTAGAACAATGGACCATTATGTGTGACCAGTTAGCAAGACCTTGTTGTCTACATCTAAAACAAATAGATGGAGTGTTAGTATACATTTTAGAAATAACCGCTGGAGTACGATATAAGAGCCATTTACTAAAGAAAAACATTCTTCGCCAATTGGCGCCTCTCAAAACACTGAAATTAAATTTATTTATGGTTTTCCAAGTATTAGGAGTCAACGAAGAATTTTCGTGTTTCTACCATTTCCTAATTGCTTTAGCACTTAGGTCTCCTTCCCTACTTTGCGCTAAGCAGCATCTCCATTCACCGGGGTTCTTAGAGCATGAAGACACAAAAAGATCATTAGTCAGATGAGAAGATTGACTGATCTGTGCTAAATCAATTTGTCTCAGGGATTTATGAATCAATTTATACGATCCCATCAGGAGAAAATTCCCCTGTGTTAAACTTGCCATCTCATTCAAAGTAATCCATGATTCATTTTTCACAAAATTTAACAACGTTGGAAACCCTGCTCTACCCCAGTTAGCAATAGTTTCAGACCCAATATTGAAACCTATGAATGAAGAAGCGCTAATTAATGAAGTTGTTAAATTCAGGAGAGAGAGTGAATATCTTTTAAGCATGGCGCAAAGTTTTTTAAATTTTAAGCTTGATAGAAAATAAAATTAACATAACACTTGACAATATTGCTTATTTGCACGTGTGTAGTGTGCCTGATACATCCCACCCCTCTCGTAGGTCCGCGCTGAAGAGGTGTCTGTAGGGAAGTGCCCGCTGGCTCAGATCTACAGTATGGTCCAGCAGGTCTTTAAAATTATTCAGAGATGAGACAGAATGAGGTGAGAGATCACGTCATTATGCAGGGCAATATCGTTTGTTCGCACCACGTTTAATTGGAGGCCTTGTGCACCTAGGCCGCTCTGCTTACCTTTTGCAAACACTGCATTTAGCAGAGGTCACAACTTGAATTCTGCTTTGGATCTATATTGCAGTGTTAAATTCAGCCTTGATTTATTAACCTGCACTGTGGACAACAGGGTTCATAACTTGAAAAGAGAAAGAGAAGTAGCGTGAGAGAGAGGAAGAGAGAGAGAGAAAGAGTGAAGAGAGGAAGAGAGAAAAAGAAAAAATGAGAGAGAGAGAGGAAGAGAGAAAGAAAGACATTGAAAGTGTGAGAGAGAGAAAGTAATAGATGGAGCAGGAGAGGTAGTGTTGATACTGGAGGAAATCATCGCAGCTCACCTTTTTGCCACCGGTGTGTGTCCAACCGCTTGCCGGGTTATAGTGCACCCTCAAGTTTAGTGATCTGAAAGATAGTATACAATTAGTAATTGCAGAGTACATACAACTGCACACGTATATTTCTGCGTTACGCCTTTGCACACCCAGGCTACTGTATTACATCAACTCCCAGTGCAAGGAGGTGTCTGTGTGATCTTTTCCTCCCAGGGTGCTATACCCCATGCACTCCCACTTCATAGTGGTGAGTTCTCATTACTGCGCACCTAGACTGCTGCACCCCATCCACTCCCAGTGTCCGGAGGTGAGTGCCCGTTTCTGCGTACCCTAACTGTTGCAACCTATCCACTCCCACTGCCCGGAGGTGATTGTACATTCCTACGTACTCAAGTTGCTGTACACTATCCACTCTCCCCGCCCAGAGGTGACTTTCCGTTGCTTCAGAAAGAAGCTTCTCTGCTAACCTTGTGCCACCGGCGTGTTTCAAAGAGGGTCCTCCACGTGTCGAAGCAACCTTCTTAGGCCTTGTTACGATGCCCACGCATCATCGCAGATTCCTCAAACGTTGAGCTTTGGAGGTGTTGGGGGGACACCAATTTGTGAAACACAACCTGTTAGATAAAAAAGAAGATAAGATTGTGCGTCATTTGTTCATCAAAGGAGAGAGGAAGAGAGAGTGTGAGAGAGTGACTCTGAAAAGAATATTCGCAGCTCACCTTTCTGTCACCGGTGTGTCTTCCACCACCTGCCGGGACATAGTGCACCCTGAAGCTCCACATCTAAAAGATAGTAGAAGAAAGATGTGATGATTGGTAAGTGCCACTATCTTAATGTGGAGTATTGTGTTTTTATCTAGGAGCCTAAATCGATATTCCTATTTTATGCCCTTGTCCGGTTATAATCAATAATATCCATACAACAGCATAATAATCATATCCATATTCAGTCATAGCACTTGCTGTCACATTAAGCAAGGCTACTTCCCCGGCCCCCTAGAAAGCACAACGAGTACTCTAAACAATCCAAACCGCCAGCAACCTGGAAAATCCCCCTTGCTTTGTTTTGATTTCATCCTCGAACTCCTTTAAAGCACTGTAAGAACGGCCAGTTCTTAGTGACATCTTTATTGACGTCTTATGTCCAGCCTTACGTCAAACCCGGCACCTTACAGGTATAAATATACCAACGCTGCCTTAAGCAAACACACGGTGGTGGTATTGGGAGCAGCTATCTACTTGCCCGAGAGCCCAGCTGATGCGAGAGCCCACGGACGCTGCCCCTCCCTTTTGACACACTGAGAGAGACGCTGTCTTTTCTCCTGCCGAGAAATCCAGCTCCGGTGTTTCCAGATACCTTCGGGGGTTACTGGGATATCGAGTCCTGAGAGAGAGATACAAGACCTCCTGCTTTCTATTACCCAGGTACGAGGCTGACTAAACCCTTAAAGAGAATTCTTGAGTTAGATTCTTGGCAAAAAACAACTTAACTTAAACTGCTACTTACTTACTCCTTCCCACGTATTAGGCTTAGGTCAGGTACACCGGGGTAGGCGTATTTAGAAGCACCAGTTGAGTACGTTAGTCAATGTATATATGTATATATATTTTATCTATTTTAAAGTATCATATGGCTAAGAAACCATATCAATGCTTTTACAGTAATATTTTATAATCCTCCTGTTACTGTACGCACTTTACTTTACTATGAGTATTGCAATTGTGGCAATTCATTTCTCTTGTATGAGGAAGAAGACTGCTCAATAAACTACACCTTTTTATTGAAAACGCCCGTCTTTCTTTTCTCTGCATTCTGGTGAAACTAAGTACGCACATTTGACTGAGTGAAATAGCGGTCTATTGTTTTCACACGACTCTAGAGATACACTCTTATTCTGAGGGAGCAAAGTTGTCATGTTATATAGTTGTCGGAAGCTAATCCCTTCTTGTCTATCCCGGGAGGTTAAAACTCCCCCTCGTTTATTCGAGAAAGTTTCTAGTGACCTCTGAGCTAGCTGGCAAACCTTAAGTCTAATATAGTCAGTAGAGACCTAGTCGACCTCAGTCCTACGTCTACACTGCTGAATATATTATTCCAATGCGCAGAGCCTATTTGGAATATAGGAACTACACTACATGGCGCCCAATGTTTGGTAAGGCGATAAATCTAATGCAAGACGTTAGAGTAACTCAGTCGTGCTTTTTCACATAGACCCTTTTTCCCGTAAATACTCCAAAAGACGTCTGGAGGGGGTAAAAGGTTAAAATCCGCCGGAACTTAGTAGGAAGAGATTCCTATGTATAGTTTTTGGTTTAGTCTACGTTGAAGGATACAGTGTTCCAAAAATATTGTGCATCTAATCTTTGTTTCTTTGAAACCTGATCTGCAACCAAAAAACCTTCTGTCAGTAAAATGCCTGACGGAGACGAAGAAAGAGATGCTACAGCGTCTCAACTGTTGTTGGAAGACACAACTCTCCAACAGAATGACCCGAATGCTATACTCATTCCGGTCAACATAAGAAGAACTATAACTCTTAAACTTATAGAAAATGGACTAACACCAAGAGGTGGAATAGTCGTATTCGCAATTGAGGCCCATGAATATCGGCAGACAGAGGTATTCTACACATGGATAAACTTTCCAGCAGCAAACGCTGTAACACACGACTTCCACTATTACAAAATAGAGGAACCTCCGGATGAATACACCCCTTTCGAGGAGGTTGGAATCCCATTAAAATACCAAGAGCACCTGCTCTGGTTTAAAGGCGCCCTAAGGCATAACAATCACATAACCAGGCGCGGTCCACTAGGTAGACCAGGAGCAACGTGGCCGGTTCTAGCCAGCTACACACCACATCCCGACATCGGAAAAATGTCAGTACCAGAACTTTTAGCACAGCTAAAGCAACTGATTAAAATAAATAGACAATTAGTCCAATATGTAATGCGGACTTCAACAGTCCAACCAGCTATTAACATTCCACAGCTGACCCCTCATCAGGGGAACACAAACAAAATTACACCACAGAACATACAATCATGTCTGGGTAAAGTACCCGCAAAACGGGAACAAATTCCATTCTGGTTAGCACAAAAAATCACTCAAATAGAGGCAGTATTTCCGGATACTACCCCTACTGAGAAACACAGAATTCTGACTATCTGTCTTCCAATGGGGATCGCACCACATGTGGAAGACTGTGACACTTGGGGCACAGTCTTTGCTTCCATTTACACAAAAACACATGGTGTTCTGTCTATGGCGATAATACCAGATATGCTAAGACAGATTAAACATGAATACGGTGCAGAACCTGCTTTAACTCTGGGTATGAAATTCAGGCAGGTCTCAGCTATATTATCAGCCAACATAAAAGGAGAAACAGCATCTGTGGCGATCCACCAGAAATTGAAAGAAACAGATATAGCAGACCAACCAATTGAACTTGCCAGAATCATAGAAAAATCCTATGAAGAACTAGGAAGAGATAGTTTGGGTGGGAAACCAGTAAAACCCCAACTAATTGAAAATCCTGAAAAAATATTTATTAAAAATAATCTAAACATACCAAAAAAGAGCTGGGATGGAAATAAACAATCCACTCCCAAAGAAAAAAGATTCCAGTCCAGAGGAAGGTCTCCTCGGCGGAGAGAAAGATCTCCGGACCAAGGACACAAGTCTCCCCAGAGGGAGCCCTCTGAGAAAAGATACAACCTTAGAAATAGGGATAATCTGAAGAAACCTGATAGATATCAAGACATTGATACACGTCCCTCTCGATCTTTTCAGACTTCCTCGCAGAAATCGGAAAGAAGAGGACGGTCAGAACACAGGGAAGAGCACGTCAAGTCCAAAGACAAAGAACCTGCTCATCAAAGTAAAAAATTACAATTTCCAAGAGAGAAGGTAGCCAGCATTAAAATAGTTAAACATGCCGAGGATACTGAGGACACAACTGAAAAACGGAGAGTGGGCCCAGACAATGCTAGACAGCGCAGCAGAAGTGACCATAGCTCGCAGGATCCTGATGAATCATCTGGAGACAGTGGACACGAATGAATACATTCAGGTGGAAACTGCAGATACCAGAGTTAGCAAACCTCATAAAATATACGAGATAACATTACGTATAGAGGGAGAGAAGACTAGGAAAGTAAGAGGTCTATTTTGGGATAACCTTTCCAAAGGCTATGACATCCTTTTAGCTGAGAAAGACTGGCCACCAGAGTTTGTCAGGGAGTGCCCTCATGGCGAAGAAATGATTATGCCTGCCTTCTCAAATCATATTCCAATTCATAAAAAATATACATATGCAAGAAAATGGGCAGTAGCCCAAGCTCCTGCATTATATAAAAATCATGTAGGATGGGATGAGGACTCTCCTCCTCACAAAATCCAGTTAAAATGTCAACCAACTGCACAAAGACAGTACACAATTAAGCAAGAAGCTAAAAAACAGGTCAGGGAGATCTTAGATCAACTTGAATACCAGGGGGTGATTGAAACATGCACCTCACAAATGAACAATCCTTTGTTTCCTGTCTCCAAGCCAGACGATTCATATGGTCTAGTTTTGGACTACAGACACCTTAACTCATGTTGCAAGACATTTGCAGTACAAAACTCACACAGTGCAGCACTAATGAATAACATTGTGCGCAAAAAATACAAAACAACATTAGACATCTCTAATGGATTCTTTTGTCAAAACATTGCACCTGAAAGCAGGTATTTGACCGCTTTCTCAATCATGGAGTCACAGAAAATTCTGTCGACTCCCACAGGGATTCAAGAATAGCCCAGGATTATTCTCAGCAAGAGTAACAGAGTTACTACAAATATATGATGATGAGGCATTATCTTATGTCGATGACATCTATCTAACAGATGATGACTTGGATACTCACTTGAAAAGAGTAAACACCATAATACTGGGGTTTGCAGCAGAGGGTTACAAATTCAACTTTAAAAAGTCACGAATTGCCCATCTAACAGTCCTGTTTTTAGGATATGAATTATCAAGTGAAGGCAAAAGCCTAGCAGACAACTTCTTAGAGAAGTGCGCTGTACTCCAAGCACCTAAAACGCTGAAGAACTTACAATCAATACTAGGTTTCCTGAATTACAGAAGAACTTACATTTTAAATTATGCGGAGAGGGTTAAACCTCTCTATGAATTAATAAAACCTTATTTTAAACCAAACAATAGGACTCAAAAACACACAGAAATTTTGAGATCATTGCAAACAGACATGTTAACTAAAACAAAATTGCAAACTCGCGACAACACACGCAACCTTGTAATCCGAGTCATCCCAGGAAGATGCTCGATTCACGTACCTGACCTCTAATGAGGGAGAAACGGTACCAATAGCTTACAAATCACACTTGTACACACAAGCTGAAAAATCATTCAGTCTTGCGGAAAATATTGTAAATGCGGTTCAAACAGCTGTAGCAAAAGAAAAAGCCCAAGCCGAAGGCAAAAGGATAACTGTTTTAACAGCAGAATCAGCCTTTGAGTCATTAACAAGCCCACGTAATTTAACTACCGTGGCATTAGATCCAAAATGGATAGAATGGGAAAATTCTCTTGCTACAAAAAAAGTGAAATACAATTTTGACCCGGAAATGAAAAAACTAAAAGATCTAACATATGAAAAAGAATATCCTCTGCCAATCGAGATTCTGCCTCTACAACTTTACGCCTGTGTAATATATACAGACGGATCTGCTCAACCCTCAGTTTGGGGAAAGCAAGCTTACAATGCTACGTGCTCGGTTGTTAAAACCTGGTGGCACGGAGGTAAATTGAGACCACTGGTAACTATGTCTCAATCCGTAAAAGACAATTCAGGTCAACGAACTGATTTATTAGCTTTAAAAATGGCGCTCGATAGTGCCGATCACGAATTCCCCACACTAATAGTGTGCGATTCGCATTACTTCGTCAAATCTTACAATAATGACTTGCAGAACTGGATTCAAAACGATTACATAGATGACACAGGTGCCACAATAAAGCATAAAAAGCTTTGGGAACAGGTAGTTCTTTTACAGAAGGAACTACAAAAGACTCACGTGATCCATACACTGAGTCATCAGCGTGATGGCGTTCACGCTGCAGGGAATTAATTGGCTAACACAGCCACAGCGGAAGCAACTAATCCGGCTTCCGTAGCCACAAAAAAGCGTTCAGAAAAATACATAGATGGGGAAACCATGCTGGCGGTAAAAACGTCTTCAAAAGGCGACTGTGCAGCATTACCCGTGAACTATCCACTCAATTATACATACATAATCGATGCAAACTCCGTTCCTTTTGCTCGAATCCCTGGAGTGGGGGATAGAGTAATTCCAAACACGAACAGGAGAATCTTCTTAATACAAGAAGCACATATGGGATTAGGTCTAAGGCATCAGATGATCATAAAATCTCTGACAGAATTACAATCAGAATACTGGTGGCCAGGAATGAGCTTGCATAATCACAAATTTGCAATAAACGGTCAAAACTGCAACAGAGATCGCAGTGGCGAACCGGCCGAAGTAGTGCCAGAAAACCTAATAGACAGCATAAGGCGATCTATACGCAAAATCAAACAGGAAAAATGCGTCCCAATGTATATTATTTAAGACTAGATTCACTTAAAATGTAGACACCAGCGCTCGGCTGACGCCAGAACTGTTATAAAAGATTTGCGAGTCTATATCGGCACATACGCAATTGGCATGCTACATTCTGACCAGGGTCCTGCTTTTAGCTCTCGAGCTTATAAGGAAGCCATGACCAGCATGGGCATTGCATTGCGGTACTCTTGTCCCTTCCATCCTGAGGGAAATGGGATTGTGGAAAGAAAAAACCGAGACATAAAGCAATCTATAACGGCGAGGGTATTAGGTTCGGGTGATGGGTGGGTCCAACATTTAACAAGTGTCCAACGTAGTCTTAATAATCTGCCAAGAAATTCTCTAAAAGGTTTCAGCCCGTACGAACTATTGTTCGGTACTAGAATGCATATTCAGGACTTAGATAGTCAGACTTCAGTGGTAGAAGAAAAATGCTTTGATATCAAAGATCGTTTGGCTATTTTACAGGACTTAAATGAAACAAGAAAAGACCTGAGCAACATAAAGCTAAAACAGCAGCCAACAGCCACTGAAGAGAAACCACCTGTCCCAGCAAGGCCTGTCTGGATTCCAAAGATTGGTAATCTAGTCAGAGAGAAAATAGCGGTGAAGAAGGAATTTGGGCCTTCTTACAGAAAAGCAGTACCTGTCTTAGCTGTCAGCGGAACAAGATCAGTAGTACTACCACCCCTTGCTGGTAAAAAGGAGAACCGAGTTGTATCCATCGACCTGGTAAAACCACAATCATGTGGACAATAATAAGTAGTAGGCCCAGTGGACTCCCAAGAAGTAGCAGAACACCAAAACTTGCTACAATACAAGAGGTTCAAACTGAGAGACTAATCACATTTGCAAAACCTGCAGTGAATAAAAAAGGACTATGCAATAATGCCATGGAACTTGTGCCTCTTGAAACCCAAATTTCAACAGTTTGTCAAGAAACACCTGTCTACAACGATGTAGCCTCAGACTATGCTAATGAAACAAAAGATGCAAAAGCAACTGAAAATCCGGAAGCGATTCTAACAATTGACAGAACTGCATCAGGCTACTTCATCAACTTCGATGACTTTTCTGAAGATCCAAGCGAGCCTGAAGAAATGCCAACAACAAAAACCTTTAAAGACAAAGTAACAGAACTATTTCATCAACTCAAAGAACACTATCTGATTTCTCCATGGATTGAATTTTGGATTGTGTTAGGTGTACTTTTCCTCCTGCTTTGGCTCATCATGATTCTTTGCTTGGGAAATTTTATTGAAGGAAAATACAGTACAATGGACACAGCAAGTCAGAACATCAACTTGGTCCTAAAGCCACACAAGTCATCTCACATCGAGAAAAGAGAACTATCATCCGTGAATGTCACAGCCAATCCAATACCCGGTGGGGTAACTTGGGACAAAACAGATTACGAAATCTATGGCCCGGTCAAGCTCTTGAAATATCTACACCAGTTTATGGTTTCATTAAGTGACTTTGTAAAACCGAGTACATTCTCTGATGATTGGGACTTTGAAAGTATTAATGATATGATGTCAGATTTAGTTATGTCAGCAAAATTTACAGAACATGATTACTTGCAGGGTTCATCGAATTATGAAGAAATGTACTGCTACAACCACTTTGCACATCATTATTTGCATAAATCTGCTCAACCTAGAAATGTTTTTAATTATAATCAATGGGAACATTGTGCAACTCCACCTAAAAGCATCTCGAAAACATTTTATGAGAAATTCCCATACTTCTCAGGGTATAACACAAGTGATGCAGAAACGTTTTATTTCAAACTGTTAAATAAGACAGGGGTGAAAACAATGCTGACAAACACTAAATTAATCTATTCAGAAGCATTTTATGAAAAAATGACTACATTTGGTTTTGATTTCTGGAAAAACAACATTGAAACAAAACCCATCTGGGGTACCAAAGATTGGCAGGTCCAGGGTTTAGAATCATTATTTAGAGCCTGCATGATCCCAGAACAAATTATATTCTTGAATGACACCATTCAACAGACAACCTGTCTTGGCCTAGCCAAAATTAAAGACTTAAGCAAACCGTCTATTCCAAAGCCAACACCTGACAGTAAT
Organism: Lissotriton helveticus; assembly: GCF_964261635.1. Classification (NCBI taxonomy): domain Eukaryota; kingdom Metazoa; phylum Chordata; class Amphibia; order Caudata; family Salamandridae; genus Lissotriton; species Lissotriton helveticus. The sequence continues at coordinate 308,294,784 of NC_136073.1, read as the reverse complement.
ACCACTACAGATGTTGAGATAGACGTAGCCCATATTTTTAACCAAAACAGAACACATCCTGATTGGAAAAAATGGTTGATCTGGCCCATAGACACAAATAGCTGTCAAGATAGATTCCTGAACAAATTACAGGGGTTCAAATTGACCAGGCCAGACCCTAGATACTCCCAGAGACAACATCCAGGGATACTTACAACATACAGTGTAGGAAAACTCTGCCTCGAAAGGCTACACACATCCACACTGGCAGAAATTAAGCATCACTTGACTTTACTTAAAGACGGTGCTGAATTGCGTGATTTCATAATGGGACCACGCAAACAGCGTCAAAAAAGTTTCAAAGTGGCCGGTGTATACGCTGCATACAACGAAGCTTGGAAAATAATGCAAATTGAAACAGCAGAAAAAATACGAGAAATTGACCGTATTAATTTGGAAAAATCACTTTCTGTTGTGGACAATGGGTTAATGACTCTGTCTTCCAGAATATATTCACTGGACAGTATTGTATCATCTGCTATTGATATAATAGAGCAGGACTTACTAATGTTACAACACGGTCAGTCCCAATTGCGTTCTATTGTACAGCTTGGCTGGACGTTGCAAAATCTGCGTTCAGACTACGTGCCCTGGCGTTTAATCAACACAACGTCATTATTCTCTATCTTTAACCTTACTGATACACAAATCAGTTTGGCACAAAAAGGAGCAGAGTATACAATTCTGAGCATTGAAAACGTTGAGAGATTACCATTGACAATGTCAGAAAGACCTGTCATTGAATGGATAATACACGGAATAAAAACAATTCCGATAACAACTTTCCAATTTAAATTCTGTCAAGAGTATATACCAGCAGGCCAGTATGAAAGGTTGAGTAAAGGGTACATTAAGTCATCATGGAAATTACCTTACACACCCACATGTTATAGTGCAAAGGAACAGAATGTTTTTCTTAGTGGTAACAATTGTAAACGATCACTAAGTGGTATACTTCTTTGTCAAGGTATTAACTTGCATGGGGCCTGTGAGGGGACTTCAAATAACCTTTCATGTCACCAGCATGGCACACCTGCAACTCGAATAGAGCCATTCTTTAGACAGCTTTCTAACGGGAGCTATATTCTAATAGTGGACCACAGATGTTGTGGCATGGTGCCAGGAAAAGCTTATCTCGTGAGCAATAGTTCCATGGTCACTTGCTGTATGCAAGTATTGTATCCAAACAGCACTCCAGACACGGAGGCGAAGATTTGGCCTTTTTTGAATATCTCTTCTATTCGAATTGATACTTTAAGCAGAATGAAGTCTGTTCTTTTACAGACAACTGTGCCCTTGACGTCATCAAAAGAAACATATGATCTTCAAGTTGCAAGGACAACGGCAGAGATAAATACACTTTTATCAACAAATTGCCCCCTGCATTTCGCAGAAATGCTAAGCCAAATCCTAAATATGTCTGATACCAGCGGTATCCCACATATATTTAAGACAATTTTTTCGGGACTGTTAACACCCTTCCAAACAGTTCTGGGCATTTTTCCTAATTTTGTCCATTCTGTCTTTGGCGGCCTACCACTTCTGTTGGGACTCGTAGCAGGCATTTTATTTTTGATACTTCTGCTTCGATATGGCAAGCCAAGTCACAGACAAGACTCCAGCAACGATGGAAGAAACGATCCTAGCTATACGCTATCGGGACCGCATAACTAAAGTCCTTGGATTAGCCCGGCTAAGAGATCTGAATATGACCTGGTTTCTTTTATTCAGACCCATCTGGCAGAATTGCATCTTACCTGTTCTTAGATGTATGCTATGCGGAGAAGAATGCGTGTTGGACATCTGTCTTACACTACCATCAGCAGTACCATTGGATACAGATACTTTGCTAAGTCCTGTAACGGCTCATGCATCGTGTTGTCCCCAGCGGCTACCCATTCTGATGACGGCATTCATTGAGACTTCACCACTGCGATTAGAGGGTAGTGAAGTACGAGATGAGAGCAACATCACCCAGGTACGACCTTCTGTGAGCATTGCTGATCCTGACATCGATGATAGCAATCATTCTCACGACTGTACAGTTGCGGCATTTTCGAACTTAATCGAACTTTCACCTAAAGCCGTAGACAACTTTTTTGCGAGTCTGTCTGAAATGATGTTTTCCCCCGAACAAAAAGAATAACTTTTTAAGCAAACTAGTACACAGCGTTCCCTGAACTCTGAATTCGGCCTTCGGCTTTGATAAACAAAAGCTACTGAACATATTTGGAACTATATTTTTTTCTCTCCACTGAAAGCGAAATTCTTTTTTTTCCCGATTCCAAAATATTTACCTTTTTTCTGGCACATGTAGTCTGCTTGAAGTAGAACTATTCTTAGAGAACAGAGCTTCTATTTTAGGAACTCTAAAGACAATATATCACGTCAGCCTCTAGCACATTTACAGCAACTGTATTTATATGTGATGGAATGGTCTCGACCTTTTTTCTGTATTAAGAGCCATTTCATGTGTAAATTTCGCAAATCATTCATGCCGATATATATATATATACATCATTTTTTTTTTTTTTTTTTTAAACCTTTATTTGGACAAAAAGGATATACAAATACGGGCCTACAACCAGTCAGGCCGGCCACTAATACGAGAGGGCAAGCAATAAATCCAGGATGACAGTGTACGGAGTAAAACGCAGTAAATCGCAATCATTACAGCATCAAAAAAGGGGGGTGAACACAGACGGCCAGCAAAAAGGAACAATGAAGGTTAATTTTATAATAATGCAAAAAGGAATATCGCAGGCTCGACTACAGCACAAGACGTTACCGGGTTCCCAGAGCGAGTCATTGACAACAATAAAGCTAAAGGGTGACAATGTGGGAGAATGGTGTAGCAACGCACATCAGTGTAAGAGCAATATCAGTAAATCAAAGCCATAATTAGGTTCACTCGTCTCATTCTGACCCACCACCCACTAGCATATTAGAGACAAAAACAGGAACCGGAATAATGACATCGTAAAGGAAAACTAACCCGCCATATTGACCTTAAGGAAAGGAAAGAAAAGAGGAAAAACAGAGCAAAGGGGAAGAACACCGCGCTGATACCAGTACACCACAGCAGAAACACTTAAGGATTGGGAACAGTAATAAAAAGGAGGGCGTGAGAGTCGCGTTCAAAATGCAGCATAGCCCCATAGAGGATGCAGCGGGTATGCAAACCCCACCCACATAGCCCATGGGAGACAGGGACAGACGCGGCACCCCTATAAAGAGACACAAAAGGGCCATAGAACAAAAAAGGAAGACAACGAAAAAAACACAACCCACCCATCCCACCCAGCACCCCTGCAGAAGGCTACGGCCTACCCCCCCCCCCCCCAGCAGCGTGCCTGTCGCCCTAAACCGAACCCGAAATGTAGAAAAACAAAAGAAAAAAGGAATGAGAGACGAAAACAAAAACATAAAGACAAGAAGGAAATAGGAGGGGGGAGTAAAGGATCAATTAACAATACGTTCGGCCCCAATCCTCCGCCCAACCATACAAACGTAACATTTTAAAACCAGAGCGACACATTCTCGAGAATCGTAAAACACACTAGGGAGTCACCCACTTCGCCATGAGTACGGGCCGGTCCGCCGCTAAGCTGTACCCCGGCGATCCACCGGGAATAAGTTGTCTCACCCCAGGCCTTTCTTAGTGACCACCACCACCCACCACATAGCGGCAGGAAATAGGTAACTCAGTATGAAGAAAGCACTCGAATGAAAAGATATTAAACAAAGGTGTAGATCAGGGAGGTCCATCAACAGACAAGAGAACAGAAGTCCGGGTATATAATTCAAGTGTCCCAGGAAAATTAACCCGAGCCACAGAACACAGGAGTTCAGTCTCGCCATCTGAAAAAAACGGAGCTCCCCCGCAGCACAGGACAACGACCCCACCGAAGCAGAGATAGACAACAGTCCACCGTGTTCATTGGGTGCTCGGACAGGAACAGGCCCGAGCCCGGGGTCCAAGTCTCCAAACTCCAAACAGTGAGTCACCAAAGGTTCCAATGCCTCCGGAGTGCAGACCTGTCGATGAGCGGCGACAGTAATCTTCGCCGCGACCAGGGGGGGCGAGGCAGCGGCACCATCGAAACAAGAGGATACCGTGAACAGCCGTCCATCTAAGATGGCGGCAGACCGCACAGGTTCCCCCGGGACACCGGGGACAAGGCCGCGTGCAGGGATCGCAAGGCATCGAGAACATCACCGATAGTAGGCTCGTGCTCACACAGCAAGGTCTCCGTGCCGTCCAACATCTCAGGTCCACCGATTTGGGGATATCCACAGCCCAGGTCGTCGGCCGCCATTTTGTAATTCCAGCCGCGACACCACTCTCTACGGCTCTCGAAGCCGGCACACAGATGCGGATCTCCTCCGGCACGCAAAGGGAAAAAATGAAGGGGGGGGGGGACCCCGCTAATGGCAGCCTTGGTGCAGAAAGGAGAGCCGCCAAAGTCGGGGGTCCGCAGCACTAGCACCTGCGCGGTCTACGAACAGAATCCGGGCGCACGGCTCCAGGATGGATGGACGGGACAGTGGCGGGGGGCATCCCCTCACACGGTTAGTCCTCGGAGCGCCGCACCCCGCACCAGCACCACTGCCGCCGCGGCATGCCCGGGCCGGATCCACCGGGTTACTCGCACAACGGCCGTTCGCTGTCAGGCGCCTCTCTCGGCCGGGGCTATCATCTACACCACCGCCAGGCTGAGTCCAGTAGGCGAGGCCCCGGTCCCGACTCCGTGAAGGCCCCGTTCTCTCCGGGGGCAGAACTTCGGATTCACTGCACGCAGGAGCCTCCAGGTCAAATGGTGAGTACGAGCAATAATTCACGCATCTTTATCCGCTCGAGTGTGTCGTCTTGGGGCAGGATATGAAGCAGGATATGTGTTGCAGGTCGGATGGCTGACGGAGCCGAGCTATGAGGCGACCATTACGATCGCGAGCTTGGCTCCTCCTATATATACATCATTTTTAATGAATGATTACACTGCTTGAATAGCGTACAGTACCTATAATCATTTTTCGTGTATATCTATGCACCGTTTCAAATGCAAAAAAAAAAAAAAATTATTTTGGGGTGGGTTGGAATACAAATGCACCTTTAAATGTTTACTATTGCTTAGTTTTAGTAATGATGGATATTAGATCGTGGAGTGGGTATTGTGTTTTTATCTAGGAGCCTAAATCGATATTCCTATTTTATGCCCTTGTCCGGTTATAATCAATAATATCCATACAACGGCATAATAATCATATCCATATTCAGTCATAGCACATGCTGTCACATTAAGCAAGGCTACTTCCGTGGCCCCCTAGAAAGCACAACGAGTTCTCTAAACAATCCAAACCTCCAGCAACCTGGGAAATCCCCCTTGCTTTGTTTTGATTTCATCCTAGAACTCCTGTAAAGCACTGTAAGAACGGCCAGTTCTTAGTGACATCTTTATTGACGTCTTATGTCCAGCCTTACGTCAAACCCGGCACCTTACAGGTATAAATATACCAACGTTGCCTTAAGCAAACACACGGTGGTGGTATTGGGAGCAGCTATCTACTTGCCCGAGAGCCCAGCTGATGCGAGAGCCCACGGGCGCTGCCCCTCCCTTTTGACGCACTGAGAGAGACGCTGTCTTTTCTCCTGCCGAGAAATCCAGCTCCGGTGTTTCCAGATACCTTCGCCGGTTACTGGGATATCGAGTCCTGAGAGAGAGATACAAGACCTCCTGCTTTCTATTACCCAGGTACGGAGCTGACTAAACCCTTAAAGAGAATTCTTGAGTTAGATTCTTGGCAAAAACCAACTTAACTTAAACTGCTACTTACTTACTCCTTCCCGCGTATTAGGCTTAGGTCAGGTACACCGGGGTAGGCGTATTTAGAAGCACCAGTTGAGTACGTTAGTCAATGTATATATGTATATATATTTTATCTATTTTAAAGTATCATATGGCTAAGAAACCATATCAATGCTTTTACAGTAATATTTTATAATCCTCCTGTTACTGTACGCACTTTACTTTACTATGAGTATTGCAATTGTGGCAATTCATTTCTCTTGTATGAGGAAGAAGACTGCTCAATAAATTACACCTTTTTATTGAAAACGCCTGTCTTTCTTTTCTCTGCATTCTGGTGAAACTAAGTACGCACATTTGACTGAGTGAAATAGCTGTCTATTGTTTTAACATGACTCTAGAGATACACTCTTATTCTGAGGGAGCAAAGTTGTCATGTTATATGGTTGTCGGAAGCTAATCCCTTCTTGTCTCTCCCGGGAGGTTAAAACTCCTCCTCATTTATTCGAGAAAGTTTATAGTGACCTCTGAGCTAGCTGGCAAACCTTAAGTCTAATATAGTCAGTAGAGACCTAGTCGACCTCAGTCCTACGTCTACACTGCTGAATATATTATTCCAATGCGCAGAGCCTGTTGGGAATATACGAACTACACTACAGGAGTAGAATAACATTGTCCTTTCACACACCTTCTCTTCTCCAATAAAATGACAACCATTTGTACGGTTCCAACTTGTTTAATGGGCTTCGATTTATGAATAATTAGTAGAGTAGTAATGTTTTCCATCCGGTTATAGAAAACAAGTGGTGCGCAGCCATACACCGGTTTCAATCATCACGCCCGGGTCTGGGCACGATAATTGAAACCTCATGTGCTATTGGAGTCTATTACACGCAGCAAGTGCGTAATAGATACCAATAGGCCATGGACAGAGCAATGCGACCGCAGTGTTTTATTTTGAATAAGTCGCACGCAAAGGTCAATGGTTTAGCACGGAAGGAAACAGACACGCACAAGCGTGTGCGATTCGTTGGTTAGGTTCATATCCCCGTTTTTTCACATAGAAAATGTCTCGCGCTTCGTGAGCAGTGCTGTGCACTACAACGAAGGCACGAGCTGTACTGCGCACAGCAACGGAGACGCAAGTCTTAAATGAATTGAGAAAGGAAAGGTTGTCAAAATTAGATGATAAATTTAAGGGTACATAGTGTAAAAAAATAAATACTCATCTACTTTGCTACGCATGTGGGAGCGACGGATATTTGACCGACCATAAAAACTTTCCTGCTATTGGAAAAAAAATTACAAATGCAATAAGATAGGGTATGTAGGACTGTGTACGCCTAAATTGCTGCGTTGCCTTTTTGTATCGAGTCTGCTGTATCACATCAACTCCCTCCGGTGCGCACCCAGGCCTCACTGCTCACCTTTTTGCCGACAGGGCACCTTCTACATCATGCAGTCCCGCTCTGCCACCAAGAAGTCTCACCTTTGGTGCTGAGTCTTGATATCACTATGGCTAAGGACATACTTGTGCATCCATCATCATTGCAGGTTGCTCACCCGCTCAGTGTTTGCGGTACCACTAGCTCAGTGACCAAAAAGGCCACACACGTGGTAGTGGGCCCCCCTGTTCGGTGGTTCGGGCCTACATGAGGCGTACGAACCACCAGGACGGGCCATCACAGCGCTTGCGATGGGAGCTACTCTAAAATGTCGTAGAGCACGTGCGCCCGGTCTTTTTTATTGGTAGGGTCACGTGTCTTGTGACGCCTGTGCTGGATTGGTGTGGTGTAGGTGTTTACCAGCCATTAGGAAGTGTGTGTGCCGTTCTGAGAACTAGACCTGTAACTAGCAGATCACTAGAATGAAAATTTTGGCCATGTTGCGTTGTTGTAATTTCCTGTAAGCGTAACCGGAGTGGGCTGGCCTGACGTATGCCAGTGCTGGGCGAGGTTGTGAAAAATGACTCCGGAGCTATGGGCTTGGCTCCGTTGTGAGCTATTTGAGAAATCAAGTGATGTGTGTGTTCTTGTTGTAGTTATGCTGTCATCTCGATCTTAAACGCAAATGTGTCACTAGTCTGTGAAGTCCCACAACATGGAGGGTACGGGGTATCACTAACCTTAAATTCATCCATAGTTTCACACATAAAAGATGGTGGACATGACGCATTTCTGCGAATATGAATGTTTGTTGTACATTCAGTAGAGTGTTGTAGTTGTAGCAATACAGGGCTATGAAAGCTTAAGGTTGCAGTTTGGCTCATGAAGGGCAGCTAATTTATATATTTATGTGGTCATTCAGGTATTCTGTCGGACTTGCTGCTGGAAATCAGTGTTCGAGCCTCGGAGTCACGTCCACATCCTGTTATTGTAGACAAATCACGTAATCTACACATGCCTGAAAATGTACTGTAAATATGGTGGTCATGTAAACCGCTGAAATAGTTTTGGGTCGACTTCGCGCTATATAAATATGCAACAAAAAAAAAAGACTTGAGCACACACTTATAAATTTACTATACACTTTGCTTGCAGTACTGTAAGGATCCAGTTTCTACGTTCGTATTTGTAGAAGTAGTGAGAGAAAGTTATATAAAGTTTTGTTACTGCTAGAGGTAAGATGGTTGCCTATGCTGTTTACAGCACAATATAATGTGGTAACGCCCAGGGGCAGCATTTTACAAACATAATGAATACACTGACACAGATAGATAGTTGAAGTGGGTACAGGCACATGTGCTCGACTCCATTTTATTACGTTGCTATTGGTAACAAGTACAATAGTAATCATCATTTCATACACAGATATTCAATCATAAACAGTTTATGACTTCTGCTGTACAAAGATAGGAGTACTACATGTGAAATAATACACAGCAGATTATCGTAAAGGCTTCATGAGTTTTGGTGTACTGAGGTAGGGGCGGTTTGTATGGAGCCTGCGATGATGTGTGGTCCAGGCAGGCCGCACTGGTAACAATGTCTTTTGCCTACTGAATTTTGCCTTAATAAGGCCATGTGGTGATTATTTATGGTGTACTAAGTTAGTAGTACGTCTGGTGCTCAGCGTGTGCTCACCCTGCAATGATACGTGGTCCGAGCGGGCTGCACTGGAAGCATTGTCTGTTGGCTACTAGACTGCATCATCTGTAACCATAATTCAAATAAAAGACAAAACATATATGGAATACATTGTCGAAATATGTAGGTTTCAGGGACATTATAGTTCAAATTGTGACCTGTGCTGTCCGCAGTGTAGACTGCCATTCAGTGTTCCTTTGGACTTGCAGGGGGAATGTTGTTATTGAACTTAACCTATAACTGATATAAAAGAAGTTCTTGAAGGTGGGAAGGAAGGATACTAAAGGGGTATTGTGTAGGTTTGAGGGATGTTATACTTAGTTTGGTACTGCACTCTGCAAATTATGAATCAAGAGTCTATTTAATTGTGAGCTCTGATGACCGAAGTGTAGGCTGGAAGCAGCGGTTAGCAAGAGCCCACGGCCACGTAGCGTTGAGTAGAGCTGCACAGTATTGGTAATTTAGCGTGTCTGCAACCAGCGATAATAAGTGGGGCACTGAGTTAGTAGTACCTGAAGCAACAAGGTTCTGTGGAGCCTGCGATGATGCGTACTCCGGCCAGGCCGCACTGGTAGCAATGTCTTTTGCCTACTGAATTCTGCCTTAATAAGGCTACGTGGCGATGATTTATGGTGCACTGAGTTAGTAGCATGTACGTACCCTGCGATAATGCATGGTCGGGGGGGCACAGTAGTTGGACTAATGTCTTTTGTCTATTGAATTCTGCATCAATTTGATTTTAGAGTGATAGTATGCCTCATTGCTGACATAAAACTGTTCTCTCTTCTTTGTGATGATTTATGATACACTGAGTGAGTAGTATCTTTAGCGCTGAGCTTGAACGTTCCAAGCGATAATGCGTGGTCCAGGGGAGGCCGCATTCCGACCAATGTCTTTTGTCTATTGAATTCTGCCTGAATAGGGCCACGTGGCGATGACTTATGGTGCACTGAGTTAGTAGTACCTTTGGCACTGAGCGTGTACGTAACCTGTGATGATGCGAGGTCCGAGCAGGCCGCACCGGGAGCAATGTTTTTTGCTTACTGAATTCCGTCTTAATAAGGCCACGTGGAGATGACTTGTGGTGCAGTGAGTTAGTTGTACCTGAAGAACTCAGCGTGTGCGCACCCTGCAATGATTCGTGGTTGGGGCGGGTGCACTGGTACAATGTCTCTTGCCTACTGGAATGCGTCATGTGCAATCGCCATTCCACCTGAATCATGAGCCCTCACAATGTAGATCGAAGGCAGTAGTCAGCACAGGCATTGAGGAATGCTTTTTGTCACATGCTTTAACAAAATCTGAAGACCTATAGTACAATTGTCTCTGCATTAAATAGAGCAAGGCTAAATTCAATGATGTCCGTAGTGTAGATCCAAAGCTGAATTCAAGTTGTGAACCCTGCTGTCGCCAGTGTAGATCAAAGGCAGTAGTTAGCACAGACATCGAGGAATGATTTTTGTCACATCCTTTAACAAAATCAGAGGACATATAGTACAATTGTCTCTGCAATAAATAAAGCAAGGCTTGATTCAATGTTGTCCATAGTGAGGATCCAAATCTGAATTCAAGTTGTGAACCCTGCTGTCCGCAATGTAGATTGAAGACAGTAGTTAGCACAGATATCGAGGAATGTTTTTTGACACATTCTTTAACAAAATCTGAGTACATAGAGTACAATTGTCTCTGCATTAAATAAATCAAGGCTAAGTTCAATGCTGTCCGTAGTGTAGATCCAAAGCTGAATTCAAGTTGTGAACCCTGCTGTCCGCAGTGTAGATTGAAGGCAGTAGTCAGAACAGACATCGAAGAATACTTTTTGTCACATCCTTTAACAAATTCTGAAGCCATATTGTACAATTGTGTCTGCATTAAATAAAGCAAGGCTGAATTTCATGCTGTCCGTAGTGTAGATTCAAATCTGAATTCAAGTTGTGAACCCTGCTGTCCGCAGTGTAGATCGAAGGCAGTAGTCGATACAGGCATAAGTCTGCGGTGGTGTGGCGCTGCGTTCGTAATGGGCCTGTATCGCCTGTATCGAGGAGGCATGTGCTCATGGCGGCAGCCACGTGGCAGGGTGATAACCTTCGCTCTGGCAGAGTCTTTTGTCTTCGCACAAGTGAACCACGCCCAAGGCGTAACCCATGTATTTATACTCTTATGCTGGAGTTGCGTACATTGGGCCAGCCCACTCTGCTTCTGCTTCAAAGGGGGGCAACACAGCTGCATTATAGAGACATTCCCCAGTGTCTGAGATAATATGGTTGTGTCCACTGTGCAGTACACTACATGTATCAATACTATATCTACACACGGAAAAGATTTTGGTTTATATTGTGAGTTGTGTATAGCATATCACCGGTAGTCTTGGGATTGTATAAATTATTGTTGATGTGCGAGTTCCATCCCTTATACATAGTTGGTTGCCACATCTCTGAACATTCAGCTAGTGTGCTGTTGAGGGGATATATTATTTTGGGAAGGTTTGTTGTCCTGTTTTGTGCTGCCTCTGAGGTAGTAGGGGGAGAGGAGCGACACATTCTCGAGAATCGTAAAACACACTAGGGAGTCACCCACTTCGCCATGAGTACGGGCCGGTCCGCCGCTAAGCTGTACCCCGGCGATCCACCGGGAATAAGTTGTCTCACCCCAGGCCTTTCTTAGTGACCACCCCCACCCACCACATAGCGGCAGGAAATAGGTAACTCAGTATGAAGAAAGCACTCGAATGAAAAGATATTAAACAAAGGTGTAGATCAGGGAGGTCCATCAACAGACAAGAGAACAGAAGTCCGGGTATATAATTCAAGTGTCCCAGGAAAATTAACCCGAGCCACAGAACACAGGAGTTCAGTCTCGCCATCTGAAAAAAACGGAGCTCCCCCGCAGCACAGGACAACGACCCCACCGAAGCAGAGATAGACAACAGTCCACCGTGTTCATTGGGTGCTCGGACAGGAACAGGCCCGAGCCCGGGGTCCAAGTCTCCAAACTCCAAACAGTGAGTCACCAAAGGTTCCAATGCCTCCGGAGTGCAGACCTGTCGATGAGCGGCGACAGTAATCTTCGCCGCGACCAGGGGGGGCGAGGCAGCGGCACCATCGAAACAAGAGGATACCGTGAACAGCCGTCCATCTAAGATGGCGGCAGACCGCACAGGTTCCCCCGGGACACCGGGGACAAGGCCGCGTGCAGGGATCGCAAGGCATCGAGAACATCACCGATAGTAGGCTCATGCTCACACAGCAAGGTCTCCGTGCCGTCCAACATCTCAGGTCCACCGATTTGGGGATATCCACAGCCCAGGTCGTCGGCCGCCATTTTGTAATTCCAGCCGCGACACCACTCTCTACGGCTCTCGAAGCCGGCACACAGATGCGGATCTCCTCCGGCACGCAAAGGGAAAAAATGAAGGGGGGGGGGGACCCCGCTAATGGCAGCCTTGGTGCAGAAAGGAGAGCCGCCAAAGTCGGGGGTCCGCAGCACTAGCACCTGCGCGGTCTACGAACAGAATCCGGGCGCACGGCTCCAGGATGGATGGACGGGACAGTGGCGGGGGGCATCCCCTCACACGGTTAGTCCTCGGAGCGCCGCACCCCGCACCAGCACCACTGCCGCCGCGGCATGCCCGGGCCGGATCCACCGGGTTACTCGCACAACGGCCCTTCGCTGTCAGGCGCCTCTCTCGGCCGGGGCTATCATCTACACCACCGCCAGGCTGAGTCCAGTAGGCGAGGCCCCGGTCCCGACTCCGTGAAGGCCCCGTTCTCTCCGGGGGCAGAACTTCGGATTCACTGCACGCAGGAGCCTCCAGGTCAAATGGTGAGTACGAGCAATAATTCACGCATCTTTATCCGCTCGAGTGTGTCGTCTTGGGGCAGGATATGAAGCAGGATATGTGTTGCAGGTCGGATGGCTGACGGAGCCGAGCTATGAGGCGACCATTACGATCGCGAGCTTGGCTCCTCCTATATATACATCATTTTTAATGAATGATTACACTGCTTGAATAGCGTACAGTACCTATAATCATTTTTCGTGTTTATCTATGCACCGTTTCAAATGCAAAAAAAAAAAAATGTATTTTGGGGTGGGTTGGAATACAAATGCACCTTTAAATGTTTACTATTGCTTAGTTTTAGTAATGATGGATATTAGATCGTGGAGTGGGTATTGTGTTTTTATCTAGGAGCCTAAATCGATATTCCTATTTTATGCCCTTGTCCGGTTATAATCAATAATATCCATACAACGGCATAATAATCATATCCATATTCAGTCGTAGCACATGCTGTCACATTAAGCAAGGCTACTTCCGTGGCCCCCTAGAAAGCACAACGAGTTCTCTAAACAATCCAAACCTCCAGCAACCTGGGAAATCCCCCTTGCTTTGTTTTGATTTCATCCTAGAACTCCTGTAAAGCACTGTAAGAACGGCCAGTTCTTAGTGACATCTTTATTGACGTCTTATGTCCAGCCTTACGTCAAACCCGGCACCTTACAGGTATAAATATACCAACGTTGCCTTAAGCAAACACACGGTGGTGGTATTGGGAGCAGCTATCTACTTGCCCGAGAGCCCAGCTGATGCGAGAGCCCACGGGCGCTGCCCCTCCCTTTTGACGCACTGAGAGAGACGCTGTCTTTTCTCCTGCCGAGAAATCCAGCTCCGGTGTTTCCAGATACCTTCGCCGGTTACTGGGATATCGAGTCCTGAGAGAGAGATACAAGACCTCCTGCTTTCTATTACCCAGGTACGGAGCTGACTAAACCCTTAAAGAGAATTCTTGAGTTAGATTCTTGGCAAAAACCAACTTAACTTAAACTGCTACTTACTTACTCCTTCCCGCGTATTAGGCTTAGGTCAGGTACACCGGGGTAGGCGTATTTAGAAGCACCAGTTGAGTACGTTAGTCAATGTATATATGTATATATATTTTATCTATTTTAAAGTATCATATGGCTAAGAAACCATATCAATGCTTTTACAGTAATATTTTATAATCCTCCTGTTACTGTACGCACTTTACTTTACTATGAGTATTGCAATTGTGGCAATTCATTTCTCTTGTATGAGGAAGAAGACTGCTCAATAAATTACACCTTTTTATTGAAAACGCCTGTCTTTCTTTTCTCTGCATTCTGGTGAAACTAAGTACGCACATTTGACTGAGTGAAATAGCTGTCTATTGTTTTAACATGACTCTAGAGATACACTCTTATTCTGAGGGAGCAAAGTTGTCATGTTATATGGTTGTCGGAAGCTAATCCCTTCTTGTCTCTCCCGGGAGGTTAAAACTCCTCCTCGTTTATTCGAGAAAGTTTATAGTGACCTCTGAGCTAGCTGGCAAACCTTAAGTCTAATATAGTCAGTAGAGACCTAGTCGACCTCAGTCCTACGTCTACACTGCTGAATATATTATTCCAATGCGCAGAGCCTGTTGGGAATATACGAACTACACTACAGGAGTAGAATAACATTGTCCTTTCACACACCTTCTCTTCTCCAATAAAATGACAACCATTTGTACGGTTCCAACTTGTTTAATGGGCTTCGATTTATGAATAATTAGTAGAGTAGTAATGTTTTCCATCCGGTTATAGAAAACAAGTGGTGCGCAGCCATACACCGGTTTCAATCATCACGCCCGGGTCTGGGCACGATAATTGAAACCTCATGTGCTATTGGAGTCTATTACACGCAGCAAGTGCGTAATAGATACCAATAGGCCATGGACAGAGCAATGCGACCGCAGTGTTTTATTTTGAATAAGTCGCACGCAAAGGTCAATGGTTTAGCACGGAAGGAAACAGACACGCACGAGCGTGTGCGATTCGTTGGTTAGGTTCATATCCCCGTTTTTTCACATAGAAAATGTCTTGCGCTTCGTGAGCAGTGCTGTGCACTACAACGAAGGCACGAGCTGTACTGCGCACAGCAACGGAGACGCAAGTCTTAAATGAATTGAGAAAGGAAAGGTTGTCAAAATTAGATGATAAATTTAAGGGTACATAGTGTAAAAAAATAAATACTCATCTACTTTGCTACGCATGTGGGAGCGACGGATATTTGACCGACCATAAAAACTTTCCTGCTATTGGAAAAAAAATTACAAATGCAATAAGATAGGGTATGTAGGACTGTGTACGCCTAAATTGCTGCGTTGCCTTTTTGTATCGAGTCTGCTGTATCACATCAACTCCCTCCGGTGCGCACCCAGGCCTCACTGCTCACCTTTTTGCCGACAGGGCACCTTCTACATCATGCAGTCCCGCTCTGCCACCAAGAAGTCTCACCTTTGGTGCTGAGTCTTGATATCACTATGGCTAAGGACATACTTGTGCATCCATCATCATTGCAGGTTGCTCACCCGCTCAGTGTTTGCGGTACCACTAGCTCAGTGACCAAAAAGGCCACACACGTGGTAGTGGGCCCCCCTGTTCGGTGGTTCGGGCCTACATGAGGCGTACGAACCACCAGGACGGGCCATCACAGCGCTTGCGATGGGAGCTACTCTAAAATGTCGTAGAGCACGTGCGCCCGGTCTTTTTTATTGGTAGGGTCACGTGTCTTGTGACGCCTGTGCTGGATTGGTGTGGTGTAGGTGTTTACCAGCCATTAGGAAGTGTGTGTGCCGTTCTGAGAACTAGACCTGTAACTAGCAGATCACTAGAATGAAAATTTTGGCCATGTTGCGTTGTTGTAATTTCCTGTAAGCGTAACCGGAGTGGGCTGGCCTGACGTATGCCAGTGCTGGGCGAGGTTGTGAAAAATGACTCCGGAGCTATGGGCTTGGCTCCGTTGTGAGCTATTTGAGAAATCAAGTGATGTGTGTGTTCTTGTTGTAGTTATGCTGTCATCTCGATCTTAAACGCAAATGTGTCACTAGTCTGTGAAGTCCCACAACATGGAGGGTACGGGGTATCACTGACCTTAAATTCATCCATAGTTTCACACATAAAAGATGGTGGACATGACGCATTTCTGCGAATATGAATGTTTGTTGTACATTCAGTAGAGTGTTGTAGTTGTAGCAATACAGGGCTATGAAAGCTTAAGGTTGCAGTTTGGCTCATGAAGGGCAGCTAATTTATATATTTATGTGGTCATTCAGGTATTCTGTCGGACTTGCTGCTGGAAATCAGTGTTCGAGCCTCGGAGTCACGTCCACATCCTGTTATTGTAGACAAATCACGTAATCTACACATGCCTGAAAATGTACTGTAAATATGGTGGTCATGTAAACCGCTGAAATAGTTTTGGGTCGACTTCGCGCTATATAAATATGCAACAAAAAAAAAAGACTTGAGCACACACTTATAAATTTACTATACACTTT
Organism: Lissotriton helveticus; assembly: GCF_964261635.1. Classification (NCBI taxonomy): domain Eukaryota; kingdom Metazoa; phylum Chordata; class Amphibia; order Caudata; family Salamandridae; genus Lissotriton; species Lissotriton helveticus. The sequence goes on along the minus strand of NC_136073.1, from coordinate 308,278,512 downwards.
GCTTGCAGTACTGTAAGGATCCAGTTTCTACGTTCGTATTTGTAGAAGTAGTGAGAGAAAGTTATATAAAGTTTTGTTACTGCTAGAGGTAAGATGGTTGCCTATGCTGTTTACAGCACAATATAATGTGGTAACGCCCAGGGGCAGCATTTTACAAACATAATGAATACACTGACACAGATAGATAGTTGAAGTGGGTACAGGCACATGTGCTCGACTCCATTTTATTACGTTGCTATTGGTAACAAGTACAATAGTAATCATCATTTCATACACAGATATTCAATCATAAACAGTTTATGACTTCTGCTGTACAAAGATAGGAGTACTACATGTGAAATAATACACAGCAGATTATCGTAAAGGCTTCATGAGTTTTGGTGTACTGAGGTAGGGGCGGTTTGTATGGAGCCTGCGATGATGTGTGGTCCAGGCAGGCCGCACTGGTAACAATGTCTTTTGCCTACTGAATTTTGCCTTAATAAGGCCATGTGGTGATTATTTATGGTGTACTAAGTTAGTAGTACGTCTGGTGCTCAGCGTGTGCTCACCCTGCAATGATACGTGGTCCGAGCGGGCTGCACTGGAAGCATTGTCTGTTGGCTACTAGACTGCATCATCTGTAACCATAATTCAAATAAAAGACAAAACATATATGGAATACATTGTCGAAATATGTAGGTTTCAGGGACATTATAGTTCAAATTGTGACCTGTGCTGTCCGCAGTGTAGACTGCCATTCACTGTTCCTTTGGACTTGCAGGGGGAATGTTGTTATTGAACTTAACCTATAACTGATATAAAAGAAGTTCTTGAAGGTGGGAAGGAAGGATACTAAAGGGGTATTGTGTAGGTTTGAGGGATGTTATACTTAGTTTGGTACTGCACTCTGCAAATTATGAATCAAGAGTCTATTTAATTGTGAGCTCTGATGACCGAAGTGTAGGCTGGAAGCAGCGGTTAGCAAGAGCCCACGGCCACGTAGCGTTGAGTAGAGCTGCACAGTATTGGTAATTTAGCGTGTCTGCAACCAGCGATAATAAGTGGGGCACTGAGTTAGTAGTACCTGAAGCAACAAGGTTCTGTGGAGCCTGCGATGATGCGTACTCCGGCCAGGCCGCACTGGTAGCAATGTCTTTTGCCTACTGAATTCTGCCTTAATAAGGCTACGTGGCGATGATTTATGGTGCACTGAGTTAGTAGCATGTACGTACCCTGCGATAATGCATGGTCGGGGGGGCACAGTACTTGGACTAATGTCTTTTGTCTATTGAATTCTGCATCAATTTGATTTTAGAGTGATAGTATGCCTCATTGCTGACATAAAACTGTTCTCTCTTCTTTGTGATGATTTTTGATACACTGAGTGAGTAGTATCTTTAGCGCTGAGCTTGAACGTTCCAAGCGATAATGCGTGGTCCAGGGGAGGCCGCATTCCGACCAATGTCTTTTGTCTATTGAATTCTGCCTGAATAGGGCCACGTGGCGATGACTTATGGTGCACTGAGTTAGTAGTACCTTTGGCACTGAGCGTGTACGTAACCTGTGATGATGCGAGGTCCGAGCAGGCCGCACTGGGAGCAATGTTTTTTGCTTACTGAATTCCGTCTTAATAAGGCCACGTGGAGATGACTTGTGGTGCAGTGAGTTAGTTGTACCTGAAGAACTCAGCGTGTGCGCACCCTGCAATGATTCGTGGTTGGGGCGGGTGCACTGGTACAATGTCTCTTGCCTACTGGAATGCGTCATGTGCAATCGCCATTCCACCTGAATCATGAGCCCTCACAATGTAGATCGAAGGCAGTAGTCAGCACAGGCATTGAGGAATGCTTTTTGTCACATGCTTTAACAAAATCTGAAGACCTATAGTACAATTGTCTCTGCATTAAATAGAGCAAGGCTAAATTCAATGATGTCCGTAGTGTAGATCCAAAGCTGAATTCAAGTTGTGAACCCTGCTGTCGCCAGTGTAGATCAAAGGCAGTAGTTAGCACAGACATCGAGGAATGATTTTTGTCACATCCTTTAACAAAATCAGAGGACATATAGTACAATTGTCTCTGCAATAAATAAAGCAAGGCTTGATTCAATGTTGTCCATAGTGAGGATCCAAATCTGAATTCAAGTTGTGAACCCTGCTGTCCGCAATGTAGATTGAAGACAGTAGTTAGCACAGATATCGAGGAATGTTTTTTGACACATTCTTTAACAAAATCTGAGTACATAGAGTACAATTGTCTCTGCATTAAATAAATCAAGGCTAAGTTCAATGCTGTCCGTAGTGTAGATCCAAAGCTGAATTCAAGTTGTGAACCCTGCTGTCCGCAGTGTAGATTGAAGGCAGTAGTCAGAACAGACATCGAAGAATACTTTTTGTCACATCCTTTAACAAATTCTGAAGCCATATTGTACAATTGTGTCTGCATTAAATAAAGCAAGGCTGAATTTCATGCTGTCCGTAGTGTAGATTCAAATCTGAATTCAAGTTGTGAACCCTGCTGTCCGCAGTGTAGATCGAAGGCAGTAGTCGATACAGGCATAAGTCTGCGGTGGTGTGGCGCTGCGTTCGTAATGGGCCTGTATCGCCTGTATCGAGGAGGCATGTGCTCATGGCGGCAGCCACGTGGCAGGGTGATAACCTTCGCTCTGGCAGAGTCTTTTGTCTTCGCACAAGTGAACCACGCCCAAGGCGTAACCCATGTATTTATACTCTTATGCTGGAGTTGCGTACATTGGGCCAGCCCACTCTGCTTCTGCTTCAAAGGGGGGCAACACAGCTGCATTATAGAGACATTCCCCAGTGTCTGAGATAATATGGTTGTGTCCACTGTGCAGTACACTACATGTATCAATACTATATCTACACACGGAAAAGATTTTGGTTTATATTGTGAGTTGTGTATAGCATATCACCGGTAGTCTTGGGATTGTATAAATTATTGTTGATGTGCGAGTTCCATCCCTTATACATAGTTGGTTGCCACATCTCTGAACATTCAGCTAGTGTGCTGTTGAGGGGATATATTATTTTGGGAAGGTTTGTTGTCCTGTTTTGTGCTGCCTCTGAGGTAGTAGGGGGAGAGGAGTCAGGAGGGGTGGTTGTAGTGGTGGTGGCGCTGGTTGTTGTGATTTTGTTGGGTGTCAGTGGTGCATAATTAGTACCTCTATCACATATTCATCTTTAAATATGTGTGTGAGTTGGATGTAATTCACGTAGTACATAGTCATTCTCCTTACACCAGTTAAATGTTGATGTTAGTGGTAAGTGGAGCTATCGCCTGTTTTTTTAGGTAGCAATGCAGATTTGGCTGGTTGTTGAAAATATGGGGAAGTGGTGTTTTTGTGTTTTTTTTCTATGGGTACGCCTAGTTTGTATATCATTAACGTTAGATGTGATTCTGGTTGTGGCGATTTTGTTGGCGGAAGAAATTAACTGAAGAGTGGTGATATTTGCAGTTTTTACTAGGTTGAGAATGGGATGATAATTAAAAAAGATAGAAAAAAACAGATATGCTTAATGAACATTATAATAAGAAATTACCATTTAAAAAACCTTTGAAATTCACTGAAAATACCATAGGTTTCAAGTATGTTTCAGGGGTGTAATAGTTTTTTTTTTAAACTTTATTTTTGAAATTTACAGCTATAATCATCATCAAAGAGTGCATGTACATGTACACAGTTCAATCCATAATCCACAATGCATACATAGAACCAGAGCACCGGATACATAGTCTTCAGCACAGTTATACAGTATTATTAACAGTTAGCCCAACAGTACCTACAGTTATAGTGCTTACACCAGTTCAGGCAGCTCATATCAACAATATATGTCTACAAGGGGAGGCGTTTCAGAAAGTAGCATATTCGAGCGGGAACGTTCGACACATGGAGGCCCAGGTCATGAACATTCTCAGGACAGGTCAAGGTAATGCCTGCCTGTATAGTACCCGCCACCCTTCAAAGGCACTGCACACAGCACCCCTCTCAACAGGTTGGGTCCACATTCTCAGTACCTCATATACGCCAGCACACTGAGAGAATACCCAGTGAGGGCAGCCAAGGAACCACTTAATCGGGTGGCCTCACATTGGCATCGACATTCTCTTGCAGTAGGTAATCTTGAAAAGGGGCCCAGACATCCCTGGGCCGTGAAGTAATTGGCAACAAATCAGAATATGTATTTTATTGTTCCTGGCAGTAAGTAAGATCATGCAGCCATTCCTTGAATTTGGGGGCCCTGCCCCTACCCCATCTACAAGCAACTCTCCTTTTGGCTACCAAGAGGGCCAGCGCAACAAACTTGCGGTGTACAGCCTGCAGGGGCTCCACACATCCCAATAGAGCTAGAGATGGGGAGGGAGCTATGTCAGCATGAATCATTTTGGACAGTGCTGTGAGTATCTGAACCCAGTAGAGCTGCACTGCATCGCACGTCCATGCAAGATGTAAAAACTCAGCCCCTGGGGCGTGGCATTTGTCACAATTGTCAGTAGTGCGAAGTTGAAGTCTACACATTCGGGCCGGAGTGTAGTATAGGCGGTGCAGAAATTTGTAGTGTATAATTCGGTATCGACTGCTAGCAGAAATGCGTTCCGTCTGCTGGAGACAAAATTCCCACTGTCTGTCCGTGAGTGGCGTCCCAAGCTCTCGGTCCCATTTCAGTCTGGCTGCTAATGGCATGTAATCTATGTGTGTGTGTACTGATCTGTATATTGTCGATACTAGTTTACAAGGGGTGTCATTTTGGAGTATGAGCTGCAGAGGAGCGAAGGCCAAAGCTCATTTGGAAAGTCAGGCGTTAGGGCTTTCAGTCCTTGACGAAGCCGGATGTATAAAAAGACATCAAGCGGAGAAGGTTGTATGCCTTCATATAGCTGTTCCATGGAGCGAAACGTTCCGTTATGATATAGGTCTCCTCATGTCTCAACATGCACCCTGTGGAGAAGCTTACGAAATCCCGCTTCCTGTAATAAGGGCATATTTGGGTGGTATGTCAGCGGTAACAGCGGTGCATAGAGCATTGTAGTCTCCAACCTAGCGGCAAGCCGGGACCATGCAGTAACCGTGCTCATTACTGTCGTGGGTGTTTTGTCTCTGCCGGGCACCAACGCGTACAATGCTCCCTCTATGGGAATAGGGTGGGCTAGCCAGTGCTCAGCAGCTAGTTGAGGCATGTACCTGGGCTGACGTACCCAAAAATAGGCATAATGAGCTTGAGCTGCCTGATAATACAATTCAAAATCTGGTATGCCAAACCCGCCTTGATTATACGGCCTAATTAGGGTGTCCCATTTGAGTCGAGGCGATTCCCCCCCCCCATACAAGTCTGATGAGTTCCGTCCGAAGTTGCTGAAAGAAGGATCTGCCCGGATAGAATGGAATATTCAGAAACAGGTATAGCAATTGTGGAAGGATCACCATCTTAATCAATGATGTCCTACCAGCCATAGAAAGAGGCAAGGTGATCCAGCATGCAACGTTATCAATGATGCGATTCATCGTAGTGCCATAGTTGGCTCGGAGTAGTTCATCTCTGTCTTTCTCTATGTGGATGCCCAAGTATTTGAAATCACCTTCGCACCAGGTGATGGGGTAATCCAACCCAAATTGTGTCGTGGATGGTGTGAGTGGGAATATGCAAGACTTACCCCAATTGATCTGAACTCCAGAGAGTCTGCCAAACCGTATAAATTCCCTGAGAATGGGGTTCAAGTTTTCGCTGGGGTCACGCACATACAAAGTGATGTCATCTGCATACATCGATATTAGTATTTGCCTCTGAAAGCAGCGGAGTGCGCTGTCTCTGTGATGCTGTCGCAGCTTTGCAGCTAGAGGCTCCGTAGCTATCGCAAACAGAAGCGGCGAGAGGGGGCACCCCTGCCTAGTCCCTCTGGTGACTGGGAATTCAGAGGATAGTCTGCCATTAATAAGTACTCTGGCCACCAGACGCTCATAAAGGAGTTGAATCCATGAAATGAATATTGCCGGAAAGCCCATCCTCTCCAGGACACGAAACACATAATCCCACTCAAGGGAGTCAAAGGCCTTAGTGGCATCAAGGAAGATGGCAGCCATCGGTTGGTCTTCATGTACGGAGTTTTGGACAGAAAAAAAGGTACGTAAATTATGTGATGTTGCCCTGCCAGGCACAAAACCGGATTGGTCGGGCAGTATCAAGGTGGGTAGAAGGAGGCTGACACGATTAGCAATGAGTTTGGCAAGTATTTTAACATCGCAGTTGAGCAAGGAAAGGAGTCGGTAAGAGTCACATTTGTTCGCAGGTTTCCCGGGTTTGAGGAGAGATGTAATAAGTGCTACCCGCATAGAGGGTGGTAAGTGGCCCACCTCGAGGGCATCTTCATAGACCTCACGCAGTACCAGGGCCATAAAGTCTATGTAAGTTTTGTAAAATTCAATTGGGATGCCGTCGAGTCCCGTGGCCTTACCTGACCGCATACCCATAATCGCGTCTCTCACTTCGTCTAATTCGAAAGGTGCACTTAGAAAGGCTCTCTGCGCATCACTAAGCCAGCCAAGGGAGACATCAGCTAGGTAATCCTGAAAGTGGAGATCCCCTACTCTAGAGGAAGCGTACAATGTGCCGTAGTACAGCACAAAGGAATTGAGGATTTGTGCAGTGTCTCGGACCACCTCACCCACCGGGTCTTCAAGTTCTAGTATAATATTAGGTGCTCACGTCAATTTAATCGTGGCAGCCAAGGCCTTCCCTGGTCTTTCGCCTTCCCCATAGCGGCGGGCAGTCCAGTACTTGCCCCTAAATTTCGACTCCCTAGCGGCTTCAGCAGTGTACTCAGAGATTTTCTCCAGTATATTCGAGAGGGCAGTATCAGTTGGGTCCGTAGCCAATGAGGCCTCAAGGCGTTTAAGCTCCGTTTTTAGTGTCCTCAGTCGGGCCACAATGTCTTTTAAAACTCCGGACCCCTTGGCAATGCAAACCCCTCTCAAAGTTACCTTGAACGCGTCCCAGATAGTCTCAACGTCCTTAACAGAATCCTTATTCCTCTTAAAAAAATCTAAACATTCATCGCGCAGTTCTTCTTGAAAGGTAGGGTCAAGCAACATCGTAGGTTGTAGTCGCCAAGCAGTTGTAGGGGGGCCTAGGTCCGACGAACGCAGCGTGACTTTTACAGGGGAGTGATCTGAGTAAGTCCTGGGGAGGTGTTGTGATTGAACAAGTGAAGGATAGAGCTGCGGTGTTAGGAATATATAATTAAGCCTTGCCCATGAGCGTGCTTGTGCCGTAAAGTGTGTGCCTTCCCGTGTGTCAATGTGCAGATGTCTCCAAGTGTCTATTAAGTTGTGGTCTGTGATCGCCGCACGCAATTCCGTCCTCGCCTTAGTGTAATGGTGAGGGGATGGATGCGACCTGTCCATGGTAGGATCTAGTACAGTATTGAAGTCACCCCCCCCAAATGAGATGATGTGGCCCGTTCCCACTATTGCCGTCCACAGCTCAATGAAGAATTCACGATCATCAATGTTGGGACCGTAGCAGCTTACCAATGTGATTGCAATGTGTCCCAGTCTGCCCCACATCAAGCAGTATCTCCCCTGGGAGTCCACCTTAGAACCAGCCATGGTAAAGGGCGTACCTCTTTTTACTAAAATCGCTGTGCCCCTGGCATATGTCGAATAGGACGAGAATACCGTGTGCAGTGCCCATCTGCTGGCAAAGGTGTGAGCAGTCTGTGCCCTGAAGTGAGTCTCTTGGAGAAAGGCTATGTGCACCGAGTGGCGGTCCAGGTATGATAGAACATGTCGCCGTTTCCTAGGGTCGCCCAAGCCCCTCACATTCCACGTTAAAACATTTAAGTCAGTGTCCCCCATGAGTGTTGTAGGTTCGCATCCTAAAAGGGGCATCTGTTATAGGCCAACGATCAATTACTCCAGGCCTCAAAGTAACAGACATGCCGGTGCTCTGCTGTTGATCAGTGTGTTGTACTTACATTTATGCTGCTCAGCCAGTGTGTATGTGTGTATGTATGGAACCTTGGTATGAGTGATGACTGCGTGGAATGTTGGTGTGCATGGTGGATGGGAAGAATGACAGTTGGTGAGAGTGGGCTGAGCAGCGAAGATGCAGCTCCTGGTGGGGCTCTGTTCCAGCTTTGAACCAGCTCTTGAATTAGCCTGGAACCTGTAACTACTATCTTGGAACTTGACTAATAAACCTCTACATTGAAATACTTGGCTACCTATGGTCCTATGTACCTTCCACCTTACAACATTTTGGCGACGCTTGGGATCAAATCCTGTATGTTTTGGGAAGCAACCTAATGAAGGTGAGAAACCTGCGTTCATCTATTGAAGGTGAGGAAACCTACAGTTGTACGGAACGTTTTTTTAATTCAAGTAACAAAGTAAAGCAGTCTTAAGGAAAAAAAAATAACAAGAAGGAGAAGAACGCCCGTTTAGCCCCACCAGTGTCCATTACTATCGGGACAGCCTACTCCGGGCGCTTCACACTCCTCGTGTTTATCACCTTTAAAGGAAAGGAAGGCATTAATGAAAAGAAGTGTGTGTAAACAGTCGGCAACTTCAAGAAATGTTGTTGTGTCGTTTAAGGCTATCAGTCACTGTTTCACACCAAAGCCTCTAGCCTTCCAAAAACGTCACTAAGAATCATTTATCTGCATTTGACTACAAAGTTAAGATTGTTAGACTGTGTCAGGAATGCAATCTTGCTGCCTTTCGGCATTAAAGGAGATCGTTCATCCACATTTTTAGCTTGAGTATGCATTATCCAACAGTGTGAGCATTTAGTACCATCTAGTGGGCCTGCCAGTGTACTTCATTTTCCGCCTTCAAACTAATGGAAATATTGTTATCTACGGTTTTAAAAGTGATTTATGCTCTGACAGCGTAATTGCAGCATCTAGATGACGATTTGGCAGCATACCAGTCCTGTGTATGGAAGTCGCAGAATTCAAGTATGAAAATAAAAACGAACAAATATTTTTTTTATTGCCGGCATTTCAGAATCCTTTAAGCAAACTGAAATAGGTTTATCCGCGGACTTTGGGAATGTACTGTCAGTGTTTCTTTTGTTAACTTTTATTCCTATTGTTAAACCAACTTGAAAGTCGTTACCTGCAATGTGGGCTCGAGCGAGCTGTCCAACTGTTTCTTCACAGTCCTCGAGCTGATGGTATACCACGTCACAGGTTGTTTGTGCTCAATCTCCGATGGAAACAGCACTTACATCACAAGTAAGCCCAACTTTCCGTAGAAAGGACGCAAATACGACGTTGGGGGCCATCTTAGGTAACATCACCATGACAACACCACAGCAAGTCATTAATCGACATGTCGGATCGGGGCTGTTTCTGGCATATGGTATTTGTGAAAACTTTGTTTTTAAGGTATTTTGAGACAAAGAAAAAGTGTATTCTGCGCTACTTTATAGACAGACTGCCAGACCAGCAAATCTTGAATTCTCATCACATTGCACTTTGCTACAGCTACTCAAAGTATCTATAGAAAAGCTAATATATTGCTTTAAGATCTCGGGTGAGAGAGTTCGCTCACCGGAGTTTGCTCACAAAACATTGTCACCTTAACTGTTTATGTACAATTATTTAACACGCCTATTTACTGTTTATGTACAATTATTTAACACGCCTATTTATATGCTTTTAATGATTTATTTAATGATTTAAGGAAGATGGTGTCGTGTTTAGCAATTGCTGAGTAAGAAGAAATTGACCACAGTCCTTGTTTTATGTTATGGTGGTACTACACTATTTTCATTTTCACTTTTATTGAGTGTTTTACTGTGGGTATGTTTTTCGTGAGAGCTTCATTTGTTCCAGGTTGGACTGTTTCTGGAATCGCTAGTGTATTAACTTATACTTTTCCTGTAGGGTAGTTGTGTACGGGAGCTGGTCTCCATACATTCGGCCTAATCTTCAGTGTGGGTGGTGCGCACACCCTTACCACTGTCACACTCTACATGGTCTTTGAATTTACCTAGCTTCAGCATTACCATTTACTCGTACCACATTTTTCATCCACTAGTGTGAATTGCTGTTTCTTCTTAGTTTTTATTGTGTTTACTCATTCATTCATGATGAACAATGGACTGTAGACCCTTATTTTGTTGTAGTGCGCATTGGACTTTGTATCCACTTTTATGGGAATATGCGCGATGGACAGTTGTTCCATGTTTTAGCCTCTTTGTTGGACAGTGGATCCATACTGTTGGCATGTGTTTTGGGGCTAAGTGCCTTGAATTGTGCACCTATATTTTGTTGTTATGCGCATTGGGCTCTGTACCCACTTTTATTGGATTATGCGCGATGGACAGTTGTTCCATGTTTTGGCCTCATTGTTGGTCAGTGGTCCATACTTTTGGTATGTGTTTTGGGTTATGCACCAATTTTCTCTTGTTATGCACATATACTTGGTTATGCGGGATGGGCAGTGACCCATAATTTCGCCTTGGCTTTGTAGTGTTTTGGGCGATGTACCCATACTTTGGCCTCTGTTAAAGCGGTGCCTATATTTTATCTGTGTTTGAAATACACATTAGGCCTTGCACCCAAAAATGTTTTCATTTTCATTGTACACATGTGTCCTTTACTCTTGTACCTTTGAAATCTTTTATTTACATGATTAGTATGTACACTTCATTAATGTGTACCAAGAACTCATTTGTGTAGGATACTTAATGGTTTGGTGTTTACACACCGCGGGTGTTCCCCATTCTGTTAAGTTTGCGCAGTGTTTTCTTTTGTGTGTGTTGAATTTTACAGCTTCTTTATTTCTACTTTTCTTCTATTCTCACACACTATGAGTATGTTACTTACTTATTGCATTTTATATTTTCTTCATGATGTTCCCAAGGGAAGGGGATGTGCCTAGCTATATCTTCCTGCTTGCACTCTTTCCTTGCTGGTTTTCTATACTTTTCATTTCCTTCTTCGTTCTTCTGCAATATTTACTCATCTTGCCCTGCTTCACAATTCTTTCCACTTTCATTCTTCTTTATAGTTAAATTGATCTGTTTGCAATGTTGTATCATTTTGTTTACAGACAAATGTTGCTCTCTCTTAGAGTTAAAACTAATCTTTGTTGATTGTTTCCATAAAGAGAGAGGATATGTTGTACTTACATTTATGCTGCTCAGCCAGTGTGTATGTGTGTATGTATGGAACCTTGGTATGAGTGATGACTGCGTGGAATGTTGGTGTGCATGGTGGATGGGAAGAATGACAGTTGGTGAGAGTGGGCTGAGCAGCGAAGATGCAGCTCCTGGTGGGGCTCTGTTCCAGCTTTGAACCAGCTCTTGAATTAGCCTGGAACCTGTAACTACTATCTTGGAACTTGACTAATAAACCTCTACATTGAAATACTTGGCTACCTCTGGTCCTATGTACCTTCCACCTTACAACACAGTGCTTATGTGTACAAAATGCACTGCGAGAATGCTTTCTCGCCCCTCGTTATTACAAAATCCTATCGGATCAAGGTGTAGTATCTCTTCGATAATCATTGCGCTCAAGATTAGAACGTAAAGTGTAAACAAACATTCTTTCCCTCCCCCCCTCTGGAACAACCCCAGAAACCCAGAAACAAAAGCCTCTGTCAATGCGATAAGCCCTATCCAATATCATGCAAGGTCATACATCCCGCCCTCCCTCCACTGCAAAGACCTTGTGCGCATCAAGTCCCATAGCATAAACCAAATCATATCAGCGGGCAAGTCTAAATTACAGCACATGGTATGCATTCCTGTTCTCAAACGTCGGAGTTCGTGCCCCAAGTAATCAGCTTCATACAGTGTCGATGGTAAATCCACCGCATTAGGAACGATAGCACAAAAAGACCAATTCCTCTCAAAAGGCTCAATACCACCCCCCACCCACTGAAGCATCCCCAACTTGCCAGTAGCCCCATCCCTCCCTCCTCCCGTAACAACTTCAAAACAACCCAACATTTGTATTTGAGTCAACAAGTACATTGGGGTATACCCTGTGGAGTACGTCTTAGGTGCGCACATAGCCACCCCCTACACCTCGCCCTTCGTCCTGTTCGGCCTCATTCGGGCGTATTCAGGGGAAGGGGGGGGGGTGCCTGGAATATGTTACCACCAACAATCCAGTACCCGTCCATGGGACACTCGAGCAGCAACCGTGTCTTCTCCCATATGAATCTCTCCAGTGGGCCTTTTGCCAAAATCAATGGGATAGCTCAGTACCCCGATGAACAGGGCCCCACACTACTCATCCTCATCCGCCGAGTGGAAATCTTCCTGTCTCTCCTCGCCATTGCGTCTATTCCCAGCACGGTCTCGTCTCAAGGCCTTCAGAAAGTCTTCCACCTGTTGTGGATTTGTGAAGAAGTGTTGCTTAGCTTGATGCGTCACTCTCAGTCTCGCCGGGTACAGCAGCGCATAGTCCACTTGTAGCTTACGGAGCTTTTTCTTGACTTCCAGGAATTTGCGTTGTTGTTCCTGCACTATAGGCGTGAAGTCTGGGTAGATGAAAAAATTGACACCTTCACATGTGAGGCTTTGATTGGTGCGTGCCGCTCGCAACGCAGTATCACGATCACGGTAATTTAGGAGCCTCGCAATGATGGGTCGTGGAGGGGCTCCAGGCTTAGGCTGCGGACCAAGCGATCGGTGCGCTCTTTCGACGATAAATTGTTTGGAAAACGCATCAGGTCCAATCGCAGCGAGGAGTATTTTTTCCACGTAGTCTTCCATGCGCCCCGTGTTGGTGGATTCCGGCACACCTATTACGCGTATGTTATTTCGGCGGCTGCGCGCTTCCAACTCCTCATTCTTCGCAGCAATAAGTCTGAGGACGTTGTCCATTCTTGAGAGTTGTGCTGTATGTGAGGCTGTGGTGTCGTCATTTTCCGATATCCGCCTTTCAGTTGCAGTGATGCGTTCTTCCTGAACATCCATTTTCTGCACCATAGCGTCCATTCTTGATGACATCCGGTCGACTTTGTCTACTATCGTGGCAAACCCTTGCCTCATTTCTTGCATCATCTGTTGCATTTCTGACGTGGCGGAGTTAGGACCCATTCCAGTCGTCGAAGGGCTCTGAGAGGTCCCTGCGTCTTGTGCGCTTCGCAGCCCTTTCTTTGATGTGGTGGAGTCGAAGGTGAGTTTGGGCTGCCGATTGTCAGGTTTGCCCATTGTGGGTCTCTTGTAGGGACTGGCCGCGGTGGGTGAGAGTCGCTGCTCCCGCTCTTCCCGGTGAGGGCAGGAGTTCGTACTCATGCGTAAGAGCCACGTGCTCTGGTGCTTCAGCCGTCAACACGTTAAGGCGCCTGGGTAATTTATGGCAGTTCAAAATGTTGATTAGTGAATATGTTCAAAGCACTCCCCTTTGCGAAGCGAGCACAGCACCGTACAGCCCTGTAGCAAGCCCCGTAGCAAGCAAGGCTAGTTAGGCAGCGATGGGAGGTCGGCGAATCTGTTATCAATTCCCAGCACCGCTTTCCAGGGAGACAGGGAATGACTCGAGTGGTCTTCTGCAGTCCCAAGTATCAAATGCAATCTGCCTTCTCAGTGTAGTAATCAGCCCCTCATAACTCTGGCTAGGGAGAGCAGGAACATGGGAGCAACATGGGGCAACCCAATACTGTGCGGCCAACTTCGGTAGGTCTCACAGTGGAGCACAGTTTTGTGACCTCCGTAGCGTGAGCAGGCAGCTCCTGAAGTGATTGCGCCGTAATCAATGGCCTGTCGCGCCGGGTGTCCAGGCGTGACTATCTGCGGGCAATTGTTCCTTTTATAAGGTGCAGTGAGAGCGGAGGTATACTTGGCCGTCCGTGCAGCGGTAGGCGTCCCACTCCACCGCTCGTATCACAGTGAAGACCAGGGATCCCACCAGGAGGCGCAGACAGATCTCCCCGACGGGCCCAATCCTCACAGTAGGGGAGCCGCCTCGTACTCAGGTAGGGGCACTCCGTAATCAAAGTCCGCTTCAAAATGTCCAGGAGCGGGGGGGGGGGCTCTAGCCCTTTCAATCTATGCCGCGGGGTCTGCAGGCCATGCAAATGTCTCGACGCCCTGTTACGGGCTTCAGCAGTCTATTAGTCCCCCTTCTAGGCAGCCTGTCTCGCCCAGCGTACAGCCTTCCCTCGCTCGCCACACAAACCTCAATTTCGGGATAGGTAGACGGCACCGTGGCCAGTGATATTGAATATTATCCCTCCGTAGTCTCCCGGTCTCCGGTTTCCAAACGGCGCCGAGAGGAGCTCACTCTCCCGGGGCTCGCCTCCAGAGACCCGTGCGCCTCATGGTACGCCGCGGTCTGTCGTAGATCGCAGGCCCCAATAGCGTGTCCAGAGTAGCACCAGCACAGCCTCCGGTCAAAACTCCGCTGGTCACAACTTTGCATCGGAACGGCGTAGAGCGTTGAAACTTTCACCGAGGCGGCATATGGGTGTTCTCTGCCTCCGTGAGTGGTTGGGACGGGCAAAGGAGTCGGTTAATCAGGATAAATGCCGGAGTTTGTTTCCAGGCGGCAGGAGCCTCACATGAGTGCGGCCATTCTGCTTGTGCGCTCTCTAGCGCCCCCTTCAGGGGTGTTATAGTTAGCTGGACTTTTCACTCATACAAAACCATTGAAATTCCTCCTTTATAGTTAGTTGTACTATTTGTAACTTGCGCGCCCGCAATCCACTGCTGATGATGTCACATATTACATCATTCATGACATGGTCAGTGACATCACTGATGACATCACTGATGACATCTCAAATGACATCAATGATGGCACCACTGATGACATCATCCACATGACAATCTGCTATGATGATACACTAGTATAACTTTTCATCACTCACTAAAAAATATAGAGTACCATTTTTAAAAGAATGACACACCAACATAACTTTCTAAAAACCCACTCACTGCTTTGTAGATCTACACACACATCTAAACACTTACGTATACATTTATTCATACATGCTGACAAAGATAATTATAACACTATTAAATATACTTATAGACTTATATTGACATTTCCCACCAGGCAGCAGCGGTGCGTCCATTGGGGCGTAGGGGCGTAGCCCCACCAGCCACCATGGACGCATCGCGGCCGCCGGCCTATCTAAATAAAAGACATTGCGCTGAACAATCAGCCGCCGGGAATGCGCAGGGGGGTGTGGCCTGCTGCAACTTGAGTGACAGACACTCAGGCTGCAGCAGACCGTGGTGGGCAGTCCCGCTGGGGAACTTATAGTGCGCTCATGCTTGGGAAAGTTGAAAACTTTCCCAAGCATGCGCACTGTAAGGTCCCCAGCGGGACCCAGGGGTGCTGTTCGCCTGCCACAGCCCGGGTTTACAGAGGGCGACAGGGCGAGCAGTAAATATGACACGCTAGCCAATCAGGATTGGCTGGTCCACCGGTGCAGCATCCCATTGGATGCCGCGCTTGGGGGTGGCACACACACTGTCTGACGCACGCACTGCTAGGATGTCGGCGCCGCGGTAAGAAAACTTTGGGAACCTTTCTCCCGTTATTGTTTTTTTTTTCAGGATGACTTGTAAAAAATGTTGTATTTCCAAAACCTAATGCATTTACCAATGCTTTTTAAAGCCATAACGTACAGCCTGTTGTGTAAGCTGCTCGAGCCCGTCGTCCATTGTACCGCAGAATTAAGTGCTTCGTTTTGTACAGCGAGAAAGGGAAAGTGCAGGAAGAGCCAGTTATTCATCTCCTCTGCAGCATTTAGACACTCATAAAATTGAAAGTTAATGTTCAGCGACTTTCATTATCTGCTCGGCCCTCCTATTCATTAGAATCCCATAGCTCAGAAGACGCCGGCCTTCTATGTCAGTCAGCCACGGAGACGGAAAAGGTCACACAAACTAAGTGTCAATAAATGAACACGTCGGGCCACAAATTCCCTGCGCTCAGCAAAAAAAAAACGGCTGCGCCTCTCTTAAACGCAATAAAACAGGAAAGGATGGTATTGATGCTCGCAAAGGCTAGACGATAATAATGACTAGGTTCCATGTAAGTGTCCGGCGGATGATGAAGAACTGCTCCCTGCATGCACCATCGCTTTGGCGCTGACCCGGCTTTTTACATTTATTTATTTATGCAATTTTATATAGCGCGGACTTTACCCGAAGGTGTCAGAGCGCTTCACAAAAGGACCAATAATGATACACGAGTAACAAAATATAAAAGCAAACATTAAGTCTTACATGGATCAAAAGTGACACTAGTGAGCGACCAAAATACATGAGGTAGCAATCGGTGCATTACAGGAGAAATAAAAGTGATGTGTGCAGGTTACAAAAACGTACAAAATACAAGTAGAAGTATAATACTGCAATAAAAGGCAGACACTCCAGCACAAGAACAAACGTTACGTAGGCAATGGTGGCCGGGTGCAAGTATCTAAAGCAAACAAAATGTGCAAGGTAGCAAACAGTGTGTTACAAGACGCTTCGTAGCTCGTGTGTCTGCTTGTTGGGATTGGTGGTCAGTTTGTCTGGAGCCTGTTTTGTTCGTACTGTCCACAGTCACCTTCGTTGCCAACATTTACAGATATTCCTGATGTCCGTTGTTGCGAGGCAGTTCCATGGATAAGAACTTTCTACCCTATGTAGCGCCTGTTGTACACGGGCTGGGCTGTCAGGACTGCTTGGTGAATAAAAGACTGCTGCTGAGATGAGATGATTTGGATGGCATGATTTCAAACCTGCAAGGCTGACTCAGCCACCCGTTCGATGACCTGTCTGCTGGCTATTGATCCGGCTGGGGTTCAGGCAGCCATCACTCGGATGCCTGCTCTCTGCAGCGATAAAACATGATTATCTGGAGCCCACGTGAGGATCTTCCATTACCGACATGTTAGGACGGGTGGAGGAAAGCACACTGTAAAATCAATCCGCTTCCTCGGTCACTGCATTTTATGTCTGATACATGATGATTGAAATGACAGCAGAAATAACAACACAGGTTTCTTTCTTTAGGGGTTTTAGTACATGTTCCCTCTAGATAATAATGAATATATATTATATAGTATATCTCATATATAGTACAGAGCCTCTTGGCAGACTTCTGCCAGATTTTAACAGCGTGGTTTAAAAATCATTTCTTTCTACCAATCCTAACAATTACCATAGGGCATGTGAGCAAATTTTAGTACATAAGGTTGTTTGTTTGACAACATACAGTTTGCTTTTAGTTGCACAAAAATTAAGTGAGTAATACAGTATTACTAAACTGGGTAATGGCAACAGCTGGTATTTACAGCGGCTTAGAAACAGCACAAGGGCGGTATGAAGCGCTTTAATAAAAGGAAATTATGGTTATTACACTGAAAAAATAGGTTTCTTCTACACTGTGGTATGTCCATGTTTATAATATGACCAACATCTCAGGGGAGTGAAAAAATATTAATTTGACTTTAAAGAATAAGTGATTATGTCTGCTCATAGATAAAAGCTGGCATTTTGAACGTACACAGATGATACGTTTACAAAAATGGCTTTGATCCGAATGCCTCAAAGCGCTTTCCTCTTACACCAGGTGATTAAGCCACCATTCTGTAGGCATGCTTGTGCTTCACCTCCTTAAAGGTGAAAACCACATGCTCCCCTCAATAGCCGTTTGCGCGATTCCTCGTGTCCGCTGCTACAGGTCAACGTTTACTCAAACCCTATTAAAGCGGCCAAATGAAAACAGCTGACCTTAACAAATGTGCTGCTAGCTGGTGGCTTAGAGTTATCAAAGAGTTGCAGAATATTGGCAACGCTAATACTGGGTACGAGGGCACGGACTTCCAGGTCATGCCATTGCCCCGACTTGATGCGACTACAAAGCTGCTGGTTTGAGCAAGACATGGGTCCAGATTCCATTTTGACATTATGTGATTTGGGGCATATCTATCTCAATGTGCACAGAACTGTAAATGTATATGTTGATGTGCTTTGAGTTACGTGCCGAGTTATATGCCAAGTACATGTTACTGCGTCTCTTCCATTGAACCTTCTCAGCACACATCATGCTGTTGTAGCTACCGCACCCCATACCCAACATTTTTATGGTAGAGCGTTTCAGGGCCTTTCAACATGGCAGTGCAAAAATAAATTTGCAGATGTGTGTACCAGCGATGAGGTTGATCAAATCCATGTGTTGTGAGGCAGGAGGTGGGTCTTGCAGTAGGGTTAAAGGAACAGGGGCAGCGGGACCCATGGGAGTAGGAATGTTACCAGCATCTGAAAGTGATCACATGCAGTAGTCTGGGCTTGGTGTGTTCTTGTTTGCAGAACTGCTGGCGAGAGTTGTCTGTAAGCCCTGTCTGCGCAGTGTTTATATGTACGTCATGTTTGCTGTCAGTTGACCTCTGTTGCAAATGTATATTAAACAGTTTTGGATGGGAAGGGAGTTCTGCCGAATCCCAGGATAGTACCTATTGTATTACGAGGGAAACTGGGAATTGCATTTATATAGCGCCTACTACCCCTGGCCATTCATTGGCGCGCTTCACTGCGAGTATCCAGTTGTTCCGACTACCGTCCTCAATGTAGCATCCTTGTTGGCTAGGCTACCCCGGCATTCGATGGCGGCTGTATAACTAGTTATTTTTATGTAATTAAAATGATAATGGAATCGATTAGTCGTTGACTGCGAAAAGCAGAATTTGTATGATTTCCAAAGTCGTCCTAAAGAACATTGTAACAGAAAGGTGTTTTTTTTTCTCGCCAGTGCACTTAAATTGGTGTGAAATCCCCTTTTATTTAGCTCAGCGGGTTAATACATCTGCTGCAGAAATATGCAAGTGCAGATCGATTTGAAGCGCCCCAAAGGGCTGACTAAGAGGTTCGTTCTTCTGTACTTAGGAAGATTTCCTTTTTTTACTAAGGGGGGCGAGTATATCTTTTGCGACCAATACCCACATCTGGGTACATTGCCTTCCTTCCCAAAATCCCATCAGTGCCCGATAAATGAGCCGAACAAAGGGTTAACATAAACGTCTGTAAATACGCGATGATATGTAGAATGCAGGAAAGCGATTATCAGCTTTACATTGAGACGCCTTCACCGCACCTTGGTGTAAAGGTCACTTCCGGGATTGTGGTGGTTCTTTCAAGCTTGTGCCGCATACTTGGCTCTGGAATCGACTAGAAAAGTCCGAGGTGTCTGAGAGCGCGAGTGAGTGGGTGTGTGAAAATTAGATGCACGCTGCTTCCAGCGCTGCGGCCGCGCCATGTGATCTTGTGCATGCCCATCCCCCACTGTGACCCCTGTCATTCTTTGTGCATGCTTCTGTAGTTCGTTGTCACACTTGTTTCGCTTTTGCCAAGAGGGACATGTTTTTAATGTGCCTTTTTATTCTTCCTTTTTAGTTTGAAAGATTGGAAAGCCCGCATGAACTACTTCCTGCAGCATTCCCCCGCTTCCAACGACTCCCCGAAAACCGTCCAGGGCAAGAAGGGCAAAAAGTACGCCTATTGCAGGTAAGAGTGCCACTACCTTGTGTGTACATATTGCATCTCGGGTGCTGAAGTGCACTTTATACTTTGCTTTTGGGTGACACCAAGTATTGCTGGTTTAATTGGATTCAGTTTGCTGACTTGTGATGCCCGGCTTGATGGGTGCATGCGTTTGTTTTCCTGTGACTAGTTTGTTCTGATATAATTGTCTTATTTGCAATAGTTTTCAGTACACAGTTTGCTCAATCAGTTATGATTTTGTGTGACTACCTGGATTCCTGGAGTGCCTCTGACTTCGTTCTGTTTCTTTACTTTTTGTGACTGTTGGTCCTGCGGGGAAACATTTTCAATTTATGTTGTCTTGTTTACTGGGAGCATTGCTTTTATTTTCCTTTAGTGTAATAGGCTGGCTGGTGAAGTGCACTTCCCATAGTGTGCAGTCACTTCAATGTGCCTTTAGGTGACTACCTGGCTTGATGGTGGTTTTCTATTTGATTTCATATAAATCCTTGTCTTGATGAGTGCATTGGTTTTAGTTTGTTTGAGGTAACTGCTTCACATGCTGGTTTCATCACACAGCTGACACCCACCCTGAGAAAGCCAGAGCTGCCCTGTTAGTGGTATCAACACCAGTGCGCTTAGGTTCCTTACAGCTCCTTCACTTGAAGTGGGTTACCACCTACCCGTTACTTTTTGTATCCTGCTCGTACCAAGTCAGATCCAGATCCAGACCCAGACCAGTCCCCACAGTTGCTCCGGATTAAGGGACATTGTCATGTCATCTCAGGCGCGATGTAAAGACTCCCAGTGAGCTGAGGACTCTTTTGGCTCAAGAACCAACTAGCTGGAGACCCTTGTGGTTGTTTAAAGATTTAGGATCAGCCTGTAACTCAGTCTTGAGCTGGGTGGGTGACCTCGATTACAAAGTGGCTATGCCAGATGTCCCATTATGACCCCTTTTGCCTGTCTCCCCTTCAGACACACAGGGCATAAAAGTGGGGGGTGCTCAACCCTGCCAAAAAACTGAGGGGTGACCCTAAGAGCACAGCTGCCATCCTATCAGTGATGGGATGCTTTGGTGTGCTGGTCTGGTTTTCTGGATGCATTGGCTCAAGTTTTTTCCCATGTAATTGATTAGGTGTCTTGGTAAGTTGCTTTTATGTGAATGTCTGACTAATGACTGCGCATTCCTTTCAGTGTGCACTTGCTTCAGTTTACTTTTTGAGTCACTGTCTAGTTTGCTGGATGTATTGCTTTAATTTTTCTTTCATTAAACTGTTTGACTTGCTTGGTGCTTTTATGTTGGTGCCTGCATGCTGAGGTGTACTCTTCTTCAGTTTAAATGTATGTGACTGGCCTGTTGACTAGCACCCTGCTTTCAAAGTGAAGGTTCACAGGTTCACACTTGCTTTAGTTTACTTTTGTATGGTTGACTGCATGCACAGTTTTGCTGGATGCATTGCTTTAAGTTACTACTTGATGCATTGCTTTCAGTTAGCTTTCAAGTAATTGCCTCTCATTTTCCCAATGCTTGTGAAGGCTGTTTCCCAACTGCTGAGCAACTTCTACTCTTAGAGCTGAGATTTTCATGAAAGTCTTATAGTCTGAATTCAGCACCTGAGCGTAATAGGACGGAATGTATGAAGCTCTGTGGTTATACTGAATAAGCAGCTACCTATGTTATGCCATCTATTAATGTAATAACTGCACTTTCACAATTGCTTTATTAACCTTCCTGCTTTCTCAAATTTGCTTGAAAATGCACGATTTGTCTTCTTTTTTGTCAAAATTTTCGTGGGGGGGGTTATCCCCCCAAACACCCCTTTTGGGGTTCGGGCTCGCTCGCTGCGCTCGCTCGCTATGGTGCTGGATGCTAATTACTTTGCGCACCACCACTTTCAAATGTCACCCACCGCCCTGTATATAGTCATCCTACTCACTTATGCAAATAATTCATTAGACTTACATTTACTCAGCTACACACTCTTACAAACACCACTTTATTTATTCATATAGATACTAACTCATACTTAGTGTGTTATAAAATCAGTATTACAAGTATAAAGTTTTCCATACAGTCATTCAGACAATGTCTGACTGTTATGTATACTTATTTATGTAGAACAACTGTCACAGACACTGCTTTTATATTTCTACTATCTTGGACATGTATCATTGAGAAATGTATTTAATCATCAACACACCCATAAAGAGACTCACTCACCGAAACAACTGTGTCCACATACAGTCTTAACCTCATGTATCTACTAAATCAACTATTTACACATCTTTGAACAGTCACACACACCTCCCACCCAACCACATACACATTTACTATGCCATACAAACACTCACTTAACTAATTAATAACTAATATAAAGTTTCAAATAGCTAGTCATCAACTTATGCAATAGTTTACACAACAAGAGACAGAGTGATACAGATATTCACACAGTTAAATCACTATTCCTTATATTTAGTGAGACACTTTAAATTAGGGACTTAGACAGTCAATTAAAGTGCTACTAAATTGTCCATCCAGTCACTTATACATTTACTCAGACTTCAATTCCTATATATAATACTTATTTAATTATGGAAGCAAACCATATTCACTGGATGATGTCATCAGTGATATCATTTGAGATGTCATCAGTGATGTCACTGACAATGTCATGAATGATTTAATATGTGACATCATCAGCAGTGGATTGCGGGCGCGCAAGTTACAGTTAGTACAACTAACTATAACGGAGGCATTTCAATGGTTTTGTATGAGTGAAAAGTCCAGCTAACTATAATGTTAGGAAATAGGCAACGACTTACCTTCTTCCCCGCCCTCATTCTCTGGACATGCATGGACAGGTCAGCTGAGTTAGCACATCCAATTGGTGCGCTTCTGGGGGTATAAAACAGCCTGCAGCCAATCCTCGTTGCTTGGTTTCTTTTCCTGGTCCGGTTACCAGGAAGGACTTCGCCATTGGTTCCTGTCTCTACTGCTGTCTTGGATCGTTTTTGTATCGTTTTCCAGATTGCCTGCCTGCAGGCTTGTGGGCACCAGTCTTTGCTGGGATGTGATTTTTGTCTTTTTCCTTTCCTGGATTTTGCTTCTTTGTTCTGTTCCTGGCTTTCTTTTTGGGTTCACAGCACGAGACTCTCAGATACGTGGCTACATGTCTGTTTCCTTTGATGTGGATTACGTCGAGCACTTCCTGGATATCTACAACCCATCCATGTGGTTTTGTGATTTTTGGTGCGTTTTATATTTCCCTTAGTATCCCGGTTGCGTTTTTTTGTATACGTGGCCATGGTGTTGTTTCTTTTACGGGGAGTTTTTCCTAATCTGCAGGGTGAGGGAGTTTTATGTTGTGAGACTTTTTTCCCCTGGTATTTCCTGCTCTACAGGATACATGTATTGGACTTTGGAGAATATCCTCTTCACCTTGGACACTGCCTATGTACGTGAATTGTGGACTTCTTTCATGGATGTGGAAGGGGCGATAAAGGCTCCTAATTCTCGTAAGGATGTGTTGGATTATGCTCCACGCAGTGCCTGTTGATGCATGTCCAAGAGTTATGTACATTGACATGATCTGATTCTCTGTTTATTCTTTGGTAGGTACAGAAGCAGCTACTTACCCATAGTGTTTGGAAAGACTGCCCAGGCGTGGTTTCCTTGTGTTCTTTTTCCCCTTTTATCCCCACCCTTTCCCTGTGTTCTGGCGGCGAGTTCGCTGTGCTGATCCCAGTGTTTACTGCCAGGATGGGGGTAGTGGACTGGGTATATCCTTGCTCCTGCAGTGTTGGGTGGAACCTGGTGGTATCGGACATATAACGCCCCTGAAACCTATTGTTTTTTTCAGTGAATTTCTAAGGTTTTTTAAATGCTAATTCTTAACTATAACATACTTGAAACCTATGTTTTTTTGTGAATATATATATATATATATATATATATATATATATATATATATATATATATATATTCACTGAAAAAACCATAGGTTTTACACCAGTTATAGTTAGCTGGAAGTTTTACTCGCATAAAACCATTGAAATTCCCACGTTATAGTTAGTTGGACTCACTATAACTTGCGCGTGCAATGCACTGCTGATGACGTCACATATTACATCACTCATGACATGGTCAGTGACATCGCTCATGACATCACTGATGATACCATCCAGTGAATGTGTGTCTTTCTGAAAAATAAATATATGTTATATATGTATATGTTATTGAATATATTAGTGAATACATATATTAGTGAGTAATATTTAAATATTTAAATATATGTATTAGTGTTTCAGTTTGTTTAAAAGTGGCTGCATGGGTTGGTGAGTAGCTAAATTTGTATGTATATGGGTTATTAGATGTTTTTTTTAATATCAGTATGAGTGTCTATATGGTTTGGTGGGGGTATTACTTAGCACATAGAAGCATGAATGACTGACTCTCTCTTTGTATGTGTTTTGAAGACAGCATATGTGCAGGACTGTATGGGTGGATGAGTGTGTATGTGTGTGTGTTAGTTAGTGAATGACTGTCTCACTAGTGTCTTTATCAATAACTACATATGTTTTAATCTACTATATGTGAATATTAATATATATAAGTGAGTATATGTGAGACTGAGGCATTGTAAGAGTTCCTGTTTAAATAAGTATGTTTTTCTATAAGTGATTGTTTAACAGAGTAAATATATATATGTTTTCTTAGAAGTAAGGTGGTAGTGTGTGTATAGCTGTATATAGAAATAAATGGATGTTCAATAGTTTATTTGCATGTGTGAGTATGTGTGTGAGTAACTTTTGGATGACTGTCGGTGTGTAACAGGATATATAGGTGTATCACTACATATGATGAGTGAGTATATGTATGAGTGACTACATAGAACTGTTGGTGAATGAGTGGATGTGTATATAGATAGTGGAATTACTTAATTGGTTGTTGTAACTGATATGGGTATCTCCATTTTTTTGAAAAATTTAGTTTCTATTTTATAATATATGTTCAAGGGTTACATTACAGTGAAAGGAGAGGGGTCACTCTGTCACTAGGATGGTGTCATCAGTGATGTCATGAGTGATGTCACTGACCATGTCATGAGTGATGTAATATGTGACGTCATCAGCAGTGCATTGCACGCGCAAGTTATAGTGAGTCCAACTAACTATAACGTGAGAATTTCAATGGTTTTATGCAAGTAAAACTTCCAGCTAACTATAACTGGTGTAAAACCTATGGTTTTTTCAGTGAATTTAATAGGTTTTTTAAATGCTAATTCCTAACTATGACTGGTGTGAAACCTATGTTTTTTTCAGTGAATTTCATAGGTTTTTAATAGCAAATATCTATAGGTATGAAAGTAATAATTTTTATAACAAATTTTAAATTGTGTGAATATATATATTTTTTTATTGTTTGCCTTGGCACGCGCCCCGGGGCGCATACCGGTGAACGTACGGGTGAGCGCAATGCTACGGAGCGCCCCGGGGCGCGTACCGGGGAGCGTCCCGAGAGCGCTATTCCCGCGAACGAAAACAACATCATGACGTTTCGCGTAGTCGCGTGATGCGTCATATGACGCACTGCGTAAGCGCACCCGGAAGCACGCGATCGCATACGATCGAGCAACGTCTCGATTCGCTTACGCGACGCTGCCCCACCACCACCACCATCAAAAAGACCACCAGAAGATTATATTGGTGGTGAACAGGAAGAGGAGGAGGATGAGGAAGAGGAGGCACAGACAAGGGAGTTCCTGCCAGAAGATAAACAGCCCTACAAACCCAAAGAGCACTTTGTATGGCAGTTCTACAAACTCCCAAGGGGTTTTAAAAAAGTCAACGCAGCAAAGGTGACTTGCCTAATTTGTGGTGCTGAGCTATCCAGGGGGAACCCTAACAAAAAGTATTCCTTCGGGAATCATACGATGATTCGCCACATGATGCGTTGGCATCCAAACAACTACTCTAATGCAGAGTTAAGGGACCTCTGCAGTAAACTACCCCCATCAACGTCTCGACGCTAAACATCAAAAGAACCCACTCCATCGGGTTCAGGGGCAAAAGATACATTGGCTACTATCCAACCAAAGTTTAATGATTACAACATTTTATGCAAATATTGTAACAAGTTACTTGCTTATGGTGAGCAAAGCATTGAACTTATCATGGTTTCTGGTGATAACCATAAGTGTCCAAAAAAACCCTAATTTTTCCTGATTTTTTTCATGCTCCAGTTGAGCCATTTACAATTCCCTGCTTTTTGTTTCTCCCCATAAAAAAATTTATACAACAGACTCGGCTCGAGCTGATAGCTGCCAAGGCCACGCAGAAATAGAGACTTTGTCGTGGGACACCTGGTGGCCCCCACAGGTCCACGGCCGCGTGTGTCCTTATGAACTTTGGGAACTTCTTACAAATGCTTGCCTACAGAAACTTTGTGGTTTTTTTAACTTCTGTAATTTTATACCTTGGTTTTAATGTAATGGTTTTAAGTAACCACACAATAAAGTTATTCATTCATTCATTCATTCATTCATTCATTCCATAAACAAATACAAAAAAAATATAAAAGTGTTCAGAAAAGCCAAAAAAAGTACAAAATGTTCAAGAAAACATAAAAAAAAATAAAACAACAAAAAGAAGAAAAAAAAGTTCTTTTTAGAACTACCTTTACTTTATAAAAATAAACCTATATTTTTAAAGAATCTGTGTCAATCTTTTTTCTGCAGGGTACGCGTACCGGTACGTGCACCGGGGCGCGCACCGGGGAGCGCACCAAAAAAAAAAAGAAAAAAAATTAATGAAGGAGTTAGCATGAGGGAAGAACACAAAGAGAGTAATGTTAAGATAAAGAGAGCTAGAGGGAGAAACACAGAGGAATTGTTTACTACATAGTTAAAAACAGACAAAGTGTAATAGGGTGAAAATGAGAAAAGTAAAATCACTAAAGGAGCAAAAGAAGGGAAGAGAGAGGAAGAACACTAAACTAGAGATAGTGGGAGAATGTGAGTGGGTGTTGAAAGAAAAAGATAGGACAGAAAAAAATTGAGAATGAACGGTAGTGGCGTAACTGGGATAAATGAAGAACGGTGAGGGAGGGTAAGAAAAGACCAGTTAGTATAAGTAAAGAGGGGTGAAAGAGAGTAAAAAATTGAATTAGGATAAGAGATGGGGAGTGACAAACACAAAGGACAGAGAAAATAAAGGTAACAGTACCTGAATGGGTTTGAGTGAAATAGCAAACAAAGATAAATAATGCAGTTTGTGTGAGTTATAGGGAGTCAGTGGGTGTAGGTCGGGGTGTCGGTGTGTAAGGTGTTTCTGTGGTTGTGGCTGTGTGGGGTGTTTCGGTGTGGGTAGAGGTGAGGGTGTGTGAGATATGTGTCAGGGGTGTGTGGGTGTGGGGGTATATGTGTGGGATGTATGTGTGTGTATGGAATGTGTGTGTGTTTTTGAGGAGTGTGTGTGGGAGGTTTTTTTGTGTGTATGAGGTATGTGTGTGGTGTGTGTGTGGGATGTATGTTAGAGGTGTGTGTATGTGTTGGGAGGGGGATGAGGTGTATGTGTAGGAGTAAGGTAAATAATTAAGAAAAAGAGAATGAGTGAAGAAGCAAAGGAAGGGAACAGAGGGTAAGTGAAGTAAAGAATAGGGTTCGAATGAAGTTGAATATGAGATGGGAAATCGGAAAAGGGGAGTAAACATGTAGAATAAGAATAAGTGAGTGAAGCAGAGTAAAGACACAGAAGTGTGGTAGATTAAGAAAATGTTAGTGAGCTTAAAGCAAAGGGTGATCACAAACTACATTTTTTTAGTCATACTTACCATATAATAAATACATTTTTTAACTACACTTTGTATCTGTGAAAGAGAGAAGAAAAAATAAGTTATAATTAGTAAAATATGTATTTCAAATTAAAAGATCCAAATGAAGAGGTTAAAAATCATAACGCTCTATTTAGAAATAAAGTTAGAGTGAAGAGCACAGAAAGGGAAATAAACTAAGGTAGAAGGACAAAAAGAGGGAAAAATAAATAGAAGGAGAGCAAATTACAAAGAGTAAGGCATATAGATTCACTGAGAAAAAGAGAGAGAAGAACAGAGAAATGAAATGAAGGTAAGAAAGATACTAAAACAATGTGAGTTACCAAAACTAAATCAGGAAACAGTAGTAAGTAAAAAGATAATGCCTGAGACAGAAAACAGTCTAATTAAGGATGCATTTAGAGGAATGAGGAATAGAAGATAACTGAGAGTAAGTGAAGAACACTCATAGAATGAAAGGATGAAGGGAGAGATGATAATATTCAACGATTGAGGGAAATGGAGTGAGGACGTTAGTAGAGAGACACACTAAGAGAAAAACTGAGTGAGGTGGAGTACAATGAGTGAGAAAAGGAAAGAGAGGAGAAGACGACTAAAACAGTGGTACTGAGAGAAAATAATTTGGTGATGAAAGTAAAGAGAAGGACATTGAAAGAAAGGAAATGAGGGATAGTAATGGAACTAGAGTAAAAGAAATGGGATGAAGAACGATGAGAGAGGAGCAGTGAAGTTGTCGTAAAAGAAATGATAGAAGGTAGATAAACACAAGTGAACATAACACAAGGAGAGTGAGGCTCTGAGGACATAGAAGTAGTGAATGAAAAATAGATAGAAAAGGTCAAAAGTAAGGAGCAAACAAAGATAAGCGAGGGAGAGTGGGTGATTTATAGTGATAGAGTGCGATAATACTGCTGAGTGAGTAAACAGGAATTACTAAAAGAGCAAAGGAGGAAAATACGGAAAAGGGAAATAAAACAGAGAGACTGAAAGCTGAAAAGTTATGCAAGGGAGAGAGGGGATGCAGACAGTTGAAATGAGAATGAGGGCTTGTCAAAGAAGTGGAGTAAAAGAACAGGGGTTACAGAGAGTCAGAGAAATACATTATAAGTGAGTTAAAAGAGCTCAAAGTGGATGGAAAAAGGAAAGTGAGTGTCAGAGAATGGGAATACAATTTAATTGACACAATCCAAAGTATAGAATAACTTGTACAACATGTTACATAGTTTATTTTTGCTGTTCTCAAAATATATTGAATTTCACTTAAAACAGTGAGTTCAAATTACTCATCATATGACAGCGGGAAAAAAAAAACACAATCTAAAAGATTGTGTTTTTAAAAAAAACTTAGATACTGACAAATGACAAATGTACACTAATCTTTGATTGCCTTACTTTTCCTTGAGGCCAAATAGTATATCATGGAGGTCCTTTTCTCATTGCAAAGTATTTTGCTGTTCAGTAAAAAATCCATTTCATCGACTTTCTAGAAGAAAAACTCCAAGAACATCTGAAATATTTTCAATATTTTCATATACTCCTTTTTTTAAGTCATGACTCTTTACTCATTCCTGCACCTTTCCATTTGGCCAAATAGTGTCAGATGTATGAGTATATATCAGTACTCCTCCCGTCTTCATAGGCCAATTACCTTTACCTAAATTTTGGCTGTAAAAACACTAGGTATGAATTTATAAAGCCAAAAGGCAAACGTTGTTTGAAAGTCAAATGAGTGTCGTTACATTGGGTCCAACCTTTAGAAGTTTTTAAATAGCATGTGTAATGCCCTGATGTTGTAGAAGGACCGTCATGAAAAATAATAGCTACAGTTGCAAAGGTACTTCCTGATATCGATAACTGAGAAGCCACAACATTTTTAATAGAAGTTGTCAATTTAGTTCCATCAGGTCTACATCGTTGGAACATTAAAATAACATAGTGACCATAATTTTGTAGAAATAATGTGGACAGCATTGCAGACTTACATTGGGTACACACCATATTGTGATCCGCTGCTTTAACTAGATTATTAAAAGGCACTGATTTGCAGTCTGGTAAAGTCAAATATATAAATCTTTCAGAGTCTATTCTAGTAGTACTTGATGAAGCACAGTTATCACAGTCATGTTGCCATTGATAAGAAAGGTTAAAAAGATTTTTTATATCTACTCCTTCATCTTGCAATACATCAAACATATACATTAAAAATTCTTGACAATCCTGCTGAATATTCTGTGAAAATTGATTTTGACCTGAACATATGTCTAGAAGATTTCTAATTTCTGAAACACTTTCTATTTTTGCTCTATCACTACTACATTTCTCTAACACAGAATTCAATAAACAGCACATTGTTTGTTCCCGATTTTCGACAATCTGTTTTTGTAAATTTTGAAGAAAAAAAACAACATTAACTACTACATTAGCATAGCAGTTGACACCAGAACTGTTTTCAAACTGAAATCCAACAACATCCTCAACAGAATCCTTTTTCCTTCTCCTTACAATTACAGTTTTATCTACTTTTTGTCTTTTTGCTACTACCTCACTGCAATTACTCTAATTTCTTCTTTTTCGGCCTACCACACGTTTTTCAATCAGAGGATATTGAGGCAAATGTGGAGCATACTCTCTTCTTAACCTATTGTATTCTTTAACACAATCTAGATCAGCACAAATCTTTGTTTCATCACACTCAATCAAGTACAATCCTGATAAAGTTCTGACTCGTGATAAAGCCACATATGCCATACCCTCTTTAAACACAGAACTTCCAATGTTCATTTAAGCACTATCTACACTTAAACTTTGAGATTTATGAATTGTCACCGCATATGCCAAACAAATAGGAAACTGTTTTCGGCGAACATATAAGTCTTTCACGAGCAAAAATCTAGCTGAACAACGACAAATTTGTTCTATTTCATCAATGCCATCAAACTTAATTTTTAAAATTTCAATTCCATCTCTATTTTTGTAATTCACAAAACCAACAACATGACCCATTGCTCCATTTACCAGACCTCTTTCAACATTTAAATTCTTTCTCAAAATGACACGACAATTCAAACACACATTCAGAGTCTTTTCAAAACCAGCAGTTTTAGATATACTCTTCTCTAATGAATCCAATTTTGATTTCAAATTTTCAGACAAAACAATTGTTGCTCCCATATGCTCTATTTTATCTGTAGCTTCCAGTTTCACTATCTATTCATTTTCTAAATTTAACATTTTGTTGTTGAACATGGAACATTCTTTCAGAGTTGGCATCAAACATGTGGCAGATTTCCTCTCGTTAATTTTCTTTAAAATATTCTCTGGAAGAATGTTTTCATTTGGGTACAAATTTGAAATTAACCGTCCATGTAAAGCTTCTTTCCCTTGCTGACTTACTTTTCCAATCCTTACATCTTGTAAAATATTTTTATAATCTTCATCCTTTGCCTGCCGCATATTTTGAAGCAGTTCTGCATATTTGAAGTTTAACCATATATTAATGTTTCCAATGCTTCCTAAGCACTTCCTGGTATCTTCATGTGTGAGCATTTTGAACACAGGCTGTCCTTTCACTGGAGTCAACTGTAGAAGATCTCCAAAAACAATAATATGTTTTCCTCCAAATAAGACATCATAGTCTGTTCTAAGAATTTCTTGCATTCTCAAATGCACAAAAGCAAGCATTATATTTGACACCATGCTTACTTCATCAATGACAAGAAGTTTCATTTTCCTCAGGACTCTCGAAACTTCAGAACACGCATCTCCAGATAGCTTGTGATACTCAGACATGAGTCCCTCTCTCACTGCTCCATCAGGATTCAAGCAAGCCGGGCCGAAGAGGCTGAAATGCCAGAAACCGGTCCCCGGTAGCTTGTCTCCTTTCTGGTGAAGAATTGGCTTGGTAGTTTGGTCTGCCCTGTTCCCATGATGCACTGGGCCAGGGACAGACTAATTTGCATATAGCCAAGTTCTGAGCTGGGATGGGGCAGTGAGATAAATAACGGTGATGGATCAAGCCCTGATCTTTGGACTGGGTAAGAGTGGTCTGCTTAATTCAGACACTCTGTTCATCACCACCCCCTTTTCTGAATCGTCCTTTCACTGGAGTCAACTGTAGAAGATCTCCAAAAACAATAATATGTTTTCCTCCAAATAAGACATCATAGTCTGTTCTAAGAATTTCTTGCATTCTCAAATGCACAAAAGCAAGCATTATATTTGACACCATGCTTACTTCATCAATGACAAGAAGTTTCATTTTCCTCAGGACTCTCGAAACTTCAGAACACGCATCTCCAGATAGCTTGTGATACTCCAATTTGTTATCATGCTCCACTGGCAGCATCAGTAAACGATGTAAAGTAATCCCTTTAATGTTATGTGCTGCCAGCCCAGTTGGAGCGGTAACAACACAAGACAGCAGTGATTCAGTCCTTTTCTGCAAATAAGTTGCAATTGCTTTAATCAGAAAACTTTTTCCAGTTCCCGCTTCTCCACTCACTTACAGTTGGACAGGCTTAAATGATGTACATGAGCACTCTTTTTTCTCATGACTGAATCCATGTTCAATCTGTTCTGTGACTTCGTCATATATCTATTTCTGCTCAATGTTTAGTTGTTTTGCCAAATCTTCTAAGTTAACTTCATCATTTTGAGCTTGTTCCATAGCTCTTTCCACCTCATCCATGGCAGTGGCAGCTTCATTTTGGATAATTGGTCCTCCAAGTGGATCCTGCCTCAATGAAGCAGAACTCTGACTGTCTTGGGAACTGTCTCTAGCAATCTCTGCAGCAATTGTGGCTTCTTGCTCTATTTCTTCGTTCAACATTTGCAGATAATTTGGAAAAACAGCACATTCTATGGTATCCTTGGTTGCATTAAAAGAATCTTCGTAACAGAGAAAATCTCCAATAGTTCCTCTTCTGTATGCCATGGCTTAAAGAGTTGCGAAAGAGCCAAATAGTAAAATTCCCTTTTCTCTGGATTTTCGCAACTCAATTTTCGATGATTAATCAAATGGCATTTTTTCTGTCTCACTAGACATCCTTCACACCCAATGATAGCATATATTCCATTGTTAATATCTTCTCTGATGGTTCTCTTATAAATATAGTTTTGCAGAACATACAAACAAACGTTCTCAAGATGACTACTTCTATTTGGATAGTATGTATCCAACATGTTGGTCTTCAAAATATCTGTCCTTTCTGGTTCTTTCTCCGCCAAATACTCTATTTCTTGTACAGATTTCAAAACTCGATTTCGTGTTGCAGCAAGACCTAGACTCACCCAAATGATGGTTCTAGATTTGGCATAGAGACTTGCTGATGACAATCGATCAGAACATTCATATGCTCCAATTTCTCGATGCGACAACATCTTCAGACTGTAACTGTATAATTTCTTGCTTAGACTCTTTTCATGTGAAATGTCCTCCCACATTTCCTTCAGTTCTGTCTTTTCTTTTTTTATGATGTAAGACGTCACATATCGAGCCACAGCAATAGAGTTGTCAGCAACAAATTGACTATCCATGTTAGCATTCCACATGGACAAAATCACTGGGTTGTAGTCGTTGATGTACTTGGACTCTTCGTTTCTTTTTAAATTGTATGTATTTTTTTGTGATTTCCTCATAACACTATGTCGCAGAGAAGACATCAAATTATTTACTCTTCCTTTAGAAATCACTGGTCGTGGAAAGGCGAAACAACATTTTGTGTAGAACTTGTCTTTGTTTCTGAATTTTCGACGACAGTACTTTCCACAACGATGGGATTGAAAGCGTAAAACTTGTTGCCTTAAACTATTTTCTTTGGTAGTTTTCGGAACAGCACATGTTGAATACTCTTCAATGAAGCTCATCACTGTTTCATCCGAATCTGTTCCAAATTTGGGTGCATCTTTAATCCACAACAACATATGTATATGAGGAGCACCTCTCGCTTGATACTCCTTTCTCCAAAAGAAATCCAAAACCTCGCCAAGGGGAGGATTTATTTTGTTGGTAATAAAAGACATCATAGCTTCAAATCTATGATTGAAATATCTGCATACATTCACTGGATCCAAAGACCACAGTTCTCCAGGTGTTTTGAATTCTATATTTTGTATATTTGCATTTGCCTCTCGTAGAAATTGGAGTAAGTCATCCCATGCATACTCGGCACAGCTAAGAGTGATGAACCATGTAGGAGTTCCTAAGTTTCTTAGCATACATTTCAATTCCCCATGAAGACTGTACCAATACTCGTTTGTACCACGCTGACATGCCATGAGATTGATTAGATGAGATTCCAAAATATTATCTTGCAGATTCACTTTCTCCATAAAATCCCTCGCCGAAACATTTTGCAGATGTGCTCCACTTTTCAGTATATGGTTTACTGCATAAGAAAGCCCAGACAAGTCACTTCCATACAGTAGATGAAACAAATAGGGAATGCATTGACGAAACCTTGGATCTTCAGCATATAATCTTACAGTTCGATATTCAGATGCAGGAATTTGAAGTGGTAGATCGTCATATCGTCCACCTCGACCTGTTGGAAATAGCTGTGGAAAACAACGAGCTTCCAAACTTTCTTCCCATACACTAACGGGACTTCCTTTTGCTGCTTTCATTTGAAACAATTCAATTGCATTCCCCATTACTTCTTTGGAATGCACTCATTGTTTTTGACTAAATACAACGTTGCCTTTTTGACTTTCCTAACATCCACTAAATCTTGCCAGATTTTTTTACTCTTTGTCGGAACCCCATTAACTAGAATAACTAAAGGTTCCTCTTCTACTTTTTCTATACCAATTGTATCAATATTTTTTTAAATCTAGAGGCAAATAAACAACTCTTTCCTTTAATCCTCTCTGCAAATCTGTAGGAGGCAATTTCCCTATCTTAGGCTCCATGCGAACAATTGCCTGAAAAGGGTGGACACATTGAATCAAAATAGACTCATATGTATTTAAATCCATCAATTCAGGGGGAATGTCTACCAACTCCAGATTATTATGAACAGCTCTAGCAGGCATTCTGTTTTGATTTAATTTATCATAACAATATTTATAAATACGCTGATCAGAACTCAAATCAAAACAATTCTCCACCCACAAATAAGTTGCAAAATCTTTCCACTCATAATTATTCACCTTTTCACTTTTTACGTATAAATCAACTAATCTAGTTTGATGCTTATAATGACTTCGTCGACAACACACACAAGTAATATTCGGCCTTTCACTTGATTTCACCTTAAACCTGGTAATTTCCTGCTCAAACTTTTCTGTACTTGAAATCTGTACATTGTCTTCCACATTACCTTGAATTGCTGTGTCAATTTCTACACTATCCTCTTTTTTATCAAAATAACAAATCTCAATTTCTTCACAAATCTTCTTCACATCTAATTCAGTTCCATGCAAAAGAGCACTGTTTAATTGTTTAAGCTTAAGTGCTGGACTTTTTGCATAATACAACATTCTCACTAATTTCCTCATTTTGGTATGATGCACTGCTAACATCCTAAAATGATGAAAAACACTCTGAAAGACTTTTCTAGAAAGACAAGCCAGTGAATGGCCTTGCAAACCTGTCTTTTCTCTCACTCTGCAAGGATCTAAATCTTGCAACAACTTCATTTTCTGCTTTAGACTTTTCTTACTATATGTACGTAAGAAATTACAAAACAAATCAATTGATTCCTGTCGCACACTACAAATACGACTACACTTCCAAGTGTACACTGGACCCTTAGTACGTCTCCCTAAAACTCCATCAGATAACACCTCTTCTGGTTCTCTAGGCACAAGTTTCTCTTTTTCAATCGGACAACCGTCTTTCACTACATACGCTCGACCACTGGTGTCAACTGCATGCACTAAATCATTCTCCTGGAAGTAACTCTCCTCATTAAAAAATGGCTCACAACTTGAACTGTGCATCCATTCTCCAGAAAAAACTTTACAAAAATTAGTCCGATTAATTACTCTTTTCCATCTACTGTTTGATTTGAACACATCAATTGTCTTGTTAAGTGTCCTAATTCTATTGATTATTAAAATAAATAATTTTTTCTTAACTTCAAAAGCCTGATCAACAATCTTCTCTACACTTTTCTTTTTCTTATAAAAAGCAGCTCTCTGTTTACCTTTTCCACTCTATTGCGAAACATTCGTCTACGCATGTCTCTAAACTGATTCTACCTTCTATTCCTATACATATTATTCTCTCCTGCTCCAGTTTTAGGATTCTTTGAAGTTCACTCCTTCCTTTTCAATTTTACTCTCTCATTTTCTTTTTCTACATGCTGTCCATCATTTTTTTTGGGATGTACATATGTTACGTAAAAAAGACTTAGTTGTCTTACCAGGAGCTTGGTTCCTGTTTTTTGAAGTATTTGTTGTGGAAGAGTGCTGTAATTCCGTTGCTGTTTTTGATTTTTCCCGGTTACGTTGTTTTCTTGTCCTTTCTCTTGTGGGCATCTTTGCTTACTCTTGAAATAACGATTTCAATCTGTGTTAAAGAAAAAAGTAGCACATTATAGACCACTATTACCAAACAACAAAGCAATGACAAAAAGAAAATGATCTATTCAGGGTTACAGATCAGGTGAGGATTCTCCAGGGGTGCACAAAATGTGAGGCCTGTATTGAAGATTATAGTGGAAGACAGCTCTGTCCACAAGTACAAAGAAGATGAGACCTGTGTATAAGTCCACTGCACTCTTATACACACGCTTCACCACCTATGCTTCCCGAGAAAGGCCTCTCTCCCAATACAGTCTTGATAATAAACCTCACCTCCTCTGTCCCTCTGGACATGTCTCACCTCATCTTCACAATCTACTTCCTAATCTCAGGTAACACAGATGACTTAATTGATCCTCATTTATAAAGCCATGCGTCAGTTTTGCGCTACTGAAGCGTCACTTTTTGTGACGCATTGACGTCATGAAACATGTGCCTTGTTGCACCATATTTAAAAAGTGACGCATTTAGGTAGATGCGTCATTTTTAAAACCTTTTGCACCACATTATACCTCTGTCAAGTGTAATGTACAGAGAGGGGTCATTTCTCCACAAAAAGCCTCGTAATAATGACGCAGTAAAATCTATGAGATTTCACTGCGTCTCTTTTAGGACACTGTTACATCAAAATCTTGCACCTGCCTCACAACAGGGATAAGACTGAGGCACAAGCTTTCACATGGAGCTTCACAATTTTACAAAATGCAATTCCTCTATGCAAACAAACTCAATATGCTTCCTACACTGAGTTAACACAGGTAACATCATTGTAAAGAGTCAAATTGATACCTGTGTCTATGAGTGCAGTTGGGGATAGGCTTCATGAAGCCTAGTCCAGTGCACTCTTAGACACAAGCCTCACCACCTACGCTCCCCAGGAAAGCCCAAACATGTACCTTTTTGCACCATATTTAAAAAGTGACGCATGTAGTTAGATGCGTCACTTTTTAAACCTCTGCGCCACATTATACTCAAAAATGTAAAAACCAGGGATAAGAAGAAGGCAAAAGCTTTCACATGAAGCTTCACAATTTTACAAAATACAATTCCTCTATGCAAACAAACTCAATATGCTTCCTACACTGAGTTAACACAGGTTACATCATTGTAAAGAGTCAAATGTATTTCTTTAAACATGCACACATTCTTTATTCCTTTAAAAAAATGTAAAAGCCATTAATTTTTCCCAAAATCGTTTTTGACATCCCATTTAAAAAACACAGCACAGGTCCTATGTAGAAGCATTCCATGTCACTACTAAAACTTCACAATTTTACAAAATACAATTACTCTATGCAGTAAAAACTTTTTACCAAGCATTATCAAAAAGCAAGACACAAAGCAACATTAAAAAACCACAATTTGCTTCCAAATATTCTCCATAGAGTATACAAGTCTCTATGTATATTAAATAAATCTTCTTCGCAATCTTTATTCGGTAAAAATTCTCACCATAAAAGAATACATGTTATACAATGAAACAATGGTAAAAGCTATCAACGATAAAATACCCTAGGTAAAAAGTTGAAGCCAACACAATATACAGTACATTGGGTGATTATTATGAGACCCCAGCCAAACATCCTCATCTGTACACAGTTGCATAATGGATAAAATGACTTCAAATCTATCCCGTCATCATCATAGCGCCCTACCTATAAGGGTCTGCTAGCAATTTGGCGGGGTGGAGTATACCTTCATCCTCCTAGTACGAGTCATCCATGCACTGCTCAGATATTTAGCCACCCCGCATACCATGGCAGGGGATGTCGGGTCAGTGGTGAGAACTCGTAGGGCCATTCTATGGCACCTCAAACCCAACCCCATACATACTGGTTTCAACCAGACCTTCTTGGCAACTTTATAAGCGGGGCAGGCAAAAAGTAAATGCGCCACAGACTCCTTTGGTGCCGCGCACCCAGGGCAGGGGCGCGGAGGACCACCAGCATTAGACCACCCCGCGGTGAACTCATGCACCGGAAGGGTCCCATACCTGAGTTTTAAATAAAGGGCTCAGTCCAGAGGCTTGGCTATAAGTTCGAGGAAGGGTTCCAACTTCCTAGACCATTTAAACTCTAAAAACCGCTCAGTGAGTAAACCCCCAACCCCATTGTGTGTTGCCTCTGCCTGAACCCAGTCCCAGTATAACTTCTTAATCACCGGTTTGGGGGGTGGCATTTGACTCGCCCACACATCTCTCAGGCCCAATTGCACCACCAACTGCCTCACGTTGCTCAACCACCCGATCTTGTTACCGATGTCGAGCAATATTAGTTCATCCAGCCCAGTAGCATATTTGGCGAGCTCCCTGGTCCTTCGCAACCGAGCCCAGAACAATAGAGGGCACAGCCGCACTAGATCTTTGAAGGATCGCCTGCCCAGATCTAGCCGCAGAGGGATTAGCGGGGTAGAAACAGGAAGAGCCACCAGGTCCCTCAGAAACTTGTTTTCCGCTGCAACTAGCTCAGAAACATTTTCAAACCCCCACAGCTCGGAGCCATATAATGCGGCCGGGAGTATCTGGCCCTCATAGATTGCCATGACCGGTGCCACAGGTTTACTCGTTGACTCCCGATGCTCCTTCAAGGTCACCCCTGATACTCTTTTATGGCCAAGTAACATTTTGGCCAGGTGGTCCTTCCAATTCATCCGACTATTTACCCGCACCCCCAAATAGTCGAATGAATCAACCAACTCCAAGGGTTCCCCATTGAGCGTAAAATTATTTCTAAATCTTTTGGAGGGTGAAAGAGCCATGAGCTTAGTTTTCGAGGTGTTAATGGTAAGTCCTCTATCTGTACAAGAGGTGCTGAATCGGTGCAGAAGCTTTTGGAGTCCCACCGGGGAATTAGAGATCAGTATGGTGTCATCCGCGAAGAGTAGAGTGGGGATTCTTTCCCCCGCCAGGGATGGTGCATCCGCCTCTTCCTCTCTCAGATGATCCACCAATCCATTCACAAATAGAGAGAAGAGGGTCGGTGCCATAACATATCCCTGGCGTACTCCCCTCCTCACGGGCACCTTATTTGTCAGCTGGCCCTGGGTGCCCCATCTGATCCTCGCATAATTCCCCTCGTGGAGCCTTACAATAAAACTCAGAAGAGAACCGGGGAAACCCATCTTCTCTAGTGTCTCCCACAGCTTTACTCGAGGGACCAGGTCGAAAGCCGTCTTGAGATCTATGAAAGCCATGTAAAGGCTACCCCTTTTGATGGTAATTGACTTCCAATAGATGACAAAAAAGCGAAAGACCTGGTCCATCGTACCCACCTTCTGGCGGAATCCTGCTTGGAGGTGGGAGAGGATTTGTTCCTCTTCCATCCATGCTCCAACCCTTGAGATAATGACCCTGCCAACCACTTTCTGAATCACGTCTATCAGACTGATAGGTCTGTAATTGGCAGGGTCCTCTCTAGCCCCCTTTTTGAACACAGTGACCACCTCTGCCCCCTTCCAAGAA
The DNA here is from genome assembly GCF_964261635.1 of Lissotriton helveticus. Lineage (NCBI taxonomy): Eukaryota > Metazoa > Chordata > Amphibia > Caudata > Salamandridae > Lissotriton > Lissotriton helveticus. The sequence continues at coordinate 308,239,251 of NC_136073.1, read as the reverse complement.
TCTGGCACGGGGTGACCCCTGGCAATCAGATTCATTATAATGGCAATTAATTCGGCCCAAGCCCTGGGTTCCTCTATCAAAAGGTCCCCCGGGATCCCATCCGGACCAGCCGCCTTCTTCGGGGTCAGATGTCTGATGGCCACTACTACTTCCGAGGGCGAGAATGGGTCCTCGAGCTCCCCTATAAGTTCCCCTTCCCTACCCCTAGCTACCATTGGGCAAGAGGGGACTTCAGTTCCACCATATAGTGCCGAAAAGTGGTCAAACCATTGCTGGCTTGTTATGTGGGCGGCTAAAGGCTGTGCGCTCTGCTGCCTAGCTTTATTAATAAGGTCCCAGAATAACCTTGAGTTCCTCATGCTGACAGCACAGAGTAGGTCCTGCCAATGTTGTTCCTCCCACTCTCGTTTGGCCAGTGCCATTACCCTTGAATAGTCCTTCCTAGCCGCTCTAACTAGTGAAGGATCATTTTTAAGTAGGGCAGCTGTTAGCTCTTTCCTTTTTCCCTTGCACTGGGCCGAATACCAGGGATTACTAGAAATGGGAGGTGTGTTATTAACTCTATGGCTTTTCCCTTTGGTTAAAAAATATTGGCTCACTTGCTCTATTGTGGTTTTGTAGGCTGTATCAAGGGCAATGGGCGACTCCGGTGCACTTCCCATTCCCTGTTCCCATACCGCCAAGTCCAAGGTCAAATCTACCACAAGAGATTTTATACTCCCAAGTTGATCTTCCTGCAAATGGGCCTTGTCCCATTTCAGCCTACGGTTCTTATTGTAAGGGATAACCTCTTTGGTTAACCTCAGGGGAGCACTCGTCCCCCTACCCTTGGGGTTACCCCACCTAAACTTAGAGCAGAGGGGGTTGTGGTCACTATCCTGAGTAGCCACCACCTCCATATCTATTAGGTCTTTCCACAATCTAACGTCCAGTAAGATGTAATTAATTCTAGACGGACCATTGAGCCTGTTGAAGGTCATTGCACCCACACTGTCGGACCTAGTCCTGCCGTTGAGTGCCCTTAGATTGTGTTCCCTAGTGAGGGCATTAATTTGTATTGCCCTTGCTGACCATTTTCGAATAGGGGGTAGAGACAAGGCTGGGATAGACCATCTAGAATCTTCCTCCTCGGTACCCAAAGGATCATCCCCAGAAAGGGGTTCATACGTGCAGTTAAAATCCCCGCCCACTATAATTTTAGCAGATGGGGGACACTTAGCTAATGCTATGTCTAGACTCGTTAAAATTACTGAGGCAGTATCCCCCGGAACCCCTCTAGCGTAAACATTAAATAATTCGAGCCTGCTCCCCTCAATGTATCCCCTAAGGGAGACATTAAATAATTCGAGCCTGCTCCCCTCAATGTATCCCCTAAGGGAGTATTAAATAAATCATAACTCACCTTTACAAATATTTTAGGAGATTCAGAACAGTGTCAGATACACACACCAATATTTCTTTAGCAGAGGAAAAGGTATGTTCTCCAGGCACTGCAAACCATAAAGGCACAGAAACCCTCTAATTCTACACACATATTGCTCATGGTAACCAATCAAATCTCTTCCCTCTGTATTTTCAAATCAACACCCTTCCCCCCCTCAGCCCTTTCTACCTGTTACCATAGCAACTCCCTCCTCACTGAGCTCCCAGGGTTAAAAGTTTATTCTACAATGTTGCAAATCACCTCAGCAAGGATGTTTGACCTGCGAATACACCAGCTTTTCTGGTGCAAGGTTTCTTTAAATGACTTTTCTTAACCATTCAAATTACTTCTTACACAGAACACAACCATGCAGCCTAACTTTCAGTTTTCAACTATCTCATTCTACCAATCATTGCTTGTGATTCAAGAGCACTGAAACTCCACAGGTTTTTTTTGTTGCAAACTCCTATTGTTCCAACTGCCATTTCTTTTCCACACTTCATCTGACTGCATCAGAATCTCCTCTCACCATGTATTCTGTCTGGATTATTGGACATAGCTATATCCACGGGGCTCAAAGGTATGCAGCTACCAGAAATTTTCACAACCTTGACTTACCAAATGTGAAGATTAAATGGATTGGCCAGAGAGGATTGAAATGTCACCAATTGATACCATTGGTGAAAACCTTTTTGCATTTGCCACACCCTGACCTTTTAATTGTGCACTGTGGAGGAAATGACTTGGACACTTTGACTGGGGTAGGTCTGGAAATGCTTTTAAAGGACACCTTTGATCAATTTATGGCATTTTTTCCTCAAACTGCCTTGGTATATTCCAATATATGCCAAAGGCAGAAATGGAAGTGGTCCAATCAATTTTGTCCACAATTTGAGAAAGCACGGAAACATGTGAATAAATCTGTTTCTGCTTACATGAGAGACTATGGAATGGGTTCAATATACAATAATAACTTGCGTTACAACATGCAAGATATCTACAGAGGAGATGGTGTGCACTTTTCAGATGAGGGGAATAGAATATTCCTCCTGAATTTAAGACTGTGCATTGGTACCTACTTGTAGGTACCTAAATCAGCCACAGAACCCAAAATCCCTTTTCAGGGCTACCCTATCTCTGATCACTCCAAATGATTATCTTTTTCTAACTTTTTTTCACTATTTTTCACCAAAGTACGCTCCCCGGTGCGCTTCCCGGTGCGCGTACCGGGCGCTCCCCCCGCGAAAATTTGAAAATAATGTTTTGTTTTTTTTGGGTCTATATGGGCCTCCTAACACCCCCTCAGAAAACCTAGGGGGCCAGGGAGTGCCTACTGTGTCCCCTTATACCCATTCCCAACGTTGTTTGTCCTCCATTTTCTGTCTCAAATCTACCGAAACACAAAATGGAGGACTCCCGTAGCGCTGCCGGTACGCGTACCGGGGCGCGCACCGGAAAGCGCTCCCAAAAATGTTAAAAGTTAATTTACATAAAAACCACTGGAGACACTTTCACCAAATATAGAATAGGTCATACTACATACCAGTGCCTACCATTTTCCCAAATTTGGTGGAATTCCATTGAGCCATTTGAGCTGTAGCACTGTCTAAATATCCTGAGGTAAATTACATGACTAAAACACATATGAAAGTGTTAGAATTTCCAACCAATGAAAATGTTACTTTCATTTTTTATTTTTATGTGCTGACATTTCATTGGTTATGAACATGAATATATATGAAAAATGAGAGGGAAACACGGCCATTTTGAGTACTACTACCTGAGGTACATTTATAAAGGATTTCCTCTGAAAACATCAACTCCTTTCTGAAAGGTAATTTGTTAATTTTTAAGGGGAACTATGTTCTGCACTTTAAGTTAAATTGGAAAAACGTTTTATGATAGTTGTTTACTGTCCCTCTGTTATAGTTATAGATTCAGATAGGCTTCTCTGTTATAGTTATGGATTGATTTAGGCTTCTCTAGTATATTTATGAATTTACTTAAGCTTCTTCACAAGCACTTTTTTATATTTCTACTTCCTGCCTGATACCATACACTGCCCAAAGATAACTTGACTGTTAAAAACTCAAAAGTACCTCTCTGAACTTAAACCCAACAGTGCCCTATCTCTACTGATATATTTATTTGTTATGCAATTTACAGCAACATAATGGAAGGAGATCAAAATAAATGTAATATTTCATTCGAACTTGTTCTTCAGGACAACCCAGAGGAAGAGAATAACGATTCAGATTTTTTGGATCAGTCTCTTGATGAAGAGTTTCTCAAATATGTGGAAGAAATGGAATCATGTAATCCAAATGAGGACATTCCCGACGACATAATGTTGGAAGTCTTATTAAATTTTGAAAAATCAGAGCAATAAATTTATATTTAATAATTAAAAATTGTTCCAGACATTATTCTTTTTTATATGTAATCAATGAAATAGTACCAAAATGAATATAATATAATGTGAGACTTATAGTATACTGTGCAATTTTTTTTGTGATACATAGTAAGTTTGCTCATAGTTACTTCCTTTCTCCCACTATATTATCTCCAAAGTGTATTTGACATCTGTTTTTCATCTCCTGCCTCCTTTCTCTCACAGCCTGTCTCTAATGCACGATATCACCGCCAATTTTCTATACATTTAGAAGAGATTAAATGTAATACTGGAAAACATCATAAGGGAGCAGGATAGACTACCTCTGATCCCCTAGACCTTCTCAGGGTGTGCTTAAAGGATCTCTTTCTACTTTCCTGACAGACTATGCTATGGATTCCATATACCACAATAACTTCTGTAACAACATACAAATTATCTACAAAGGAGACGGTCTACATTGAATTTAAAACTCTGCATTGGTACCTACATGTTGGTACTTAAATACGCCACACAACACAACAACTCTATTCAGAGCTACCCTACCTCTAAGCACTTTAAATTATTATTTTACTGTTTCACTGAGTTTTCCCCATGTGTGGAGGGGGGAGGTGTGTGTGGGGGATGTGTGGGGTGTGTCTGTGAGGTGTGTGTGTGTGTGTCTGGGGGGGGGTGAGGTGTATAGGTGTGTGTAAGTGTGTGGGGTATGTGGGTGTGGGTGGGGGTGTGGCTGTGTAAGCTGTGTGTGTGGGTGTGTGGGGTGTTTGGGTGTAGGTGGAGGTGTGAGTGGGTGCGGTGTGTGTGGGGGGGTGTGTGTGTGGGGGATATGTGTGTAGGATGTGTGTGTATGTGTGGGTTGTGTGGGTGTGTCTGTGAGGTGTGTGTGTGTCTGTGGGGGGAGGGAGGTGTGTGTGTGGGATGTGTGGGGTGTGTCTGTGAGGTATCTGTGTGTGCGTGTGTGTGTGTGTGTTGGGGGGGTGAGGTGTGTGTGTGGGTGTGGGGTGTGTGGGTGTGGGTGTGGATGTATAAGATGTCGGTGTGGGGGTGTGGGGTGTTTGAGTGTGGGTGGAGGTGTGCGTGTGTGAGGTATGTGTGGGGAGTGTGTGACTGTGGGGGTGTGGGGTTGTGTGCGTGTGGGTGTGTGTGGGACGTACTTGTAGGTATCTAAAACAGCCACAGAACCCAAAAGCTCTTTTCAGAGCTACCCTACCTCTAATCACTCAAAATGATTATTTTTCACTACTATTTTCACTATTTTTCACCAAAGTACGCTCCCTGGTACGCGTACCGTGCGCTCCCCCGCGGAAATTGAAATTTTTTTAAACATTTTTTGTCCCGCGGGACCCTTTTATGGCCCCCACATCAAACCTAGGGGGTCAGGGGGGTCTACCCTGCCCCCTTTTGGTTATTTCCCCCTTTGTTTTTGCCACCTCTTGTGTCTCGATCCTACCGAGACACAAGATGGCGGCCGCTCCAAACAGTTTGGAATGTTTACAGACACCCGAGAGCCAATCAGCTTTCCGTGCGCAAGTCGCGTGGCGCGCCCGGAGCGCGCCCCGGTGTGCGTACCGGGGCGCGCTTACAGATATATACATTTTTTTTAACCTAAATTACTCAAAATCCTCTGGAGCACATATCTTGAGACATAGCAAAGGCACATCGGGCTACCAGTCCCCACGAATTTGCCAAGTTTGGTGAAAATCCATTCAGCCGTTCGAGCTAAAAGTGCGACAGACCGCCCTATGGAAATTAACATGGGGAAAACACGTTTTGGGACCCCCCTTTTATCTCGGCCCCCGCTTGACGCATCCCCCCCAAACTTTCAGAGAAGGAGCGGAGAGCCGCGAGGCAAAGTTGCTGACACATTCAGGCAGATTCCTCAACCGGTGCCAAAGTTATTCCCAATAGAATGTTGCGATTTCCCTATGGAAATCAATCCTAACTATAACTACCTACTGGCGACCGCCAGTAGGTAATATATATATATATATATATATATATAAAAACCAACTCCAGTTATACAATAGAGAGCATGCACACGAAGACCGGAGGTATTCACTTTTCTTTAATGTCTTGGGCTTTCCACGACCCAGCAGGTTAAAGGAACATTCAGAGATGTTCAGCCAGCTAATATTGCAACGTGTGAAAGTCATTGTAATTGTCCTGAAACATCATAAAAACATTGTGTGTTCATGAAAGGCAGCAATTTACAAAACTACTTATTTTGAACATCAATAATTGATTTTTAGAAAGTTTAGCGTTGCTGCTGCCATATGTTCAATATTTTTTCCAAATGTTTCTGCACAGGCTTTGACTTCTTTACTCTGTAGCAATCAATCAATCAATCAAGAAATTGGTAAAGCGCACTACTCACCCGTGAGGTTCTCAAGGCGCTGGGGGGAGGGGGAGGGGTGCTGCTACCGCTTGAAAATCCAGGTCTTGAGTAGCCTCCTGAAAGATAGTAGGTCCTCGGTCTGCCGTAGGAGGATGGGGAGGGTGTTCCAGGTCTTGGCCGCGAGGTGGGAGAACGATCTGCTGCCGGTGGTCATTCTTCGGATGCGGGGGATGGTGGCGAGGGCGAGGTTGGCAGAGCGGAGCTGGTGGTTCGGGGTGTAGAAGGTGAGTCGTCTGTTAAGGTATGCTGCTCCGGTGTTGTGGAGTGCCTTGTGTGCATAGGTGAGGAGCTTGAAGGTGATCCGCTTGTTGACGGGAAGCCAGTGCAAGCCTCTCAGGTGGGATGTGATGTGGCTGTGGCGGGGGATGTCGAGGATCAGGGGTGCTGAGGCGTTCTGTATGCGTTGTAGACGTTTTAGGAGTTTGGCCGAGGCTGCTGCGTAGAGGGGGTTTCCGTAGTCCAGCCTGCTGCTAACGAGGGCCTGGGTGACTGTTCTTCTTGTTTCGGTTGGGATCCACCTGTAAATCATGCGGAGCACGCAGAGGGTATTGAAGTAGGAGGATGAGACAGCGTTGACTTGCTTGGCCATGGAGAGTGTTGAGTCGAGGTTGCGTGCGTGGTCGGTGGGTGTTGGTGCTGCTCCCAGTGTGGTCGGCCACCAGGAGTCGATCCAGGCTGAGGGGCTGGGGCCGAGGATGAGGACCTCCGTTTTGTCTGAGTTCAGCTTCAGGCCGCTGTTCTTCATCCACTCGGCAACGGCTTTCATTCCTTCGTGGAGGTTGGTTTTGGCAGTGAGGGAGAGAGTCAGCTGGGTGTCGTCGGCGTAAGAGATGATGTTGAGGTCGTGCTGTCGGGTGACGTTGGCGAGCAGAGCCATGTAAATGTAAATGATGAACAATGTTGGGCTGAGGGATGATCCTTGGGGTACGCCGCAGATGATCTCGGAGGCTTTGGAATGGAAAGGGGGGAGGCGGACGCTCTGGGTTCTGCCGGAGAGGAAGGAGGTGGTCCATTTCAGAGCCTTTTCTCGGATTCCTGCATTGTGGAGTCGTGTGCGTAGGGTGCGGTGGCAGAGAGTGTCGAAGGCGGCTGATAGGTCCAGGAGGATGAGGGCCGCGGTTTCGCAGTTGTCCAGCAGGGCCCTGATGTCATCGTGGCGGCGATGAGGGCAGTTTCGGTGCTGTGGTTGCTGTGGAACCCGGACTGGGACAGGTCCAGGATGTTGTTCTCCTCGAGGTAGTGGGTCAGCTGTCTGTTGATGGTTTTCTCGATGACTTTCGCTGGGAGCAGGGAGATGGGCCGGAAGTTCTTGAGGTCCCTCGGATCAGCCTTGTGGTACTTGAGTAAGGCGTTGATCTCAGCATGCTTCCAGCTCTCCGGGAAGGTTACGGTCTCGAAGGAGATGTTGATGGGCTTGCCGAGATGGGGTGCGATGGTGGTGCTAGCTTTGTTGAAGATGTGGTGCGGGCATGGGTCTGACGGAGAGCCGGAGTGGTCTGGAGGTCCGCGGTGAACCAGCTGGCTTTCTTGTTAGTGCATTTGTTGGAGGGTTTCTTGATCGGGTGAGAGTGTTGGGGCAGTCGTTGATCCAGCGCCTGAGGTTGGGGGCAGCGGTGCCGGCGGGTGGGCTGCGGGCGAGGGTGGTGTTTAGCTGGTCTTCAGTGATTTTGCTCCAGCTGCGGCAGGGGATCTGTTGAGTGAGGTGGTGGGTGGCGGGTTTCCAGAAGGTGAAATGGATACATCGATGGTCGGTCCAGTGGAGTTCGGTGGTGTGGCAGAAGGAGATGTGGGCGCTTGCGGAGAAGATGGGGTCAAGCTTGTGGCTGGCGGAGTGGGTGGGTGTTGTGATGATCTGTCCGAGACCGAGGTTGGCAAGGTTATCAATCAGGGTGGTGGAGTTGGTGTCGTTTTTGTTCTCGAGGTGGAAGTTCAGGTCTCCGAGGAGGATGTAGTCTGTGGAGGCAAGGGCGTGTGTGTTGATGAAGTCAGCGATGGAGTCGCTGAACTGAGGTCGGGGTCCGGGGGGTCTGTAGATGAGAGTTCCTCTGAGGGTGGTGTTGGGATCAGTGTGCATCTGGAAGTGCAGGTGTATGGCGGTGCTGAGGGTGTCGTTGGTGCTGGTCAAGACCCTGAGGGTGTTCTTATGGATGATGGCGATTCCACCTCCTGCTTCATTGGTGCAGTCCTTGTGGGTGATCTTGTAGCCATCCGGGATGGCTATGGCGATGTTGGGTCCCTCACTGCCCATGCGAAAACCAAAACTAGGATTGAATATTTGCTTTTAAAAATTCATTTGTGTGAGCACAAATAGAACTGACCATACAAACTGTGCCTTTCACCACTAATAGCTAGTGGATTGTTGATAGCCAAATTCAGGTCAGCCAGGCAGTTAGAATGTCCTTGGTTAACACCCCATACTATATTACTTTACTGGTTTAAAAATGTCACCTTGTAGCTGGAAACCCGTTTTGCCGTAATTGGAGAAACATGGAAATCCCAAGGTCGGCACAGTGGTTAAAAACTGACGAGTCGGAGAAGGCCTTCCCATGAAAGCAATAGAAGTTCATAGTCTGCACCGTGATGATATTTTGCACGGTGCCCAGAACCAGAAATCCTTATTGACATCCAGAGGGCAGCCCCAAACTTAACGTAGAGAGCCCAGTCCCTGTGCTGAAATTCTCCCTACTTCCTCGCGCTAAGTCTTCCGCTCCACTTCAGCAAGTGCCACATATTACTCTTCTCAGATGAAAGTCTGGGGGCTTATATACGGGAGAGGATGTGGCGTAACGGCCAGAGCTACTGAGCATGAAGCTGGGGACCCATATTTGAGTTTTGGCGTTGGCTCAAAATTCTGTGATTCTAGGCAAATCACGTAATCTCTGCATGCCTAGGAACAGCGCCTAGCAACCCTCACGGGTGATAGCCGCGCTATACAAATCTGAGTGTTATATATTTACAGGTTAAAGGACTACGATGGCAAAACTGTGTCAGGTGCCTTTTACAACGAAAAGTTACAAAAGGTACCGGACGAGTCACACCAGGTGTACAGGGTTGAAAAGATTCTGAAACGGAAAGGTAGTGGGTCTCACAGACAGGACTTTGCCAAATGGGGGGCTACCTGAGAAATTCACAGTTGGGTGCTGGCCAGCTCCCTGCAGGGTGTGTGAGTATGAAGTCTCTCTGAAGGCGAAAATATGGAGACAACAGTATTTTATATTTCCTTACCTTCCAACGCATCGAAAGGCCATGTTCCTCGACAATCACATTTCTAATTATACCATGAAAGTGGCTAAACCAGGGGACATAAAAGGGGGCTAGGATGTAGCCTTAACTGAAATCCAATATCCAAGAACATGAAATACATTTACAATGCTCAAGGCCAAATTTACTATAAAGTGTGATCAAGACCCCTGGAGCATCCACGCTGGCTTTCCTCATTACTATTACCCCAGCATGCGGTTGTTGAGGCCATCAACAAATCTATAGCCAGCATTGAAACGTATTTGAATATTCCACTAGCATTAGATAATATTAAAAGGAAGGTGTTTCTTAAAGCTCCAAATCGCGATAAAGAGTTTAGCTGTATGAGTAAATTAAGAAGGGTTTTAAGCACAGTACAACATATAACATGCCAGGTGTAATTCACGATAATTGACGATCAATCTGAGCGGTGTTCTTTAAATGCCGGAAAATTATGTTAAGCTTCATTTAAGGCTACGGCGTGCCAGTGGATATTAAGAAGTCATCATGGTGATTATGAAAACATACGGCAACCCCGCTCTGTTCAGGGACTATTACAGACACCAGGCCGCATATGGAGGGCCACCATTCTTTCAAGGAGACCCTGTTGTGTATGGGGCAGGACTTGGAGTTTTTTTTCCATAGTTTGTTTAGAAGAGCTATGCCTTTCTTGAGAAGAGGGTATGAAATTGCAAAAAAGCATGTTAAAGCGGTGGCCTCAAACATTGCCCAGGATATGGCGGGATCTGTGACTTCTGCTGTCGCTGAATGCATGGAGAAACAACTCCAAGAAGGAGCAGGACTCGTATACAGACCAAGCACAAGTGTTAAAATGAAGCAAAGGTCTTTGAGGCATAGGGGTCCGCTGGCTCCTATAAAAAATGGAGGCACTCTTCAAAAAGCACTCACAAAAGATCAATAAGGCGGAAGAGAGCCTTGAAGAATAATAGAACACCCTTTAGCGTAAATATCTTTTAAAACTCAACAAACTGAAACATGGCCTTCGTACATTGCGCATTTGGAGAATGCGCAAAATCAGAGTTAGACTTGTTTTCTCTAAAGCCCACTCAGAACAATATCGAAAACAGTTTTTTACATAGACGTATCGCCTCTAGCATCTTTGGCGGCATTGGCGCCAATAGAGTTTTTTGTGTCAGGGTCCACAGATATATATGTGGATCTCAACAATACTACGCTGCATCTTGTTTGGAAAATCCTAAAAGCAGATGATGCCAACATCCTCGATCTGCTAAAGTGGCAATGATCGCATACCCCATCGCGGCCATGTTTAATGAGGTGGCCATTACGCTAGACAATTGATTCATCATGCAAAGTGATAACCTATATGCCTACAGAGCCTACATTGAGAGTAATCTAAATTACAACCGTAATGCCCTAGACAGACAGCTTTCAGCAGGGTTCTTCTACAAGGATACTTATGTACATTTTGAAGACCTAGGGTTTTGTCAAAAGAGCAAGCTTTACCACCAGCAGTAGACAGTTTGACCTCCTCAGGCATACATATTAAGACCTTTTCTAGCAAGATAAACGGCTCATCAACGGTATCGATCTTAAGATAAAACTTACCTGCAACAAAGTCTTGTTCTGTCTCTGCGAGGATGCAGAACATTATAAACTGGTCATACTGTCTGCTAGTTTGTTTGTAAAGAGAGTGAAAGTGTCCCCAAATGTCAGACAGGCTCATGCCAAAGCTTTACAGCTCTCAAATGGCAAGTACACGTTGAAAGTGTAGCTCTGAAGATATTCAGCATCCTAGACGGTACCAGATTAACCCAGCAGCAACATTTATTTTTGGGGCAACTACTGAAACCTATTATCATAGGTTTTGTCGACAAGACAGTTTTCAGTGGTCTCTATACCTCAAACCCGCTCAGTTTTAAACATTACGACTCCTACTATGCAGCGTTGTTCCATGCGGGAACTGATATTCTTGCAAAACAATACACACCCAGCTTTGGAGACACTAATTTTGTCAGTGTATATCTGGACTAAGTTTTGATAACTGGGAAGCACTTGTGTGACTCGGTAGTCGTTGTGTCAAGAGAAGGATATGGGACAAGCTACATGCTGTTCGCTTTCGATCTGACTCCTGACATGGAAAACGGTAACCACTACACCTTGACCAAAAATGTAAATCTAAAAGCAGTAATACGTTTTAGTCAGCCCTTGGCTACGAATGCGAACATGGTTGTATACTCTGTATTCCACAGTGTCATTCAGATCGACTATGCCCAGCATATTTTTTTGACTATTTAAAAAATATTGTAAACTGGACACTGTTCAGATTTGGGATTTCTTAAGGTGCCAAAAATACGCTAAGAAATACTTGTTAGGTGTTTTCCAAGCAGCACTCTACCTGGTGAAATAGGGTCCGAAAGACCCAGCACGCTTGTCTTTAACACACATCCGCACTACATAGAAGGAACTCACTGGGCATCCCTGTGTTTAGATAAAGGCAAGGTTACAATGTTTGACAGCGCAGCATCATTCCATGAGCATAGCATCTGTACAAAACCTATATACGAGTATGTATAAAAAGCTGCTGCGAGGGTGGAGTATAACTAAATACAGGTATAGGATTCTCTCACTGTCACATGCAGGAGCATTGTGTATATTTTGTTAGTAAAATGTCTGCGGGTATAATGGCTAGATCGAACAACCTAATTAACAATTACAGTATTGTTATGAAATGTGTGAAAGGAAAACTCTAGGTCTACATCAAGCGCTGTTAAAACAGAATACGCAGATGTCAAAGTGTAAGATCGTGTAACACCTCTTATGTGTAATGGTGACTGTCTAAAATAAAAGAATAAAAACATGAATGCAGACTCACTATCTCTATTCTGGCACAAGAACACACATTTAAAATGTTTTTAAAAGATGATAGAAACCCTTTGAAAAGTTAAAAGGTTTAGTTACAAAATAGTTTTTTGTAGTACAAGCAACACTCTGATAAACTTACTAAAGAAATAAAAGAGGAAAAACGTCAAATTGCTAACTATGGCAAACCTATACTAACAAATGCGGGCACAAATATACTTAGGTTCAAAAGTCAAAAGAAACTTTGTCATTTAACAACGTGTTCATTTTGGACAATGTCTTTTTTTTTTTAGAGCTGGAGCCTTGGTACTACAAGAGGGAGATAGCCGGGGAAAGAAAGGAGATGCTGGCATCTTAGGGAGTGGGGTTAAAAATAACAGGCGTTGGAGTACTTGGGGGGCTGTAGGTTGGATCTTTCAAACTTTCAAGCAGCTGCCTGTATTCAGCATTACAACGATCGTCAAAGGAATGTTGAGTTCCGCAGAGGCTCGCAGAAACTGTTCCCAACCTCTAGGCGCTTTCTGGAGCGATAGGTCTTGCATATGGAATCCAACAACCGGTTGACCTTCGTAGAGGAATTTGCCTCTCTCCTTCCATAAGGACAGGTCTTTAGAAACTGACATTTTACTTCGCAACATTTGCGCTGACCCTCTGCACCTTTGACTTATATTTTTTAAAAGTTCTTCAACAGTGATGTCTGAGGATGGTGGTGGTTCTTGAGGCGTTGAAGGGGGAGTTAGAGGCTGTTCAGAGTCAAGGCATGTAGAGTCAGCCTGTTTTTCACTATTGCCTTCCTGTAATATTTTTAAAAGTTTTGAAGAGTACTGGAGTAAAGACCTGCTTTGTCGTAAGGTTTTAAATCAGTCCAGTTCAAAATATCTTTAATCTTGGCATCCAGGTGCTGAGTCTCATTTTTCTAGAGATCCCAGGCATCGCCTGTAGACGTCCCCAACTGTTCCAGCTGCTGCCGTAGTACCAAGTACATCTTTTGGGTGTAATCCATCAGTTCCCGGCTATGAGGCTGGTAATTCGTGCCCAATAAAGAAACTATAAATCCTCCCAACTGCTTTACCAGTTTCTTCTTACAAATGAGGGAAGCCCTTTTATTACTGAGCTTCTTGATATGGTGGCTCTTCTTCTTCAAAACAAGAACTGGCGCTTTGATTTAGAGACACTACCTTTTAGGGTGGTTAGGGCGATTTCTTAAATGGCAGCCACTAAATCGTCCAAAGCCACATACAGGATGGCCTTTCTTTGCAGGGGGCTAGCTGTAACAATTATTTTTATAAGCTAAGTGTGTAAGTGATGAAGAGATCGGGTCAGAAAATACCAGTCCGCAGTATGTAGTCTTCTAGACTATTGGGATTTAAGTTTACCAGTAAGTTACTGTGAGGTTTATCTGTAGTGTCATTAAAGACTTCGTAGAAATATTGTGTGTTTCCAGGGTACTAATGTTTAGCTATAATGGATATCTGTTATTTCTCACAAGGGTTTTTAAATAAAATCAGCTATGAGCCATTGAGAGCTATAGAACGACTGCTCTTATCCTTGTAAAACAAGTTCTGCACGCTGTAACATATGCTTAGATTGCGATGGTGTCAATATTGAATAAAAGCTTCTCAGGGTGATCCCCATCTTTGCTCATAAGGTGGTCTACAATCACCATATTTACAAGGCCTATAGGTAACAATGCATCATTGTTGTGATTATTCAGTATGTCTTCTATAAATTTGATGTGTGGGAACCCTAGAGATAGTTCTGTATAAAGATCTTACTAATCACTCACAAACGAGCAACTGGACCAAGAAAAGACAGCCACAGCCTTATTGTCTTCCTCACTTATCATAACATGATTCATCATTGGCGCCTATCCACACCATGGTAGGATAGTACCACCGGCACAGACTCAACCAGGGAAAAGCTCTTGGAAGTTCTTAGCTAAAATTCAATCTGGATAGTGCAAGGATCCAGACAAGTGAAAAGTAAAAACACCTAGTATATCCAAAAAGTCCTTTATTGGTGCCAACATGTTTCGGTTCTTACAGTGAGTCCACACAGATCTGGGGACTTCTTTATGGCTGAAAATGTATCCCTGCTTGAAAAAACGAATCATTTATTCTGTGTTTACGTGGGAGGCCTAAAACTCTCACCTGAAAAACAGATTGTTGTCGTAGACCTTTAGATTCCTCAAGATACAAGTAAAACTATTGCAGCATGTTATAGGAGTTAAAAATGTTCAATTTTTAAAACATCCATCCAATTACTGGTGCTTAGTGATACGTGAATGCAGTCATAAACGTATACACCTCCCAAAAATCACATAAAAAACCCATCTAAAATACATTAAAAATGGGGTGTATTGAGGGGCATGGCCACGCTGTGTAGCGGAATGGCCGCATTTTAGATCGGCTCTGCCGGCCGAGCTAATAAAATCCGACAAACATCCGACAAAGGCATGCCAAGGATGTCCTGGTTGTGCTGTGGGTGCCGCCAATCATCCCTGGGGAGCCACGAGTGACTTTTGATCACTGGAGCGCCCATATAATTGCAGGAGCTGTCTCATCCGGCATAGAAGCCTACAGATAGCCCAAGCGCGGGAAGCCGGGACCTGAAGTGATCATACGCCGAAGCTGCGGCGTGGTGGCTGGAGGTAGGGGGCTCCCTGAGAGCTGGGCCGGATAGAATCGGGCTGCGATCTCGGGGTCGAACTCCCCCTGCCCCCCCCTTGCCTGGGTGAGCGTGGGCGGACGGAGGCTGTGGCTGACGTGCCCTGCGATCAATTAAGTGACAGGCCCGTTGTGTTGCAGCGGGCCTGGCGGAAAGTGGAGGCGGACTGATTGCGCTAGAAAAGGGAGGAGGAGGCGGCAGAGCCAAGCCTGAAATATACGGGCTGGCTGCGGCGGGGCAAATTGGATTTGACTGCCCTGCTGAACATTGGTGACACTGAGCAGCGCCGGGGGATGGCTGCCGCGTAGCTTCGGGAAGAGGTGGTTGAGCGGCCGCCCTTTCCACAGAGGAGCGAGGGCACAGCAGAGGCGAGGGGAGCACTTGTGATTTCCAGGTTGGCGACGGAGCACGCGCTAAAGAGGGGGCTGAGGATAACAGCTGCACGTATACTGTTAATGAGGAGCAGCAGGCATAGCTGCAGTCTGTTCTGCCTCCAGGTTTGATGTTCAAGTAAATCGTGCTGTGCACGTGGTCAAGTTGTGTGGAGGTTGCTGCCAACATAGAAAAACTGGTGATATCCCCCTGCTTACATTACAAATCCGGACAACTTTGGCAAGAAGTGAGTACATTCCCATTCAGCATATCACAAACAGGATCCAATAAGTTTCAAGGTGAATTTGCCCCCTTTAGGCGCTTAGGAGTGGAAGCACTGGCATATTTGTGGTGGCGCGGTGTGGCTTGGTGGTGAACATAGGATTACTGGACGCACGCCTTTGATTACGCTGCCTTACTATCGGACCTGCTGGATGCTTCATTGTGATCAGCCTGTGTGGTGTGACTGATCTCCCGTGGCTTGACGCGGACGCCGAATCTGACCAGCGCACTGGCAGGGGAACAGTGGGCAACCCTGTACTGACCCTGGGCTGCCGGGGAGACGTATCATTTTGGGGGTCGACTTGGTGCACTCATCGGCTTTGCTGGGCCATGGAGTGAGGGTGTGAGCGGGCCTATTCTACGCAAGAAGATATCCGCCAAGCAGAGTTACAACTCGCCTCGAGTCTGAGATATCACCATGGGGAAGCCAGAGACGAGGCAGCCGAAAATTAACTTTGATAAAAAAACTTGTAAATCGGCGGACGGCGATGTGGGGCAGCAGGAGACAACGGGTAGTGGCGCTGTGGACAATCCTCCTGCAGAAGACATAAGGGAAATGTTTAAAGAACTTAAGTCAGGTCAGCAAAGCATAGACTCCAAGATGGACTCCTTGGCGGAACGGATGGACAGGATAACACCCCGCGTTGAAAAGCAGGAGGGCTGTATAGCCGTGTTGGAAACAAGGGTAACGGAAACGGAGGAAAGTCAAACGGACATGGACAAGAAACTGCACGTGATGGATAGAGTGCTACAGCTGATCCGTCAGAAGAACGAGGATTTGGAGGCGAGGACAAGACTCAACAACGTGCGGATCACGGGCGTGGCAGAATCGTCAGACATACAAAACATGGAAAAATTTGTTGGAGGAAATGATGAGGGAACTGTTCGGCCCCGAACTCTCAACTATGTTCCTGATTGAAAGGGCACACCGATCATTGGGGCCAAGGCGGAAGCCAGGGGCACCGTCGAGACCAATTATAGCCAGAGTCCTCAACTATAGGGACAGAGATACCATCCTCTGGCTTGCCCGGGAGAAAGGAGAGGTCCAATATAAGGGTAATCACATCGCCTTCTATCCAGACTTCACTCTACAGGTTCAGGCGGCCCACAGAGAATTTATCCCAGCGAAGAGATCTTCCAACAGATAGGGGCCAGGACCAGATATGCCTTGATTTATCCTGCAAAGCTGCGTGTACAAGGACACGGGAAGCCTGCATTTTTTACTGATGCTAAGGCTGCCCTAGCCTATGCAAAACAGTTGGCGAAGGTACACAAACATACGGCGGCATCGACTGCACAGCAGCAGGAAGGCGGCTTGAGCGACGCAGATTGAGTAATTTGACATGAACGATGGATATGCGGATAAGTTTGACATTGTTATTGACGAACTAGAAATTGTCTATCCTAAGTTGCCAAGTATGGTCATTTCTGGGCGAGGTGACAATGGTCCCAAGTTTATGTTGTGGGCCCTGAAAGATTACACTGCCCGGCCTGGTTGGGGGCATCCGTGGTGCACTTGGACGATGGCGGTCAGCTGCAGGCTCGGCCACCCCACCAAAAGTGTGGGGGAGGTTTGCCGGCGTCCTCATGTTCCCTCATGGGATGATTCCCTTTAAGTTATGTTTCCTCTTTATGGGAGCGGGGGAGGGAAATACACAACCTAATTGGGGGGTTGGTGTGGGTGGAGGGGAGTTTATTGAATTCTGTTACCTGCCATGCCTACCGTCTGTAATCATATATTGTTTTCACCAACCTGGCGTTGCCGTCGATTGTGTGGCTGCTGTGGGGTTCACTTGCATTGTATTAACACTAGTCCTTGTTCTTACTCTGGTGCCGTTGCCACCAGTTGTAAACATGTGTAAAAATGCGTATAGATATGTCTTTCTCCCTGTGACTATGACGGCCATTACATGCCTATCATGGAACGTTAGGGGCCTGATTGATAGATGGAAAGTACGTCGGATCCATTCTTATTTGACTCGCCATGGAGTGTATATCTGTCTACTACAAGAAACGCACTTGAGCCCAACACACACTAACCTGCTGTGCCACAATAGATGGGGTGAGATAGTGGAGTCACCATACTCAAACTACTCCAGAGGAGTAGCTATTTTAATTCGCAGGGGGTTGCATTGGAAAATGCATGCTACGATCCTCGACAAGGAAGGGAGATACATAGTAATTCAGGGGGCGTTGTTTAACACTCCGGTGGCCATAGTCAACACATATGGTCCTAATATAGACAGCCCTTTATTTTTTCAGCACATTTGGCATAAGATCCTGTCGCTAGGGCAGGTGGCGGTATTATGGGGTGGGAATTTTAATGTGGTGTTATCCCCTACGGCTGATAGGCAGGGTACAGCTCGCGAACACCATCCTAAGGCTGCTGCAGTCCTATGGGATATTGTGGAGGAGGGCCACTTGGTGGACACGTGGAGAGCTTTGCATCCAATGGAAAGAAGGCACATGTGTAACGGCACATAGGAACGCATGGTCACGGCTGGAGTATTGGTTGCTTTCGAAAGACTTACATACACTAGTTGGGGGGCCTCACACCTTTCACATACATTCTTAGACCATGCACCCACTCAGATAAAGTTACAAATCCCCCCACAATATGTGCAGCCATTTAGTTGGAGATTCCCCTCACGAGCGCTGCTAGATCAGGTCTTCTGTGAAGAACTCAGGGAGAAACTAACGGTATACTTCGAGATGAATGAGGGGTCGGTGGAGTCACCGGGGACACTTTGGGAGGCATTTAAGGTGGTGGCAAGAGGTCACTGTATGGCCCTGAAGGTGGGAGTCCTTAGAGCCATTCAAAATACGTTAAAAACATTGGAACGGGACATTGCTGCTTTGGAAGCCGAGTATAGAGAGCGCCCTTCCCCAGCTGTACAGGCCACACTACGTGCTAAGTTGACAGAATTCCAGGAAGAGGCTGAAAGGGAAACAGTATACTTATACAAACACGCACAGGCTAGAATATATGGAGAAGGAGATAGGGCGGGGAAAACACTGGCTGGTTTACTGCGCGTACCGAGAGGGGCAGACTACATAACTGAACTTCAGACGGGAGCCGGGTAGGTAGTGAGGCACCGCAAGACATTCTTAGGACCATGACTGACTTTTATTGGTCACTTTATATCTCCCACACCAACCCATCCCACTCAGATATCATAGATTACATGGACACTTTAGCGTTAGCATGGTTTAACGATGGAGCTAGAAAGTACACGAAGCTTCCCATTACGGTGGAAGATATCAAACATGTAATTTCTGGAATGCCGACTGATAAAGCCCCTGGTGCGGACGGGCTCACTGCGGCCTTCTATAAAGAATATGTGGACATTGTGGCACCCAGATTACTTCAGGTATACCTGGAGGCGATGGAAATTGGTTTGCTTCCCCCTACTCTAAGGGAAGCGATGATAATTACCCTCTTGAAACCCGACAAGGACCCTACCAAACCTGATGCATATCGTCATCTCTCATGAATTAATTTGGACGCCAAAATCTATGCTAAATTAATAGCTGATAGGTTAAAACCCATGCTCCCACAAATCGTACTTTCCGACCAATCAGGCTTTATACCGGGCAGATCCACATCTCACAATCTTTGAGTGTTATTTGGGCTCCTCCACTATCTGGCCCCTCATGTTCAGGCCGTGGCAGCGCTTCTAGATGCAACAAAAGCATTCGACTCTCTAGAGTGGACATTTTGGTTTGTCCTCCTGTCTAGAATGGGGTTTAGTCCTCTTTTCATAAAACAGATCCAAGTAATATATACCAGTCCAAAAGCAAGGGTAAAGGTGAACGGTCAAATATCGGACGCATTTGCTATAAAGAGAGGTACGAGGCAGGGTTGCCCGCTCTCACCACTGTTGTTCGCAATAGCTACTGAGCCATTGGCTGCTAGGCTACGGCAACAACATACGCAACGTAGTATTGGCTTCACTTCTAGAGGGCTGCTGATATCAATGTATGCGGACAACATGACAATTTACCTGACCAACCCCAAAGAAAATTTTGACGTAGTCATGAGGGAGTTCATTAGATATGGCGGACTAACGGGAATACAAATTAATTGGACTGCATCAGTATTGATTCCACTCACTGATGATAACGAGAGGTGGGAGTCGGAATTCCCTATTCAGTGGAAGAGTGGGAATGTGAAGTATTTAGGTATATGGATCAGTAGACCCATACAGGAAATATGGTTAGCAAATTATCGGAGGGTGATTGACTGGATGGAGGACAAGATTCAACAGTGGAAATGCTTGCGGCTCTCACTGACAGGGCGGATAGCCGTTACAAAAATGGTTATTCTTCCGAAATTGTTGTATTTATTTGTTAATATTCCCCTGCCATTAAACACTCACATCTTCAGAAGACTCAGGACTGCGATACTGGAATTGGTATGGGTGGAGCGACAACCCTGTGTCGCTTGGAAACTTCTGAATCTTCCTTTCTCACAGGAGGGGTCTGGGAGCTCCTGACTTTGAACTTTATGCTACAGTGTGCAAGCTCAATGTTTACATTATTGGCAACATCCTACTCCTTACCAACCACATGTCGCTATTGAATTAGATATTGTTGCGCCCACTCCACTCCATGTGGCGGTCTGTCATCCATATAAACGTTCCCACACGGACATAAACACGGTCGAAACTACATGCTGGGCGTGGAGAAATATTGCAAAACGTGCAGGTCACAAAGAATTATATGCGCCATCCATGCCGTTGGGTGGCAATCCATTGATCGGTCCATTAACGGACAGGGCGGTGACTGAGCGCGCCAAAAAGCATGGTATAACCGTGGAAAGCGACTTGTATCCAGAAGATGAGTTCTTGACACTCCAGAGGATGTGTGGTACGGGTGAGCCCTCGGCTTCTGACATGCTGTTATATCATCAACTAAGGGCGGCGTGCAGAGCTAGATATTCAGACTTCCCAAAAGCGCTGGCGCCATTGACAACACTAGAAAATGTACTGGCGAATAACTCCCCTAAGAAACTGATTACTCTCATCTACAGCATTACACAAGAGACATCCCAAGTTGTGCTCACCACATCCATGGAGGAATGGAAGAAGGAGGCAGACATAACAATCACAGATAAACAGTGGCAGTTCTGCTGTTCCCAGTTGGAAAACCTATCACCCAACTATAGGTTAAGACTCATACACTTCAACTATTTACACAGAACATACCGTACACCCATCCAATTACACCGCATGGGCCTGCGTCAAGACGCGGGATGTTGGAGATGCAGTGCACCGGAGGCCTCATTTTTACATTTGGCATGGGCGTGCAATACAATAGCAGACTACTGGTCGGAAATTATCAAACATATAGGGAAAATAATAGATTTTGAATTAAGGGTTGACCCACTGGTAGCGCTCCTGGGATTTGTTATGGAGGTACCCAAAGCTTCTCGAAAACTGGCGGCAATGTTACTACTGTTGGCCAAACTTCAGGTGAATTGCACTGGAAAAAATTGACTTCCCCTACAGTGGCAGGCAGGTTGAATACGGTTATATATTGTGAAGATCAATTGACGAACTATTGGGAATCACTTCCTAGCAGCTCTAGACCATTAGATATATGGCTTACTTTAGTGACCTGGTTGGAGCAGGGAGGCTCTGATCTATGTATGGCTGGGCAAGATGTACACAGATCCGTAACTGACTAGGCGGTACAGATGTAGACTAAGTGTTACATGGTGTTTTTATGTGGACTATCTTTTTCCTTTCTAGTGATGACATTAACGAGGTAGCGCCTCAAGACATTAATATTGGGCCATTGTCGTATAGAGGCTTCACAGTTACAGATTCGGTAAATCATGTGGGCGACATGGCAGGGTGGGACATGATTTATCTATAAGATAATGCACATGTTATTTAATAAAGCACTGGTTGTTTTTTCATTGATAGTGTTTTCAATGGGCTTTCTGTATATACTATATAAGACCCTAACTTGCCGCCGGACCCCCGGATTGTCGGCCACATGGCTGTGTTATATTAGTGTAAGTTAGTCACTTGATAGCTGCCGGCCTCAGGGTTGCAGGCGCACAGCTGTGTACCATGTGCGATGCTTAATAAAGGTCTGGGAAAAAGAACAAAAAGGGGGATATTATTTGAAACTAGAGGAGATGTGGGTGTGGAGATACAATGAGGAGAAACAGTGATCATGCAAGGGGAGGTGACACAGTTATACTGCTTACCCTAATTTTGGTTTAATCTGACATCATGCGTATCTGGCACTTGGTGCCAACCTCTAGTGACTCACTGTTTGGGAAGGAAAAATAATAAAGGACAATGCAAACCAATCCCTGAAAATAAGAGTGTCCTGTTCCAAGTTCTCAACAAGCCAATACTGCAGGAGCAAAGATAAATTCCACTCCTCTACCTAGCACCCGTCGCCAACACCACCAAATAATTATAGTGACTGCAGACTTGTACCATGGAAGAAGGTGGGGAACAAAACACAAATGTTTGGATATCCTTGGACCGACTATCAGAGACCAGTAGACCCCAAGACACCTGCAGAAGGTGAAGAGAAAAGAAAACAAAATATACATCCATGTACATATGTGCTTGTCTAGGCATAATATGTAGGGTACCCACAAGTAATATCTTACCCTCTATAATGGGTCCAAATGCTTCTTAGAAACTTCAGAGAGCAATGTTATTATTAAAGTCTTGTGCAAGTCTCAATGTTGGTATCCTCCTGAAATATCTTAGCAATGTCCGTGTATACTATCACGGATATCCGATTGGAATCTTTTCCATAGATTCATATACCATAAAAGAGGAGAAGGGGAAAAAAACGCCAACAAAGATACAGCAAAAAACAAACAAACAATCTTCTCTATATTTATATCAACCTTAAGGAAAATGGGGTACACCAGGTTTTGGCCATAAAAATACCTGGTGGCTGAACAACCTGCTCCACAGCGTTGTCCAGAAAAGGAGGGGAGAAGGGGAAATACCATGAATCACCCAGAGCAAACGCAGCCGCGTTACCCTTATTGTCGATTCTGCCGCGTGTAGGATTCCCTATAACGGCGGCTAACGTGGTACACTAGAAAAACAAAAAAAACATGGACCCATGAGAAAAAAAAGGGAAACAAGAGATATCAAATACTTGACTTTTCCAGTCTTCGGTCTTCGGATAACGCCAACAATTTTCCAATACTAGTCCCGTAATCCAAGATGAAAGCGGCTTGCGTGCATTTTCAGAAACTGGAAGTCAGGCGATACGATCCCAACAGGAACCCAGAATGAATCCGGAAGCGTAAGGAGAGACCTTCCAGGTCACAGGACCGGGTCAGAAAACAAGCGCTGACACAGTGGTAACAGCGCGCTTTAAACCCGTACTCAAACTCCGCCCAAATCAAGCACGTATGGCAGGAATACAGAAAGAAAGAAGAAGAAGGTAACTGAATGTACACTAATTCCCAACAGTACCTCCTCCCAAATGCCTCCCCACCAGTCTAGGTTTGCTAGGATGATGAAGGTGGAACAAACAAACCAATCTTGGGGCATGAACATTCACTGCAGGCTCCCGGGGACGATCCTCAGGACCATAGCCCTTCCCTCAATAAAATAGTAAAGCATCCCCCTCCTTCTACGGGAATCTAGGACAGATTGTACTTCAAATTCCTCATGGCCATTTATCAATACAGGGGGAGGTGGAGGCAAAGTCATAGATGTAGGAGTATACGGTTTCAGCAGAGAAGTATGGAATACCGGATGTACACGACATTCATCAGGCAAGGACAACCTCATAGCCACAGGATTTCTATCTTTAAGGGTCCCACATATCTAGGTTGTAATTTCCTAGGCCTATCCAGTTTCAGGTTCCTCGTGGACAACCACACCTGGTCCCCCCCGGCATACAAATGGGCTGGGCTCCTATGCTTATCAGCCTGTTGTTTCATACTCTCTTTAGTCGCTAACAGTTGTTCCTGAGCTTTTTCCCATATAGTCACCAAGGAATGGCTTAAGGTGGTTACTGCAGGAACCCGCCCAGATGGTTGAATAGGTAAAGCCCTTGGATGGAACCCTAAGGAACAGAAAAAAGGAGTCATACACAAAGCAGAGTGCATACTATTATTATATGCAAACTCGGCTAAGGGCAATGCCAATAGCCAATCACAAGATAACGTAGACAACAAACAACGCATATATTGCTCCATAGTTTGATTAGTACGTTCCGTCTGTCCATCCGATTGAGGATGGTATGCGGAGGACAAACGCAATTCTATTTTAAACCAGGAACACAATTCTGTCCAAAAATACAAGACGAATTGCGAACCCCTATCCGAAATAATGGCTGATGGCAACCCATGGAGCCTTACTATGTGGGAGATAAACACCTCAGCAAGGATACGAGCATCCGGTGTCTTCAATAACGGTACACAATGTGCCATCTTGGTGAATAGATCAACCACCACAAGAATGGCCGTATACCCCTGCACATCAGGAAGGTCCGCAACAAAGTCCATACTAATAGTATGCCAAGGGGAAGGGGGCGCTGGCAATGGATTTAGCAACCTTGCAGGACGAGTATGCGTTGCCTTGCTAACTGCACATACTGGACAAGATCCCACAAATAATTGCACATCACGATTCACGGTCTCCCAGCAAAACCAACGTAAACATAATTCCTTGGTCTTATGTATGCCAGGATGACCAAGGCATCCGCCTCTATGAAATAAGGCATCACCGGATCTGGATGTACCAACACCGGTGTAGAAGTATAGCTCTCTATCAATGACGTCAATGCTGCCAGAGTCGATGAAGACCAAACAAAAGGAACACCTTTCCTCAACAAGGCAGTCAAAGGAGAAACAATATCCAAAAAATGGGATATAAATCGCCTGTAAAAATTGGCAAATCCCAACAACACCTGTATCTCCCTTACACAGGTAGGTATAGGCCATGAAATAATCGCCTCAATCTTACGGGGATCCATCTTGATCCCGGTAGCAGAAACAATAAAACCTAAAAAGTCAACACTGGTAGAATGAAACTTACACTTCTCCAGTTTTACATATAACCGGTTCTCATGTAGCTTCTGCAATACCCGTTTAACATGAGTTACATGATCATCAGAGACTGATGAAAAAATCAAAATATCATCCAAATAAACAATGACACTGCTATCCAAAAACTCATGCAGCACCTCATTAATAAAAAACTGAAATGAAGCCGGGGCATTAGATAACCCATAGGGCATGACACAGTACACAAACAAACCGAACTTCATACAGAAAGCAGTCTTCCACTCATCCCCTTGACGGACACGAAGGAGATGATAAGCCCCACGCAAGTCCAGTTTGGTGAATACTGTGGCATGCCTCAATTGGTCCAACACAGGGATAAGAGGGAGGGGATACTTGTTCTTTATCGTTACTTTATTGAGTGTCCTATAGTCCACACAGGCATGGAGATCAACCTCCTTCTTCAGGATAAAAAAATAGAAGAAGAGACAGGGGACACAGATGGACGTCTACATCCTGTACTCAACATTCCATCTATATAATCCCAAAAGTGTTTCTCCTCCGGCTCAGATAAAGCATACACCCTACTACAAGGTAACGTGGCACCCGGTTGCAGATCAATGCGGCAATCAAATGCCCTATGGGGGGGCAACACTCTAGCCTGTATCTCATTGAACACATCTCTAAACTCCTCATATATTTGAGGGATATTATGAAACTCACCATGTCCGATGGCGGCACAAGACAGGGGCACAACACGCTCCGTTGCTTCCAAATAACAATGCTGCAAACAATGCACAGAGCCTAAAGTGACTGTCCTCCGTACCCAGTCAATTTCCGGGTTATGCAACTGTAACCATGGAACCCCCAATACCATCTCAAAAGAGGGAGCATCAATTAAACCAAAACTGACAATCTCCCAATGTCCGTTGTCCCCAATCAACAAACTTTTGCTGAATCATCAGGAAAAGCGGAGGGACGACACCTAAAATGAAGATGACATTGATTCATGAAGACTGCATACTTATTACAGTCTCCTGTGAATCTTTCAGGAACTGACATGGGTACGGAGACAGGAGTATTAACTGTGTATTAACTGTAATAGCTAATTGGATTACTGCCACTCGCAATCTGACCACTAGTGCGATCATAATGAAATGTAGCTGCTTGTAACACATGCCCCTGAGCCTTTGTGGATGTCCCTTCATCTGAACTGTTGGTACGTTCTCTTACGCGAAAGGCATTAAGTTCTTGATGTAACCCTACATTTTCCTATCTCAAACCCTGTACCTCTGTCTGGAGTAATGCAACAGCAGCCATTAACTCTTGTAGAGAAGGAACCCCATCTTACCCAACCGGGTCCATCATCGCTCAGGCAGTATATTAATATGTGGGCTTGGTTTTCTGTCCTGTTCCCAGTCAATACTGCGAAGATAAATCCCACTCCTCTACCTAGCACCCGTCGCCAACACCACCAAATATTTATAGTGACGGCAGACTTGTACCATGGAAGGAGGTGGGTGTAGGAGAGTGGGGTCTGCAATCCTATGGTCACCCCAGATTTTTGCTTTTTGCTTCACTGGTTTACGACTTTCCCTGGCTGTGGGCCTGCTAATCAGACCCACAGCCTAGCTGTTCTCTCTCTAAATTGACATCCATGTACTTTAGGTGCATTTACCAATTGGTACTGGGCCACCTTATCAGTCCCTGTACAGTGTACCTTAGGTACCCAGGGCATAGGTGTACCCAGGGCCTACCAGGGGCTGAAGCATGTATTATGCCACCCCTGGCTGGCCACCCAAACAGACACAACTGGCTGGTAAGACAGCTGGGGCAAGGTGGTGTAATCACCCTTTGCTGTAGATATACTATGCCTATATCTAACACCAAAATGGACACATATATTCCTATCAGTCACTCCTATGGCAGGCCTTATCAATCCTGAAGGCAGAGTGCTTGGAATTATGTGAGATGGTGCTCTAGCATGAGCTGAGCCTGTCTGCAGCTTGCGGAACCAAGTCCTTATAGCTGTTCCATGATAACGCTATACCATATACTCTTAAGTACATTATAATCCTCGCGGTTGAATGCTAACTCTGGTATAACATTATCAAAACATGTCGAGTAAGGTGTCATACGAATTGGAATACTACCCCCTCGCCAATTCTGGCGACGGGGGTAGCATTCCACCCTTCTAGAGGGACACGACATGTATGTAACTGTGAACCCCGGTTAAAGTTAACTCGAGCCTCAGCATCACAAAATGGATGCTGCCACCACAGACACAAGTCTGACCTCCTGCTGCTGGGAGTCCTTCCAGCGAGGGAGGCCTGGACAAAGGGTTTCCTGCCTTGGGAGGTGCTAGCACCACCTCAGACAGGATTTTGTGTATTGAGGTAGGGAGGCCTGAAAGGAATGAGACATGCCTGGGGCACACAAGGTGCCCTGTGCATACACCGGTTCAAACCAGTTGCTGGGGCACTCCAGCCCCAGCTCTGGCGCGAAACCGGACCACGGATAGGGGGTGTAACCACCCTCTTCCTGGTCCCACCCATGGGAGGGACCTAGTCACTAGTACAGCCCCCTTTAGGAGAATAAAGGAAGGAGCTGGTCCCATTCCAAATTAGATTAATCCTGACTTGAAACTTTACAAGAAGAAACTCTGGACTTCGACGTTCTGCTCCACAGAAGACTGAAGAAATCTAGCATGTGGGCAAGGAGTGTCCACCCTGCACCAGCAGGCACCATCAAGCGTCCAGCGGCTTCACTTTGTCATCTTTCCTCGAGGATCCAGACTTCAGAGCCCAACGAGACCCGGATTCCCAGACCTCTCCGACCTCAACTCACATCTGTAGCACAGCTGAGATCCGTGGGTGCGACGAGACACGTGGGACCGGCCATCTTGGAGAAACTGCACTTCCCTTACAGCACAACTTCTGAGGTAACCTCAACGAAGTGCTTTGGGGATTGAGAAGCCCCAGCCCCGAGCAGCTCCTGCACCGAAGATCAGCCCTCCAGCATCCACGAGATCTGCGTGGGGCCCTTCTGCCTGGTTGCTGCTCGACGCGTTGTCTGGTCACTTGCCGGCTGGCTAGTGGCCCCTTAGATGACGATCCTTGAAAACTACACTGCTGGTCTGGTTGCTCCAGACTGGCCCTTGCTTCCTTCCAAAAGAGAAGTACCCCGGACCCTCCTGGTCCGCACCAGACGCCTTTTCTACTCACCGCGTGGGTTGCCTTTGCCAAGGCCTGTTGACGCCGCATCCGGAACCAACACCGCCAACAGCGAGAGCCTGCGTGGGACAGCTCGTGCCTTCATCCTGGTTGTCCAAGACACCTCCTGGCCCACGTGGCTGCAGAGTCAAGCGTCCACTCTTCACCTGATCGCGACAACAGCATCTGGTTCCTTCCTGGTTCCACTCCAGTCACTGGCTAGTGACTTTGAACATTGTCCCCTCTGCTTTCAGGTCTTGAGCATTCCTGATCCACCCTTGGATCACACCGGACATCTTCCTCCTGGTCGCCTGCAGCATCTTTTCTTTCAGGCTCCATAGACTTCAACGCAGAAACCCGACACGACTTCGCACCTATGCACCTGCAGCCCATGGGTGAGGTAACAAGAGCATTTCGGTGCTCAAGGGTAGATTGACTCTCCTAGTGTCCAGGTTCACAGTCGTTTTAGTCCATCTAGTCAGGATTGTCCGTACTCACCTTTTTCTTGAACTGTACTGTCCATAGACGTTGTTACGCATCCCCCGTGTGAGTTCACACTCTGCACACGCGTTCCGTGGGCCTCCTATTACTTACCTAAGGTTAGGATAGTGTAGCCCCAGCGATCCTACAGCCTCTGGACAGCTCCATTCCTTCTATCGATTTCCTTATACCATTTACTTAGTATATGGTTTGTCGTGCCCCTAGGGCACCATTGTAATTTTGTGCAACTTATCGTATTTTTCCTAAGAGATTGTCATGTGCTTAGCCCTCTGATCTCGTAAAGAGTTCAGAGGTGGTTGTTATTAATAAATATACTGTTTATTTTCATAACAACCTGTGTGGTGTACTTTCATCTGGCATTCAAGGGGTTATATGTGGTAAAACAGCTGGCTTCACATGCCAAAAGAGTTTAGCCTAAGACTGCTTTGTCCATGCTACCATTAGGATAGCTGGTCTATAAGGTTGACTTACAACCAATCACCATAAGGGTTGTTTGGACTGATACAAGGTGATCACTAGAACTAGTGAGCATCATATATCAGGCCAGCTTCTCACAGTGGGGAACAAAACACAAATGTTCGGATATCCTTCAGAGAGCAATGTTATTGTTAAAGTGTTTTGTAAGTGTCAATGTCGGTATCCTCCTGAAATATCTTACCAATGTCCGTGTATACTATCATGGATATCCGATTAGAATCTTTTCCATAGATTCATATACCATAAAAGGGGAGAAGGAGAAAAAAACGCCAACAAAGATACAGCAAAAAAAAACAATCATCTCTATATTTATATCCACCTGAAGGAAAATGGGTTGCACCCGGTTTTGGCCATAAAAATACTTGGTGGCTGAACAACCTGTTCCACAGCGTTGTCCAGAAAAGAAGGAGGGGAGAAGGGGAAATACCATGAATCACCCAGAGCAAACGCAGCCACGTTACCCTTATTATCGATTCTGCCGCGTATAGGATCCCCTATAACGGCGGCTAACATGGTACACTAGAAAAAAAAATTAAAAATTGGACCCATGAGAAAAAAAAGGGAAACAAGAGATATCAAATACTTGACTTTTCCAGTCTTCAGTCTTCGGATAACGCCAGCAATTTTCCAATACTTGTCCCGTAATCTAAGATGAAAGCGGCTTGCGTGCATTTCCAGAAACCGGAAGTCAGGCGATACGATCGCAACAGGAACCCAGAATGAATCCGGAAGTATTAGGAAAGACCTGCCGGGTCACAGGACTGGGTCAGAAACCAAGCGCTGACACAGTGGAAACAGCGCGCTTTAAACCCGTACCCAAACTCCGCCCAAATCAAGCACGTATGGCAGGAATACAGAAAGAAAGAATACGGAAAGAAAGAAGAAGAAGGTAACTGAATATACACTAATTCCCAACAAAGAGTTGGTCTTCCTCATTTTTTGATTAAGCTTGTATACTTTATCTTCTTTTCAAACCTATATCAATTGTTAAACCCAAAAAAGGATTCAATGAATAGGCTGATGAATATACCGCTCCCGCCAGCTTATAATAGGTGTTTGGAGAAAGCGTGTCAGGGAAAGGAAAGCTTCAGCCAAACCATGGGAACAATTGCAATACGCCTGTGGTGCGCATATTGTTATTTACCCTACACTCTCAGGCGGGTGTCGGTTATCTGTCCTTCTGTACTCTCCAACAATGACTAATAAAATTGTGTTATCTCCTTGTCAGCCAACATTTGTTTAATCATTGTAAAGTTGTCGGTGTATATCTGAAGACTTAAGAACTACCTGGCCACCTAGCATATTCTCCGCTAACCAAAATACGGTCTTTTTACCTTCCAATACAATTTGGTTGGTACAGTGCCCCCACGCTTCTGCTAAAATATGTCATGTTTGTAAAGGAACACACCCATCAGTCACACATTTTTGCCCCAGTGTATTGCTGCCCTCACTTACTTCGTCATGGGATTGGCAGTCCCCATAAGCTACGGACAGGTGCTCAGATCACCACCGAACGACTGAGTGAACAGTGCGCGTGGTTTGGGCTGTTCACCGGCAACTGTGGCGCAATGGTTGGGTTGTAATTTCGCAATGTTTTTTGGACCGGACTATGCTAGGTTGTTTTTACAATGATTGTTTTATCATTTTCATGGTTGCTCAAATTAGAATAATTGTTCACCAGATCCTTTAGACTGTCAAGTGTTCTTAACATTTAAGGTGATGCCTTTGACTTTCATACACACTGCATTGTTAGAAGTTCTGTAAGTTGGGTCCAGATGATATGATTTCAATGATGTACTCATCCTTTTCTAGCTCGCTGGTCAAATTTCTTATATAATCACAGAGTTGGGGATCTTCAACCCCTAATTTCCTCACAAAAATAACAGAGTCAGTATTGTGATACAGATACCATACCTGAAGTTTAACCATCACTTTGTAAAGCTCTAAATGAGCATGAACAGTTGTGAAACAGGCAATGAAGATGTTTGTATTGTTACAAGGTGTGGGGTACTCTTTTGTGTATTTCCAACACAGCGCTGTGTTTTCCTCATCGATAAACTCACAGCCGGACTCCTTAGCGCAAAAAGATATTTAAACAGTTCATCAGGATCTTTGATGATGGTCTTGATTGCAAAGTTTGTACACTGTGCAAATTTTGCGGAATTGTGGCAGAGCTTAGCTAGCTCTCTTCTTGTGTATTTGACTTCGATGAACTCAGGTCTCAAGCATATACACTTGTTAACCTAATAATCATATATGCACTTTTGCTTTGAGACCTCGTTAATGCACCATTCTGGAAACCCTGGTGCCGCCTGCTTGTCTCTGAGAAATAAGTTAATATACTCAGAAAAGAGTTGGGTTCTAGATCTCTCCAAGTGCCACCTTCGTGTACTTTTCAAAGTCTGTATCCTTTCTCTATGGCCGTACCTCAGTGTGTCTGCACTAGCTAGTCTCTTTACTTTTAGCGCATGTTCGACACAGGGGGAACATTAGCTTTCCATTGACTCTGTACGGGGAAGTGAAGCCTCCGGGAGATTTGACATTTAACTGACCCAAAGTATTTGTCTGTAGCTTTAAAGTCCCTATATATGATGCTTGGGTGACCTAAGAAGTTTTACTTCATCTTGTTCACAAATGGATATAGACTTGTGAAATTCTAGTAATGTATTTCTCACCCTCTCCCCTGTATAACTGTCTAGCATTTGTACAACCCCTAAATAAGGCATTGTGGGGCTCCAAAGGTTTGGTTAACTCATTGCTCTTAATGAAAGAGCAGAGTTCTGCATCTGATGTTAACATATCTAGCCACACATGGTCCGAGAGATATCTTAAAACAAAACCACAGTTTTCAAAATATTGTGCCTTTAACAGAGAACGCCTGTGCAACTGTTTAAATTTGGTACCAACAGTTTATTAAACTTGTGGGGTTTGAAGCAGTGGGGGCAATCATGGTAAATGCAACCATTGTATTCAAAGGACATTGGCACGCTGTTATTTGAGCTTACCCATCAAGGAAATAAGGGCCCACATGGTATTCACCATCCTGCAAGGCTTGTTGGATGAAGATGTTTGCTTTGTCAGAGATGTACATGAGCCTTTGAATAGAGGGGATCAAATGATGCTTTTGTTTTCTTTTATAGAGGTTGGGCGGCACTAGAGCTATGTTTTCAGGTTGTAAAAACAGGTGCTCGTAGATATACATCTCAATAAAATAAAGGGGCTCTTTAATATCAAAGAGGTAGGACACCAAGTAGACCAAAGTCAATAAAATCAAAATCCCCTTTGGCAAGATCAGTCACTTCACTTTCATACGTACATACCAATAATCAACCAATATCACCAAAACATAAATTGAAGTTAAAAATGATTAATATATATACTCAATGTGGGCCAAATTTCTTTGAGCAATTTATTGTATAGTTTTTAAAAACAAAATACAAACAATTTCATTCCTAAAAACACAATTTGGTGCATACAATTTAAAAAGAGCAGTTATATCATGTCATTAAACAAACACCAGTCTGTAACAAATAATTTGTTAAAAAGTCAGAATATTTCTATACTTAGTTATCTTCGACTAACAAATGCCCCAAAGATCTAGTGCATCAAAATTATTTTTAAAGCATAGACGCGTTTTGGTGGGTACTAGAATTTGACAGCCACCTTCTTCAGGAAAAGCGAAATCTCCCAGCCACAATTTGTAATCTTAGTTTTCTACGAATAGGAACTCCTGGCCAACTTCAAAGGAGTGTAGAGAATCCGGATATGGAGGTAGAGAATCATACGTATATGTATGATCTCTACCTCAATATGATATGTATCTCTTCCAGTCACTCCACAGGGACCTGTTTCTGTTTTGCAGCCAACCCCTGTCCCATGAGTGATTTAAAGAAAAATCCAGCGCCTTCAAAATTGTTAAAAGGTAGAAACCCCTGGAAACATTCTCGATGGAGGAGGTTTTGTTACCCAAGATTCCAATAGGCAGGGAACCACTCCTTTCTCTCTGTGCGGCCACTGATGCCTTTGTGTTTTGACAGTATAACGGGGTAGTGACCTCTGTGCACTTGTGAGTGGGCTTGCAAGTATAGGTATATGTTTTGACTTGTAGATATACATACACATGGAAGCCAGTGTGACATTTTGAAAAGGGTCGATGTGTTCCAAGGATTTTGTCATCTTGGCGGTATTGGGTTTCAGAACCTTTTCTCGTTTTGTCGTCTCTGCAACAACGTCTCTGAAGAGATTGCAAGCTTTTCTCTAGATCATTACATCTGCCTGACAGGAAGCTTTCAACTTAGTTTGAAAATGAAATCTCTTTTTGCAGTTTTCACCATACCAATGTAGAAAACTCTCTTTCTCCTCCGGCATTATATACTCAACACGGTGGCTGTTGTGCAGAGACATGGGCCCCTTATTATTCTGATTCACCCAGGAGTTAAAAAGAAAAGTGGGGGAAATAACATTTAGAAACTGGAAATCCAAGGGCTTTTGGCAACTTGCTCAATTTCATGAGCAGAAAATTCAAAGTATCTATGAACGTTACATGTAAATGTACAGCTGTTAGCAGTATCAGTTTGGACCCCTGGGTGTTGAGTTATACATGCATCTTTTCACGAGGCATATTTTGCAAATGAGTCATACACTTTTGAGTTATGGGCCATCAGTATACCATTGGAATTTTGTCTGCTTGAATGTGCTAAGGAATTCGTTCACGCAGGAAGGGCCTTCAAATTGCCAGTTTTAATTGGAAAGTTGATGGTGCACGAAAATATAGTTAGACTGGTGCACTCTTGTCTCTTGAGTACACTCTATATCGAACACTATATAGTCTTCTATTTTTGTCTGGTGCTGGTCATGTAACACATGTGTTCTGGTTCCGGAGGAAAAGATGCCTTACACCGGGGTCATTTAATACCTTTGCATTCGTGATCAATGGTTGTGTAGTGCCCGCACCCCGCAAGGTCTATTTTAGGGATGCACTGAATAACCCCAGTGTGTATGCACAAGCAGTTTTGCGAGCAACAGAATAGATTACATCTAGGACATCTCACCTTCTAATCCGTGACTCTGATGCAACCATCCCTTTGACACATTTTATAACGCATTTCACACTCATGAACTGTCTGTGTGTTATAGATGTGATTGCAATGGGCGCACGTACGTGGCTCCTAGAAAACCCTTCAGGTTCAAGATACCGTACAAGTGATTTTCACGATGGAGAATGTAAACTGTCTTACTTTTCACAGGCTCTCCGTATGTGAAGTACTTCCAAGATCCGCTATAGTAAAGAACTTTTACTGTGATGGCAAAATAGTTCTCAAAATGACTGAGTTTTCCATTGCCTACCAGTCTGTCAAGAGGTATTTCAAGCGCAGCATGGGCTTCAACCTCTCTAGACAGGAAGAACACATCAGCAGTGCTGCTATCCATTAGTAAACCAGCAATTCTAGCAGCCAGACATGTGTTGGTTGCTCTGGTGTTAACGTTGAGCAACCAGTGCTGTTTTTTCAATGACTTTACAGTAAAATATACTCTATAATAGTCTGGAAACACCCCCTTGCGACCTCGAACAACGAGGAAAACTATTCTGAAGGTCCCAGATGCTGCTATTTCTGCTTTAGTCTGTCAAAGTTCAGAGAGGTTTTCTAAAAATTCCAAAAGCCTCTTACACATTGCTGGGCATTTGTCTGAAGAACAAGGGGCTGTCAATACCCTGCCTATGGAAGCAGAGCTGAAAAAAATCATTCAGCCCCAGGTCGTGTAACAACTGCTCTATGAGCGTTTGTACGGCCTGGTGAATGGATAAAAGCCCATGATCAGATGAGTTTATGCGTTCTAAGTTAATAAACTTGAATTCTTCACAATACTCTGTAGCATTCAGTCTCTCTACATTTCGCCTGTACCAACTGACTCTCTCTAAAAACACCATCACGAAATCCTCATATTGGTGGTTTGTGTTGGATGTTGAGCTCTCCGACGAATCATTTTGGGAGCGGCTGGCTTTAATTCTGAGGCAGTGTTTTTGTAAGCCTCCTTGTTGCATAAATTCTTACTTTCTTTAATTTAATGATTAAAAACCTATGCTGCTTGGCGCTATTAATCCAATTTTGTTTCTTACCAGCCCAGTCGTTTTTAGGCAGCCCCTCCCACCCAGAGCCAGTTTGAAAGGTCTCTGGAGTACTTGCTGAAGATGACCTCCCTGGTTACCCGGCTCCATTTCTATTTCTATTTCTATTTAGGGGGTTTTGTAAAGCGCTTGGTGACGCACAACGGCGTGTCCCCGCGCTGAGGAGCAACTCTTACTGGAACCTATAGAAGCGGCGTACCTTACTGGGCAAATAGTGCAGTTTTAAGTTTGACTCTGAAAATTGATTCTGATGGCTCTAATCTCAGTGCCATGGGTAGTTTGTTCCATCTTGAGGCTGCAAGGTACCTGAAAGATCTTCCGCCCATTCGAGCTCTAGACACCTTGGGAACGACCAGGAGTCCAGAGCCAGAGGATCTCAACGAGCGGGACGGCTCATAAGTAGTCAGAAGTCCCTGCAGGGGAAGAGGGGATCTCCCGTTGATGATCCGATGGCACGTACATAGAGCTTTAAATTCTACCCTGCTTCTGACCGGACTTCCGTCCAGCCTTGACTTCAAGACCGTTTTGATATTCGGAGTATGCAGGTCTCTCAGCTTTGCCTTGTGAACGCTTGCAATGCCAGGAGCACCTGCGCCCCTCTCCTAAGTTTGTGTTTGTAGGTCTAATCCATGCCATTTTAGGATGTGCTGTCATGGTATTTGGAACAGTGGGCCCTTTCTGCAGGGTATTAACTTCCTTTCGGCTGTGCGTACTCATAAGAACCGTTGTGCTTTATTAAAGATGTCTTGGGCCTTCTTTTTATATTTGCAAAAAAGAACAATTGATGGACAGAATGGTGAACAATGTCAAATATTCACCCCAGTACAGAAATCTGGGCATAAATCCATCGTTTTTTTTGCTCCCCATGCCCTTCCAGTTTAAACCCAGCCATATGCAAATCAGTGTTGAGCCTGCTCCCTATGGAAACTGTCCAGCTCGATCTACCAGGCCAGGTCCTCCTTGGAGTGGAAACAAGCATCCCGGGACCGGTTTTGGGGTTTCACCCTCATCAGCCAGGCTAGCTGGACTCCAGTGGCATGGAGAGCACGGGACCCACGTCTGGGCATACCCGTCCCAGTTAGGGGGACAAATGCAAAAAGTATAATTGATGGACAGCATGTTGAACAATGTCAAGCATTCACCCCAGTACAGAGATCTGGGTCTAAATCCATTGTTTTTTTGCTCCCTGTGCCATTTCAGTTTAAACCCGGCCATATGCAAATCAGTCTTGACCCTGCTCTCTATGTGAACAGTCCAACCCGAACTGCCAGGCAATGCCCATCCTGGACTATAATCAAGCATCCTGAGGCCGGTTTCTGGGTTTCACCCCTCATCAGCCAGTTAGCTTGACTCCAGTGGTATGGAGAGCATGGGACCCACTTTCTGGGATACCCGTCCCACTCAGGCGACAAATGCAGAAAGAACAATTGACGGACAGAATGTTAAACAATCTAACAATGTTAAACATTCACCCGAGTACAGTGATCTGGTCTTAAATCCGTTGTTTTTTTTTCTCCCCATGCCATTCAAGTTTAAACCCAGCCATATGCAAATCAATCTTGACCCTGCTCCCTATGGGAACAGTCCAGCCCGATCTGCCAGGCCAGGACCTCCCTGACCCGAAAACAAGCATCCAGGGACCGGTTTCGGGGTTTCACCCCTCATCAGCCGGACTAGCTTGACTCCAGTGGCATGGAGAGCATTGGACCCACGATTGGGCATACCCGTCCCACTCGGGTGAGGAATGGAAAAAGAACAATTGATGGGCAGAATGTTGAACAATGTCAAACATTCACATCAGCACAGAGATCTGGGCCTAAATTCATTATTTGTTTGCTCCCGATGCCATTCCAGTTTAAATCCAGCCATATGCAAATCAGTCTTGACCCTGCTCCCTATGGGAACAGTTCAGCCCGAACTGCCAGGCCAGGTTCTCCCTGGACCAAAAACAAGCATCCTGGGCATGGTTTTGGGGTATTACCCCTCATCAGCCAGGCTAGCTTGACTCCAGTGGCATGGAGAGCACAGGACGCATGTCTGAGCATACCCGTCCCACTCGGGGTGAGAAATGCAAAAAGAACAATTGATGGACAGAATGTTGAACAATGTCAAACATTTACTCCCAGTACAGAGATCTGGACCTAAATCCATCATTTTTTTGCTCCCCATGCCATTTTAGGGTCATGCAGAGAAAGATTACACACTAACCTTACAGCCAGATACAGCAGGAACGATGGTGAGGCTAGTTAATCTCTTCCCCTATATGGAGATACCCATGAATATAAATATACACACTGCACGGATAACACCACTTTGGGGGGAGGGGAAAAAAAAGGGACAAAGGAAACAAAAATGTAGCCGCTGTTAGGCTCAGAATAGGGATGTCTTCGGAAGGTGAGGACCTCTCTCTCTCTCTCTCTCTTGCCATCCACCCCGTATGCCCTGTAAGTGGAGACACAATGCACACATGAAATCACCCCTCCTGTTATACTTTCATAAATCACTATATATCTCTATGTGTATGTACTCACTTAAATTACAGCAAGGCTTCTCCCAATGAAAAAAGGCACAAAATAGAAAAATAAAGAAAAGATTGAAAACAAATAGTCCTGATTCATTACAGGATGAGGTACTTATCTGACCGTAGATAATCCTCTCATGCTGGGGGCCTGTGCAATCCTTCTTGGCTGCTTAAGGTTCCCTGTAAGCCAGGTTTAGTCTCTCTGTTAAATCCTCAGCCTGTATGACTCTCCGTAGCTTCCTGGTGCTGTTGCAGTCTTCCTCATGAGTCAAGAATTATACCAAATAAATCCAATGCTGCCCCACTCTTCTCGAGTGCAAACCAAAGTCCACAGTAAAATAAAGAATTGAAGCGCTTCCTTAGCACGTGTTAACTTTGTGTTCTCACTGCTCAAAAATTAATGTTTCCACTGAAGTCCCAGGAAACACAAATAAATCAAAAAACGGAGAGTGTAAACTTTCCTAAACACAGTGAAGCGTATTACTCTTCAGAACAAACACCGATCCCGGTGCTCTGACAGAATTCATTAATTAAGCTGAACCCAGGGAGCCTCTCTCTCTCTCCGGTTTTTTCCCCATGACTCATCCAGTGCGACTCGAGGAAAGAAGAAAGGCTGCAGGTATTGCACTTTCTCAGGAAATGTATAAGACAGCCTTTGAAGTTCAGCTGTCACAAAGTACTTACAAACTCTAGGTTTAGCAGCTAACAAGAAACACTGCTATGTGCTCGATTCTACTCCACCTCAGATTACCCGAGTGACAAGCCCCGGGCACTTCCAGGGTGGGGCTTAAATCCTCTGTCAGGTGCCATGACCAGTCGTAGTAGTGCATGCCAAATCATTCATTCCGTGCAGTGTATGTTATACCCCACGTGCCTATTTCTGCCTGGCCGTGACATCTAGTTTAAACCCAGCCATGTACAAATCAGTCTTGACCGTGCTCCCTATGGGAACAGTTCAGCCCGAACTGCCAGGCCTGGTCCTCCCTGGACCGGAAACAAGCATCCTGGGACCAGTTTCATCAATCAATCATAACATTTTGTATAGCGCGCTACTCACCCGGAAGGGTCTCAAGGCGATTGGGGGAGGGGGTCCGCTACTGCTCGAATAGCCAGGTCTTGAGTTGTCTCCTGAAGGCGTGGTGGTCCTGGGTCAGCTGAAGGTGGATGGGGAGGGAGTTCCATGTCTCGGCTGCCAGGTAGGAGAAGGATCTGCCTCCGGCGGTGGTTCTTCGGATGCGTGGTACGGCGGCGAGGGCGAGGCTAGTAGACCGTAGCTGGCGGGTGGGCGTGTAGAAGGTCAGGCGGTCGTTTAGGTACTTGGGGCCCAGGTTGTGGAGAGACTTGTGTGCGTGGGTGAGGAGCCTGAACGTGATCCTCTTGTTGACGGGGAGCCAGTGCAGGTCCCTCAGGTGGCCGGAGATGTGGCTGCGTCGAGGGATGTTCAGGATGAGTCGGGCGGAGGCGTTCTGGATGCGTTGGAGTGTTTTCTGCAGCTTGGCTGTGGTTCCGGCGTAGAGGGTGTTTCCGTAGTCCAATCGGCTGGTGACGAGGGCCTGAGTGACCGTCTTCCTGGTTTCGGTTGGGATCCATCGGAAGATCTTGCGTAGCATGCGTAGGGTGTGAAAGCATGATGAGGAGACGGCGTTGACTTGTCTGGTCATCGAGAGGGAGGAGTCCAGGATGAAGCCCAGGTTGCGTGCGTAGTCTGTTGGCTCGGGAGCGGTGCCCAGGGCTGGGGGCCACCAGGAGTCGTCCCAGGCGGAGGGCGATGGTCCCAGGATGAGGACTTCCGTCTTGTCTGAGTTCAGTTTCAGGCGGCTGTTCTTCATCCACTCGGCGACGTCTTTCATCCCTTCGTGTAGGCTGGTTCTGGCGGTGTCGGGGTCTTTGGTGAGGGAGAGGATCAGCTGGGTGTTGTCAGCGTAGGAGATGATGTTGAGGTTGTGTTGGCGTGCGATGGCGGCAAGAGGTCTCATGTAGACGTTGAAGAGGGTGGGGCTGAGTGATGATCCTTGCGGAACGCCGCAGAAGACTTCGGTGGCCTCTGATTGAAACGGGGGGAGGCGGACTCTCTGTGTTCTTCCGGCGAGGAACGAGACGATCCACTCCAGTGCCTTCTCTTGGATGCCGATGTTGCTGAGGTGCTGTATTAGAGTGCGGTGGCAGACAGTATCGAACGCTGCGGAGAGGTCCAGGAGGATGAGTGCCGCTGTTTCCCCGTTGTCGAGCAGGGCTCTGATGTCGTCGGTTGCTGCGATGAGGGCGGTCTCGGTGCTGTGGTTGGCTCTGAAACCGGACTGCGAGGGGTCGAGGGATCCGTTCGTCTCGAGGAAGGCGGCAAGCTGTCTGTTGACGATCTTCTCGATGACTTTGGCAGGAAAAGGAAGGCGCGAGATGGGGCGGAAGTTTTTGAGGTCGGTGGGGTCCGCTGTTGGTTTCTTCAGTAGGGCGCTGAGCTCGGCATGCTTCCAGCTCTCCGGGAAGGTGGCGGTGTCGAAGGAGGTGTTGATGACGTCTCGGAGTTGGGGTGCGATGGTGGAGTCGGCCTTGTTGAAGATGTGGTGGGGGCAGGGTCAGTCGGAGATCCGTAGTGGATGGTGTTCATCGTGCGGACTGTGTCTTCGGTGGTCACCGTGGTCCAGGTGCGGAGGGTGGCAGTGGGGGGCGTTGGTTCGATGGTTGGGTGCGTGGGTGGTGCGCCGAAACTGTTGTGGATGTCGGCAATCTTGCGGTGGAAGAACGAGGCGAGGGAGTCACAGAGATCTTGTGAGGGAGTGATGTCGTTGTTGCCGGTGCTGGGGTTGGAGAACTCCTTCACGATGGTGAAGAGTTCCTTGCTGTCGTGGGCGTTGTTGTCCAGTCGTTCTTTCAGTGATTTCTTCTTGGTGGTGCGGATGAGTTGGTGGTGCTTGCGGGTGGCGTGTTTGAGGGCGGTCATGTTGTCGGTGGTCTGGTCGAGGAGCCAGGCTTTCTCAAGGGAGCGGCAGGTCTTCTTGGAGTCCTTGAGTTCGACGGTGAACCAGGAGTCCTTCTTGCTTCTGGGTCTGCTAGGAGGGTTCTTCAGTGGTGCAAGTTCGTCGGCGCAGGCGGTCAGCCACTGGGTGAAGTTGAGGGCTGCTTCGTTGGGGTCGGTTGTGCTGGTGGGTGGGTTCTGGCTGAGGGAGGTGGTGAGCTGGTCGGCGGTGATCTTGCTCCAGCTTCTGTGAGGAACCTGTTGCGGGTGGTGGTGGGTTGTGGTCCTTCTGAAGCTGAAGTGGACGCAGCTGTGGTCGGTCCAGTGGAGTCCGGTGGAGTGGCTGAAGGTGATGTGCTTGCTGGATGAGAAGACGGGATCAAGCGTGTGGCCGGCGTAGTGGGTGGGGGTGTTGACCAGTTGCTTGAGTCCGAGGTTGGCGAGGTTGTCCAGCAAGGCGGCGGTGTTGCGGTCCTTGTTGTTCTCCAGGTGGAAGTTGAGGTCCCCTAGGAGGAGGTAGTCGGCGGAGGGAGGGCGTGTGGGCTGATGAAGTCCATGATGTCTTCGCTGAATTGTGTGCGTGGTCCCGGGGGTCTGTAGATGAGGGTGCCTCTGAGGGTTGTCTTTGGGTCGGTGTGAATCTGGAAGTGGAGGTGCTCGGCGGCGGCGAAGGTGTCGTTGGAGTCGGTCGTGATGCGGATGGTGTTCTTGTGGACGATGGCGATGCCTCCTCCGGTCTGGTTGACGCGGTCCCTCCTGATGATCTTGTACCCGTCCGGGATGGCGATGGCGATGTCGGGGGCTGAGGAGGCATTCATCCATGTTTCCGTGAGGAAGGCGACGTCTGGTGATGTCGTGTCGAGCAGGTTCCAGAGTTCCACGGCGTGTCTGTGAACGGAGCAGGTGTTGAGCAGGATGCACTTGAGGTTGCTGCTGTTGTTTGGCTTGGCCGGTGCGGTGCAGGTTCGGTGGCAGGTGAACTTGCAGGTTCTGCAGGTGAAGGGTCCGTGGATGCGTTTCGGGGCGGCCCGGCAGCAGGCGGGGTTCCGGCCGGCATTGAGTGCGTGGAGGGCGGCGTTGTCGTAGGTATGTCGGGTCGTCTTGCATCGGTGGGGGCCAGGGGTCCTGGCGCTGGGTGCGGTCCAGGCGCGGACGGGCGCAGACGGGCTTGCCTTTGGCGCACCTTTGGCGCACAATCGGCGCACCCGCTGCGCGTGACCGCTGGGCGTCTGCTCGGTCGCCATTTATAGCTAAGTGGGAGGGAGGATCAGCTGGGAGGCGGGAGCGGGGATGACGCGGCAAAAGGGGGCGTGGCCTCGAGAACGGCGGCGGCGGGAAGCAGGGAGCGGGGCTGGTGGCGAGGCGGGTGCCAGTAAAGATTCACAAAAAATACACAATGGGGCAAGAATACTACGCAATGAGGCAAAATAAACTACAGAAAACATACAGCAAAACGGGATAGCTGGGGGACAGAGCGGCAGGCAGAACGGCAGGCAGGCGGCAGAACGAGGCTGCGAGCAGCAGCAAGGTGACACGAGGGGGCACACACACAGCTGGTGGCCGTGCGGCGCGGGGGTGTCCTGGGAGCAGGCTCCGGTCCCTCTGTACATCCCTCAAGGGTAGGTTCTTGGTTTCTGTCTTCCAAAGTTTCATGGCCTTAGATTTCAGATTGGATTTTAGTTTTCTGATAATATTGTGCCTGTATTTCATATATGACCCTAGTACAGCTTTTTGGGCTAAAATCCCATATTCCTGGGCATTATCTGCGACAGTAGTGGTGGGGCGTTTATTATCCTTAATCTCCCCGAGCACCGCTCACTGGCTACTCCCACTAACACTGTTCTGAACGTCTTGAATTGGGGGGGGGATCCAATCAAGCAGTTCCCAATCTGAACACCAAGTAGAGTATCCACCGCTGCTCCTGAGGATGCCTCACTGCTATTCTCTGTTTCAAAGCTCCGATCATGACATCCACTCCATCCTCTACTGCTGTCAGGGTATGTTGAGGAGGGTGTTGTAGGTTTTACATTTGATACTGGGCTGGTGGGATTGTACCCACATGGAGGTGTAACCAGTGACATAGGATATTGTGAATTTAAATATTGATCATAATAGCTCTGCGCGGTAGAGGTGTCGGAAGCACTGGAAAAAGGTGGCTGCTTGCCCTTGGGATCTACATTAGAAGGA
Source organism: Lissotriton helveticus (assembly GCF_964261635.1). Lineage (NCBI taxonomy): Eukaryota > Metazoa > Chordata > Amphibia > Caudata > Salamandridae > Lissotriton > Lissotriton helveticus. The sequence continues at coordinate 308,196,657 of NC_136073.1, read as the reverse complement.
ACACTGTGAAAGGCTGTGGCACCGGCTGGTGTTTCAGAATTCGATGGCACCCCTGTAAGGCTATTGAAAAACCCTTTACATACATAAGATGTGGCCGTTTGGGAATTATAATTTTTATATGTGTTTCCGCTTTGGGATGATTGTTTTCTAGCCCTTCTTTCCAAAGCCTACGTGAGATATTTATCGTCAGTTTTGGGGATCCTCTGGGGAGCACATTGACATTCATACTTTCAGCCAGTGAACATCTACTTGCATGAAGATTATGGGGACATGGCTGCGCGGTAACTGTTTTTTAAGAATAGATCTAAAGGGCGGGTTTGTAGGTCTGGGACCGTTATTTTCTTCTTCTTCTTTAAGTAACGGCGACTCAATTTTGTTTTTTTTAGTGTGAAATCTATTTTCTGGTTTTCACATGACCCTGGCTGTTGTGTGTCTGCAGCTGAAATGTGCATCCTTTGAGGTCAACACACCTAGCCAGAAATGGTCTTCGTGTATGCGTGTTCTCTGTACTGGTTGTGGGTTTTTCTAGTAAAGCATTGTAGGGGTTTGAGTAACAAGTGTCTCTAAGGCCTGCGTTTGCAGAGTCCACACATGGTTTGTTATGACGCACAGGGCATCTCTCACCGGTTACTGACGTTGGGTTATTTTGATGGATCTGTGTGATGTCCTTTAGTGTCATCGACGTTCGCTTAACCTTTAGTGGTGCTCCAGCGCAGGGCTTTTGTGTTGGCTTTACGATGGAAACAAAAAATAACCACACATTATAAAGAAAAAAAAGCCTGGACAAATCTTTACAACCATATGATTGTAACCGCCTGTCTAACTATTGCTTTACATTTTTTATAGCCCTTATTAGATGCTGAGGAACACGATGCTTGAGACAAAAATACACTGGGATTCTTTTGGTGCAACATTTTGTAAAACACACAATCTTTGCTCCTTTGTGGAACTCCTTTCTTTTTAGCATGTCTGTTTATATGCCCAGAAGACATTAAAAAAATTAACGAGGTTGCGACCCTTCCAGGCCTTGTTTAGGCTCCTCCCACAACTTTGCTTGAGGGTCTACAGTTTGCTGCGTTTTGGCATAATTATGCGCTTCTTGGGGAACTGTGAAGAAAATGAATCACTGCCACATTTCAATATAGTATACTGCTTAAGCACACTCTCTGAGGTCCCGATGGAATCTTGGGGGGGTTTTGGATTGTACGGGCTAATCATTATACATCCTTTATACAATGACACCCTTTTATTCACCTGTAATTGCAGGATTACGCTATTTGCTGTCGGATGCGTCTTTAGATTCTAAGATTTGTTTTAGCTCATCGGCAGCGATCTGTACTTCAGCCTCATAACCTGTAAAACATATACACACGCACACAACCACACACACACATACACACACACAAGAATACATAAAAAAAATGTAAAAAGTCTGCAAAGTTGAGACAATAAGGTTAACAACGGTCTCAGAAATCTAGAGCTCTAAATATCTCTACTTGTTGAAAGGCAACCGTTTCATCGTGGTTCCATGTTAATTTTGGGAGATCCTGTGTGCAGAGCAGACAGATTTGCTTTACAAAAAAACACTCTAACAAACGGCACATGTCATAGTTGATTGAGTCAATTAAAAATAAATAAATATATAAATAAATAAATAAAAAAGTGTTGTTTACAATATCATATAATAATTTGCAGTTGTTGGAGCAGACATTCTTAACAAGTTGCGTGGCCAGCAGGGCTAATTAAAACAGGGGCTTTGAAACAGCGCTAAACAGTTCTTGCGTCTTAGTACTGGAACTGCGCTTGATCTTTAAGCCTATTCAAAATAACCACATCACGGTTTAGCAAAGCGTGAAAATACACATTTTAACTCAGACAATTTGTGCTATATTACACAGGCACTTAAACATTTACAAGTAAATAAATATTCAAGAGCTGGTGTTTTCTGCACAAAATTATTGCAACCAGCACAACCTTTTCATTTTTTTATTTTTTTATTATTCTGACGGCTACCTCTGTTGGGACTGGTACATAGAGGTTGCTGTTTCTCATCCATATTTGCTCCTACCCTTGGAACTATCGCATCAACGCCTATAGAGTCCGCTCCTTCTCAACCTCCGTCCTTCAGACCCCCTGTTCCTATCCTATTGACCGCTGCGCAGATGCCTTTCAATCAATCAGGCGTTTGTTAAGAGCTCTACTCAACCTTAGGGGTCTCAACGCACTGGGGGGGGGGGGGGGGGGGGTTCAGCTTTCGGTCCATCAGGGAGGGGGACCATCGAAGAGCCAGGTATTGGGGTGTCTTGCGAAGATGGGAGGCGATGTTGTCTGTCTGAGGTGTAGTGGAAGGGCGTGACCGCCTGGACATCGTCCTGAACGGCCGCTCCCCTCGCTTCCTGATTCCAGCCCAGTGCAGCGCCCACAGCCCACAGCTGAATCTCGTTTGCCTTGTGACTCGCCTGCAGAGTTTGGTATCGTTGCTCCGGCATAATCATAGCGCTCTGTACATTAATCTTAGGCAACGGTTTAATATCACTGTACCGGCATAATCATAGCGCTCTGTGCATTAATCTTAGGCAGCGCTTTAATATCACTGTACTGCATATTTTAGAAGCGATCTGACTGCAGCTTGTTTAAACTTGTAAGCGCTCTCACCGGGATTCACTGAGTGAGCACGCTGGTAGTTCTGTGCTTTCAACATTATCAGGCTTTGCATTGCGCCCTCCCGTTTTCACTTTCTAGCTACCCCACCATCTTGTTGTTGTGCTTTTCCCCTGGCCCGCCTCCACGTCCCCGCCTCCCAGCTGACCCTCCCACGCTCCGCCCCCTCCACCACCTATGTTAGTCAGATGGTTCCACGCGCTACGGCCACGCCGAAGGTGCGCCAAAGGTAAGCCCGTCTACGCCCGTCCGTGCCAAGCCCACGCCCAGCGCCCGTCCCCCTGCTCTATGCCGCCCCCAACCCCCTAGAGTAACTTATGATGCCGCTGCTCTCCTCGCCCTCAACGCCGGACGCACTCCACTTTGCTGTGAAGCCACCTCAGGACGTACCCACGGCCCATTCTCCTGCCTCTCCTGTAAGTTCAACTGCGTCAGGACCCTCACCAAACACTCGTCCTCCACACACAGCTCCGAACCCAACGACTTGAAATGCATCCTACTTAACACCCGCTCGGTCCACAGACACGCAACCGAACTCTGGGACCTAATCGACACTGTGTCACCTGATATCGCCTTCCTCACTGAAACTTGGATGAACGCATCTTCTGCCCCCGACATCGCCATAGCCATACCGGACACTTACAAGATCATTCGAAAAGACCGCACCATTAAAAAAACTGGAGGAGGCATCGCCATCGTCCATAGAAACACCATCAAAATTACAACCAGCTCCGACGACAATCTCGCAACCGCCGAACACCTCCACTTTCTGATCCACACCGACCCCAGGACCACCCTCAGAGGAACCCTCATCTACAGGCCCCCAGGCACCCGATCTCAATTCAGCGACGACATCACTGACTTCGTCAGCCCGCACGCCCTCGCCTCCGAGAACTACATTCTTCTAGGAGACCTCAACTACCACCTCGACAACATTCTCGACAACAACACCACCACCCTCCTGGACAACATGTCCAATCTCGGACTCAAACAACTTGTTGACACCCCCACTCACATAGCCGGACACACGGTCGACCCTATCTTCACCTCCAGCAAGCACATCTCCTTCGATCACACTACAGCTCTCCACTGGACGGATCACAGCTGTGTTCACTTCAGCTACAAAACAACCCTGACCCACAACCATCCACAACCCATTCCACGAAGAAATTGGAACAAAATCACCACCGACCAACTCCTCGCATCCCTCAGCCAAAACACTCCCACCCTAACAACGGACCCAGACCAAGCAGCCACAAACCTCAGGCAATGGATTACCCACAGTGCAGACGAACTAGCACCCCTGAAAAAACACCAGTTGAAATCATTCAGCAAAAAGGCTCCCTGGTTCAATGATGACCTTAAAAAATCCAAGAAGACTTGCCGCACCCTGGAGAAGAATTGGAGAAAAGAACCAACCTCAGACAACATGACCTCCCTCAAGACAGCCACCCGCAAACACCACCGACTGATTCGATCCGCCAAGAAATCAGCATTTAAGGACCGCCTCGACAACAACTCTCACAACAGCAAGGAACTCTTCAATATCGTCAAAGAATTCACCAACCCTCCCGCAGCATCCAACGACATCATTAACTCCCAAGACCTCTGCAATGCGCTATCCTCCTTCTTCTACAACAAAATTGCCGACATCCACAACAGCTTCAAGAACACTCCCAATGACCAACTCACCCCACCCCCTTCTGATCCCACCCCTCCAACTAACTACCTCAACTCCTGGAACCCAATCACCATTGAAGACACCATTCGCCTCATGAACTCAATCCACTCTGGCTCACCTTCTGACCCCTGCCCCCACTACATCTTCAACAAAGCTAACTCCATCATCGCTCCCCAACTCCGCGAGGTCATCAACTGCTCCTTCAACTCAGCCTCCTTTCCAGAAATATGGAAACACGCCGAACTCAGCGCCCTTCTGAAAAAACCAACAGCGGACCCCTCAGAACTGAAAAACTACCGACCCATCTCCCTCCTCCCTTTCCCGGCCAAAGTCATCGAGAAAGCCGTCAATAGCCAACTCGCAGCCTTCCTTGAATCCAACAACTCCCTGGATCCCTCACAGAACGGCTTTCGAACCAAACACAGCACCGAGACCGCCCTTATTGCGGCGACCGACGACATCCGGGCACTCCTGGACAACGGTGAAACAGTAGCCCTCATTCTTCTCGACCTCTCCGCCGCCTTCGACACTGTATGTCACAGCACCCTCATACAACGCCTCAACAACATCGGCATACAAGGAAAAACCCTGGACTGGATCATCTCGTTCCTAGCAGGGAGAACACAGAAAGTCCGACTTCCCCCTTTCTACTCAGAGCCCACCGAAGTCATCTGCGGCATACCTCAAGGCTCCTCACTCAGTCCCACCCTCTTCAACGTCTACATGAGTCCCCTCGCCCCCATCGCACGTCGACACAACCTCAACATCATCTCCTACGCCGACGACACCCAGCTGATACTTTCCCTCACCAAAGACCCCAACACCGCCAAGGACAACCTTCACGAAGGCATGAAAGAAGTAGCCGAATGGATGAAACAGAGCCGCCTAAAACTCAACTCAGACAAAACTGAGGTGCTCATCCTCGGATCCTCCCCCTCAGCGTGGGACGACTCTTGGTGGCCTTCCGCTTTGGGATCAGCGCCCACTCCTACTGACCATGCACGTAACCTTGGCTTCATTCTAGACTCCTCTCTCTCAATGTCCAGACAAGTCAACGCAGTATCGTCCTCCTGCTTCAACGTCCTTCGCATTCTCAAAAAAATCTTCCGCTGGATCCCCCTCGAAACAAGAAAGACTGTCACCCACGCACTGGTCACGAGTCGACTGGACTATGGCAACACTCTCTACGCCGGAATTACAACAAAATTGCAGAAAAAGCTCCAGCGCATCCAAAACGCATCAGCGAGACTCATATTAGACATCCCGCGCCAAGAGCACATCACCGGACACTTAAAAAACCTCCATTGGCTTCCCGTCAACAAAATAATTACTTTCCGCCTTCTCACCCACGCACACAAGGCCCTTTATAATCTAGGACCAGAATGCCTCAACTCCCGACTGTCCTTCTACTATCCCACCCGCCAACTAAGATCATCCAGTCAAGCCCTCGCCGCAGTCCCACGCATCCGAAAAACCACCATGGGCGGCAGATCCTTCTCCTTCCTGGCTGCCAAGACCTGGAACTCACTCCCCACCCACCTCCGCCTTACTCAGAATCACATCTCCTTCAGGAAAGAATTGAAAACTTGGCTTTTCGATAAACAATAAACCCCTCCCCCTAGCGCCTTGAGACCCTCTGGGTGAGTAGTGCGCTTTATAAATTCCTGAACTTGAACTTGAACTTGGCCGCGAGGAAGGAGAGGTAGCGGCCTTCCGATCTGGTTTTCCTGGTGCGTGGGACCAAGGCGTAGGAGAGCTGGGCTGATCGTAGGGTGCTTTGGGGTGCGTGGAATTTGAGCCGGTTGTTCAGGTATGCTGGTCCAGTGTTGTGGAGGGCCTTGTGTGCCTTTGATAGAACCAATGCCTTTGACAGAACCAATGCCTCAGGCAGTAGCCCGTTGCAGCCTGCATTGCAGCCTGGTTCAAAGCCTGCTACCGACCTTTAACCCCCTGGCAAACCATGGTTTAAACAACAGATTTTATTTGTACATTTTTGTAAACATAGATTTTCATGGAAGCAATGCAACACAATCAAACAAACGACATGCTTCAGCTACAGTTCCTTAAACCGCAACAGAGGTCCTTAAGCTAAAATAGCTGTCCCTCTGACACCCCTATTTTGCACACCCATTTTAATAAATATAGGATATTACCAAGGGCTGCCTTGTCAACATTTACACTTAACCCCACCCCTCACAGAATTGCGCCAAAGCCTATTCAAAATAACCACATTACGGTTTAGCTCAGACAATTTGTGCTATTACACAGATCATTTAACATTTACAAGTAAATATTCAAGAGCTAGAATCTACAGCGCAAAAAATAATAAACCAGCACAACCTTTTTTATTTTTAATCCTGGCGGCTGCCTCTGTTAGGGCTGGTCCATACAGGTTGCTTTTCCTCAGTTACATTCGCTCCAGCTCTTGGAACTAGTGCAGCTATGCCTATACAGTCAGCTCCCCCTCAACCCCCACCCTTTAGCGTTTGGGTTCCATTTCATAGCAGATGGCTGCTTCCGATTGTGTGTGGCCTTGGGACCTCATTTTATACTTAGTAGAGGTTTCCAATTATGCAATGGGCCCACTTTGGGGAGGGTGAGTAGCAGCCATCTGCATTTGGGTTCCATTTCATAGCAGTCTTGATCTAATTATTAATTTGTCTAGACATTTCTAAAAAAACACCTTTTAAAGTGAAATATGCATCATCCAAGATAAGACAGATGGCTTAGGGTGACAGCGGGGCTGGGGGCTCTGTCTGTAGTTCCCGCGCCTCGGTTGAGGAGTCCTCTTTCTGTCTTATCAAGGATTCACAACTGCAGAAGTTTGAACATGCTTTGTTAAGAGACTTGTACATCCCAAAAGTGTTGCAATTTTGCCTGTGACAAAGCCCTAGACACAGGGCAATGGGCCCCGTACCTGTTATGACAGAATCCTAACCATGTGGTAGAACCATAAGCACGTGACCAGCACGTGACTAGCACATGACCAAGGTGATGTCACAACATACGTGACATGAACCCCCCATCCCCAAAAGTGACATCATTTCTAGGGAAGTCCTGATAACGAAAGTGACATCACTTACAGGGCAGGACAAATGTCACTTTTTGCTTGATGTGAAAGGTATCCCTGTGTACTACTAATGTGCGATATGGGCATAATAATAATATGGTATAGATTTTCTTCTCTTGTATACACCAGCCTCATTTGTGACACGGTTGAAGATGGCTCTTCATATCTGTTGTTATCTTTTTTGAATTGGTAAAAATAATAAAATACATATTTTTAAAAAAATGTAGACCACTAATTACAGCCACTAGAACAGTACAGGTTAGGGAATCTATGGTACTAGGAGGAGGCCCAGATGTATGTAAGGAACCGGTTGCTGTAGTTTGTTTTACATTTAGCACCAATGCATACTGTTGGCTGTGGCATCTGTGGGTGGCAGGCCATGCTGCTAACATTATGGAGTACAGTACTGCAGACCCGTAAACTCACTCTCAATTGGAGGTTGTCGCCCTATTTACGAAGATATTCCAGCAAAGGCAACCAAAGAGTCATCATAAATCCATAGTCTCTTAAAAATGTTCCTCTAATCTTGTTAAACAAATAAGCTTGATAAATATCTGCCCTTGTTTGACTATCTTTAAACCTTGCTGTAAAATCAACACGTTGCTGGCCACATCAACTGCACGTTATTGTATTGCGCCATTTATATAGTGCTTCCTACTCCTATTTGGGACACTAAAGCGCTTGTCTACATGGACAGCATACAGGAGGATTGCATTGGATGCTAAAGCTTGCAGTTTCCATGGACTGTAGTAATGGGGGTTTTAAGGCTGCAATAGTGTAGATTTTAGAAGGGTATAGACCAGTTTATAATTTAGACGGTGTTTTTCAAATGGAGGGAGGCAACTTGCTGGTGGGTTACGAGACGATTTTTGGTGGTTCATGACAGTCCAAGCAATAAATAAAGCTGCCCTTAAATTCTGTATTTATCTTGTCACATTTTCTGCATTGACAGAGGTCAAATGCCAGGCTATGTCTTCTGACAAATTGCTCCTTATTTGTTTTTAACAACACTGGAATTGGTGTTTGCAAACTCTACTCACTATGTAGTCTGAGAATGAAAAGTAAAGCAAATTATGTGACATTCTTTCTGGGGTTCAACAAGTGTGAAAGAAAAGTCTTTAGTTTGTCTTTTTTTGTCAAACACAACAAAATGTAAATACCTGTACATTAACAGAATTCATGCAGTAGTTAGGAAATCAAAAGTGAAGCACATTTTTTTTTATTCTGAAGTGTGATGGAAACAAAGATTTTAATATGATCAAAACAGATCAAGACATTTTACTTGGTGATGCACGAATAATACATATTCACTGAGATCTGATTTTTACACATTAACATTTGTGTGCAATATAGTTTTATCAGTAAAACTGTACGTTTTTGCAATTTCCAGTCCTGTCAAGTACCATGTGTCAAGCGTTAGACTAACACATTTTGATGTGGTGGTCCTCATCACTGCACTAAAATGCATTTTTAGCACCACTGTGCACTGTGTGGGAGACCATACGAGTGATTGCTAGCATCAGAGGAGCTGCATTAACAGGAGCGTGCGGCCGGGGAGTGCGGTGCAGACTGAAGGAAGTGACCCGATTAGTGTCACCCGGGTCACTTGCGACCACCTCTCAACCTTCTTCACAAATGAAGAATCGGTCAGACAGTAGAGAATACAAACCAAACATTTATTGAAAATACACTCAAGCGGGGTCCAGTCTGACCAGCCTCCTTAGATTGCTGCCGAGGGACTAGCTTAGGCCAACATGGCAAAGCATAAAGTATATTTTCAATACCCCTAAAGACACACCCAGACTGGACTTTTCCAGCTAGTAGCTGGTGCACAAAGGAGATACAGAAGGATGAGCTGCAATCCTGGGACTGGGCGCACATTTTCTTGCAGTCAAGGTTAGTCTGCCTGCTCTCGCCTCTCTGAGCGGTGGGAGCAGGCCTACCTAGTCAAAAAGGTATGCGGTAATAAGAGCAGTGTATTCATTAGCACAGCAAAACTCAACCTTGGAGAAATACACACACAGAGAGTACATTGGTGGCTGCTTTTCGGTGAGAAAGACACAAAATGAGACAGGAGTTAGATTTGATCATTACTATAAAATGGCGGCTAAATACAAAATGGCGTGACGAATGCTAACTTAAGAAATACAGTGCATAGAGAATTAGGCAAGAGCATTTTTCCAGTCCAACAGATCCTCCTTTTAGCATTAGCTAAGCATTTTTTTACTGCCTAAGAACAAATAACTCCCTACATAACAGAAGGGCTACAAATACAAGCCAATACATGCATTATTAGTTTTAAAAAATGCCTTCATCTATTGACATTAGATCTTGCATTTCCTGCCTCATCATAGCTGTTGTCTTATGTCAGGTTTTGGAACCTTTGGTTTGGGCGTTAGATTCTTTACACGATAAGCACAACAAGCAGGGAGACAATGTATGCACAAGTAACAGGTAAAAATTATACCAGGAACTACAGCCAGGAAAATGAAGAATCTTCCAACCCCAGGATGCAAACAGGCCCCAGAACCATCCAGAGAGAGTCCAAGGGCCACTCTCTTGATGGATGTCGAATGCGAGCCGGTGCAACTTCTGGATGGCAGAGTATACATTAGGGGAGTAGTCTGGGATGTATAAACAACAACTACTGCCAATGATGTGACAGGCCCCTCCCCCGATCAGAAAGGATGACATCTACCACCATCCGGTTTTGTGAAGCAACAAGCCTCATAGACTGGAGCTCAACTGTAATATTTGTCAATATTCCAGCCATGGTATTAATGACCACTTCTACAACTCTTATGAGCAAATAAATGTTAAGGCTATTGGACATAGGGCCCCAAAGTGTATAGTACCCTTCATGGCACCGGTGAACTGCTGCAGAGTGGTGTCTGTCTGATCTATATCTTCTGTGTTAATAACCCTCCTGACTCGGGACAGGCATGTGCTCCTACGTTGCAATCAATGGTCCATATGATAATTGGACAGTGCTATGTATGCTTGGGAAGAAGGAAAGAAAGGTAACAGGTACCTGACCATCCCGAAGGAAGCCAAACATAAGCTTGAGAGCCACAAACAAAGTAGACATTATGCCGTGGGAGCAAAGGCGGACTACTAGCCATACTCAGCGTAAATGTGTAATTGCAATTACTCTGTCCCACTTTTACCTTCCCTATTCCCTGGACACAAAACCCAGCTGTTTGTGTTAACTTCTGACACTGAGCGCCTTATCCTTAGCAATATTGTGTACTTGAAATGATTGGAAATATTCAGTGGCATTGAACCCCTGGAAATCTAACATTTCATTTTGAAGCCGTGTTTCATTCTTTACCTTCTCATATATATTCATACAAGCTGATGGGGACAATGTACCCGGGCTGGGGTCCCTTGTCCTCTTGACCCCATGGAATTAAACCCTTGGTGAAAGTGTATATATTCTACCACTGTGTGAGAGTCAGCAGATGTCATATTCATAGCGGAGGAATGAAAGTGATAATGCACCATAGTAATCAGTTCAAACCACCCCTCGCAGCTTCTCAGATAGGATAATGGCATTGATAGCAGAATATCACTCTTATGTGTAACTGAGGGGAGTAAACCACATATTCAACAATTAGTAACATTAGACGTATCATGGGCCTGATGTAACATTTGCACAAATATATTGTCTACATATGTTTTGCGATGTTCTCCTTTATGGGGGGTGGCAAAGTAACAAACTTGTGTTCAGGGGGAACAGGCATTGTACCAATCAGGGAATGTACTGGGTATTTCTCATTCAGGAACCATGCTACCCCAAGTACTGTTATTAAGAAAATCACAACGATCACTACGAAAATGATTTTACTCTTTGTGGACCAACCAGACCAACTAGACTCATCCCACTTTAAAGGTGGTGCTACAAATGGTTGCTCCTCCTCGGTAATGGGTCGGCAAATGGATACATTATAATCAGAGGAAAGGTAATGCAATAGAGCTGATGAAAAAGGGGGTGGGGGGAATGTTCCCAGTGTCCGTCTGAGCCTCACTGATAGACTCCTATTGTTCATCAACGTCGGCGCTATTGAGCACCGGTGGTGAAGCTATTCCATCCTAGCTCTTGATGAAATCCCACATCGTCCAGGATACTGTACCCTCCACCAGGGGAGAACGTTGGGTCTATCCTGTCCAATGTCTGAACAATGCATCAATCTCATCTCTCCTACTAATCTGACTTTTCTTTTGGTGCACAGTTCTTCTGTCGGGGCTCAAATTGTATCTAGCTACTCCAGGCACAGAAGGGTTAGCAAAAAAGGAGTCAGACACAGAGGGGCCAGTGGGAGATGATTCTGGAATTGACTTAATCTCCGGGGGGCACTGCCGCATTCAGGATCTCATCATTCTCAGCCTCTGTTTGGGTCCCGTAAGTTGGGTATCCGAAAAGGGAATGAACTGTGGGACTCTCTCACACTCGGAGTCCCCAATGCCCTCACGTACCCACTGGTCGTAGGGTAAGGGAAGAGGTACTTTGCGGCAATGCTAGCAATGAATGCAATTCTTTCGCCTGGCAACCTTCACGGCGGTGCAAGTGGAAAGGAGCACCTGGACCGGCCCCTTCCACCTTGGCTCCAGACTCTTCTTCCTCTGGAAGTTACGCACCAAGATGAAGTCTCCAGACCAGATAGCGTGGCCTGGACCCTCAGGTACTGGTGGGAGACACTCCTGGATATATTGGTGAATAGAACACAGACTTTTAGTTAACTCATACAAATAATCCACCAACAGAGGATATTCAATTTCGGAAAAGTGACGAGGTCGCGGGACGCCCCAAATGTCAAAAGAGCTAATAGACAAAAGAGCTCATGGCAAAGCATCTGGCTACTGTAACCCTGTGCGCTCCTGAATCTTTGCCAATTTCAGTTTGAGAGTACCATTGTACTTCTCAACCAAACCTGCAGACTGGGGGTGACTTGCAACGTGAAATTTTTGTCTGATATGCAGTCCCTCGCAAACTAACTGGATCACCTTCGAATTAACGTGACTCCTATTATCACTACAAATCAAACGGGCAAGCTGAAGCGAAGAAAAAACTCCTTCAGCAGTACTTTTGCAGTCGCTACCCATTTACTAAACGCACAAACAACCAAGAAACAAATATGTCAAATTATTGACTCGATCAAGCTAACTGGAGGACCTCAAAAGGGAAAGTGGGAGGTGCAAAATTGCCAGGTGAAGTAGGGGTACCCTTTCCAAGATTATGCATCATACACAATTTGACTAGGTGGGCAGCAGTTTTGGGGATATTATCATTTTGCCATACAGGGTCTAACAACTTACAAATACCTTTAGCACTGATATGAGCTGGCCCGTGCGCCATGGTGACTACGGGAAGAACATATGCATCTGGTAGCATCCATCTCTGTTTCCCTGACTTATCAGTCCAATACCCATCCTCATCCAAATGTGCTGTGCTTTCCTGCCATATTGCTAGTACCTCAATTGTTGCCTCACTCTGTATCTCCTTGATGTTTTCCAGTATATCCTCAAACATGGTAACCTCAGGCACCCACCTAGTGGGACCTGCTACAAACATCTTTTTGATCTTCATTCGGGTCATGTCCTTAGCTGGCTGGTCTGCAAATGCATTCCCTCTACCCACATCATCAAGTATTGCCTTGTGTGTGCTATATTTCACTATCGCTAATTTCTTGGGGAGTGTTAGGGCTGACAAAAGCCTATGTATAAGAGGGCCATTCTGTATCTTCATCCCATGGAAAGTGCGAAACCCCCTCTCTGCCCAGAGTCACCCAAAATTATGAGCTACTCCAAAAGAATACTGGCTGTCAGTATAAATATTGACAGCCAGTCCCTCACTCAACTCGCAAGCTCGTACAAGGGCAACAAGCTCTGCAGCTTGGGTCGACTGGTAGGGAACTTGTGACGTCTCAACTATAGTGTGTAGTGTTGTGATTGCATATGCAGCTGTTGTAGTGCCATCTGGTTGCTTAAAACAAGAACCATCAACATATAGTTCCACTTGAGGGTCAGATAAGGGAACATCAGTCAAGTCTACCCATCCCTTCGTCTCTTCCTCAGTTCGAAAAATACAATCATGTCTGTTAATTTCCTCACTCTCAGAAGGGAGGGGTGGTAACATGGCCGGGTTTAGAGTCTCACATCTTTTAATCGTGACATGTGGTGCAAAGAGAGTTAGCTCATAACTGGTCATATTTGCACTGGTGAGGTGCTGGATTTTTGTTTTACTTAATAGGGTATCCACAGCATAGGGCACCATGACTGTGAGGTCAGTATCAAGTACGAGCCCAGCTGATTGCCTTATAGAGATGGCCACAGCCGCAACCGCTCTTAGACAGCTCGGGAGGGCTCTCGGGACAGGATCAAGAAGTGAAGAAAAATAAGCACACGGCCGTTGCTTACCTCCAAAGGCCTCTGTTAAAACAGAGCTCGCACAACCGGCCGTCTTGTGTACGTACAGCACGAACGGCTTCGTATAGTCAGGTGTACCAAGCAAAGGTGCAGAGCAAAGCGTAACTTTTATTGCTCAAAAGACTTGACATTTAGGTGTCCAAGGCAATGGTTCATGCACATCTTTAGTGGTTAGTGCCAGCAGAGGCGTTGTTAGTAAGGAGTAGATAGGGATTCATTGGCAACAGTAGGAGGTAATGCCAATAAAAGTGCGCACATCCCTGTGGGTTTTAGGGATAAGCATTTTAACAATGGAACCTATGCGCTCAGGGGTCAACCTCCTACCCTCCTTCGACAGTAGGTGACCTAAATAGGTGACCTCCTGTAGACAATATCGAAATTTGGCATGGGACATTTTATGTCCATGGTGTGCCAAATGCAGCAACAATTTAACCGTGCTGTCTTTGCAACCCTTCTCAGTGTCAGAAGCTATGGGAAGGTCATCAACAAAGTGGAGCAATACATTACCTGAGGAAGGGAGTCCAATTGAGCTTTCAAAGCTTGACTATATACTAGGGCTCTCAGTATAGCCCTGAGGAGCTCGACAGAATCTAAAACTTCTGCCAGCTAGTGTAAAACCGAACAAATGTCTGTTGTCTGGATGGATCTGAATACTAAAAAATTTATTTTTCAGATCAATAACAGAAAACAATTTGGCCGAGGACGGAATCATCGTCAGAAGGGCAGTAATGTCAGGGACCACTGGCAACTGAGGAACTACAATCTTATTAACTTCACGCAGGTCAATCACAAAACGATAAACATTGGGATGATCATCAGGGGAGCCTGAAGGTGCCCTCTTAAGAATGGGAAGAATAGGGCTATTACACACATTTGCAATCGTCTCTTCAACAACACTTGACTGAATCAGGTCCTGTATAATCTGCAACAGAGCTTGCTCCCCACCTTGAGGTATTTTATACTGGGGAATATGAGGCAAAATAGCATTGCCTTTAACTTTGATAGAAACTGGGAGAATCTGCAATAGACCTATGTCTGTGTCACCTGTTATCCACAATGTGGGCGGCACTGCTTAGAGCTGACTACATTCGGACCCATTGTCATATACACACCTTCCGGAGAACAATAGATAGTAGCGTACAATTTTCTTTAACAAATCCAAGCCCATTAACTTTTCACCACAATTAGATGTCAACAAAAATGGTGAATCCACAGTAAAGGGACCTATAGTCAATGTAAGAGGTTTGGAAATGGGGCTTACAACTGGTACACCAGAAAATCCTACTGAAACATTATTATGAACAGACAAAGCCGCCCCGGGGACCAGTGAACGAGAGATAGAGCTATTCATTGCACCTGTATCCATCAAATATTCCTTAGCCGAGCCATGTGTGGAATAGGGGTACGTGCGGACCGGAATAACAGGCGTGGAGGCCGGATGTATTGCGCTATGTCAGCTGTTTTTGTTGTTCTCAAGCACGGTAAACAAGAGGGGTTTCCAGAAGGTGAGGCTGGGTGGCTTGAAGTCCGTTCTCGTCCGTCCGGGTGAGGAGGTCTTCGGGTTGGTTTCTGGTCTAAGGCGGGGTCCGGTGTCGCCTCGGAGGGGAAAGAGCGAGAAGAGGGCAGTTAGTCCTTTTCCGCTTGTGGACCGTCGGAGTACTGTCACCAACCACCGGGCTGTGTGGGGGCCAAAGAGAACGTGAGGGTGAGGGCGAAGAGAGAGGATTCAAGAAAGGGGGTAGACGAGAGAGAGGAGTGGGAAGAGCGTGCTCCGGTGAGGGGGTAGTGCAGGGGTTATGATACAATGGGGGATCACTGACATAACCTCGACAGACCTAATATCGACTGTACAAAATATCGACGAAAAATTATCGACTACAAAATTATCGATTGCCTATACTTAAACAACAAAACACAAAAATATCGAAACCACATTATCGACTAAAAAAACAACGACTACTACAATATCGACTAACAACATTATCGATTTCTAAAACATCGAATATCACATCTTTAAATGAAAAACGGACAAAATATCGAATACAAAAATATAGATAGCACATTTATCGTTTTTTCGAAATTACTACATCCTTGAATAAATCACTGTATTATCTTAAAATTTAGTCATACTATTCATATTTATTCACTAATTGTTTCTAAAAAGCTATAAAACATACTATATATTTTCCTAACATTTATAACACAAAATAAATACAAACATACATTTTATAATACATAAACAATGTTTCGAACAACTAAACATTTCTTACTGCAAATTATATATATTCCTCCACTTTAAAAATATAAAGATAACATTACCTATACAAAATAAGGCCTTACACATTAAATAAACGTTAATTGGCGTCACCCATATAAGGAAAGCAATTAGTATAACAGGTTAAAAAATTCAAATCCACGAATTAAAACAGACTATCAATTTAAACAACCAATCCTACTTCAGAAACTATTAGACTAATACTATATAAACAAGATTACAGCAAACTAAAAATGAAGCCTAAATCTCCTAACTAAAGGAAGACGAAACTCTGCAGGATTTCTGAAAGAAAGCGTATTGACTTCAACATAAAGACAGCTACACCTATATAAAGTAAGTACTACTACATTATTTTCCATCGAAAATGTAACTCTCAAACCTCACACCTATGTTTAAAAGCCAAAAACCTAAAATATATGTTTTTTTTTACTATTTATCCTACAGACAAAAAGAAAATACAGAAGACCTAGACAACACCTGGACATCAAAAGTTAAATATAAATAAGTAAGTATATAATTTAAATGTAACTTCGACATTTAATAGATAGGTAACTAAATAGAAACTAGCTAAAAACCTCTACCAAAATATCATAAATAGTTCTAAAATATTTGTACACATTTTCTCAACTTCCACAGGTACAAAAATATATACACAGAAAATAACAGTTTGAAGAACATCAACACCTGAAAAGAACTACTTGAAATCATAAAAAGATTTACAGGTAAATCAGAAATGTGTTAAACTGTATTATTAGAATACAACATTATTTTTTGAACAAATGTAATGACATTCTCTTTTAATTACCTCCTAGCACTACAATACAAGCATGACTGAAGGAGCTAAATTCATTTATTCACAAAAAGGGAAAATGCTTCTTTGTTACATGGGATATGTCTACACTCAAGAGAAACAAAAAGATTTGAAAGTTTTTTGGAAGTGTACGAAATATTATGCCAACAAATGTTATGGTAGAGCTATAACTCAGGAGACTACTGTTACTTATACTAAGGAACATAATCACCCACCCAATGTAACAGAAATAGAGATTAGACAAATGCTAGATTCCCTTAAAGAAGCTAGTACTAGTACTAATCAACCAACAACTGCTATTCTAAAACACCATTTAAGTGTACTTCCCCAACATGCTTCTAGCCAATTACCATCTATCGATTCCCTTAAAAAACTATAGCTAGAAAAAAAAGAGCAACATGCACTACTCCTCCCACACCAAAAACTTTTGAAGAAGTGCAAATTCCCCCTGAACTCTCTGTAACTCACAATAAAGATGATTTTATACTCTATGACAACAAATGTAAAGATAAAAGAATTATACTGTTTGCCACAGCAAACAACATGACTAAACTTACCCAATGCCAAACTTGGATGATGGATGGTACTTTTTCTGTATGTCCCAAACCTTTTTATCAATTATACACTATCCATGGTCATTTCCAAAATGCTAATATTCCATTCCTGTATGCCCTTCTACCAAACAAACAGCAAGCTACCTATCAAGAAATACTAACTGAAGTCAAGCAACATACTAACAACTATTTTCCACAAAAAATTATCATTGACTTTGAAAAAGCTATGATAAACACCATCCTTAAAACATACCCACACACAGCAATACAAGGTTGCTATTATCATTTTAACCAATGTATCTGGCGACATCTACAACAATCTACCTTGAGTATCCAATACGCCACTGATAGCACTTTTGCTTATCAAATAAAAAAACTCATCGCCCTAGCCTATGTTCCACTGACAGATGTAACTGAGCACTATAACTTGTTAATAGACAGCCCCTACTATAAAAGAAACGAAGAAAGACTAAGCCCTATGCTTGACTACTTCGAACACACATGGGTAGGAAGGCTACACAGATCAGGCCATAGAAGACAACCCAAATACCAAATAGCTTGGTGGAATGTCTACCTTAGCACACTAAATAAGGAAGCAAAAACCAACAATGCAGTTGAAGGATGGCACAATGCCTTCCAAGCAACTACAGGCCGAGGAACACCTACCCTTCACAAATTGATACAATCCTTACAAAAAGAACAGAGTTACCAGGAGCTCCGAATGGAGCAATCAGTAACTTTGATCGGACCTAAACTCACCAAAGAAAGGAAAAAAAATTATAACACACTCCAAAGTCAAGTTACCCTCTATCCAACTAGCAAAGGACTAGACTATCTATCAATGATTGCAAAAACTATTCTTTAAAACATACCACAACTATACACGTGACATTAAGCTTTTTTTTTGAAAATCCTTAATTTTTACATGTAACAATTTGCAATTAAATTATCAAATACATAATATTAACATATATAAAATGTATTTAGATAATGTATTTACAAAATGTTACATACAACGTAACTAAAGCAAAAATTAAAACAGTTTCCCCACCCATAAAAAGTTTTGTAAAAAATTACCTTTCTGTTGCACCTTCAAACGTAATCCAATTCCAAGCAATCCATACGACACCATAGCAAAAACCCATTCAATCCATGGAAGCCCAAAAAAAAATGCAAAAATACAAGCAAATCCATAGCGACTCCTCTCCAATGTAATACACACGATATACCATAGAAAACCCGAAAATAGTAATTTGTAAAAAAAAACGCTCCTGCAAAACGTGAAAACCAAAACATTTGTGTGCTAAAATAAGAGTATATAATACTCGTCACACAACTCTGATCGAAAAAGAAGGACCTCCTCAAAAACAGTAAAACGCGACGATAACCTTGAAAAAATAAAATACATACCCACCCACACAAAAACACCCATACATATATAAAAAGACATATTTATACACCAAACATATTATCTTTGTAACATTTAAACATATTAGCTCACGTCACACACCTACAACTAAAACGCGGCAAAAATTAAATATCGTACACTCTACCTAAAACCGAAAACACAATCTTCTCTTAATAACCCTATGTACATAAACTTAAACACACCACACATACACTAACACTAACTTCATTAACTTATAAAATACAATAAAAACAAACTTACCCTCTCTAACGCGAAGCAGCATCCAACCGCGATCTGTTGAAGCACCAAATAAGCCTAAATAACATTACGCGGTTAAAAAGTAGTCCCTGTATACAGCAAAAACCTCATTAATTTCTGTATTCAACACTTCAAAAAAATACACTGAGTATTATATTAAGTGTAAATAATTATTTAAATTGTAGAAAATGATTTCTTAAATATTCATTACTTTCAAATAATTATTCAACTGTTATCTGTTACTTTAAATAATATGTTATTATGTATATATACATGTTGAAAATAATCTATATGTTAAACAAATGTGAATATATAACCTTGTTACAAATAATTTGTTTATAAAAATAGCTCATATTAGTTTAAACATTATGTATGTATCTAAAAATGTATTTGTGTGTTTATCTATGTTAAAATTAATATTATAAATATGTTAAATATTCATAATATTAATTTGAAGAAAAAAAATATGATAAATTTGTAAAAAACACAAATGTTACTGTTATAAAACAAATATACATATTTATCTATGACAATATATTCAATGTCTATGTGAATTACATAATTGTTATTAAATGAAAAGTACATATTACCAATTTGTTTCTTTAACTAATTTAATTACAATATATGTGAATAAACATATAAATATTTAAATATCATTTATTTGTTAAAAACATATATATGCACTTCATATATTTTTTGGGATAATAAAAACTGTTTACTTACAATTTTCAATAGAAATAAAAAAATACATCTCTACTTACAATTTATTTTGTATATGTTAATAAACTGTTTTTCATTTATTCCATTTAACACTGTGTATGTTTCCTTCTTTATTATTCTATATGATTATTAATTGCATATGAAATATTCTATTTAAAAATGCATTTTAAATTTTAATAAATGTAAAAATGTATTTATCTTTTAACTACTACAATAACAATAATTATCATTAATACACATTTTTTATATGTAATTTTAAAACTTTATTATAGTATCCTACCAATAATAGTTATTTGTATTAAAAATGTTTTCTTATTTACACAGCACCAATTATAAACTCACAAAACCATACTACACATTAAAACCATACAAATTACAATTCCCACTTCACCAATTGTAAACTCATGGAAGGTGCTGGACACTGAACCCATACTAATTACTATTCCCACTCCACCAAGTATAACATCAGGGAAGGTGCTGAACACTGAACCCATACAAATTACTATTCCAACTCCACCAAGTATAAACGTAATTTTTACCCTGTACCCCTGTACCCAAAAACCCCAAACTGACCCTGAACCCTAAAAATACCCCTTTACCCAAAAACTGAAAACTTACCCTGAACCCTAAAAAGACCCCTTTACCCAAAAACTGAAAACTGAACCTGAACACTAAAAATACCCCTTTACCCAAAAACTGAAAACTGACCCTGAACCCAAAAAATACCCCTTTACCCAAAAACTGAAAACTGACCCTGAACCCTAAAAATACCCCTTTACCCAAAAACTGAAAACTGACCCTGAACCCTAAAAATACCCCTTTACCCAAAAACCCAAAACTGACCCTGAACCCTAAAAATACCCCTTTACCCAAAAACCCAAAACTGACCCTGAACGCTAAAAAAAAACCTTTACCCAAAAACACAAACCTATAACATTTTAAATATAATTATATACTTACAAATACTTACGTTGTAATGGTATGCGTTGTAAAAGTATCTGCGTTGTAAAAGAATTTGTTGTAAATACATGCGTTATAATGGTATTTGCGTAGTAAAATTTTCGTTGTAATGGTAGTGCGTAGTAAAAGTTGCGTGGTAAACGTTGTATACCTTAAATAAATATTATTATTTCCTTCTTTATTATTAAATTACTTCCCACTCTATTCCCCTATAAACCCACAACCCGCTACAGGAAATAAAAAATGTAATTTAACATAATTAGCAATTAATCAATTAAATTAAATTAATTACCAATTAAATTATAAATAATCAACAAATATTTTTTAAATAACAATTATTTAAATATTACTAACAATTAATAAATTTACATATTTAATGATTTATAATTAAATTACTTCCCACCCTATTCCCCTATAAACCCACAACCCGCTACATGACATATATTATTTAAATTAACATAATTACAAATTAATCAATTAAATTAAATTATTTACAAAATAATTTTTATATAATTAAAAAATATTATTTAATTAACATTTAATTAAATATTACTACCAAATCATAAATTTACATATTTAATTAATTATAATTAAATTACTTCCCACCCTCTTCCCCTATAAACCCACAACCCGCTACATCACATAAATATTTTAAATTAGCATAATTAGCAATGAATCAATTAAATTAAATTAATTACCAATTCAATATTATATAATTGAAAACTATTATTTAATTAACAATTATTTAAATATTACTACCAATTAATAAATTTACATATTTAATTAATTATAATTAAATTACTTCCCACCCTATTCCCCTATAAACCCATAACCCGCTACATCACATAAATATTTTAAATTATCATAATTAGCAATTAATCAATTAAATTAAATTAATTACCAATTAAATTTTATATAATTGAAAACTATTATTTAATTAACAATTATTTAAATATTACTACCAATTAATACATTTACATATTTAATTAATTATAATTAAATTACTTCCCACCCTATTCCCCTAAAAACCCACAACCCGCTACATGACATAAATTATTTAAATTACCATAATTACCAATTAATCAATTAACTTAAATTAATTAGCAATTAAATTTAATATAATTAAAAAATATTTTTTAATTAACAATTAATTAAATATTACTACCAATTAATAAATTTAGATATTTAATTAATTATAATTAAATTACTTCCCACCCTATTCCCCTAAAAACCCACTACCCGCTCCTAGAAATTATTATACTATTTAAATAAATTTTTATATTTATTAATTGTTTATAAAAAAAATCAATATAAATACATAAAAAAATAACATATATTTAATCATGACTGTCGATAACACAACTTTCGATATTCTTAAAACCGATATTTTGACTTTCGATATTTTTAAACTACTAAAAATAACGATATTTTTTACTATCGATATTACTTACTCGATATTTTTTCTATCGATATTTTTTAACATACATGAAAAACGATAATAAATACATCGATATTACTTACCTCGACATTAATGCCATCTTGATATTCTGGAGTCGATATTATGTCCAGGCGAAAATAAAAACTCGATATTTAGACTACACACCACAATGGGCTAAGTGCAGTGAAACGACTACGTATATACAGTGCAGCAGTGTACTGTCCGTGAGGGGATCTACGTACAGCTAATATACAAATATCTACAGGGAGACACGGAGAAAAGGTGACAATGTACTCACGTGCCCCGCCGCAACTCTCCAGTGAGTTGCGGCCGCTCTCCAGCAACCTCCTGAGGACTCCACCAATCTTCGGTCCAGACGTCCTCCTCCTCTTCGCTTCCACTCTTGCTCCTTCCGTTCTCCATCTCAGGTTCTCCGCACACTGTCTCCTGCCACGAGTCCGCCACCTTGAACGCTCTCCTCTCTTCGGGCTGATGTTGGGGGCGGGACCTCCGGGGTCTCCGGGGTCGCAGGAGTTCACTTCCGGTTCGTTGCGCGACCCCGCTGGTTGTTCCGTTTCCTGCAGGGAGAGAGAGAGAGAGGAGGAGTCCTGGTCGTCAGGGACGCGGCAGGGTCAGCGGTCATGGAGTGCCTGCTCGGGCGCCGCCCTGTCGAGGTGAGAGGCGCTCCCCTTCCACATCCCCTTTCCCTAGCTGTCTTTCTTGTGGGGGTGGTAGGTGGGGGATATCGTGAAAGATAGTCCGCATTGCCCTGTTCTGCCCCTTTCCGGTGTAATGTTTTGAATCTGTAAGGCTGCAGGGATAGGAACCACCGAAGCACTCGGTCGTTGTGGCCCCGGTTTCGTGCCATCCACTCCAATGGGGCGTGGTCTGTATATAGAATAAACTCACGCCCCTCCAGATAATATCGAAGGCTTTTGACTGCCCATTTAATGGCCAGGGCCTCCTTTTCCACTACGGCATAATTTATTTCCCGAGGGAAGAGCTTCCTGCTGAGGTAGAGGATAGGCCTCTCTCTCCCTGTCTGGTCTGTCTGGGATAGAACGGCTCCCAATCCCTGGTCTGAGGCATCAGTTTGCAGAATAAAGGGTTGTGTACGGTCGGGGCTGATCAGGACCGGCTCAGAAACCAGTGATCGCTTCAGTTCGTGAAAGGCTTGCAACATCTGGGGAGTGGGGTGTTGTAGCATGGCCTCTGTTTGTGTGTTTTTCTTCAGTAGGTCAGTCAAGGGGACTGCGGTTTGGGAAAAGTTGGGGATAAACCTCCTATAGTACCCTAACAGCCCGAGGAAGGCACGGAGGTCTCTCTTGGTTGGCGGCAAGGGGATGGCCTGGATGGCCTTTATTTTGTTGTCCTGAGGTCTGATAACGCCCTCCCCAAGCAGATACCCCAGGTATTTTACGGATTTGGCAGCGAGAGTGGTTTTAGTGGGATTGATGGTAAACCCGTGGTTCCCCAGGGATGTGACAACTCGTTTCAGGTGGGACAGGTGCTCCCGCCAGTCGTTACTATAAATGACGATGTCGTCCAGGTAAGCTCCTGCGTATTGGGCATGTGGTTGTAGGACAATGTTCATGGCCCTCTGGAATGTCGCAGGGGCTCCATGAAGCCCGAAGGGCATTACTCTGAAGGCCATCCGGCGTGGAGAACGCCGTTTTCTTCTTATCTTCCTTTCTCAGGGGAATCTGCCAGTATCCCTTGCAGAGATCTAAGGTGCTAATATATCGGGCTTTGCCTATACGTTCGATTATCTCATCTACTCTTGGTAATAGGTATCGAAACTTGAGACCTTATTCACCTCTCGAAAGTCTATACAAAATCTCGTGGAGCCATCGGGTTTGGGAACTAGGACTATGGGCGAGTTCCAACTACTGATAGACGGTTCTATGATGCCCATCTGCAACATCATCTTGGTCTCTTCCCTGATAACGTTTCAGCGTGCTTCAGGGACCCGGTAGGGCCGTTGGCTCACGGTTTTACCGGGTTCTGTGTGGATGGCATGCTCAATGACAGTTGTATGCCCTGGTAGGGAGGAAAAGACCGCCTGTATCAGTGATAGGGTGTTTCTTAGGTCTTGTCTGTTACTTTCGGGCAGATCAGGGTCCAGACAACACTCAAACGGCAGGGTTTCCCGGCACTCTATACCGGCTAGTACCGGCTGGGGTCCCTCCCACTTCTTCAGGAGGTTTACGTGGTATATTTGGGTTTGGTTGCGGTTGTGGTCCAATTCAACTTCGTATGTGACAGGAGTCACCTGTCTTTTTACGGGATACGGCCCTTGCCACTGGCCTAGTAACTTGTGGTCGGAGGAGGGAATGAGGAGCAGTACTAGGTCTCCGGGAACAAAGGACCTCACCTTGGCTCCCCGGTCGTACTGGCGTTTTTGGGTAGCTTGAGCAGTCATCATGTTTTGCCTTACAATTTCTCTGATTTGACCTAGGTGTGTTTTGAGGTTTGTGACGTATTCCGGTAGAGGTCGGGTGCGATCGGGCTCGGCCTCCCAGGCCTCCCGGGCCATATCCAAGAGGGTCCTGGGTGCCCTCCCATACAGGAGTTCGTAGGGGGAGTATCCAGTACTGCTCTGAACCTTGCATCTTATCGCAAATAAGGCTAAGGGCAACAATTCTTCCCAGCGACGGCTCTCCAGTCCTAACAGTTTCTTGAGGGTGGTTTTCAGGGTGGCATTATACCGTTCCACCAGCCCGTCGGTCTGGGGGTGGTAGGCAGAGGTTCTTATCTGTTTGATGCCCAGGTGGGAACACACCTGGCGCATAAGGGATGAGACGAATGGGGTGCCTTGGTCTGTCAATATTTCACAGAGAAAACCCACCCGGGTGAAGATGGAGACGAGTACTTTAGCAATGTTCTGGGTGGTAGGGTGGCGTAAGGGAACGGCCTCAGGAAAACGGATGGCGTAGTCCACGAGGACAAGAGCGTATCTACACCCGCTCTTTGAGGGTAACATGGGGCCTATAAGGTCCATCCCCACCCGACTGAAAGGGACGTCGATGAGAGGGAGAGGTTGGAGGGGTACTTTTGAGGGCCGGTACCGACTATTCTTCTGACATATTGGACATTCCCGGCAGTACTGACTCACTTGTTTGAACACACCTGGCCAGTAGAACTTCTCCAAAATGGTCTGTCCTGTTTTATCATCTCCGAAATGACCCCTAACAAATGGCTATGTGCCAGGAATAGTACTTTGTCGCGGAAGGGACCGGGAACGAGCAGCTGAGGGTTCTGTTGGGGTCCACCTTTCCTGTACGGCAGACCATTCTTTTGGAAAAAATAAGGACATACTTGTAGTGGGTCTTCGTTTTCCACGGCACGCCCCCAGGCGTCCTGCAACACAGGGTCTTCTTGTTGTACGGCTCAAAATTGTCAGTCGGATTCCCATGGATGGTTGTCCACCTGGACTGGATAGGCTGTGGTGTAGGTCCTCCTCTCTTTCTTCTTTTGGCCTCTAGATCTCGGAACTTTGGTTGTTGGCTCTACGGGGGGAGGGTTTAAAAAAAAAGGAGCTTCGGTCCACCACTTTTCTAAGGAGTCTGTAGTGTCTTGAAGCAGGTGCGGAAGACCGCTGTAGTCGCTCCCCAGGATCACTTGTTCCGGTAAGTTTGGCACCAGCCCTACCGTAAGGGGGCTTTCTTCCTCCGAGGTGTGTTGTACTCGGACCCTGGTGGTGGGATACCTCTTTGTGTCCCCGTGTACACATTGGATGTCCACTGTGCCGGTCACAGGCCCGATAGGGGTGGGCATCTCCTGGAGTCTTAGGACGCTTTGCCTGCAGCCGGAATCGGCGAGAGCCATCATGGGGTGGCCGTCGATCTTCACTGGACACCGGAAAGGAGGAGGGCTGGCATCTGTGGTAAGGCAAACATAGTTCCTGGCAAGCCCGACCTCCATGGGCTCTTCCTTGTGTGGGCAAAAGCGGGAAATATGCCCATGCCCTCCACAGTGGTAGCATTGGGGTCCGGGAGGGCTTGGTCGAGGCACCACCGGGAAGGGAAACAAGGGAACTGGTTCCGGTTTTCGGGGAACGGCGGGCCTTTGTGCCCGAGGTTGATTTCCATGGGGTATACGGGGAAGGTGCTCGTCCTTTTTCTGGAATTCCTGTGCTCGGCTGTAAGCACTAGCTATTTCCACGACGCTGTCTAGCGTCAAGCGGGCGTGTTGACATACCCATTTCTGGGTAGCGGGATGGAGAGAGGTCAGGAATTGTTCCAGATAAATCTTGGAGAGTATCTCTTCCTTTGTGGCCGTGGCAGGCTTCAACCAGCGATTGGCCAGATCCTGGATGCGGAAAGACAAAACCCGGGGTGTCTCTTGAGGTCCTTCACGGGCTTGCCGTAGTCGAACCCTATATGTCTCCTCGTCGATCCCTAACCGTTCTAGGATGCAGGTCTTTATATCCTGGTAAGGCGTTTGTCCCTGTACATTGGACTGTTCGTAGACCGCCTGCAGTTCGCCCGTCAGTAGAGGGCCCAAGTAGAGCCCCCAGCGATCGGCCGGCCACGAAGCGGCATGGGCCAGGCGTTCAAAGTTTGTGAAGAAGAAATCCGGGTCTTCTCCCGGAACATACTTTTGCAGGACCACAGAGGGCAAGGATGCGGCTGGTCGTTTTTGTCCCATGACGTCGGCTAGCCTCCCCAAAGCCTGATCCTGAGCGGTGCCCCGATCCTTCAGGACGTCGTGAAGCTGGCCATGATCGTCTTCAGCGGTCTTGAGGAAGCGTTCCATCATCTTCCCTAGCAGCTCCTGGCTTTCTGCCAGCTGTTTAACCGCGGCCTCCATGCTTCCGGTAGATCCCACTTCTGACACCAAGTGTGGAATAGGGGTACGTGCGGACCGGAATAACAGGCGTGGAGGCCGGATGTATTGCGCTATGTCAGCTGTTTTTATTGTTCTCAAGCACGGTAAACAAGAGGGGTTTCCAGAAGGTGAGGCGGGGTGGCTTGAAGTCCGTTCTCGTCCGTACGGGTGAGAAGGTCTTCGGGTTGGTTTCTGGTCTAAGGCCGGGGTCCGGTGTCGCCTCAGAGGGGAAAGTGAGAGAAGAAGGCAGTTAGACCTTTTCCGCTTGTGGACCGTCGGAGTACTGTCACCAACCACCGGGCTGTGTGGGGACCAAAGAGAACGTGAGGGTGAGGGCGAAGAGGGAGGATTCAAGGAAGGGGGTAGACGAGAGAGAGGAGTGGGAAGAACGTGCTCCGGTGAGGGGGTAGTGCAGGGGTTATGATACAACGGGCTAAGTGCAGTGAAACGACTACGTATATACAGTGCAGCAGTGTACTGTCTGTGAGGGGATCTATGTACAGCTAATATACAAATATCTACAGGGAGACACGGAGAAAAGGTGACAATGTACTCACGTGCCCCGCCGCAACTCTCCAGTGAGTTGCGGCCGCTCTCCAGCAACCTCCTGAGGACTCCACCAATCTTCGGTCCAGACGTCCTCCTCCTCTTCGCTTCCGCTCTTGCTCCTTCCGGTCTCCGTCTCAGGTTCTCCGCACACTGTCTCCTGCCACGAGTCCGCCGCCTTGAACGCTCTCCTCTCTTCGTCGTCGGCTTTTCTGTGTGTCGGGCTGATGTTAGGGGCGGGACTTCCGGGGTCTCCGGGGTCGCAGGAGTTCACTTCCGGTTCGTTGCGTGACCCCGCTGGTTGTTCCGTTTCCTGCAGGGAGAGAGAGAGAGGAGGAGTCCTGGTCATCAGGGACGCGGAAGGGTCAGCGGTCATGGAGTCCCTGCTCGGGCACCGCCCTGTCGAGGTGAGAGGCGCTCCCCTTCCACACCATGCAAATCTGTAGTAACGTAAGGGCTGCACTGATCTACAGGTATCTGAACAAGTCCCTCACTCTGTCCCTGGCTGTCCTAGCTGCGAGACATTCCTGTCACCTCAACCAAATCATAGTCATCATGATTGTACTGTTTGCCCATAGGGTCGTCAAAGTAGTTCTGGTCAGTGTGATCCTTTGATGTCCCAACAGCCTAAACCCTGTCCTGGCCACCATCTCCGCAACTCCGTCCATTAGACTCTCGTTCCCTCGGGACTGCCACCTTTTGCAATAGCACAGGACACTTGCTGCGCCAGTATCCCTCCTCTTTACATTACACACACATATTTGGTCCAACAGGCGTAGTGTTCCTGCTAACACGCGGAAGCTGCCGGTCCGGACCACCACGTCCTCTACCATTCCCTCGAGAAGCCTGTTGCAACAATACCTTTGTCTTTAATTCTTTGTGCCTTTTCTCAACTTTCTCCTTATTTTCCCTATGTTCATAATACTGTGCCATACTCAATATTACAGACGAGGAGGAGGTGGTCCAAGTGCTCTCCAAAGCCTGCAACTGAGTCCCGATCTCAGGAAGCATGGACATAACAAATCTGTTAACAAACAATTGGACACCTCCCTCCAACGACAAGTCCTGTCCGCTAAAATCCCAAAACACACCTTCAAATCGAGTGAAAAAATCTGACACACTTTCATCTTTCTTCTGACGACATGCTGTTAATTTGTGCCAATCTACCCTTCTCTGTGGAATAAGGGAGTGGACATAGGTAATACTTCGGCTAGGCAAAGCTAGTATCTCGGCCTTAGGCTTCTTATGAGGCTTTCTCTCTTGGTCCAACACCTTAATCTGATCCCAGGTACCAACCAAATCCACAATGTGGTCCTGTGTGTGTACCTACCTCCAAATATCAATGGGCACTAATAAACCAAAGACCATTTCAGTATCCGCAAGTGCAATCACTGTCGATGAAACGGCTTCAGTCAATTCCTTATAATATGCGTAGGATTTTTTTCCTGGGGTCAGGTAGCTGAGTCTTGAGGGACAAAACCTCACTCCTTTTCCACAGAATGTAAGCCCACTGTTTTTGGAAACAGGCCTCTACCTCCGGTCTAATGACAGTATTCTGCTGACCCCGTAGCTCCGGTAGTTCAGGGTGATATATGGTGGATGATTTCCCTCATCGGAAACTGGGATACTGTCTTCGGGTTCTTCTCAAACAGCCTACCTCGATAAGTGCCTAGTGTTGCTATATTACCGAAAACTTCACCAGGTCCCATATCAGCAGCATACGCATTGTCCCTAATATCATAAATAATCTGGGGTGCTACATTATTGAAACGCTGTTGCCACAGCCCAATCAAAGTAGCAGACCTGTGCTTAAGGGCATGCTTCTGCACAAACGACTCATAATCTTTCACCCCCCTCCACACATCTTCCATACTGTAAATGGGGTGATGAGCCCACTGAGCGGCTTGATTGGCTACCACCTTTTTCTCTTCATCTCCCACATCAGACCATATCAATAGCTGTCCCAGTTGCTCCCTAGCACTCACCCAGTCTCTGTCCCCTAGTCCGCCCACGGGCGTTCCGCTGCTCAGTAATGTCGGGGGATGGAGGAACAGTGGAGGAGTAGCAACAGAAGTAGCGGGCACCAACATCGCTGCTGACTATGTGCTGAAGTGTGAGGGCTGGAGAGAAAGATACCAAAGCAACAGGCATAGCAGGGAGACTTGCAGTCATCGCAGGCGCAGTAGGTGAAGCCAAAGAAAGAGCGGGAGGTGCTGCAGCCGAAACAACTGAATCAATAACAGGAGAAACAGAAACAGCAGAGACAGGAGGATATATTTTCTGCAGGGCTTATGGGGGTGGAGGTCGAGTATCTAGCAATTCCTCCATGAATGTATCATTTTCTTCTCAGGCAACGTAAGACTTTTCACATTGCAACTGAAATTTCCTATCAGCCCACTTTATTCCTTTGTCTACTTTCTCTCTATCATACGCTACAGCTTTCTGAGTCACTGTTTGCATTTTTCCCTTCTGTGCCTCTTTCTCTGCTTTCCTTCGTCTTTGTTTAGTTTCCTTTTGCCATGTTCTAAGGAAATCAAAAATTGACTGCCTACTTCTTTTCGCAAACAATTTACTTCTTTTCGCAAACAATTTATCCTGTAGAAAATTAATTTTTTGTTCATCAAAAGTGCCTGTCAACGGCCACTGCATCTTGGTATTGTCCCTCGTATATTTTGCCATAACATACTAAACATATTAGCCCCAAGGCCGTGTTTCATATACATTTCAAAATTCGGGGTGCACCACAAAGAACCAAAGCAAACTCACCTGGTGCACACAGGCCAAACAAATTTATTATCCACTGCCACTCGCTGGACCAAACGGTCAGATTTAATGATTTTGCCATTCAGGATCCCAGCCGGGAGGACCACTGGGCGAGGTACCGCCCGGTCAGATAGACGGGGCAGCTGCGAGTACCAGTCTCTCTCGTGCAGGGATCTCCGGTCCGCCCGTCCAACCCGATGCGGCCCGACCTCCTCACTTGTCTGTGGGTGAGGAAGGGCCACACCCGATGGGGTACCTGTTCGGGCACCAACTGAAGGAAGTGGCCTGATTAAGATCACCTAGGTCACTCACAACCACCTCTCAGCCTTCTTCACAAATGAAGAACCAGTCAGACAGTAGAGAATACAAACCAAACATTTATTGAAAATACACTTGAGCGGGGTCCAGTCTGACCAGCTTCCTTAGATTGCTGCAGAGGCATTGGCTTTAACCAGCATGGCAATGCATAAAGTACATTTCCAATACCCCTAAAGACACTCCCCGACTGGAATTTTCCAGCTAGTAGCTGGTGAACAAAGGAGATACAGATGGATAAGCTGCAATCTTAGGAACGGGCACACAATATCTTGCCGTCAAGGTTACTGTGCCTGCTCTCGTCGCTCTGAGCGGGGGGAACAGTCCTATCTAGTCAGAATGTATGCGATATAATAAGAACAGTGTATTCATTATCACAGCAAAACTCAACCTTGAAGAAATACACGCACATAGTACATTGGCATGCTTTTTGGTGAGGCAGACATAAAATGAGACAGGGGTTAGTTTCGATCACTACTACAAAATGGCGGCTAAATACAAAATGGAGCCACGAATGCTAACTTATGTCATACAGTGCATGGAGAATTCGGCAAGAGCATTTTTCCAGTCCAACAAGAGTGTGCTGCATGAATCGTATTGCCTCATTCAGTCAGTGTGTGTTGAAAAAGGGACTTTAAACATTAACAGTCTGTTCTCAACATGGCAGTTGACTACTGCGGCGAGCTGGGCTCAGCTGACTATTGATTTGTTAACAGCTGTGACCTGCTGAGGCATCCTCAGAGGTGGTACCATTACATGTGGCCTGCAGTTCAGCCGGCTCGTACCAGTGAGTGTAGAGGCAGCCAAATGAATCTGGGTTGATGCCTTCCCTGTGTTGCTGTATTTCAGAAACTGGTGCCACCTCATCTGTGAGTGCCACTGACACCTTTTGACGGCCAAGGGTGTCATTATCTGCAGATGATCAAAGTGGGCGTTGATTGTTCTATCTTTTTTTTACTTTATTTTTTCATTTACCATGACATTGAAAACCAACATTACAGCATACAGTATTACATAAGCACCTGGACTACAGATTTCCGAAGCTGGGATCAACATGAAGTCTTTTAGAGTCCACAAAAATATTGGCGAACAGTATCACAGTATGCAGCACACCAGTTAAGGACGTTTTGCCTTGGGGCAAGCACTCCTTACATCTATCCTTCCTCGCCCTCCCTCTGCTTTCCTCTCAGCCTGCGTCACTCCTGCTACTCTCAAAGGTACTTTGTTCCGTCCCTCCCTCCCACGCTGAAAGCCCTGTACTGCACAGTTCTCTCTATTCCGTGAGGTCTGCCTGTAGCCCTTCATCCTTACGTGTTAATTTCATGTTTGTTTCTTCGGCTAATGCCCACTCCCTGGAGTCTCTGAGCCACATATTTCTGGGCTTCTCTGCCCCACCAACGTTATGGCCCCCATACGTATGGCCAGGACAAGCATCAACTGAAGTAGTTTATAGGGCAATTTCCGTTTTTTAGGTCTACGTATGTGGGCCAACAGGCATTGCAGCAGTTCCTCCCTTAGCGGAAGACCTGTGGATGTGCGCACCTTTTCAGACACTCATGTCCAAAACTGCCTCACCTCAGGGCACTCACACACCTGGTGGATAACGTCCACGTTCTCTGCAGCTCACCTGGAACATTTACCATCCTTGTTGTGGGAGATACGTTTCAACTTCACTGGTGTGAAGTAAGTGCAATGTGAGAAGTTATAGTGGATCAGTTTGAACCTAGCATTACAAGGGACTGGATGTGTAAGATCACTAATAGCCACCCTAGCCCTCTCATCTAGTTGTGTATTGAGTTCCCTCTCCCAAGCACCCCTTCATGGTGGTAGCAGGGCAGTAGAGTCCTGCTTCATGGCTTTGTATAGGAGAGATATCATCCTGCGACCGGATCTGCACCTAAGCAGAATGTCTACGGTATGTGTCAGTTGGAGGATCTCCGGATATTGGGGCCGGGTGACCTTGACTACTTCCTGAATTCCCCTGTATTGCAGATAATGATCCTGCCTAAGAGAGAAACTCTTGCTTGCCTGTTCATAGGTTATGAAGGTCTGATTCGGAAAAAAGGTCTGCAAGGACCTCGCAACCACCATCCCTCCAGGCCTGAAAGAACATGTGTGTTCCCATCTCTCTGATGGAGGCGAGCATCTAAATAGGCAGCTCTCTATGAAATGGCGCCCGACACAGCTCCTGTTCCATAAACCACTGCCAAATGCTTGCCATTTTTTGCACTATATATGGGAGGTCACCCTCCTCCCCCCTGCCCTTCATCATCGCTATTTGAAGAGCTAGTGGGTCCACCCTGCCAGCCAACAGTTGTTTTTCCCAGTTGTCCTCTTCTGCCATCCAACAAGCCGCAGGCTGCAGCTGAGCGGCATAGTAGTATAGATCAAAGCGATGGGCCTCCAATCCCCCCTCCTCATATCTACTTGTCAGGGTGTTGAGGGCTACTCTACTCCTCTTCAACGCCCACAGTAATGTGCCAAGACCCAGCACCCACTCCTCCGAACAAGCCCCCCCAAGTCTCACCCGAGCTTGCGGCTCAGTGTACAATATTTGGACCCACCAGCGGAATCCGGAGCTCATCCACACGACCCTGAGGCCCTCCAAGGGGTACCTCCAGCCAACTGTGTTGAATGCCTTAGCCAGGTCTATAGACACAAGCACCATCTCTTCCTCTTGGTCTCTCACTTCCTGCATTATGTGGTTTAAGCGGCGCAGGTTCATTGCAGTGTTGCGGCCTGGTATGAAGCCACACTGGTCTTCGTATACGAGGTGCAGCATGTGGGGTCCCAAGCAGGAAGCTAACTATTTGCTCAATATTTTTGTTTCCGTATTGATCATAGTGATTGGGCGATATAATGAGGGTTCACGGCTGTCACCTCCCGGCTTCAAGATCATGCATATTTCGCACTGTCTCATAGAGGGAGGGAGGATCCCCTTCTCGAAGGCCTCCCCATTACTCGCAGGAGTGCTCAGTTCAATGTGTGTGCGTAGACCCTGTAGAACTCAGGAGTATCTGTCGCTACCCGGGGACTTCGCGCCTGTGTGTTCTGTGTATTATAAGCAGTTGCAGTGCTGGCCTGCTTACTTTTGTTTTTCTGGCTCCACCTGTGAGTGAGAAGGACGCTGCTTGGCTCATGATCTCCCTTCTCTTTGCTCTCTGGATTGATACATCAGATAATGGTGCCACGGTCAATATCTGTCTCTGTTAGCGGTCCGGCCGCTTGGGAATCGGCTATTCTAACTACAGTGATATGGGGACCCCCTCTCTCCTTGGGTGCTGTGTACTCTGAAATAAACCACCTTCTACCGAATTCCTTGTGTATCCAGTAGTTTTCAGGCAGTAATTAAAATGTAATGATAACTCTTGTGAATAATGTTCCTGCTGGAGCCAGATGTCTAGTGGCAGTTTTCACCCCTTATGAAATAGCACAGATGGTTAATGTGCCTGCTGCAAAGAACGTGTGCCAGAGAGATCACTGAACAGCATTTTATGTGGCTAGCTCAGTGGGTTACTGCTCTTGTCACAAAGCTCATTTTGTTACTTGCAGTTCATAAGTTACAGTCCTAATATAACTCAATTGCATATGAACTGCAATCAAGGAGCTACATTCAAACTACCTGATATAGGTTAGAATGTTATTCCCCCTCCCCCCAGTTTTTGTATCTGGAAGGGGTAGTTTGGGTACAAATACATTCTTTTTAGTAAAACCAATCACTTTGGCTGAAAGGGGTAGTTTGGGTACAAATACATTCTTTTTAGTAAAACCAATCACTTTGGCTGGGGCGGCTCCTCCATAAGGGAGGAGGAGTGCTGCCCCGCTGCTAAAAGAGGAAAAATAAAATGATACTTAAAGCATTTTATTATCATTATATTTTTGCCTAACAGCTAACGAGCGAGTCTTGCATGAGGCAGGGCCAGGCAATCCTGTTTGAGAGGCATGGCAGGGGGAGGAGTGGTGAGCACTTTTAAGTGCATATGTGTGTTTGACCAGCCGTCCTAGGCCAGCCAATCGCACATGTGTACATACTTTTCTCTAACCCGACTGTATTGCACAGCCAGTTTGCAAAAACACCCAAGGCTACAATAAACGAAGCCGCTCAGACCAATCCCACCACATCTCTCATGCTGGGGAATCGTATTCCCAGCATGAGAGAAGCGCTAGAATTTTGCATCTAGGAGCCGGTGCAGTCGGAGCCCAGGATTGGCGGAGAAAAGTACGGTGGCGGCCTTCGGAGCGGCAGGTAAGTGTGATTTTAATTATTTTTTATTGTACGTTTAGTTTTTGGTTATATTCCCCCCACCCTACCTCTAAACACTAATGGCAGCCGCCACTGCACTGCGGTATGTTTAAATTCCGGAGTTTGTGCTTTTCTGGCCCAAACACACTTAAAATATACTGCCTACTAATGTGGATGACATCTGATTCATACAACTTGTAATCCTCACTGTCTTATGTAACATTTCCTATAGACTGATTTACACAAGTATGATTTGTTGCCTCTGCGCAATGTGTGTATGATGTAAAGTGCTCCGACAACCTACACTGGTATGAGGAGCGCTATAAAACAAATGAAACACATGAAAGAGAGAGATTAGTGCCCTTCCATTTCAGGTGCTTTGTAGCAGTTTGAAGATCTTACAGTTTCTGGTTGCTCATATGGGTGTAACTCCTGGTATTTTGCTTGCTTTTACTTGTGAGAAAAAGTCACTCTCAAGTGTCACACAATTGGTCGTTCAATGTCACTCATAAGTACACTGAAACTATGAAAGTGTCATACAAAAGCAAACTCAAACCTTGGCAGCTGTGAGTTGCCAGTTCAAATGCAAATGTGATGTCTGTAACGGATAATGCTCTATTAGTTACATTAGGAAATCACCAGCCTCATGCCCGTTAAAGCTAGGTGTATAAAAGGAAGGGGTCCCAGAAAAGGAACAAGTAATTCAAAATATAACTTGATTAGAAATATACAGTTATTTCAAGAAGCAAAATATTAGATGCAAAAGAGTTTAATTCAGATTTGCATAGATTGCCTTTCATTGGTTAGAACACATAATACATTTTTTTTCAGAATAGCACATTTTATTTATATGTGCCCACATTCACAACGGGGAGGGGGTGAAGTGAGGGAAGTGTCAAGGAGAGGATAGGATAAAGGGATAGTCTGATTCATTCAGTGACAAGTATTATTCTCAATTCAAAACATGAGTACATGTGGTTCCTTTAGCCAAAGGCCACAACATAAGGCTCATAGAGAGTCCAGAAAAAAATTGATGCAGACAGCCTAACTCCACTTCAGCCGCTAGAGTCTTGCTTGGGGTAGGAGTTGGTGATTGTTGTGTAGTCTACGTTTCGACCCAGAATATATGTAGGAAAGTAGTCCCTACAGAACGGGTCTTCTTCAGGACAAAGAAGTTGTGGGTGGGCGACCTCCTAGGGGCAGTTAAAAAGAAATCAATTAGCACGCACCCATCCTGTTAATTATTACAAGGAGGGTGGATTTGAGAAAATTGATCAGTTAAAAACGTGTTGTCAAAATTTACATAGGACACAAAACACATAGTGAGGGATTGTATTTCAGATACATAGGATATGGTAATAGCTCACCTATCACGGAGGGCAAGAGGAACAGAGTCACCAGGGGCTGAAGTCTCCCGGACCACGTTATAAATTTGCAACTGAAAATTACAAGGAAATGGGTTGTCATCTCCTATTTAACTAAAGGTCACATCTCATTCGGTTTGAACTCTAGTTTGTTAACCAACAGATGCATCTCTGGTCATTTTTAACTTTGGGCTTTAATCAAAGAAAATTTAATAATAAGGGAATCACCTGTTGGGCCGATTTTTATTAATTTGAATACATAGGGTAAAGATCTCAAAAGTTAAACATTTGCATAATGTCGAGAGGCACGTCTATTATGTGTGCAATATATATTGTCTCTCTGTAACCAATTTTTGGGCAAACTCGGGTCTACCGATCTAAAAAGATTACCCGATTTTTTATGGGGGCAGCTTTTGCCCCGGACCTGGCAATTTTGTTCATGGCTTTTTATGAAAAGACTTTTGTCATCAGTGATCATAATCCATTTCGGCATCAAATACAACTATGGATGCGTTATATTGATGATGTTTTGGTGATCTGGAAGGGTAGCGATAGTGAACTTGAACGCTTCCACTCTTGGCTAAACCTGCAATCTCCTGACATCCAATTTACGATGCAAGCCAATAACAGTAAAATTGATTTCCTGGACATCACGATAGTAGCAGAGGAAGGCACACTGTATACCACACTCTTCAGAAAGCCTGCGGAACGAAACTCGTTGTTGCAATATTCAAGTCATCATCCGCGGAGCCTTCGAGATAACTTGCCCTATGGTCAGTTTCTCCGTGTTCGGAGGAACTGCAGTAGGAAAGAAGACTATATGGCACAATCGGACACAATGATGAAGCGTTTGATAGAGAGAGGTTACCCAAAACGGTTGATCAAGCGCTCCAGGAAGAGGGCATGGTTCTGTCATCGTGAAACACTCTTGGAACCCCCTTCACGTATTCGTCAATCAGAAGAACGCATGATTTGCGTGACTACCTTTTCAACAAAGAGTCATGCAATTAAAAAGACTATAAACAAACACTGGGGTCTAATTGCAGATGATTTAGAGATTACAAATGTACCCATGCACGCCTTCAAAAAAGCTAGGAATGTAAAAGACTATGTAGTATCATCTTTTCTAGAGTGCCCATCTGCACCTACTTTGGCTTCTTGCTGGAAACAACCACCTGTAGTTGGACATTTTAGATGTGGGAATTGCAAGGCTTGCCCGTCTACTATTCAATCTAAGGACTTTCTTTTCAAAAATCATCGACACATAGACAAGAGCCACACGAACTGTAACACCAGGAATGTGATCTATGGCATAATCTGTCCATGTGATCTCATATACGTAGGTCAGACCCAGCAGCGTGTGAAAGCAAGATTCCTTGCACACTGCAGCCGCATCAGATGTAAGGTGCCTGGGGCACCCTTGGTTGAACACTGCGTTAAAGAAAATCACATGCCTGAAACACTGAAATGGGTAGTTTTAGAACATGTAACACTAGGCCCAAGGGGAGGTGATCTATCCAGCATTCTAAATGTCAGAGAGCTGAAGTGGATTCATATTTTCAATTCTGTAGTTGAG
Organism: Lissotriton helveticus; assembly: GCF_964261635.1. Taxonomy (NCBI): domain Eukaryota; kingdom Metazoa; phylum Chordata; class Amphibia; order Caudata; family Salamandridae; genus Lissotriton; species Lissotriton helveticus. The sequence continues at coordinate 308,158,758 of NC_136073.1, read as the reverse complement.
GGCTTAAATGAATCTGAAAGCAGTTTTGTACAGTTGGCTAATCTTTGATTTTTTTCAACAGGGTATCATGTTGAACCATCTACATTGTTTAAACGAATCTGGAAGCAGTTTTGTACAGTTGGCTAATTTTTGATCTTTTCCACAGGGTAACATATTGAACAATCTACATTACTCTGCGTAAGAAATGCTTTATTTATGGATTTGTACGATAGTGGACTAAACCTTGAAACGTGGTATGGGTTACACTGTCCTGTGAGATAAGTGCACTCGGCCCAAACAATATGACATGTACTTCCTATGAGAAATCTAGGAAATGGCTTGATTTATAATATCATGGGAGATAAGTGCACAATGCCTGGATATATAACCTCTGTATATACTACTACTTTGTTATTACTATGTGGTTTTTTTTGCGATCCTGTCTGGTGGGCAAGCCATAGATCCTGATCCTATGTCCTAATGAAGGAATTGTGTGTACTAAATGTGCCAACCTAAGATCCATTATTAGATGGTATTTGAATAACATAAAATGTATGTCAAAAAATTACTCAACAAGATGGGGCGCGGTGCGCTCGTTTGGTGTTTTATATATATTTTTTGGGAACAAAGTCCTTTAAAATGATTTGCCCCAAATGTCTAGAGGAGCAATGTCCCTTTAAGGTTTGTTCTATACAGCCTTGTGCGGCTCTGAGCCAATTTGTTTTAATTAGGCTTAATATTTATTTTCTGACAATTATATATCTATGCCCTTAATAGCATTCAAGAATAGGCTATTTTCCAATAATGACTGGAGGGCACTGAATCGACTTAGAACACTGCGACTAGCAGGGGCGTAGTCTTTTTACTACCTCCATTAAGGCCTCGCGTTTATGCTCCACCCCTTGAAACTAACCAGGAAGTGAACAAGGCCTCGTCGTTGTGGCAGAGCTTTAAACACGTTGAGCTGCGGGATATATTTCGGTCCAACTAAACACTTTGAAGGTAAGCGTGTGTCCCGGTTTTGGTTGGGGACTTAAAAAACGCGTTACACATGGGTCGAATATATGAACCCATTGGCACTTCGTTATTTTGCAGGCAGGTGTGCCGAATACATAGGATTTACCCTGCCTCCACATAATTGAGCATCGGAGGTAAGCCTCATGGATAAATCGTGTTAGCTGGATGGAATGTGGTGTAATGTGGCCTTGATGCTAAAATGCCCTTCTCCTCACTTTAAGGCAGAAGAAATAAGAAATCAAAGAATATCTATTGGCGATACGCCTCGAGAACCCTCCTTGGCTCAGAGGTATGTCTTTGGTACAGCTAGGTTTTTTTTTAAAAATGTGTAAATGAAAATTACCGATAGCATTATTTTCCAACCGTGTCCCCCATACACAGGCGTTTTTTGAACCAACCACCATCAATTTGATAACGCGAACTAACCAAGCACCAGAAGGTGTGGTGGTTACATAGGATCTACCCGGCCTTCAACCAAATTGAGCATCTGAGGTAAGCCTCACGTGAGAAACCGTGTTAGTTGGATTTAATGTGGTATAGTACGGCCTGAATGCTAAATGCCTTTCTCCTCACTTTAAGGCAGAAGAAATATGAAATAAAAAATATCTATCGGCGGGACGCCTCGAGAACCCTCCTGAGTTCAGAGGTATGTTTTTTTGACTCAGTGTACAGCTAGGCTTTTAAAATTGTGCAAATGTAAGCTACCGATAGCACTATTTTCCAACTTTGTCCCCCATATACAGGCGTATTTTAATCAGGAATCAACAACCATCAACTTGATTATATGGACTAATTTAGCACTAGAAGGGATGATCTTTACAGTTGCAATACGGTATCCTTTGAATACAAAATCGGGTAATCTTTTTAGATCGGTAGACCCGAGTTTGCCAAAAATTGGTTACAGAGAGACGATATATATTGCACACATAATAGATGTGCCTCTCGACATTATGCAAATGTTTAACTTTTGAGATCTTTACCCTATGTATTCAAATTAATAAAAATCGGCCCAACAGGTGATTCCCTTATTATTAAATTTTCTTTGATTAAAGCCCGAAGTTAAAAATGACCAGAGATGCATCTGTTGGTTAACAAACTAGAGTTCAAACCGAATGAGATGTGACCTTTAGTTAAATAGGAGATGACAACCCATTTCCTTGTAATTTTCAGTTGCAAATTTATAACGTGGTCCGGGAGACTTCAGCCCCTGGTGACTCTGTTCCTCTTGCCCTCCGTGATAGGTGAGCTATTACCATATCCTATGTATCTGAAATACAATCCCTCACTATGTGTTTTGTGTCCTATGTAAATTTTGACAACACGTTTTTAACTGATCAATTTTCTCAAATCCGCCCTCCTTGTAATAATTAACAGGATGGATGCGTGCTAATTGATTTCTTTTTAACTGCCCCTAGGAGGTCGCCCACCCACAACTTCTTTGTCCTGAAGAAGACCCGTTCTGTAAGGACTACTTTCCTACATATATTCTGGGTCAAAACGTAGACTACACAACAATCACCAACTCCTACCCCAAGCAAGACTCTAGCGGCTGAAGTGGAGTTAGGCTGTCTGCATCAGTTTTTTTCTGGACTCTCTATGAGCCTTATGTTGTGGCCTTTGGCTAAAGGAACCACATGTACTCATGTTTTGAATTGAGAATAATACTTGTCACTGAATGAATCAGACTATCCCTTTATCCTATCCTCTCCTTGACACTTCCCTCACTTCACCCCCTCCCCGTTGTGAATGTGGGCACATATAAATAAAATTTGCTATTCTGAAAAAAAATGTATTATGTGTTCTAACCAATGAAAGGCAATCTATGCAAATCTGAATTAAACTCTTTTGCATCTAATATTTTTGCTTCTTGAAATAACTGTATATTTCTAATCAAGTTATATTTTGAATTACTTGTTCCTTGTCTGGGACCCCTTCCTTTTATACTGATAGCTACCCAGGTCCCTTTGACTTAATTGGGTCTAACCCTGTCTCTCTATAACGTTAAAGCTAGGTGGGTCGATAAAGTTTGCCATTCTAAAATGTCAGTCATAATTAATTTTAAAAAATGTGGGAAACACTGCTTTTAGACTACAGTATTGAAATACATTGAGCAAGCTTGTTTGATACGTCTCACAGTAGCAATGAGGTTTCCATAGGTGGCGCTATAACCCTTAGTAACTGTACAGACGAGGTCTGACATTATTGAGGTTTGCCCGCTGGAGGGCGGCTCGGACGCGTGCTACGTCTGTAGAGCTTTGGTGCGCTCACGCAGCTGCGTAGCAGGTGACGTATACTATATACACTCCCACCTAAGCTCTTCTTCCTCTAGTCCAGCTGGAGAGCGCTGCGTGTGTGTTAAGCTCCTCGGTAGCCCCCCATCGCTCAATCATGGCCCTCACCAGCGACCCTGCTTTCAAGAAGCTCTCCGAATGGCACAAGACGCACGCTGCCGCCCTCAACCTCCGGCAGCTCTTCCAGCAGGACCCGGAGCGCTTCAACAAGTTCAGGTGTGCAAAGCTGCAACGCGGCGGAGGCTAGGGTTGGGGTTATCCACTGAGGTGGGTTAATGGTGGGAGTGTATTACACTGGGATTCGTAGGGTTATTGCATCCGGTGTGCGTATGTTTTTAGTAGTGTTTAAAGTAGGCGTTGGGGATGCCCGGAGTCTTTGCTTTCTGAGCGAGGAGTGCTTGGGGTTTTGGAGTGGGTGATGGCCAGGTGGTGCATTAGAGTGGCTGCCAGATAATATACATTTAGGGCATTACATTGCACGAAGGTGGTGGTTGTTTTATGTGTTTGGTTATTAGATACATTGGTGGAAAAGACACACTCTGGGTTTGTAATGAGGATTAGGTGATGCATCTAGTTTGGTGTAAGGTGTTTTTTTTTTTCTTTACAGCTTTGTGTAACTGTGTTGAAGTGCCGGGTGTGGGTTGGGCGGTAGGTTCGATTTGTGGGTGAAGTTAATTGATTTATTGAGCTCTGTGAGATGTAACGCGGCGTTGCGACTTTGGGTGGGTGGAGTTTGTCAGACTGAATTAAAACTCTGCTTGTGGAATTATGGGTTGCTGCAGTTTTGGTTCTCTATAGATGGAGTTAGGTTAAACAGTGGGTGCAGTTGGGTGTTTTATGGGTTTAGGAATACATTGTCTTCAATCCAAGTAAACGATGCATCGGGGATCAGGAGTGGCTGAGGCGTAAGGGTTCCTTGATAGTTGGTGCCGGGAATTGCTTTGGGGTGACGGTGTGCATTTATGTGGTGTGGTGTTATGGGATGGCTTAAGATGACACGTTGAGGTTGGGCGCATTTGGTGTATGTTCGGGGTGCTGTCAACTTTATTGAACGCTGTTTTTTTTTTTCAGGGGTCGCACACCCTGAGGCTTTTTCACCCGTTGCTCTTGTACCCGAACCCCCTGAAACTTGTTGCCACAGTTCCTGATGTCGGAGCTGTGGTACTGTGTGGGGGGTTTGGTGTAGTGCATTGTCACTACTTGCTGCTTAATATTCCGGGCGTTTGGACAGAGCCACACATTAGACTTTAGATGAGTGCAGCGCCTCGTAACGTTCCTTGACACATCCCCTTTTAAGCTGGAGGGGAGCAGCGGGCGCGCTCCCCGGGGAATGTCATCCTATCCTAGAGGTGACCTTTGCTGCTGTCCAGCGATGCACTCCCCCACCACCGCCCCGTGGTTGGGAGGGGTCCGTGCACACTCGATCGCCGTCTGGGGCTCCTCTCCTGCTATGCCCTTGATCTATCCTTGTATCTAGCTACGTGCTGAGCTGCACGCGCGCCGTGCAGTGGCCATCCCTGTGCTTAGCCATGCAGTGGAATCCGCTGCTCTCCTAGGCTGGGGGATCCCGCACCGCCGCCGCTCGGTGTGAGTCAGGTGCCCTCCGAGCGGTCACCATTACTCTGCAGTTCCTGCATGGAGGCTCGGCTGTCGGGGAGTCCCTCCCCTCTCGGTGGAAGTGACATTGCTGCACACGCGCGGAGATCTTTAGCACTGCTGCTCACGGTGACACTGCTGGATGCAGTGTAAGGGGCGCTGGCTCCACCGGGGACAGCCCCGCCGTGATTAAAATGTAGCCGATGGCGGGCCTGGCCTGCTTCTGCTCCTCGTGAATGCACACCCCGCTCTGCTCCTCATCGGTTACATAATCGCAGAAGGAACTTGACCCAACTGGTGGTGTTTTTGTAATCCGTGGTTTTGACAGTTGCAGGTTTAGATCTGCAGATGGAGGAAGTGAGCGTGCTGGAAGGATGCGGAGAGGTGGCTGTTCATTCCAGTTCTAAAACGTTTTTGTGTTTATCCACGCACACTAAAATGCCATGCTTTTGGTTTCTAAGCACTGGCTCCCTTCGTTAACATTTCTTCTCGGATCACTGGAACTGCTTGATTTGACGTCATTTTTTAATATAAACTGCATACATTTGTGAAAGAATCTAGTGCCACATGTAAGACTGGTTTTAGCGGTCTCAAATGGAGAATCTGGCTGTTTGCGACTGCTAAAGAGCCTTTTTGTCATGTACTTACCCAGTTTTGTGAGTCGGTATCCTATTATCACCTTGCAAAAATAGTGTTTTCAAGTCATTATTAGGAAGGTGTGGCAAGGGCATCCCTACCTAACAGTGAGTTACGGGGAGATGTATGAATGTTTCACGGCCCTATTGCTGTTGCAAAACATTCAGTTTACCGCCAGCTTCACGTAGGTGGCTATCCAGTCGCAAATGCGAAGGAGTCCCCAGGGGGCCCCTTACCCTTTGACTGGCAGCAAAAAAAATTTTAAGAGCAAGCAGTGAGCCCACGGACCACTGCCTTATCTTAAAAAATGAAACTGATAAACGTTTCTTTTTGAAGTGCATCCCATTTTTCCTTAAAGGAAAACGGATTGGTTTAAAATAAAAAAATAAAGAACATGAGAAATTTCCGTTATTTAAGAGTAATCACGGACATGGTGGTCTGCTGTCATCAGCAGTCCATCTGTTTTTAGCGATTTCCAGTGGGACGCAAATTGAAACCCATCTCATGAATATTGTTGAGGTAGGTAAATTGTGACCCCACTGGAAATCGCAAAATGTGTTTGAGACACATTAGTACATCGCATTTTGCAAGTTCCTAATTGCGACGGAATATGCGGAATGACTTGGTTGTACATCTGCCCCTAGTTTTCGAAGTGCATGCATATACACCCAAGCCACTCGTTTTATGCACTTTGCTCATTTATCTCCTGCTCCCTTTATTGTTCGTTGGCCTGATCTTATTTGGATATATTGGGGCTCGGCTAGCCATCCTGTCTGCTCACATAATCATGACCGACTAACAAGGCTCTTTTGGGGATTCTGGTAAGGTTTCTTGTAGAGGGCATTATTTCCATGCATTCCCTCTCCATTTGACACAATCTTAGGCTATTCTACTTGCGGTCTGTGGTACAGCACAATATTTTAAGGCCTAGTATATCAATCATAGAGCCCTGTAAGCTGAACTTCATATATTGCAGAATTAAACGTTGCACTTCTAGGAATATACACCATTCTGCTGAAACCTTGTAACTGGGGCGGGGGGGGGGGGGGATGGGGTGGAATGGAGTGCAGTGCCTTCTGCTGTTTGAACCCTAAACTCTGGAGTGCTTTATCTTTCCATCTCTGGCAAGAGTCCCAACTACCCTAAATTTCATAAAGGTTTGAAAACCTGGCTTTTCCTCGGAGGCCCTTCTACTTCTACTTGCTCTAGCGCCAGACCGCCCATCTTTTTTGGTTACTGCAGCGCTCTATAAATATTAATTAGTTAATTCCACGGTCTTAGTGCTGAGATGGACAGCCAGGTGAAATGTGTAGGAGTTCCTATTGGTTGCATTAATGCCATTGGCAACCAGTATCGGGTCTCGTTGCAAGAGCGAATGATCTGCTGCTCTTGAGTGTTAGATCAGGAAGGCCGCAGACGGTTTAAGCATATCATTCATAAATGAGAGCTTAACCATAAAATGATCTTTGATGATGCACCAGCTTTTGGACGTTGCTTTTTGTTAACTGTGAGTCTGTTACTATGCCAGCACTGGCCTAAAGTACGCTCTAAAAGATTTTGTCCATAAATTAGTAGCAGTTTTGAGAGCTTATCTGGGGATGCTAAGATGATTGGTGTTTGTAAATGTGATGAGTCAAATAACAAACAGCTCTATTTACCCTTTAGCTTTATTTTGGAAAATGAAGGTGAAAAAATGCCTGCAGTTCGGTCTGGACTGTTCCCATGAGGCACAGCGTCAAGACTGATTTGTATATGGCTGGGTCTATACTGGGGTGGCATGGTGAGCAAAAGAAAATGGATTTAACCCAGATCTCTTGAGGGGGTGAATGTATGATTTATTCAGCATTCCGTCAATTATTTGTTTGCGTCTCACTTTACACCCTAAGTGGGATGGGTATACCTAGACGTGGGTCCCTTGCTCACTGTGCCACTGGATTCAAGCTAGCCTGGCTGATGAAGGGTAATACCCAGAAACCGGTCTCAGGATGCTTGTTTACAGTCCAGAGAGGACCTGGCTAGGCAGTTTAGTCTGGACTGTTCCCATGAGGCACAGCGTCAAGACTGATTTGCATATGGCTGGGTCTAAACTGGGGTGGTATGGTGAGCAAAAGAACAATGGATTTAACCCAGATCTCTTGACCGGGATGAATGTATAACATTGCTCTGCATTATGTTCATCAACTGTTGTTTTTGCATGCATCTAGGATATGGGCTTGAAAAGAACCAACCATCTTTTTCATTGGTTCCTGTTGCGGTCCTCTAGAATGCTGGCTTTTCACTGGTGATTAAACTTAGTAGTCCCTCCTTTTGTAATTTTGTATCCTGCCATGAGGACTGCCCCTCTTGCATGTGTTACTGTTCAAGTTATTTATACTTCGAGAGAACTATTTTTTGTTGGCCTGAGGCACAGGGTCAAGACTGATTTGCATATGGCCATGTCTGAACTGGAATGGCATGGTGAGCAAAAAAAGGATGGATTTAGGCCCAGATCGCTGTACTGGGGTGAATGTATGACATTGTTCTGCATTCTGTCCATCAACTGTCTTGGCAGTGTTGAGTAAATGATGCGACAAAAGATTCACTGCTCAAGTAAACAGAACAGTTACGGAGCAAAGAGGTAGACACCGGTCCTAGGATCCTTGATTCCGGTCCAGGGAAGACATGGCTTGGCAGTTTGGGCTGGATTGTTCCCATGAGGCACAGGGTCAAGACTGATTTGCATATGGCCATGTCTGAGCTGGGGTGGCGTGGTGAGCAAAATAACGATGGATTAAACCCAGATCTGTGACTGGGGGTGAATGTTTTGCCAATGTGCAACATTCTGTCCACCTTGTGTTTTGCTATCCTAGATACAGCCTGTTTGGATGAGATGGGACAAACCCTGCCTAGGCAAGACTTAAAAAGGTTGCATCTGAGCTGAGAGTGAGCAGCGATGGAGGTAATTGCTGTAGTCATGATTAACTAACTAGTGATACGTAGTTAACAGCTCTGCCCCGAATACTTTTGAGGTTATGCACATCAGAATTGCTCTGCCATGCTTGTCACATTGCAGTATAAAGAACTAAATGGTTTCCTCCCAGAGTGCTCTTGCAGAGTTTACAAATCCCACTCAACCTCTCCACACTTCTTCGCATTAGATGGTCCTCTGACCTCCTCTGCACCTGGGCATTGCCACATGCTGCTCCTCTGCAAAATTGTTTATGAAGACACTGCGGCCATCCCATGTCTCCTCTTTTAAAAAAAAAAAAATGTTTTTTATTATTATTTTTTTTTTTTAAAGGGCCGATTCCTTTGAATAGTCTGCACCCCTTAGGCAGCAGTCACTGTTAAATTGCTATTTTGGTTCAACTAAATATTATCTGTTAGCTCACTGACAGTGCCTTACTTATACATGTACACATTTTATCATGCAAAACAAATTCGCGTTAAACACATCAGATTACAGGTGCATAGACCTTTAATGCATCTATCCCAGGACTTTATGCAGTAACACCGCACTTACTGAAAAATATTTATTTACAACTGCTGCTTCTTTGTGTGTTTGAATCTGTTTTTAACGAGTTTTCATCGAGTTTTCAATTAACGCAGACATACGCTGTAAATCACATTTTGTATCCACCATCATTGCTTGGTTACTTAGTAGACGTATATATTCGTACAAATGCAACCAGGACGTATCTGCGTCTCTGGCGGTGACAAGCACTTGTTCATACTAAACTTGTATACGCCTCACATGTTAATCTCTGGGATTGTCTGCAGTCACTCAGTATCTTTCTGTATCCTGGTAGTCAACCCAGTAAATGCTGACTGTGTAGTAGTCTGCTAACAGGGGAGGCATGTAATAATGAAACTGGACAAAGTAAAAACAGAACATGTGTCCCATGTCAATGTATCCCCTCTGGTTTAGTTTGTGAGGATACTCTGGTGTATGCTCTATAACCAGCGACATGTGCTGCACGAGCGCGCCCACCTGCTATGGACCTTCCACTACATTTGTTGGGGCCCATAGTCTCCTCCCTGCCGCCCACCCCCTTTGCGCGCTCTGGTGTGTTGTCATTTGGGGGCAGGGTCTCTACCTCGGTCTTTTGCGTGTTTTGCAGCTCATTCAAGATCACGTCCCAGCTTGCAGCAATTGGGGTCTTGCGAATGCCATGTGTGTCCTTCAGATGTAGCGCAACTCTTTCCGCTTTAGCCCATGTCAGCAGAGATCACCTCCAAGCCCATGTGAGAGGGCTCGGAGGCCTTCCATCTGTTGGTGATCAGCCTCTTAGTTATTGCTAGTCCTAAATCTAGGAAGCGGGAGGTCACCTTACGTTTCTTACTTCTAGGGTAAAGATGTAGCATCTAGGCCTTCCACTTGAGGGGAAGGGTGCGTTCCGTGCAGTGGGAGAGGGCGTCTGCTACCGCACTCCAGTATCCCTGAAGGCATGGGCGCACTCAAACTGTGTAGAGCAATTCTGGATCTAAAAGGTGGCAGCGGGGACTGGTGACATCAACGTGATTGAAATATCGGTTAATTTAAGCTGGACTGAGGTATTTCCTCTGCATAATATAGTATTGTTATTAGCGGAAGCATATATTCCTGGGGATATGTACAGGACCCTCCAATAGCGAAGCCCATTTGGGGTCTGTGCGGGCCGGTTCAGGTCTCCCCTCCCAGCTGAGTCTCAATGGTGTCCATGTGATTGTGGTGTGCTACCTAAGGGAAGCAGCAAACCACTGCATGAGAGGTTTGCCTCTCCCCATCACATGTAAGTCCTGGATTGTGAGATGCATTTGGGGCTTACTGGTCACGCCTCCCCATATAGTGGCTAGTGCTTCCAAGAGCAAACTGTGCAGCAGGAATTTGCCTTGGTGTAGCCTATCTCCCTCGACTAGTGTAGCATACAGTATTAGGGCGCCCTCCTGGTAAAAGTCTCCCATGTCTTTAATCCACGTGGTTGTGGCGCATCCCCTAGGTGTGCACTGCAGCGGCAAAGCAGACTCATATGGTTTCGCTCTCCGGGTGATGTATAAGCTCCTGCGATAACATTTGTATGCCACACTGAGCAGCAGAGGCTCTGGGGTCTTCGCACAAAGATGAAACGACTTGGGGAAGCTAGGGACCAGGGCGGTTGCATGGTTGCTGTGTCACATAGCTGGCGATGGACCAGACATCTAGCCACCCATTTCAGCTGGGCCGCTAGATAGTACTAATTCATGTTTAATGCTGCTAGGCCTCCATGGTCTGTAGGAGGTAGAGTTTCGTGATAGCCACCCGGTGACGAGAATTACCCCCGATGAAGTCTTTTGCTTGTTTTCTTGAGGGCTAGGAAGAAGGGTGGGGGCGGGACGTTTAAGGGTAATTAGTTAAATAGTATAGGAATCGTGGTAGGATCACTATTTTTGTCACCTGGCCTGTTACTGACAGCTGGAGCGTTTCCCAAAAGGACATTTGGGAGCAGACCCCTGTGAACGCTCTGCCCAGGTTGCCGTCCAGCAAGTCTGCCTGTTTATATTTCCTTATGCACAGTGTGTAGTAGTGCTTATATAGCGCACATATCACCCCTGAAGGGGTATCCAGGCACTGTACACATACCGCTGTGGAACCTGGCCTTTCCCTGTGAAGTGCCCACTCCAAGGTGAAGCCAGACATTCTAGCACTGTTGGGGCCGTTGTGGAGATTAAGCAAGCTATTGCCCAGAGTTGCAGAGTGGGACAAGGCAAGAATTATCAGGTCCGGGGAGATTGAGCCCAAGACCCGCCGAGGCGGGAATTGAACCCTGGTCCGGGCCAGACTTCTGCATCAGGGTCTGCCGCTCTAACCCTTGAGCCACACTTCTTGGCCATCCACTGTGTGCTCACCCCATTAAGTATATATTTCGGGTCCTGACATTTGCTGTTAAATGGATATAAGCTTGACTTCGCTGCGCTAACTCTGAGCCCCGACAATGCAGTGAAGTCCCCTAGGATACAAACTAGTTGTGGAGAGATTGATCGGATCTCTGTTGTACACCAGGATATCAATCAATTTCACTTTATTTCTCAAACGGATAGAGCGATGGCATAAAGTACACTACATAAATACAAGATAAAATACATTACATTGATCATTATATCCATAGATACGATGTATATGGCAGATCATGATAAAAAAAAAAAAGAAATATTTAAAAATAAGAAGATAAACTCTTAAAAGCAGGCACAAAATAGTTCTTCATAACATTCTCCTCCGTTTTAGAGCATATTGTATAAAGGAAGCCTGACAAAAGCACGTAAAAGGATCCAGTAGACTTTTTAAGAGTATAAAGCTGGGCGACACTGAAATTCATTCTGTGCAAGAGTGGCAATATATATCTCTTCCTTAACTCCCGCTAAAATATACAAAAGAATAACCAAATGTAGGTCACATTGGGATGAGCAGGAGTCACGAAGGCAGGGTGAGTGCTTCCATAGAAAATGTATTCGGGGGATAGCCCATCATTAGTGGAATAAAGTTCATACGAAATTTGACTAATAGAAATCTGTTTGATTCGTCACAAAGTTCAGGTACGTGCGATCCTGCAATGCTTGGTCTAGGTGTAGAAGATATACATTGCCCTAGGCTTTTTAGCATTCAGGTAATTTCTTACATTCTTCTCTTTAGCCAAGAGAAGGCCCTTCAACTTGCTTCTTGATATAGCTCTGCATGCAAGGGGATCATCCAAGATTAGCATGCCGAACCGAATAAAAACTAATCTTCATATATTGCAACCAATTAACTTTAGCTAACCCATCAAGGTTCAATAATCCATTTAGTAGCTCATGTGTCAATGTTAAATCTTCCCTTCTCCATACTGAATGCCACAAAAGCGGGGGGCAATCTGGATCAGGTCTGATATGAAAGGAACACCCAGTTCCAATGTTATATGAAGAACAAGACTTCGGGAGGCCTAACAAGCGCTTCTAGAAACAGTCCTCCACTTGTTGCAAAGCCTGGGCAATGGCAATTCTCCTAATAGCAGACTCATAAATAGCAACATATGTGACTTTAGCTTCGTAGATCTGTTTGATTACCTCCACTGGCCTCGTACCCAATCTTTTCAAGAATGTGGACAGTGCCCCTATACTTCTTTCCATTATATATCTTCTGTTATCCACCGTAGCTTGCCAGGTATTTTTGTGATTAAAGAACCCCAAGATAGGAAATTGAATCCACCACTTCCAATTTTCTTCCTTCAATATTACATCTTGGGCTTTTCCTTGGTCTCTCGCCTGTGACTAACACGCATGATTTAGCTTTGTTTACTCTTAGTTCCAAAATGTTCATGAACCCTGTGCATGTCTCTCTAAGATGCTGTAGTGCGTTTCCGGTCCAAGCCAGCAAGACCGCATCATCTGCATAGAGCAGTACTGGCACTGGAGTAGAGTTAATTAATTGGACATCTTAGGCAGATAACGCCAGCTTTGCTTCGACATTGTTGGTGTAAAGCAAAAAAAAGAAAAGGGGCACGCACACCCTTGTCGAACCCCGCGCGCTATCCCAAAGGAGCTAGTAGTTTCACCGGCTCTAACATACCGAACACAGGCCGAGGCACCTCCATACATTCCTCCAATAAAATCTATAATCAGTTTCTCAACACCCAGAACTTCCATAATTGACCATAGTTTAGAATGAATTACCAGGTCAAAGGCCAAGGACAGGTACATTAAAGCCATGTATAATTGGGCTCCCTCGACCTTTGTGTATTAGGCAATAAGTAAGTTTAAATTAAGGCACTGATCAATCGTCCATTTTCGCTTTCGAAATCCATATTGGGAACGAGATAGGATGTTGTTTTCCTGGGTCCAGGATTCAAGCCTATTGAAAAGTATGCGGCCCATTAATTTAGCAGTGTTATCTAACCAAGATATTGGCCTATAATGTATTGCCATTGACCTATTCCATTTTTTAAAATATTGGAATTATGATTGTTTTTTTTCCAGGAAGAGGGAGGGCCTACCTTGGGTAAAGCGTTGAATACGTTCGTAATTAGTTGGGCCCAGAGCTCTAAATTGGTTAAAAAGAAGTCAATAGGCATCCCATCAGGGCCTTGTGCTCAGGAATAATTACATTGTTTCAAAGCAAGTGTCCCCTCCTCCAGACTATAAAAGGATATCACCCGAATACAATGAAATTGTGTGTGCGCCTCCCCTAAGTGGGATGTCCTAGTCTGTGCCAGCGCGGATGGCCCTCGCTAGAAGTACGATGGCTAGGAAGACAAGGAGCAGACAGCAGGCATCCTTGCCTACTTCCCTTTCCCACCAAGACTGGCTCAGATATACATGAGCCTGTTCTCACCCGTACTGTTGGCTCCCTATACAGCGCTTAACCATGTGGATGAACGTGTCGCCATGGTCCTAGCGGGCTAGTGCGGTGAACAGGAAGTTCATTCCAGTTCGTCGAAAGCCTTCGCCAGGTCTAATAAACATCCTGAGAAGGCCAACAGCATGCTGAGTATGTGGCGACGGAAAAAATAGTCCGTTTTAGGTAGGTGCTTGATGGAGCGAGATAGAAAACAAAATTTTGTTTAAACTCGCAAAGTCATATTTCCATAACATGAATAAAATTATTAATGATTTGTGATATGTCGTGCTAATACAACCTAGATTAAACTTTACACTTGGGGGGACTAACATGTGTGCTCATAAACGTGCATAAATGTTGCATCTTTTTGTTCGTGCAAAATAATAAAATAATTTATTGTTTTCGTTTTTGTCATTGCTAACTGCTGCAAACTTAAATAAGCATGTGCTTGTTTTGCTTTTCCTTGTCTGTGTAATGTCATTTCTACTATTCTAGGTGCATATGGGTCTCATTGAAAAACGGAGACTGGTAAATATAAACGCTGCTTTATTTGTTTGCAATGGCTAGGTAACATTTTGATTAATAAGGTGGGTTAATTAATTAGTAAACCATGGGGTGGATACAGATTATACTTTATTTCTTACATTAATACTTTTCTTGTGTTTGTTTTATACTAGAAATCATAAGTTGCCTGCTTTTGAGGCCTAGCTATTTGAGCCGCAAAATAAAAGCTGATCTATATTTCTGCAGAAAGTCATGAGACGCCCATTCTGAATTAAAACGTTTATTGAAGCTGCATTCACAAAGCAAAAACTGATGAGCTGACATCATTCTGTCGGACATGACCAAGGTCGAAAGTGAACTTTTTGTCAGTCCTTAACTTGGCATCCGCGGAAGTTGCACTGAAAGACTATGGAAGCTGCGAGGATGACTTAATACAAAGTTGCAATCGCAGGAAGCCTCTGGCTTCACGTGGAAGAGACAATGGTCTTTGTAAGACATGATTTTGTGGAACTTTTTAAGAATCGGGTGACATGTCACTTGTCACTCTCAACCAATGGGACGTCGTAGATTTCTGAAAACTTTCCTTTGCTAGTTTAGTTAGTGTAGAAAGGTATAAAAAGTCATGCCCTTAGGGTTGGGCTGGCTGCTGCTTTCTGACTTTCCGATGAGGGTGATGTGCTGCTGGACTTTGCGTGGAGCACGTAAGAATCCTCAAAGATCTTTACTTTGATTTCTGTCTATTTAGCTCAGTTAGGGAAATAGGTTTTAGAAATGCTAAACTTTATATAATTTCTTTAAATTTGATTCAATCGCTTAAATTGTGAATTTCTATATTTCTCACTATCATGCTTGCTTTATTGCAAATAAATTTCATTTATAAAACTTACAAATTATATACTGTAATTTAGAAAATAAAATCTTACTTTTGACAAACAAGCTGGTCTTGATTATTTAGAAGTATAGGTTACCTTTAGCTAGATCACGTCGCCTATGGTGGTCGTTTAAATGGTTGAGTTTTATTCTAATGACAATATTCTTTCTGCAAATATATAAATATGTATATAGTGTGTAGATGATGTATATAGATTTATTCTGACCACCTGATTCAGTAGGCCCAAAATATATCAGGTTCATAAATGGGTCCATATTTAGTATAGAATTTTGTTTATAGGTTATGAAGTTGGGTAGCGTAGTTTATGATATATTTTCTATAGCCCGCTGGATCAATTATCTGGTAGCAGAAATTGATGGTTGCTAAGGGGTAACCAAGGTAATATGTTGGTTGCTAAGGGTTGCGTTATGGTATGGAAATAGGATCGATGTTTTAACACTTGTTAAGTTTGTTTTTCGTGCCTATCTGTAAGCTATACCGGTATAGATTGTGTGGCGAGAAATTAGTCACGCAAGCCATCTGTTCCGTTTGTAGTGATATCGCCGAGTATCACAAGAGGTATCGCCGTGTACCATAGTGTTGTCGCCGAGCAGCACAGTTTTAGGGCTAGGTCCGAATCTTGTATAGTGAGGATTTTCTAAGAAATCAAAGCAGCATGAGAATAGGGACAAAGCGCCTTCCATAAAACTCACTGTGATGAGAGTATTAGTTATATCCGAGCTTGAGTGAAGGGTAAAATTAACGTCGGTGCATGATTATCTATAAACAGGTTAGAGTCCTGTACGGGTACATGTTTCATATCTATAAACAGGTGAGAGCCCTGTACGGATAACGTCGTTATTTTGCTAACGGTGCATGAATTCTATAAACAGGTGAGAGTCCTGTACGGATTTCATGTGTGTTTGAATTTAGGGAATTTTCCGTGTAAAAGTGCGAGTTTGAATTGTATTTTATGTTCAAGTGGAACTCTTAGAACTTTCACTTCGCGGTGGGTTCAGAGCAAAGCGAGTTCATAATTATACGTGTTAGAAGGGTGGGGTAAGGTTACTCTACTGACAATTGAATATTATCCTTAGTGTGAATAGCGCCGTCTATTCCGAAGTGTGGATACTTGAATGTGTGTAAAACTATCCTAATTAGTGAAACGAACAGATGTTGTCTTTATAGTCATTGTTAAGAATTAATTTACACTGAAAAGTGTTCTTAAAATGGCGCTGTGAAAGGATTTTGTGAAGGAGGGGTAAGCGCCAGGAGTGAGAAGCGAGAAACCGCAGCTGCTGTGTACGTCACAGAGCCGCGCTGGGATTGGGTGACCTACGTCACAAGCTGTATTCTGATTGGCTCCTGAGTCTCTGACGGCCTTTGAGCTGATTGGTCTTTCGGAAAATCTCCAAATTTATTGGTCGAGCTGAAAAGTGACGCAGCTCAACTACCATTGGCCTGTTAGTGTGTTTCGCGCACGGATTGGTTGTTTTGCGGAACATCCCGGAAATATTTTACGAACGATTTTGTGAATTAAATTTAACTCTTAAAAATGAGTTATCATTTTAAATATGCTGAGAAAAAGACAACATTATTTCAGAAATTTAAGAATTTATTTTCACCTGATAAGAAAATCGAAACGCGAGGTGGTAAACTACTTCATAAGTATAAAACACCTGCAGCGTACATGGAAGGTGAATACGGATATCATACTGTCTTATGGTTCGACAGTTGGAAACGTTATACTAAAAACGATGGTGTTTTGGCTTGGCCTGATGATGGTTCATTTAATGTAAGAGTTTTAAGAAACTTACGAGAGAAAATGAATGCTCTTGTTCCAAAACCGAGACCAACTCAATTTGAAGCTTTAGTTGAGTGGGAAGATGAGATGTATCAGTTACAAAGAGAAGCTAGTGGAATTAAAAGACCTTCTAAAAATCCATCATGGAAAAGGGAAACTCATGAAGATTGCGAATGTGGAGACAAGGTAACATGAGTGAAGGATTGTATTTAATTCATGAAATGGTAATGGGTTCTCCTACAGGGAAATCTATGGAAAGTGAATCTGAGGATGCAGTTATGGAAGAAATATATACAACTGCTAGAAAGAAACAGCCTAACCAGCCTTTGAGACCTCCTAGATCATGGTCTACTCCGGTGGTTTCTACTGAAACTTCACCGAGTGCACCTCCAATTAGCGAAGCTCCTAAACTTTACCCAAATAATAGTGAAATCACTGAAACTCCTAGAAGATCAGAATTTGAGAATGCTCGAAATGAAGGTAGACATTTTTCAATGACTCCAAGAGCAAGGGAACCTCCAAAAGATTATGCAAGAGAAACAAGAAATGTTGATGATGTCGATTATAATGAATATTTAAGGTCTAAAGAAGAATTAATTAAAAGAATGACAAAAGGCATGGAAGCTGTCACAGTTCCAGTAACAATAGGTCCTGTTCAGCCTGTATTTGATCAAAGAGATACAAACAAAACCGGATTAACTATTCCTTTAAATACAGAAATTCAAAAGCCTGCTGAAAAATTTAATTCAGACTTGACTGAATTAAACACTTCTAGATCGAGAATGCCTGATTTAACATTTAATGAGGATTTATCTCCAAAAACACCTATGGGTGCTATGTCAGATGTAGGAAGTCCTGAAGTTAAGGTAACCACACCAAAACTTGATGTGGCCAAATTAAAAGCTAATATTGAAGAATTAATAATAGGAACAATTGGCCCAGATAGTTTAAATTACTATCGGGATGATGAACTACTATTCATTTGCAAAAGTATTCAGTGGAAAACGAAAAATAAATATGATCAATTAGAGGATCTAGCTGCAGAACTTGAAATCGATGTAAGTAAACAAAAGAATTTTGCAAAGCATTACAGATTAGATTTTTCAGAAAGTGACATTGAGAGTTTGAACTCAATGGGAAGAATAGTTCACATTAAAGATTTGATTGTCTATATCAAAAAGTTAGGAGAACTGAACAAATGGAGAGTGAAATGGACCAAAAGAAAGGAAGATGAAAGATTGGAAAAATTGTCAAAACAATTTCCAATGAGAGAAGTTGCAGGTGGAGGATATGTTCATGTCCCATGGTCAAGGCAGGACATTCTGTTATTCACAAATGACTTTCCAAAATTAAGAGAAACCTGTTGAGTGGTACAGGCAAGTCGATAGATTTATCAAAGTGTCAAAAGTTCTGTGGATTGATTTAGATGGATTTTTTGACATTGTAGTCCCATCTGATCTTTGGACAGAATGTAAAATATCTATTAGTTGGCCAAAAGCAGAACCTGAACGAATCAAAGAAACAGGTGCCCCAAATCCACTTGTAATGGATTTTTACGAGAAAGTAATTGTTTGGATGAAAAACAAAATTCCACCCAAAGAAGTTGATTGGGTTAAAATAGAAAGAACAGAACAGGAAACAAAAGAATCAGTTCATTCTTTTTATGAAAGACTATTGTTAATCTTTAAACAATACAGTGGTTATGAAAAATTAGATGAAAAAGACATGAGTCATTTTATCTATAGATTTGTTTATGGACTAAAACCTGAAATTGGAGAAATGATCAGAACTAGTATTGTCGGATGGCAAGCACTATCTGTAGATGATATTCTAAGAAAAGCAAAATATTGTAGCGATGAATTAGAAGTAAAACAGAAGAAGCTGAAAGAGAAAGCCATGTGGGCTCAGGTAAAGGTGGCTGAGCAACAGATTGCCAGCATGGGAAACAAGAACACTAATTTTGTTCAAACTGGAAATACAAACCAGATACAAGGAAAGTTTAAAGGTAATAATTTCCCAAAGAAATTTAGCCCAAAGATAGAAGAGCTGAAACAAAGATTACCTTGTTTTAATTGTGGCGAAATTGGACATTGGAGGGACGAGTGTCCTCATCCTCCTAGAAACTCAAAGAATCCCTTATTGAATCCACAGATGCAGAA
Organism: Lissotriton helveticus; assembly: GCF_964261635.1. Lineage (NCBI taxonomy): Eukaryota > Metazoa > Chordata > Amphibia > Caudata > Salamandridae > Lissotriton > Lissotriton helveticus. Next base: position 308,139,596 of record NC_136073.1, on the reverse strand, counting down.
TGGTGTTAACGTGCAGCAACAGCTACAGATGCAACAGGGGTTAAATGAATTTAATATTCAGCGACAGTTACAACAACAGCAACAACAACAGGTGAATAATCGTCAAGACCAATTGCCACAACCACCTTTTCCGAATTGTGGGGGAGTTCAAAAATATAATCCAAACGTGGGATTTCAGGGATGTGAACAGGTAATAAAACCACAAAAACAGCAAAAGCAAAAGGTTCAAATGCAAAATGCTTCACAACAATTTTTATTAACAGAAAGTCAAGACAGTGATTCTGATGATTATTGCTGACGGTGCCCGAGAGAGGAGGAAGAGTGTGTTGTTGGAGCCACTCTTGAGGTTGACCAGTCTGGTCCTTATGTAAACGGGAAAGTTAATGATGTAGACATCACTTTTCTAGTGGACACTGGTGCTACCCGTTCTACTGTTAGATCAGTGGAAATTGAAAACCTACCTCTCTCTGGGGATACCATCCAAGTTGTGGGAGTAAGTAATCAGCAAATTAAAACAGACTTAACTGATCCAGTACCAGTTGAAATTGGAAATTACAGAGACAAACACAGATTTGTGGTTTGTAATAGTAGTCCAGTAAATCTATTAGGCAGAGACATCCTATGTAAAATGAATTGCAGAATATATTGTTCTCCTGAAGGAGTTGAATTACAAACAATGGAAGAAGATGGTTTGTACAGAATGACAATGATGATGATAGAAGCAGAAGAAACAAAATTGTTTCCTGCATTTGAAGAAAAAGATTTACCTGAAGAGCTAAAAGAAACAGTGAAATCTGAAATATGGGATTTTACTGGAAATGAAATGGGTCTAATGAAAAATGTAGATCCTGTAAAAATTGCATTGAAACAGGGAATAGAATTTCCAAACACTCCACAGTATAAAATGAAAACAGAAACAATTGAAGGTATTACACCTATAATTGAAAAATTAATCAAGCAAGGTGTATTAAAAGAAATGAAGAGTAGCTCTTGTAATTCACCAATTATGGGAGTTAAAAAGGCTAACGGAACGTTTAGGATCGTACAAGATTTGAGAAAGGTTAATCAAATTGTCATTCCATGTTGTCCTGTGGTTCCAAATCCAGCAGTAATTCTATTTCAGATTCCACATGATGCTGAATGGTACTCAGTCATTGACCTTTGCAATGCATTCTTTACTGTTCCCTTACACCCAGACAGTTATGAAATCTTTGCTTTCAGATTCCAAGGTAAGACCCTTGGATGGACAAGAATCCCTCAGGGCTATACAGAAAGTCCTTCAATCTTTAACGAACTGTTAAAAAGATCACTAGAAGATTTAGACTTACCAGGTAGGTCTACGATGGTGCAGTATATTGATTTGTTAATAGCTGCAAAGACAAGAGAAAATTGTGTAACAGACACAATAATTCTGTTAAATCGCCTTGCAGAAGAAGGACATAAAGTGTCCCCAGCAAAACTACAGTTTTGCAAACAAGAAGTAAAATATCTTGGTCACAGAATAGCAAAGGGAAAAAGACAAGTAACAATAGAGAGAATAAAAATGATTCAAGCAATGTTACCGCCAAAAACACAAAGACAGGTTAGAATGTTCTTGGGAATGGTAGGTTACTGTCGACAATGGATAAGTGGATTTTCAGTAATTGCAAAACCACTACAAAGACTGACCAAATCAGATGTAAAAGATCCAATCATTCTCAATGATGCTGAGATGGAATCTTTTGAGAACCTGAAAAAGAGCTTATGCCAAGCTCCTGCTTTGGGTATGCCAAATTATGAGAAAGATTTTGAACTGTATTGCAGTGAGAGAGAAGGATGTGCATTATCTGTATTAATACAGAGACATGGAAATTTAAAGAAACCTATTGCATACTTCTCTGCAGTACTTGATCCAATTGCAAAAGCATTACCAGGTTGTTTGAAAGCAGTCGCAGCTACAAGTATCAGCCTTGAACAAAGTGAAAGAATCATAATGGGATTTCCTGTGAAAGTTTTTGTGCCTCATTCAGTTGAAATATTACTGACAAGAGGTAAGACTCAACATTTAACAAGTAGCAGATTGACAAAGTATGAGAAAATCATACTGGGAGCAGATAATGTTTCGATTTCAAGATGTCTGAATCTGAATCCTTCTACATTACTGCCTGATTCTGAAATTGTTGATGACATTGAGACAGAACATGAATGTTTAGATGTCATGGAATTCTGCACAAAACCAAGAAAAGACATCAAAGACAGACCTTTGCCTGAATCGGATTTTGTCTACTTTGTAGATGGCTCATGCTTAAGATCCGAAGGAGGTGTCTTGAAAGCTTCATACTCAGTTTGTACAGTCGAAGATGTTGAAGAAGCATCATGTCTTGAAGGAGTTCGTTCAGCACAAGTGGCTGAATTGATTGCTTTAATTCGTGCATGTGAAATATCAAAGGATATTAGAGTTACCATCATTACTGATAGTCAGTATGGGTACGGAGTTGTGCATGATTATGGACAACTCTGGTCACAGAGAGGATACATGACATCAACAGGATCACCAATTAAAAATGCAGTTTTCATTAGAAGACTAATTGAAGCAATACAATTGCCAAAAGAAATTGCCATAGTCAAGTGTGCAGCGCACACTAGAGGAACTGATTATATTTCCAAAGGAAATGCCTTCGCAGACGAGACAGCAAAGTACTGCGCAAGAAAAAATTATTCTTACAATCGAAATAGAAGTACAGAAACTGATTCAAATTCATTAATGCTAACAACTGTTGTAGAAACATGGAATGAGATTAGAGATTTACAAAACGAAGCAGATGATGAAGAAAAAGACCTATGGTTAAGATCAGATTGTAGACCACGTGATGAAGATGGAGTGTGGGTTTACAAAGATGGCAGAGTAGTTTTACCAAATTGTTTGATTTCTGACATGGCCAGATTATATCATGGTCCTGCACATTTAGGAAGAGATTCCATGGTCAAGACTTTTTAGAGAAACATGGTTCAATACCAAATTTAGAACCATTGCAGAATCTTTTTGTCAAAGGTGTTTGTCATGCCAACAAATGAATCCAAACAGAAAATCAGTGGTGGGGACAGGAATAATTGGTCGAGAGGGTGGTCCCTTTACTAGGTTACAAATAGATTTCATTGAAATGCCTTTACACAACTGTTTGAAATATGTACTTGTAATTGTATGCTTATTCTCAAGGTGGGTAGAGGCTTTCCCTACACGACATTGTGATTCAATTACAGTAGCAAAACTAATGCTCAGAGAAATCATCCCAAGGTACGGTTTTCCAGTCACTATTGAGAGTGATGGAGGAAGCCATTTTGATAACAAACTGTTGAAGTTAATTTGTGAAGCTATGAGCATTGAGCAGAAAATACACTGTGCATACAGACCAGAGGCATCAGGTGTAGTTGAACAAATAAATGGAACTATCAAAAACAGAATTGGAAAAATGTGTCTAGAGACAGGAGTTAAGTGGACTGATGCTCTTCCACTTGTTTTGATGTCATTAAGAAGTACACCAGATAAAAAGACAGGTCTGAGTCCTCATGAAATTTTAATGGGAAGAGTTATGAGGCAAGCTTTTGTACCTGTAGGTAAACTGTTGAGCATAAATGACAGTGCAATTTTGGATTACTGTAAAAGGTTATCTGATATGGTAACTTCTGTGTCTAATCAGGTGGGAACTGAAGCTCAATCAAATGACAAAGTTTTGACACATGATCTGAGACCTGGAGACTGGGTCAGAACGAAAGTACATCGGAGGAGGAATTGTCTATCTCCTAGATGGCAGAAACCTAGGCAGGTAATCTTGATCACTACTAATGCTGTAAAGTGCAGAGGATTGAAGCGCTGGATTCATCCAAGTCATACTATTCCAATACCAACTCCTGAGAATTCTGATGTTGAAAGTGATACCACAGATGATTCTGATTCTGAAGCAGAAGACAGAACAGAAGGTGAAGTAATTCCAGATTCTGAAGATCGACAAGAAAGTCGACATCTGGAAACTGTGCCAGTGAATGGAAATCTGACAAGAAAAGACTTAGAAATAATTGAAATAGATTCTGAAGGTGAAGAGAATCTGTTAAAAGGAAAGATAACTGAAGATTCAGTTGTCTATATTGAAGACAAAGAAGCTGAATCAAAAGAAGTTTCAGACCAGGAGAGTATCGAAAGGCAGAGAACAAGCTCTGAAGTAAGGAACAAAAATCCGAAATCTGGGAAGCTAGAGGTAATTGAAGAAGAGGAGGAGAACGAATTACCGAGTACCAGTGATGGAAGACAAAGTGAAGTTCCTGAAGGAGTGAAATTGCCGAATAGAGAAGTTCCTGAGTCAATTGAAATTTCAGACTACGAAACTGAAGAAAGTGACGTGGAAGGTGGAAGTGAAAACGGAAAGAAAAGGACTTGGAAGTCAGAATCAAATAATTCTGAACCAAAGAAGAAGTACGTGAGAAAAGCAGACTACTGGCCTGGTGGAAGATTGAGAGTCAGATTGATTAAAAAGCAAATAGAACAAGTTGAAGAAATAAGTAGTCAAAAGAGTCCAGGAAAAGAAGTTGGAGTTGGAAGAAAAATAGAAGTGATATCGAGAAAAGGGAAGAGAATAATTAAACCAAACCAGAAATACAAGTCTCCTGAGTGGACTTACTTGGTAATTCCACCTGTTATAGACATATATGATAGTAGTGAAGAAGAAAACGAAATCCAAGAAATTAGTGACAATGATTGAAGTACAAAATTATTAAATTGGCAAAAGGCTGAAGAAATCCTGTTAGTTGACACAAGGTCGAAGAAAAACTGTTTAGTAGAAGAAAACTTATGTATGACATAAGGTCGAAGAAATCTTGTTTAGGGTTATAAAAGAAAAATATATTTTAAAAGGGGGGTGTATATAAATTTTAAAATTTATTTTTTTTGAGGCTAAAACTAACCTAAAAATGCCTTACGTTAAGGAGAACACTTCAAGATGTTCTGTTTTTAAAAGATGCTGTAAGATGACTCTGGTATGTCTGCTCATTTTAGTTCTGCTCTGGTTGGTACTAGCTGTGATTATACCTTTAGAAATGAATAGAGAATTACACAAAGTTAACATAACAAGCAAAGCTCTGGTTAGCCAAACTAAACATAGTACATCTGCAAAAGTAATTGATCATCAGCCTAACATTCATCAAGATAAATCAATAGGTGATTTTTCAAGCAATACATTCACAAAGCTTTTGAGTGAATATGTAAAGGTAATGGATGCAAAGGATTGTTATGTATGCGTTAAATTACCCGCTTCTGTTTCTGAGGGAGTAACATATAATATGCTTCCTCTCACTTATGCTGTTACATGTAGTGTATTAACTAGTTTATTTTATCAAACTGGTCGTTTAGAATATTACTATTCAAATTATGATGAAATTTTTGCTAATGTTAAAATTGATAATGCTTTAAATAAGCATAAGAAAGCTAAACAAATGAGAGAATATTTCCTTGTTACTAACGAACTCACTTATGAGTATGCTTATAAGAATAATCTAACATGTAAATTAAGTGCTGAAGGAAAGAAATTTTTGAATATGGTTGAGGAGAGAAGAGCAATTTATAAGAGAAATGAATTAGTCAAGCAGACTAAGTCATCCTTCTGGCAAAAAGAGGATGAGAAATTAAATGGCAAAATGCTTGAAAATATTGCAATTCACATAGACAAACCTGTTAGTGGAAAGCTTTGCATTAGAAGAGATAATACACTTTTTGATAATTATTTTGTAGGTGCAAGTAACTGTGAAGATACTTATCAGATTATGGGAGGTTGGGGATTTAAAGGTGGAAAAGATCCTATCTTCCCTGGAATTTATTTTGTTTGTGGTGACAAAGCTTACTATAACCTTCCAGACCATTGGTATGGAACTTGTTATGTGGGAATTGTTTTTCCTAAAGTGTTTCATGTTGACAGAGATTCAGAAGGATTGTTTAAAATTCATAATTATGTAAATAGAGTTAAAAGAGAAACTTTTACTGAAGTTCTGGGAGATATTTTCCAAGCTGTAATACCTTTTGTTGGTATAACCCTAAATGCAGGGAGAATCAGAAAATTGTCCACTATAGTTGATAGATTATCAACTGACACTGCTGATGGATTTCAATTAGTGAATGTTGAAGTTATTGCTATTAGATCCATGGTAATTCAAGATCGTCTTGCTTTAGACATACTCCTAGCAAAAGAAGGAGGAGTCTGTGGCATTTTACATGTCCAACATTGCTGTACATATATACCGGATGAAAGTAAAAATATTGAAATGTATATTAAGAATATTACACAAATGCATTCAGAGATAATTCCTTTAGAAGAAGAAGATTTTACTGGGAAACTTTCAAAAAGGTTTCAAGCAATTAAAAACTGGTTTCATAATATCGGAAGTTCAATTCTTGGCAAGATTCTGGCACCTTTGATTATAATAGTATTCATTTTTATTTTGACTAAAGTAGGTTGTTTGTTGCATAAAAAGAAACATTTGAGAGAAAAGAAAAGAATCTATAAACTCAGAAAGGAAGAGGAAAGGGAGATCGAGTTGCAGGAGTTACATAGAGAGCGTCATGTTAATTGCAAAGATTATGCTGAAACAGACTTTTAGGTTTACTAATACAAATGAATTTGAATCGATTTCTTAAAAATTTAATTTACCAAAATTTTGAGTGCTGGTGTGGTGATTGGTTAATCACCAGATGAGGGAGTTGATGGAGCGAGATAGAAAACAAAATTTTGTTTAAACTCGCAAAGTCATATTTCCATAACATGAATAAAATTATTAATGATTTGTGATATGTCGTGCTAATACAACCTAGATTAAACTTTACACTTGGGGGGACTAACATGTGTGCTCATAAACGTGCATAAATGTTGCATCTTTTTGTTCGTGCAAAATAATAAAATAATTTATTGTTTTCGTTTTTGTCATTGCTAACTGCTGCAAACTTAAATAAGCATGTGCTTGTTTTGCTCTTCCTTGTCTGTGTAATGTCATTTCTACTATTCTAGGTGCATATGGGTCTCATTGAAAAACGGAGACTGGTAAATATAAACGCTGCTTTATTTGTTTGCAATGGCTAGGTAACATTTTGATTAATAAGGTGGGTTAATTAATTAGTAAACCATGGGGTGGATACAGATTATACTTTATTTCTTACATTAATACTTTTCTTGTGTTTGTTTTATACTAGAAATCATAAGTTGCCTGCTTTTGAGGCCTAGCTATTTGAGCCGCAAAATAAAAGCTGATCTATATTTCTGCAGAAAGTCATGAGACGCCCATTCTGAATTAAAACGTTTATTGAAGCTGCATTCACAAAGCAAAAACTGATGAGCTGACATCATTCTGTCGGACATGACCAAGGTCGAAAGTGAACTTTTTGTCAGTCCTTAACTTGGCATCCGCGGAAGTTGCACTGAAAGACTATGGAAGCTGCGAGGATGACTTAATACAAAGTTGCAATCGCAGGAAGCCTCTGGCTTCACGTGGAAGAGACAATGGTCTTTGTAAGACATGATTTTGTGGAACTTTTTAAGAATCGGGTGACATGTCACTTGTCACTCTCAACCAATGGGACGTCGTAGATTTCTGAAAACTTTCCTTTGCTAGTTTAGTTAGTGTAGAAAGGTATAAAAAGTCATGCCCTTAGGGTTGGGCTGGCTGCTGCTTTCTGACTTTCCGATGAGGGTGATGTGCTGCTGGACTTTGCGTGGAGCACGTAAGAATCCTCAAAGATCTTTACTTTGATTTCTGTCTATTTAGCTCAGTTAGGGAAATAGGTTTTAGAAATGCTAAACTTTATATAATTTCTTTAAATTTGATTCAATCGCTTAAATTGTGAATTTCTATATTTCTCACTATCATGCTTGCTTTATTGCAAATAAATTTCATTTATAAAACTTACAAATTATATACTGTAATTTAGAAAATAAAATCTTACTTTTGACAAACAAGCTGGTCTTGATTATTTAGAAGTATAGGTTACCTTTAGCTAGATCACGTCGCCTATGGTGGTCGTTTAAATGGTTGAGTTTTATTCTAATGACAATATTCTTTCTGCAAATATATAAATATGTATATAGTGTGTAGATGATGTATATAGATTTATTCTGACCACCTGATTCAGTAGGCCCAAAATATATCAGGTTCATAAATGGGTCCATATTTAGTATAGAATTTTGTTTATAGGTTATGAAGTTGGGTAGCGTAGTTTATGATATATTTTCTATAGCCCGCTGGATCAGTGCTACGCAAGGGCACAAACCTGTTTTGATCCACATGGTATGGGACTATGGGTGCCAGTCGGTCTGCCTGGATTTTCGCCAGCACCTTATTGTCCATGGTCAGTAGGGCCAGTGGCCTGTAAGAGTCCAGGTCTAGGGGTCCCTGTCAGGTTTTAGCAGTGACACTAGGCTCACTTCACGCATCAACAAGGGGAGTTCCAACTCTTCGAGTGCCGCGGTATAAAGAGTGTGTAGGCACAGGACCAGTGTTGCAGAGTATGGCTTATAATATTCGTCTGGCAGCCCATCTGGCATGGGGTGTAACCTGTCTCCAGCGCTGCAATAGCAGTGCGAATTTCATTGTGAGTGATTGGTGTTTAATGTCTTGCACTGGTTAGAGGCTTTCTTAGGTAGGCTTACTGAATCTATAAAGGTGTTCAGCTGCTCTCCAATCCATTGCCCAGAGGATTGGTAAAGCGCTGCATAATGTCACGTCATTGCTGTATGCATTTCGTGTTGCATGTGCCCCATTACATTGCGCAGAGCACATATAGGGTGGGAAGCTTGTTTCTGGTGCAAGAGCCACGCCAGCATCCAACCTGTTCTGACGTGTGTGTAGTGTGCCACGTAAGCCTCTCGCATAGTTTTACACTTTTGCTGCGCAGCTCGTCTAGTCGCAGTGTGTCCCCCGTGTTTGTGGCTGCATTGGTTTTGTATTGCAGGAGTTTGTGCTCTATTCTACTGATTGCTTTGCTAAGTTGTCTACAAATGTACCAGGTGAGTCCAAGACTATGCCCCCTAGTAGTTACTTTAAAAGTGCACCATTCTAGGAGCGATAATTTACCTCCAAGTATTCCGCGGTCAGCCCCACCAAGGACTCACAAACGCCTGATTCTCCAGTGCCGCCGCCTGGAGGCTCCAAGTGGGGGAAGGGTGGTGGACCCACTTGCTACTTGAGTTGCAAAAGCTGGGGTTTTGTGATCGGAGTGTATGTTCCCCCCCCCCCCCCCTGTATTCCCTCCAACAAGGGGAAGCAATGTGTGCCTCCCCACTATGCGACCCAATCTTGTATGCCGGCTATCTACGTGGGCGTAGAATGAGTAAATGTGTGGATTTGGGTTACGGGTACGCCATATATACGCCAGGGACCAGCAGGCCGGCCACGTAGTTGACGCTTGTGTAGTCCACGCACCTGTGGTGCACATCAGGGGTGGGAACGATCGATCCAGCACCACATCTAATACCGAATTGAAGTTTCTACCTATCTGCCAGGAAATTCCACTCCAACGGGCCAAGACTTCAGTCAATTTACGAAGGAATGAGTTTGGTCTATATTGGGGGTCATAAATGGATCAGATGAGGAGACTTTGGCCATTTTTAGTCTACCTTTTGTAAACTTGTATCGGCCCTCTGCATCGGCCTCTACCTTCTCCACCACATAAGGAATCCCAGCTTTCACCTCTACCAAGGCTTCTCTAGCCTTGGAGGAATGGTTAGTGCTTGTTGGCTATCTGCCTCTATTCGAGTCAGATGGGTTTTTTGTAGGAGGGCTATGCTGGTGGATTTGAGTCAGATGGGTTTTTTGTAGGAGGGCTAGGCTGGTGGATTTACTCTGTAAGTATAAATACATGGAGTATCTACGCGCAGGCGTATGTATTCCTCCCATTCCGTGTGGTGATGTTAGCATGTGTCCTGCTGAGGGTGTGTTGCACCTACCGCAGAAGGAAAGTATGCATGCATGGTGGGGGACCAGGTGATTGGTCAGTGCTCCGTGGGGTTTCAAAAGAGAAACTGGGAATTGAATTGAAACTTGCACATCCGTATCAGGGCGAACTTGCAACCAGAGTTTGCCTAAACAATATTGCCCAACCTTTTCTTGGAGTAAAGAGTTAGCAGAAAGTCTGCCACAACATTTTATGGTAACCATTGAGAGACCGTAAACTTGCCTCGATCATCTTCCATCTTAGTGCATCTCTAGTGTCTCTCTCCCTTTTTGCAATGTTTCAATTCCAAAGAAGTGTACCACTTGGCCGAGGGCCAAGCACCTAGTGGAGTTGGAGTTTTTTTTTTTTTGGGAAGGGGGGGGGGGGGTGTGATGAGACCTTTACATGACAAGATTAAATTGTGCAATTAAGAAATGATCTGATCAAAAGAGGCTTAGTAGAGTGTACTGTCAGTACCTTTGTTAGTGAACAGTACAAACCACAGTTTACTCGCAATATGGGTTGTCACTCGATAGTAACCACAGTATGGGTTGGACTGCCGATTTTCTGATGTAGGCTTAGGATCTCTATATCCTCTCGAAGTTTGTTGAGGGAAGCCAAACTGGTCTTCTAAGTGAAAATTGATATTGCCAGTTACCAGAAAATGCTCAAATTGAATAGCGAACGGAGCCAGCAAATCAATTTACTCAGAACTGAAATGACATTTGGGACAAGGTGGTCTGTATATTGGAGCATCTCCAGTAACGAGTTTGACTCGTGGATGCGTCCATCTTCGTGCTATCAATCCCTTTTCTAAAAATAACTATACCAACCCATGATTTTATCAGGCGGATTTATTTTAAAATCCTAAAGTACCTCCATGGTTGGTTCAGGAGTGGAATTGTTTGTCAGGTTTTTGATAAAATACATGTCCAACATTGAGCTGTGTATTGCGCCAAAGTTCAGAGGAATGTTTCTTTAATCTTGCATTAAAGTAAATGCAATCTATCCAATGTATGAATGCTTTAGGGTGGTATTATTCTCTAGAAGAAATGTGGAGCTAGGGGGCACTTACCTGAGCAGCTGAAATAGTAGTCAAACAAAAGAAAAAAAATGCTGTCTTATCTGGCATCCTTCGAAAAGCTAGTGCCAAAATCACAAGACCAGTCTGCACAGGATAAAGGTCCTGACCTCTCCATTGGAGAACAGGAGCAGCAGGTAGACCTATGGGTTACCATGCATTACTATTGTAATAGTTGTGTGCTTGAATAGGAGAGTGCTTTAAGTGCAGCTGAACCAGAATGACCTAGTTTTCTGGCAGGTGAGTGTTGATAGTCATTGGACTTGGGCACTCTAGGGTCACCAAATGTCTTGCTGATACACTTACAGAATCAAACCGGGATTGCTGCAGTTCGAGTTTATGTGAGGGCACAGGAAATGTAGTATTTGCTTCCTGCATATTGCTTCTTTACACTGTTAGAAGGGCAGCAATGTAGGTTATTTTCTGTACATTTCTCAAAGTTTATTCTTTTGACCGCCAACCAGTGGGCTTCTGATCACTGCTTAATCTGGGTCATGCCTTTAAATGCACAGGTTTGATATTAAAGTGAATATTTCATAGGCACTTGTCCATGCCCTCTGCACAGCAGTGACTAAGCTCTTCTGTGCAGGTTTACCTTCAGGCTCGCCCTGATCCAATTTTCAGGCTCTGTGTTCTCCTTTTCTGACACAGCCTATTGATCTATTCAGAGCCCATATCGCAATTCTGAACATCTTTGAGTGTGTGTTTTAGCTCGCCTGATTAAACCGGGTTACCATCCTCCTTCGACAGTGCATCTCTTCTTTTTGAAGAATTTTGGTGTGTGGAACTCCACCGCTGCTTCAAATTTTGAAGAAAGGAGCACAGACCACAACTCTGGTGCATTCAATCAGTGTATTACCTCAATTAAAATCCGCCATAATGCATTTGAACTCCGAAGAGCCTTGATCACATGAGAGAAATATGTTCATTTTTGTGAAGATTTGTCAGGCGGCACCAAAGTTATTGGCAAAACAAAATGCTACTTTGGTTCTAACCATAACTACCTACTGGCTATCACCAGTAGGGGAGAGTGTGTGTGTGTGTGTGTGTGTGTGTGTGTGTGTTGCTTCTTCCTGAATGTTAATCCTGAAGATAACCCTAGAATGCTTGAGGAGAAACCGGGATATCTCTAATCTCAAGTCTAGAGGCAAATTGAAATTGTTCAACCTACTTTCAGAGAAGGGTTCTTCTGTTTTTGGTTCCACGTAAAAAATGTCTTTTTGTTTTCAGTGTTGGGTAATTGGATTATACGAGTGTCCTACTTTCCATTGCTTTTAGACAAGGAGGATCACCACTCCAGGGTTTTCTTTTCGCATTTTTGTCTATCTGTTGGACACAACTACAGCTCTGTATTCATGGCCCTCACAAATGTTTTATGTGGATTAGGACCTCCTGATAGGATAAATATGGCCTAATGTACAATTTGGCATGGCTGACTTTTGGTGAATCGAATTATCTGCAACACTGTTCTTCTAGATACAAAAGTATTATGCAATGGCCACTTGCTGCTGTCTGATACATTTGTAAACTAAACCTTCCTATAGCACTTAATCCAGGGTTAAGTATTTGAAGAACCTACTGCCATACTTCAGAAATGCAAAAAATGTTGATGGACAGAATGGAAAACCATGTCATGCATTCACCTCAGTACAGAGTTCTGGGCCTAAATCCATCGTTTTGTTGCACTCCACACCACCCCAGTTCAGACCTGGCCATATGCAAATCAACCTTTACCCTGTTGCTCATGGGAACAGTCCAGCCCGAACTGTCAAGTCATGTCTTTCCTGGACCGGAATAAAGCATCCTAGGACCGGTTTCTGGCTATCAACCGTCTTCAGCCAGGATAGCTTGACTCCAGTGGTGTGGAGAGCATGGACTCCCGTTTGAGCATACCCATCCCACTCGGGGTGACCAATGCAAAAACAACCTTTAATGGACAGAATGCGGAACAATGTCATACATTCACCCCCATAAGTTGGCAGGGTATGCTCAGACGTGAGTCCCTTGCTCACTTTGCCACTGGATTCAAGCAAGCCGGACTGAAGACTGCTGAAATGCCAGGCTTGGCAGTTCGGGCTGGACTGTTCCCATGAGGCACAGGGTCAGACTGATTTGCATATGGCCATGTCTGAACTGGGGTGGCAGAGTGGGCTAAAGAACGGTGATGGATTAAACCCAGATCTGTTGACTGGGTGTGAGTGTTTGATTGGTTCAGATGCTCCGTCCATCACCAACCCCTTTTGTACCGCCATACTTCAGAAAGGACTTTAACCCAGACCTCATATGATGATTCAATTTTCAGTATCGTGCCATAGTTTAATGTACTGGGGTCTGAGGAAAGGGTTGTAGGGTTGGTTCGATGTAATGAAACAGAGCTTTGTTCATTTTCTTTGTGTAGCTAGAACATTGAGACATCTTACCTTAATTTTAAAGGTTGTAATACCTAGAGTTTTGGTGTACTCTGCATTTAATCTTACTAGTTGGTCGTTTCTCAAATTTTATTATGTACAGATTTATGAATTTTACGTACAAAATAGATTTAATATACACATGATAAATTATGTAATACTGTTTTGTTGGCCTTTGTAGGTTGTTTTGTTGCAGAGAACTGACTCGCTGATTCTGCTTCCACTTGTTGGTTTTTGTGTAAGAACTGGTGTCCTGCCTTTATATAACAGTGTTACAAAGTCGGAGGATGACTCGTTGTCTCAGAAACCGGACATCTCTCAGATGTCTTGATAACTAATGTACAGTCTCTGCTTTTTTGAGGACCCCTCATAAGGGCTTTCTAAACTACAATTCACAAAGTAGTTTCTGGTGAAACCAGGCTCTCATCTCAAACTGCATACTTTAGTTTCTAAAGTATTGTTTTCTTACATTTTATTTACTAAATTCAGTTAGCGCAGATGTTTTCTTCATCTAGTGGTATCTGTTCAGCTTAACTCATGGAGCTAACGCAGTGGAATTGACCAACCCTGTTTTTTCTTCAGCACAACTCTGAAAACCGATGATGGCGACCTCTTGTTGGATTATTCAAAGAACCTCATAAATGAAGATGTAATGAAACAGCTGATTGAAGTGGTGAGCCTTTAAGAGCTTTAATTTGCAATTATGTAAGCTTACTCTGCCTACAAACACCATTTACGTTAATTGACCTTGGGCACTTGCAGTGCCAGTAGTGGTGGGAGCCTATTACCAAGCGCTTTATGAAATTTCAGTTGGCATTTCAGGAAATGGTAATTTCAGAATGGGGCATGAGCTCTCAACATAGTCTCTTTTTACAATTTCCAGGCAAAGTCGAGAGGTGTTGAAAAGGCGAGGGACCAAATGTTCAAAGGAGAAAAGATAAATTTCACCGAGGTAAGTTCGTTGGAATATATTAATGTGCAATTTCGACTTGTGACTGGCGAAGTGCTGGCCTAGTTTAGTTACCTTCTTAAATGCATGCCTATGCCTTTCTTTGCTGAGTAGAAATGAGTGCAGTAGTTTAACTGCATTGAAAATAGTTGATTGGCTAAACACAGCATGGTTCCCAGGAACATTTCTGGACCGGCCAGTTTGGATTGTCAAGGTTTATTTATAATGAAGACCTTGAGAGGATCATACGCTGCTTAGTTGATCAAAACGAGACTTTAGATGTAAAATTGCCAAATGTCGTGCATTAAATACATTTCTACAGTTATTTTGATTTATTTTCAGTACTTTGGTACACATTCCCTAGTGACTGAATACTGTTGCACTTTACTCGCATTAAAGCTCAGTAGTTCACAAGGTGATCTGATTAGTCTCTAATGGTAGTGGCAGCAGATTAGTGTGTTCTTTTTCAATCTAGTTAGATTGATCCTCTTGAGCTTTTGGATGAGAATGTAGGGAAGGTCCTTTAGCTGCGGATATCTTGAAGCTGAAGCACCTCGCTGATAGGACACGTTTGCTCAGCTCCGGTGTAGAAGGTTCTTCTACCAGTTGGAGACAATTGGATTTATACAGCTAATCTGGTCCATAAGTAATGACGTGCTGAAGGTTAACCTGTAAAGTAAATATGGCTTTCATATTTGAAACTGTAAAAAAAAAAAATGTTTTAAGAGAATTTTGCTCAATTTTGTGTGGTCACTTGGTGATACATCTATACGTTTTTTCACTTAGCTTTTGTTATTTATCTTCACTATACTGTAAGACCGAGGTCTTCAAACTTTTTTGCTCCGAGCCCCACCTAAGCAAAATGTTTTGAGGTCGGGCCCCCCTACAAAACTTTAAGGCAATGATTAGTGGAGCGGGAGGGACATGGCTGTGTGCAAGAGACGGGCTTATGAGATGATTTCAGGAATACTTTTTCTGTAGCACATAAACCACACTAAGTATGATACTTCTAAAACAGCAAATGCATCAAACAAAGACATGTGTGGTCCCAAAAATACTGCTCCCCATTATTGGGGTGTTGTAGCCCCTCACACTCTTGGACCCAAATGCAACTACACCTGCTGTATTATTGATAACAGCAGTCCTGAGTAGCAGGCTATCTCCTCTACATCTTTCACCTCTTCCCCACCATGCCTGCCCATCACTCCGATTTTGAATTCAGAAAAAACATAAAGCTCCCACAGTATGTCTCCCTTTTTTCTGCAAAGGTGCCCTCGGGCCTAATGCTAAAAAGTAAATTAAGCTCCCATGCCTCTTTTTTAAAGGTAGACAGTGATAACTGTGATGCAGTGGGCCCCTCAAACCCATGGGCCCCAGTTCTTCTGCATCTGCGTAATTATTGATAATCAGCAGTAGCCACTTACACACCTGGCAGCAGTACCTGCTTCACTAATGAAAGGCCCTTTTTAAAGAAAAAAAAGGCCACTTATATAACCGCATTTGCTACGTAACCCATCTGCTGCATAGTACTGCATATCCAATTCTTCAGTGCTGTAAACTAGTACTTACAAACATTCTATTCTGGAGGACAGATTTATGTCTTTTCGATAGTTCTGCTTTATTGTGCAGTACAGGAAGACAAATACTTTCTTGTTGCACACTTGTGTTTTTAAGTGAACCTAGTTCTATGTAGGTTACGGTTTATTTTGCTGCACAATTCACTTCTTTTGTGGTCTTCTGCCATGTTTTTTTAAATATGTTGAGCATGGATTCAGCAGCCATTTAATCTCCCAAACATACTTTGGGATTGGATCACCACGGACACCTTGTTGCTGTTGCCATAAGGCAGTTTGAGCTCAGGTACAAAAAAAAACATCTACTTATTGCCGCTCAGATTAATATGTCCTCACAGCACTCAAACAAACATTAACTATTCCCTTGGCCGCTAAACAATTCCCACCCCCATTAACAAGTTCAGTGCTGTGAAGCAATTACCACTCCCAAATCTCCCGGGGTGAAGAGGGCAGTACCTACCAATCCACCCAGTGCCCTGCAAGTCCCTTCCTGTGTGGTGTGCATTTAAACCTCATAGGAAATAACAATTGAATTTACCAACACTGTTCTGTAATTACCACATTTCTTATAATCATGATTCAAGCAGAAAAAAAGTGCTACCACAAGATTCGGGACTAAGGAAATTTCTGTAATAAAGGCCTCTGGGCCGGCCTTAGTCCTGGTGGCACCCTGTGCGACAATGTTTGGTGACGCCCCCCTCCCCCCCCAATGACCACCTCGCCACCGATTCCCTCACTACCACCATTTGACAATGCCCCCCACGTCTCCATTACCACGGTCTTGTAGATTAATTTAGTTTTATAGCGCCACTCATACCAGTTTAAGGTGTCAGAACACGTTACATCACACATACGTTGCACGGAGACAATCATACAAGTGTTAATCCGTGTATAGGAAATGTCACATAAGACAGTGGCCTACAAGTTGTAGGAGTCACATGTCATGCATACTGGTAGGCAGTATAGTTTGAGTCCTTGGTCTGGAAAAGCACAAATTAAGAATTTAAAATGTAACACCATTGTGAGTGGTTTTCTTTAATAAGAAGACTTGATTTCTACCCAAATGATACCTTTTTGCAATACTAGGATAAGGAAAAACTGGACAAAAAATATGTAGCTGTAATATATTCCTTGCAGTTTGCAGGCAGCTCTTTGATGACAGTTAATAGCACTCAGCTATATATTAGTATTTTAACTTTTAAACTGCAAGTAACAAACATCTCTCTGAGAAAAACCATAACCCATTGACCTATTTATAGTGTATGTACTTTGTGATCTGAATCGGACATGTTCTGTGCAGCAGGCATATTAACCTTCTGTGCTATGATGAGTCAAAAGAAACTTCCACTTCCAGAGAGCTCCGGTCTCTCCCCAGAAAGAACATTAATCACTGGAGTTATCCTGGCAAACTCCTGGCATTTTTATTGATACTTTGAAAATTGCTAGGGCAAGGAACGTGGCATCAGGTGCTTTTCTTTCATTCTTGAGCAATTCTCATAGGTCAGGAATTTAAATGGGGCAAAAATAAAAAATACATAAATGTCTTTTGTTTATACCAACCTTTTTGACACTGCCAGCACACTTCCTGACCTCCG
Organism: Lissotriton helveticus; assembly: GCF_964261635.1. Lineage (NCBI taxonomy): Eukaryota > Metazoa > Chordata > Amphibia > Caudata > Salamandridae > Lissotriton > Lissotriton helveticus. Next base: position 308,122,046 of record NC_136073.1, on the reverse strand, counting down.
CCCCCATGGCATGCTGATCACCGGGCTCGAAGTAAATGAAGACAGCCTGGAAATGCAGCAAATAAACATCGCCGCACTTCCAGGCCATCTTCATTTACATGCAATTGCAGAGGCATTCGCGCCCCCCTGGGAACCCATCCACGCCCCCCCCCCAGGGGGGCGCGCCCCACAGTTTGAAGACCTCTGCAGTGTAAGATGTGCTTGGCAGGTGATCTTACAGAAGCTGCATGTACAGTGACAGCTTCTCTTTTTTTGGGGGGGGGGGCGGAATTGATCAGCTTTAGTCTATTCCACTTTCTATGCCCTTCTAGCCTATGTTTTCTGCTATACATATAAATCTATCTTTCCTCTTCGCCCCACCCCATCTTTTTTCACTACATGTTGAAATCAATTGCTCCTTAGTTTCCCATTTTAGAGATAGTCTTTTCCACTGCATTGCCTGCTTGTTTTGCTGACTGCTTGATTGTTTGATTTGTTTTTGAAAATACCCACTTCTGGTTAGTTTACACTTTTCCCAAACGGTGTCAGAGGTGAAAGTTAAGCCCCAAAAACTTAGAAATGTATAGAACTGGTGTACAACGTGGGCACATACGATCAATGTCATTTCAGATAACCATTGCCTGTAGGTATTTTGGTTTATATTGATTGGATGTAAATGTATTGTATTAGGATAACCGGGAACTCTGTCATGCCACTCTTTTGGGTCTGTGTCAACAACACAATGGTCAAACGCACACAAGGAGATGATGGACGGAGCGCTGAAACTTGTCAGACACTCACCCCCAGTCACAGATCTGGGTTTAATCCACCATCGTTCTTTAGCTCACTTTGCCACCGCAGTTCAGACACAGCCGTATGCAAATCAGTCTTGACCCTGTGCCTCATGGGAACATGTGGCCATGTCTTAACTGAAGTGGCGGAGTGAGCTAAAGAATGATGGATTAAACCCAGATCAGTTGACTGGAGGTGAGTGCTTGAAATGTTCAACACTCCATCCATCATCCCCTTTGGTTTTGCTTTGTACGTCCTAAGTTGGCAGGGTATGCCCAGACGTGGGATTCCTTGCTCACTTTGCCACTGGATTCAAGATAGCCTGGCTGATGACGGCTGATTAGCCATAAACCGGTCCCAGGGTGCTTGTTTCAGGTCCAGGGAAGACATGGCTTAGCAGTTTGGGCTTGACTGTTCCCATGAGGCACAGGGTCAGACTGATTTGCATATGGCCATGTCGGAACTGGGGTGGCGGAGTGAGCTAAATGATGATGGAGTAAACCTAGATCAGTTGATAGGGGGTGAGTGCTTGAAATGTTCAACACTCCGTCCATCATCCGCTTTGGTTTTGCTTTCAGCAGTATAAGACATAACAGCTAGCTGACTTTATTTTTTTTTTTTTTTTTTTTTTTTTTTTTTGTACTGAAAACCAAGTCAAACGGCCAGGTGTGGACTTGAAAAAGGAATTGTTATTCAATGTAACTTTCTGGATGAAACTGGACAGTCTAATTTCTAAAAGACTTAATGATAGAATGAAATTATGTTTTTTGTAATCGTGCTTTCCCTCCTCTACCTAGCCATTCGTCTCAGCCTCAAAATCCCCCCTCCAACATGCTTTCTCTCGGTCCCCGCCACCATTCCTTTTATATGCCCCCTCTACCTTTTTCTCTTTTTTTAACTTGGTCCATCACCCTCCTCTTTCTGAATTGTTTATTTACTCATTTCTCTGCTCCATTTTTTCTTTCTTTCTTTTTCACCATCTGTTCTTTCATCTGGCAGTCCAGTCCCTCTGTTGCTTTCCGCTTTTCTCACTGTTCCAACCTGTCTCGCACTCTCAGCATATAGCCCTGTAGACTTTCTCACCATTTCCTCTTTTTCCCACTCTAGTAGTGCTACTGCCTGTGACCTCCAAGTATGTTCAGTCTTTCCACCTTATGCAGATCTCCCTCCTGGCTAGAATGATCAGATATAGCAGCAAGCCAATATGTATCTGCGACCGCTCTCCCCTTATTAGGTCGTTTGTACCAAATACCACGAGGTGGAGATTAATCCCAATATCTGTTCCAAAGATAGCTGTCAATGTGTCCCCCACATTCTTCCAAAATAGACTTAGTTCTATGCATTCAAAAAACATGTGGGTGTTATCCGCTTTGTCAAATTTACACCTAGGACACTGGAACAGGGACCCGTGCAAACTTGGCAATTTTAGCCGGGGTGTAATAAAGCCTGTTCAGCACAAAAAAAGTATTTTATTTTAGCCTAGCAGGCTTTATGTATCTTTAGAGTAGCTTTAGGGAGACTTCAAATCGGTCTTCTATGGCCTGGGAGTGTGGGAGGGAATTCCATACCGATGATTGAGGGGAACCTCGCTATCCTCCACTTCGAGCATTCTTGCATACCAAAGAGATTATTTATTTTTTCTTTGGTTGCGGATCTTGTAGTAGCTGCTCAAGATCCCAATTCCCTTTAGTTTCTCCGGCTTCGGCCTCGTACCATGATCTTAACTGAAGGTACTTGAACCTTGAAAAGGAGGGACCAATCTTACCTAGCAGCAACTCACGGGGAAGCACCCATCTAAATCCACCGGATCCGACCATCTCCCCAAACCAGCTTTTCTTATTGGGATCTCAAGGGAATCGCCCAGGCATGCAGGGGGTCCCTGGGGAATCCCAAATAGGGGCAAAATCAGAAAAGTAGCCTATACCCCAAATGCGTCTCAATTTGTACCAAGTCCACAAGGTAGCTTTCAAAACCTTGACACGGACACGTTTAAAAAAAATCAGGGAGCCCCGAATTTGTAAAGGAACCCGCTTTGCCCACTGCCTCCCTCTACCAAAGCCATTTCGCCCAGAAGCCTACCCCACTTAGATTCCACTGGTGTAGATAACAACATCCTGATGCCCTTAAATTGAAAAGCCAATAGGTACCAGTTAATATATGGGAGGGCCAGGCCACCTTTTAAGTTTCCTTCTTGGTTTCTTCCAAGATAGCCTTGCGCTTTTCTGACCCCATATGAAGCTGCCAATTTTACCTTTGATTTTACTGATATTTTTCTGGGGAAAGGTGAGAGGCACAGCATTGAAGAGATGTCAATTTTGGTAAGACTGACATCTTTATTAGGTTTACCCTTCCATAAATCGTCAAAGGAAGGTTTTTCCACCTAGCAAAAAGGTAGTCTATATCCTTTTCGATTTTGCCCAGATTTAAAGGGGGAATTTTCATCAGGTCCTTAAGGATTTTCACCCCATGGTACCTAAATTCCTCACTTAAAGGGCCTCCACTATAGACTGTATTCCAACACATGATTTCAGTTTTGGCCAAGTTAGCAAGATATCCTGACATCAAACCAAACTCCTTCAATATGATTTCAAGCTGAGGAATGGCAATATCAGGGTCTCTGGTGTAGATGATTACATCATCGGCATAAAGTGCAATTTTGCATTGATAGTCTTGCGATTCAAATGGTCTAATGACACTGTCCAACCTAATCATCTGCGCCAGGGGCTCGATGTAGATATTAAATAAGAGAAGATAGGGGTCATCCCTGCCTTGTTCCTCTCTGAATTTCAGAGCTTGGGGTCAGGGAACCATTCAGCAAGATTTTCGCCAAAGCCCTGGAGTAACCGTTCTTTAAAGTCTGCACAAAAATTGGGCCCATACCTATAATCTCTAACACCCCCCCCCCCCCCCCCCAAAGGTATTTCCAGCACACACAATCGAAAGCCTTAGCAGCGTCTAAGGCCACTACCGGTCTCCGTCCCCCCCCTAATCTCTGCCAGGTCTATGTTCCCTATCAGTATTTGAGTTTGCTCCTGGATGGATCTCCGTACCATATAGCCTTTCAGGTCTGGGTTGATTAATCTTGGTGCCAATTTTGCCAACCTCCCTGCCAGAATACCCATAAAGATCTTATAGTCTGCTTTCAGCAGGGAGATCGGACAGTAGGAGTCAGCCATCAGGGGATCTTTCCCTGGCTTCAATATTAAAACTATTGTGGCCTCCTTCCAGGATCTTGGGACCACCCCAGTAGAACTATAGACTACATTAAATAATGTATGAAGTATGGGTAGGAGCTCTTCCATTAGTAATTTATATATTTCATTGGGGAGAGAATCAAGGCCAGCTTGTTTTTTGCCCTCTTTATTTGATACCCAATCTCCTCCATGGATATGGGAGCTTCTAACCTGTCTCTAGCGGATTCAGTAAGCACAAGTACTTATCCCTTAACCATAAGCAAATCGATTCCAGGGAGGGTGTTGTATTGTCCCTATACAGGTTTGAGAAGAGGGACTGAAGACATTCCTGCATATCTGAATCTTGATTTGGTACCAGCACTATCAATGATAAGCTCATTGTCATTTTTTGCCCGGTCCATCCTCTCTTTCCAGGCCAGTAAAGCCCCTGCTCTTTCCCCATATTCAAAATTCTCTGTTCCGCGCTTGCCATGGGCCTTACATTTCAAATCTAGGAAGATCCTAAGATCCTCCCTGCCTGCCTTCCTTGAGTCTCTTCTCTAACTCTTTCCTTTAGTCTCCTGATTAATGAAGCTCCTTTCTTTTTCAAGAGCAGATATTTTTGACTCCAAGATCTGTAATTCCAGTCATAGTTTTTTTTTGGGAACTTATTAGGCTACCCAGCGCCCCTCAAGTTGGCTTTATAGGCGTCCCAAACATGGTCTATTGAAGTGGAGCCTAAATTGATAGTAAAAAATTCGACAGGACCCTCTGATTGCCTGAATAATTCCTGAGTCCGATAGAAATGCTCTATTCAGTGTCCACCTTGATTGTGAACAGTTTTTATTCATAGAATATAGAAGGAGCAGGGGGGCATGGTCCGAAAGATGACTTGGTAATAAAGAAATACTAAGGATGTTCTCTATTAAGGACGTAATCTATTCTTGGAGAATGATGGTACTTTTTACAATGATAAGTGAAGCCCTGTACACTTCCCATCTTAGCTCTCCGTATATCCACCAAGTTGATATTTAATAGAACATTTTTCATGATCCATCGGGACCGCGGGGACCCAATAGCATGACTCCAGTTGGATCTATCCTTTACCGGATCTAGCCGAACATTAAAATCGCCTCCAACTATTAAGAGGAGAGATGCTGTGATGATATTATCTTGGAGTTTGGCCTGAAAAGAGGGGTCATCCGTATTGGGGCCATAAAAGGAGGAACAGGTCATCTTTCTCCCCCTCCCCCCCTCTTAAAATCCAACTGAGTGATGATCCATCTACCTGATCTGTATGAACCAATTTAATTCTACAAGTAATTCCTTTCTTGACCAAGATTGCGACCTCACAACAGTTTATTGATTGTTGGGAGTGGCAAAAACACTGTATCCAGGGGAGTTTAGAAAAATACTCTTGGACTGTTTGATTTAAATGGGTCTCCTGCAATACCTGAACTGGTAACCTCTAGGTATTTAAAGATCAATCTTTGTCTCCTTGGACATCTCAGGCCAATTATATTGCAGGAGATAACTTTAATATTACAGCCCCCTTTCATTTTACCTTTCCACAAAACCTTTCCCTGATTAGCCAGTAAAACTTGAAGTTTGGTCTTAATAGCCAGTGAGATGAGATATTTTTTTCCCCCTCTCCCCTTCCCTCCCCAAACTCTCATGACTCCTAGATCCACCCCCCCCCCCCACACCCTGAGCAACCCTACCTTCCAAAAGGAAATTGCCTATTCGGGCTCTTCCTCCCTCCCAGGCTACAAATATTTACATACAAAATAACTATAAACTAGCAGCAAGACTCTGGGCTCTGGGGAGATCTTTCTGCATTCCTCCTTCACACCCCTCCCTGCTCTTCATGCTGTAATTTTGCAATTAAGGTGTCTACTTCTTGCGAAGAGCATATGGTTATTCCACATAACTCGCAATGTGGCAGTAAACCTTAGTTGGGCCTTTGCCCCCAGACCATTCAGCTGTGCTAATCTTTTCCCCAGTTCCCACTGTCTTTCCACTGTTATATGGGAGATATCAGATCTAATGAAGAAGGAAAAGGGAGATTGCTCTGAGAATGGAGAAGAAATAGCCCCTTCCTTTAGGGCCTGTTCTTTAACGGAGTAAGATAAAAAAAATTCACCAAGATTTTCCAGGGTTTCAGCCGTCCCAGATTCCTTTTGAAGGGGTCTTTGTGGACTCTCTGGATTTCATAATTTAGATCTATACTGGGCTGGTCCTTAAAGACTGCGCTTCAATAAAGAGATCAAAAACCCCTTTATGTCCTCTCCCTCCAGTGCTTCCGGGATGTTTAGAAACTTCTTTGACCTCTTTATTCTGAATGGATAACTTTTCCAGCTGAATTGAAGTAGCCTCCATCACGCTCTTTATCTAGGGAATTTCCTCTTCAATTGCATCAGTCCTTGCAGTGACTACTTCTAGAGCTTCTGAGCCAGAATCTCACAAGAGGATCGAATGGCCGCCTGATTTGCCTCGGATACCAAGAACCTATTTACCAATTCAGCTTGGTTTGCTTCAGACACAGTGAATCTGTTTGCCATCTCATCCTTCAGGGCCAGGAGGATATCTGCCAAGGAATGAGAAATTGGAGCCGAGTTGCTCTTTATTTCCGGTGAGGGGTTGAACAAGCCTTTACTACACTGGCTGGCAGAACTACTTGGGTCTTCCATCGGCACTGTAACTTCCTCTGATTTTTGCTTATCCTTACCCCTCCTCCCGGGGTTGAACCTGTTCCATTCCCTGCGAGTGATCCAGCCCCTGGTCTACCCTTTTCTGCTGGCCTTGTATGGAGTATCTATTGATAAGAGTGATCGCCGGATGCACTTCTAGATCCAAGTTGGTTTTTTAATACGTTCTGAAGTATTGGCTGATTTCTTTGGTACTGGAAGGATATTTCCTCCATGAGAACCGTTACGTTCGCTATTCTTAACCTCCAATGTTGTCACTTTTAGACCTTTAGAGGGGGATGGATGTAGTGGTAGTACCTAGACAAGCGTGGAGGGCATGGCAGACTCTGAATTTGGCTCGATATAGTTTTGACTCCAGGAGAGGCGTGTAGTTGGGGCTGGGTAATCAATTTGGCAGAAGAAAGACATAACCTGATAGTAAGTCCTCAATGACTGGGTAATGTTTACTTTGGACCCAGCTGATTTCTTATTCCGCAGTTTCGCCTTACCCCTTTGGGATTTTAAGTTCACCGGGGCGACTTGCTGTGGCAGAATGGAGTGTTCAGCTTATTAGATACCAAGTGAGCTGCCCTAGCCCGTAATGAGTATCTTGTGGGTTTAGGAGGAGAGATTCTCTCTTGTGCTGCAACCCTGCTCTAATTTACCATACAAACCCCTACAGAGGAGCCCTGCCAGATCTCGGTCCCCTCTACCTGCTCCGAGGGAGAATGAGGAGATTCCACACCAAAGAAACTGTCCGAACAGCACAGCATTGAGCTCTCCCTTTCAAGGGTTTATTTAAAGATTTATTTTCACTTTTCAAGTGTTGAGTGCTTTCATTTGAAGTACTTTGGTGTTTTCTTCCTTGTGTGTGTCTTTGTGCACTCTTTTATTTGTCAAAATGCCTGCTTTGTTTGACAAATGCCCAAAGTGTTCGAGGAAGGCCAAGTCTGACCCACACGAGGTGTGCATCGTCTGCCTTCCCTCATCTCATGTCCTGGAGGAGTGTGACATTTGCCAGGCCTTCTCCAGCAGGACCCTGAGAGAGGATGAAGATCAGGCTCCAAGGCCTGGAAAATAGAAGATTGAAGGCACAAGGTGGGTCTGGGCATACTCCATCTGCCCATGCTGAGGCCTCCTGGGAGGCTCCCCAGGGGCAGGAAGCCCAGCAAACGTCCCCGTTCTCCGGCGTCGATCGCATCGACGACGGCGTCAAGAGGGATGACCGCAGTCTGTTCCCAGTCTCCCCAGGGCTCTGGGTCGAAGCGGCGTTGATGTTGGATGTCGAGGGGACTGACTAGGCCGCCCTCGATCGCCGTCGACTGACTCATCTGCGTCATCGTCGAGAGTTCGGGCCGGCGTCGGCGCTCCCGTTTAGGCGACACCGCTGTTCGCCGTAGGCGAAGAAGAGTAGGTCGGCGTCTAGGGGATCCTCGACGTCTAGGAGGACGTCAAAGACTCGCAGGCGTTCGACGTCAAGGAGACGCTCGGCATCCAGAAGGCGTTCGACGTCAAGGAGGAGACGTTCGACGTAGAGAGGACGACGTTCGCCGTCGAGGAGGAGACGTTCGACATCCAGGCGTGACTCAACGTCGAGACGATGGCGCCGGTCGACGTCGAGATGGCGTTCTTCGACGCCAAAGAATCTCAGAAGGAGTTCTGGCGCCAGGAGTCCCTCTGGGTCCGCTGGGGCGTGCCGGTGACGTTCGCCGATAGACACTGCCTTTCCATCGCCTCCGCCTAGGAAGAAGGAGTCACCAGGCTCGGTCTACTGAGGTATATACACCTCCTAAGCAGAGGTCACCTTCCGCTCCTCCCTTGCCCAAGGAACCACCGCCGCCTCCTCATTCTCATCCTCTGCTTCCGCCTTGTGGACCGCCTACTGTTCCGCCAAGGATGGCTTCGCTACCACGGTACCCGACGCCGCATAAGGGGACTCCTCAGCCGAGGCTCCCAGTCAGGCCGCAGTCGCCTACGTTGAGACCTGTGGAGCGTCCGCCAAGGAGATCGCGCTCTCGCTCCGGCCGGAGGGAGAGATCGCGGAGTCATCACCGGTCGTCGACGAGATCAAGGCGACGCCACAGGAGGCGCAGATCAAGATCCCACTCGGGAGGCGCAAATCAAGATCCCACACGGACTCTTCTGGGGCCAGGGACTACTCGCCGACTTTGTCGGAATCCCCTGGGACGAGGGTGTCGCCGGTTGACAACTTCTCATTCCAAGGGGTGCCGCTAAGTTGAGCATCACGGTGACAGTGCCCACGACGTCCGTGATTTTCGAGACTCTACATAAAAAGCACCTGTCTCGACCTTTGCTGCCTCTAGTACCAGGATTGGTAGAGCCTGCCATGGAGTTGTTTCTCACTCCGGCGGTGACGAAGGCGGCTCCCTCCAGGCTCCTCAAGAAGTACCGGGCGCCGGATTCTGACCCGGCTTTTCTCAGGATGGATCCGACACCGCACTCGGTCATAGTGACGGCGGCTAGGATGCAGCATGCCACCACCCCGTCGTCTACAGTACCTCCTGATAAGGAGAGACGCTGGTTAGCCTCGGCGGGCAGGAAAGTCTGTGGGACGGCGTCTACTGCAATGAAGGCTGCAAGTGCCACGGCTTTGCTAGGGCGATACGATCGATCCCTATGGGAGTCCCTCCAGCAATTTGCTGAGCTCCTTCGAGAGAAGAAAGAAGACTTTCAGGAGATTCTGAATGAGGGAATGTTGGTGTCGAACCAACTCATCAGCGCGGCTGCTGATGTCTCTTCTGGCAGCGCATGGGTACAGCCATGGTGTCAACCAACGGCGCCATGCTTGGCTCTGCCTTGCGTCTCTCAAGCCAGAGGCTCAACGGGTGGCCAACCTGCCTTTCTCGGGGGAAACCCTGTTTGGCAAGCTTGTGGACGATGAGATTGCCCGCATGAAAGCTGAGGGCGAGACCCTGACGGCTGTCGGGTTGGAGAAGCCCAAGGAGAAGACCTACCGCCCGTTCCAGAGACTGTTCGGGGCACAAGGCAGAGGGCGAGGGCAGGCTTCGAGACAGCAGCAGCAGTTCCGGCGGCCCTTCCAGAAGCGCCAGAAGGGCAGAGGCGCCCAGCAGTCTGCAGTGGCGAACAAAGGCCCGGCTGGTTCTAGGCCCTCAGCGGTTACTTCCCCTGCATCAGTTACCCACTCCGGTGAGGGGGGCGGGGGGGTGTTCAAATTTTCTGGCAGAGTGGAGAAAAATTACTCGTGACAAGTGGGTGCTGAATATTGTTTGCAATGGATACAGTCTTCGGTTCACCAGCCCGCCTCCAGCAATTCCACCGGTCAGCTCGCAGCTCCAGCTGCGCGAGCTCCAGGCGGAGGCAGATACCCTGTTAAGGAAAAGGGCGATAGAAGACGTACCTCTGTCTTAAAGGGGAAGAGGTCAGTACTCGCGGTTCTTTCTGGTTCGCAAGAAGGACCAGAACGAGTTCAGGCCCATTCTGGATTTGCGACCAGCAAACCAGTGGATTCGCAGAGAAATTTCGCATGCTGTCGTTTCATCAGATTTATTCTCCGCTGCAACAGGGAGACTGGCTATGTGCTATAGACCTAAAGGATGCGTACTTCCATGTGCCCATTGCACACAAACACAGGAAGTTCCTGCGATTTCAAGTTGGCACCAATCATTATCAGTACACAGTACTGCCATTCGGGCTGAAGTCTGCACCCAGAACCTTCTCGAAGTGCATGGCAGCTGCACACCTGAGGAAGAACAAGGTGTTTGTCTACCCGTACCTGGACGATCGGTTGATCAAGGCCTCCTCCTCGGAAGCTCAAGCGCACTTCCAGAATGCGTGCGTTCTCTTGAACAAGCTCTTACCTCCCGCTAGCACATCAGACCCAAACGAAGCAGCCAGCAACCTCACACAGTGGCTCACCAACTGCGCAAATGACCTCGCACCCTCCCAGCAGACCCGGCAGCAAGAGAACCTCCTGGTTCACCGACTAACTCAAGAACTCCCAAGAGGAATTGCCGCACCCTCGAAAGCCTGGCGTCACGACCAGACCACAGACAACATGACTGCCCTCAAGCACGCCACCCGCAAACACCACCAGCTGATCCGCACCACCAAGAAGACCGCATTCACAGAACGACTGGACAACAACGCCCACAACAGCAAGGAACTCTTCAGCATCGTCAAAGAGCTCTCCAACCCCAGCGCCGGAAACGACATCACCCCCTCGCAAGACCTCTGACTCACTCGCCTCGTTCTTACCGCAAGATTGCTGATATACACAACAGCTTCAGCGCACCTACCACGAACCCAACCAACGCCCCCCACCACCACCCTCTGCACCTGGACCCGATCAGCACCGAAGACACCACCCGCACGATGAACACCATCCACTCCGGATCACCAACCGACCCCTGCCCCCACCACGTCTTCAACAAGGCCGACTCCATCATCGCACCCGAAGTCCGGGACCTCATCACCTCCAACACCGCCACCTTCCCGGAGATCTGGAAGCACACCGAGCTCAGCGCCCTCTTGAAGAAACCAACAGCAGACCCCACCAACCTCAAGAACTATCGCCCCATCTCTCTCCTCCCCTTTCCCGCCAAAGTCATCGAGAAGACTGTCAACAGACGTCTTGCCGCCTTCCTCGAGACGAACGGATCCCTCGACCCCTCGCAGTCCGGTTTCCGTGCCAACCACAGCACCGAGACCGCCCTCATTGCAGCCACTGACATCAGATCCCTGCTCAACAACTGGGAAACAGTGACCCTCATCCTCCTGGACCTCTCTGCCACCGCACCCTAGTGCAGCGCCTCAGCAACATCTGAGCCCAAGAGAAGGCACTGGACTAGATCATCTCGTTCCTCGCCGGAAGAACCCAGAGAGTCTGCCTCCCCCGTTCAGATCCGAGGCCACAGAAGTCATGTGCGGCATACCACAAGGATCATCACTCAGCCCAACCCTCTTCAACGTCTACATGAGCCCTCTCGCAGCCATCACACGCAAACACAACCTCAACATCATCTCCTACGCCGACGACACCCAGCTGATCCTCTCCCTCCCCAACGACCCCGCCACCACCAGAACCAGCCTGCACGAAGGGATGAAAGATGTCGCCGAATGGATGAAGAACAGCCGCCTGAAACTGAACTCAGACAAGACGGAAGTCCTCATCCTGGGATCATCGCCCTCCGCCTGGAACGACTCCTGGTGGCCGCCTGCCCTGGGCAGCGCACCCAAACCAACGGACCACGCACGCAACCTGGGCGTCATCCTGGACTCCTCCCTCGCGATGACCAAGCAAGTGAACGCAGTCTCATCATCCTGCTTCAACACCCTGCGCATGCTCCGAAAGATCTTCCGATGGATCCCCACCGAAACCAGGAAGACCGTCACCCAGGCCCTCGTCACCAGCCGTCTGGACTATGGAAACACCCTCTACGCGGGAACCACAGCCAAACTCCAGAAAAGACTCCAGCGTATCCAGAATGCCTCAGCACGACTCATCCTGGACATCCCGAGCCGCAGCCACATCTGCGCCCACCTGAAAGACCTGCACTGGCTCCCCGTCAACAAGAGGATCACGTTCAGACTCCTCACCCACGCACACAAGGCTCCCCACGACTTGGGCCCGAAGTACCTCAACAGCCGCCTCCCCTTCTACACACCCACCCACCCGCCAGCTCCGATCCGCCAGCCTCGCCCTCGCCTCCGTCCCAAGAATTCGGAAATCCACCATCGGAGGAAGATCCTTCTCCTACCTGGTAGCCAAGACATGGAACTCCCTCCCCACTCACCTACGGCTGACCCAGGATCACCTCTCCTTCAGGAAATTACTCCAGACCTGGCTGTTCAAGCAGTAGCGACCTCCCCCCCCCCCCCCCCCCCCTCAGTGCCTTGAGACCCTTACGGGGGAGTAGCGCGCTTTACAAATTTTTATGATTGATTGCACATCAACATGTCCAAGTTTGTCCCGACTCCAGTCCAGTGCATACAGTACTTGGGAGCCTCCATCAATACGCTGTCAGCAAGCGTGTCTCCTTTGGAGGAGAGACGAGTATCACTCCTTCGGAAGGCTCGGGCTCTTATGACCGCTCCATCTACAACAGTGAGGACGGTGTCTTCTCTACTGGGGTCGATGGCCTCTTGTATCGTCCTCACGCCACACGCACGGCTGCACATGAGACCATTGCAGGAGTTCTTGGAGGATCAGTGGGATCAGAGGAAAGGGTCTTGGGACGACAAGATACGACTTTCTCTGCATGCTCTTCAGTCTCTGAAGTGGTGGTGTTCAGCGGAGAATCTCCTCAGAGGGGTTCCCTTCCACAAGGACATTCCCACACAGACTATCGTGACGGATGCGTCTCTCCACGGCTGGGGGGCGCACTCCTGAGACTTAGATACAAGGAACGTGGTACCCGACTGAGTCCACGTATCACATCAATTTCCTGGAACTCCGAGCTGTTCACTTGGCACTGAAGGCCTTTCATCCATCCTTCCAGACCAACTCTCTGCTTGTACAGACGGACAATACGACCACGATGTATTACCTCAACAAGCAGGGGGGCTCGAGATCACGCACTGTGTCGCAGGAGGCGTAGGCTATCTGGCGCTGGCTTCTAGCCAGAGGACTGACGATAACTGCTACCCATCTACCAGGTGTGCAGAATGTTCAGGCGGACGCACTGAGCAGACTGATTCAGGAAAACCACGAATGGGTCATAAGCGATTAAGTACTAGGAGAAGTCTTTGCAAGGTGGGGAACTCCAGACTTAGATCTGTTCGCCACCGCCAAAAACTGCAAATGCCGAAACTTCGCCTCCGGGTACTACCAGCAGGGGACGCTGGGGAATGCGTTATGGATCAACTGGTCTAACAGCGTTCTGTACGCTTTTCCACCCATTCCCCTGATTCCGGCGGTGCTCATCAAGCTGTGCCAGTGCAGGGCGCGGAGGATCCTGATCGCCCCGGAATGGCTCAGGCAGTGGTGGTTCACGGACCTGCTTCACCGGTCTCTCCTTCCTCACATACAGGTGCCGGCCTGACCTTCTCACTAAGTTCGGGGGCAGATGGTGCACCCCAACCTCTCGTCTTTGAGTTTGGCGGCACGGCTCCTGAGAGAGTGCAATATGGCCATTTGAATCTATCAGAAGATTGTATGGACATACTGAACGAGGCTAAGCGACCTTCCACTAAGACTTCCTATGCTTACAAGTGGAAGAGATTCTGCATCTGGTGCAAGTTCAAGAACTATGATCCAACGACCTGTAAGGAAGATGCGCCGAGTGTAGCAGATACAGAAAGATGAGTCTGGCCTTAATTTCCATTCCATTAAGGTTCATCTCTCTGTGCTGACTGCCTACAGGAAATGCCCTTCACTGACTTCCTCCTTCCAGATTCCTGTGGTCAAGGATTTTTTGGTAGGCTTGAAGAAAGTGTTCCCTCCTGTCCGGCTTCCTTCGCCTTCATGGGAATTGAATGTGGTGCTGTCCAGATTGAAGGAGCCTTTTGAACCTATACATAAGGCTTCATTGCAGCACCTGTCCTGGAAGGCGGCGTTCCTCGTGGCCATCACATTGGCCTGCAGGGTGAGTGAAATTCAGGCGTTGTGTTGCCAAGAACCTTATACTATATTTCATGCTGCTACGGTTGTTATGCGTACTCGCCCTAAATTTCTTCCCGAGGTTATCTCTGATTTCCATGTTAACCAGACCATAACTTTACCTACGTTTTTTCAGAATCCTTCATCTCCAGCGGAAAGGTTTCTGCATTCCCTGGATGTTAGGAGGGTGTTGAAATTTTATCTGGATAAAACCAAAGATATTCGTAGGTCAGACCAATTGTTTATCAATTATGGATCAGTCAGGACCGGTCTTGCTACCTCAAAACAGTATCTCTAGGTGGATTGTGGCCTGTATACAATTGTGTTACCAGAAGGCTAATAAGACCTTAGGGGGTAAACCTAAGGCTCCTTCCACCAGGGGCAAAGCTGCCACGACTGCTTTGCTACGTAATGTTCCAATTGCAGAAATCTGCAAGGCGGCCACTTGGAAGTCTGTCCATACCTTTGCTAAGCATTACTGTCTGGACACTGATGCCAGGACAGATGCTAAGGTTGGGCAGGCTTCTCTGCGAAATCTGTTTGCACAGCAGTGGTGTTCTCTTCTCTCCACCGCTGCTTTGGTGTGGGGATGGGCTTGCCATTTCATTCACTAGATTATGACTATACACAGAGATCCCCTACTACAGAAGGAGTAGTTTCTGTCCTGTAACTCCAGTTCTGTAGTAGGGGTATCTCTGTAAATAGTCATAAGCACCTGCCCTCCTCCCCGGTGGAGAAAGATATTCATGTAAGGAATGCTACAGGTCTGGCATGTTACGCCTTCAAAAAGAACTAAAGTAAAAGGGACCTCTGTGCATTCTGGGATACTGAGTTCTGGAAAGTTCTCTTAAAGGCACAGTATCCTGTTCTGAGCCACATAATGGCAGCCTATGGGGCTTGTCTGTCCACTCCTTCCTCTATCATTCCAGAGGCTTTTGCTGGTAAAGGAAAGTTTTTCTCTGTGGACAAAACTGGACAGGCTGTGCTGTTTGTGGGTTTTTAGGTGGAATTTCTAGTTTAAGTACTGGACCGTGTAGCCTGTGGATATAGGCTGCATTATCGGTCTTTAAATTCTCTCTGTCTGTGCAGGTCTGCATTTTTTGACGATTCAAGAGATTATCTTTGATTGCTCTGGGGTCCACGCACATGGGCGGGGCTATTCACTAGATTATGACTATAACGGAGATACCCCTACTACAGAACTGGAGTTACAGGACCGACTACTCCATCCATCCCCTTTTTGTGGGTTTGATGTAATGCCCTAAGGGGCCCTGGGTATGCTCACAGGGACCCTTGCTCACAGAGCCACTGAAACCAAGCTACCCCAGATTGAAGAGCCCCAATCGGGTCAAAATTGTCTTTGGTTGCTTGTTTTACAGTTCAGCGAGTATGTGGCTTGGCAATTCGGGTTGGACTATTTGTATTGGAGCATGGTCAAGAGTGACTTACATATATCTGGGTCTAATTAGAGGTGGTATGGTGGGCAAGCAAATGGTGGGTTGGAATGCTACAGTGACTGATTGACAGTGGTCAGACTTATTGCAAACATCCTCCCATCACCTTTTGTGTTTTTGATAGACTATTGTGACGGTCCTAGGAAGATAGCCTCTATTCAGATCATCAGCCTACTGGCCAATTCACACTTACTACAAGTGAGTGGAGAGTGCACTAAGTACCCCCCCCCCCCTAATCTGCAGTGTCTGAGGTCGGGCACTGCACTTGGTGTTAAGTGAATTTGGCATATGCACAGACCTCCCCCATGCCGATCTTCTCTTCCTTGGCTGATCTGAAGAGATTTGGAGATGGGTCTCCGATAAGTGCAAACGGAAGCTTTCAATGGGTTGCTGCATGCCAGCAGTGTCTGGTTCATGCAACCCAAAGGCCCCTAATTCTTTGTGACATAGCAGTCTGGTAATGCTCCGGAGTAACTCTGACTCCTATTTCAGACCTCCAAGAGGAGAGTGAGTACAGCTGCTTCCTGTTGTCTCCTTGTAGCTGGGTATATTCGCCCACACCCACCCCCCCTCACCACACCCCTCTAGATTCCCAGTGAGGCCAAAACCACTAAGCATGGCCGTGACACCTGCAAGGGGTTGGTGTTTGGGGGATTATTGCATGTCTGCATAGGTGCCACTACACGTGTTTTTCATAAAGCACGTGTGAACAAGTCTGTAATGTAAATTCTCTGTCCGACTGCAGCTTTTATTGTAGAATGGTAGAACAATTCATCACTTGTTGTTTTGGGCAACGCATGACGATGACTGAGGGTACAGGGCACAATTTTTGTATTTACAAACTAATAGTTCAGGCTAACTTGGGGACACATTGCATGGCTGTAATTTTTGTTTCCTTGGTTATGGAAGGCATTTTCTTGCTGCTATGACTTAATTCATGGAGCTTGTGAAGGCACTTATTTATCTGCACTGTCTGTTTATCACGGTTGAAAGGATTGCTGTTCGATGTCTCATCTTGTATGGTTGGTGTAACTGTTGGGGCAGCCAGATCTTGTATAATCCGCTTAATCTAAGAACTATCTGTTGTCCAAGACACATTACTGTCAGATCTGTGCATTTTTAATTTCCTCTTCATTCATCTTCCATGTTTCCCTGTCCAAAACAAAATTACGTTTGGATGTCCCTTCAGAACTCTGTCAAACCTACAGCTTTCATGCCAACCTCTTTATGAAATTATGAATTGAAATGCCTCTCTACCTCGGGAGGGCATGCTATTTGTATTCACAGCCCAACTGTTTAATAACTTTAAATAAATGTTTCATATCTCATATAAGAAACATGCCTGGAGAATGTACTTGGAGTAAACTGGTAGTATTCGCTAAATATGTGTTCTGTCAACTGTTCCGTTTGCTTGCTGAGTTTGTTTAGTGATTACTCCTCAAAAGGCAATACCTTTTATCATACAGTGATTGTGCAAGTTTCCTTTCTGCAGATTACTAGGGTTGGGCTCTACAGAGGAATTGACTCGCTTGATGGAACTTGTATAGTCCTAAATTGGCTTTAAGCCAGCTTGAGGTTTCGGTTGTAAAAATGATGGCAAATGTCCCGATTAGGACTCATCTTATGGTTCACATTGTGTGAAGCTTATGTCTTTTGGTTCAATATAATGGATTTGGTGAGTGAAGGTGGAAGGGTTTGTGGGGGAAAGTTGCAAGCCATGAGCTGTGTAGTCAATCCTTGCACTTTCTATCAGGGAGTGTTTGATAGCCTTTGCTTGTCTGAAGGTGTTAGATCCTCAGTTCATCTAAGCTTGCAGTAAAGTAATTTACCATTGCTTCCCCAGTAGTGCTTCATCTTACCTTGCCAATCCCTAAGACAGTATCCACTAAAGTGTGAATCTCCTTTGTGCCAAGATCTTTTCAGGGTACTGCTGTTTTGTATTGACATTCAGAACTTCTGTGTGGGAGATTGGCAACAGACTATTTTGTGAATATGTGCCAGACCCATTGTTGTCCTACAGTTGTAAAGAGCGACCATCTGCCTGCCACTCCTCGTGACTGCATCCTAAAAACGCAGGGTATTGCGTTATGTAATTAACTTTATACAGCCATGCATTTGTGCAAAGTACTGCATGCCACTTATTGAAGATGGCAATCCATGTCTTACAAACCATTCTATTTGCTAACATGTGGTCAAAATTGGTAGTTTTTTAAGAATACTGTTCCACTGACGCGAGGGTAGTTTGTGTGACTTTAGGGTATGTACATCACCCCTTCCTTGATGTACTGTTCATGAGTCTTGTATGGAATTCTGCCCTTATTTCCACCTCCTTCTCTTCTGCCCACCACAACCCCTTTCCAACTTAAAACCTTCAGGGCTATAGTTGGTCACTCCTATTAAGCAAAATTATCCCTTGTGGATGGGATGACACTGCGAAAGATATCTAGTTCCAATCACCTGCACCAAAGAAAGGTCATTGATTTGTTTAGGTTACGGTGGGTGGGGATCTTGTATAGTACTTCCCTTAACCATCTTGCTGCCTGTTTTTGCCAATGGCAATCCCCAGCCCCACCGACTATTTCCACCACAGTCCTCCTGGGTAGAATACCAGCTTTCATGACCTGTAGAAGGGTTTCAGTGACATCTGCTCAATCTCTTCAGAGGAACATACATGTGCCAGGAATAACAGTGCTCCATGGGCCACAGTCGAGTGCCTGTTGATCGCGCGGCAGCTTTTTGGAAGTAGTAACTTTTGTGTTTTTATTTTGAGGAACCATTGACCATAGTGGGATAAACAGTTGAGAGGCGAAGCCTGAGCCACTATACACACTGTTGTGGAAAACATCACCACCTGTATCCAATGCTGCTTAAGAGTTGCCCTAGAAAGGGTGCATTGGTTTACAGTTTTGTCTAGTATGTTTTTAAAAACACAATGTTGCCCCTCTTCGCGAGAATCCGCTTGCTGATATTGATCTTGGTATTTTGCTGATCAAATGGATATTGCATCACTTTTACTTGTAGTTTGAAGCTGCAATTTATTAGCATCGGAGCTCCGTTTTGGCTTCATGAACAGCACAGAGGTGGGTGTGTGGCTTCGATAATCCTGAAATAACTCTTCGTAGCTTGAACGACCATCTGGGCTCATAATGGCATTAGTAGTGAGGCTATTGATGTTGCCCTTGTGTGTCTGATGTAGTTAGTAAAACACACTGGACAATATCCTGAGATCGTCCAGAAGTTTTTTTTGAACTTGGCTGCATTTTTTTCTGTGCCCAAGTTCCCCAGGAAAAGTGAAAAGCAAATATATCCTTTGGGAACATTGGAATTTTTAAAAATGTATTTACTGCATTGATTTGTTTGCCATTTGTTTAATTTCAGAACCGTGCTGTGCTGCACGTAGCTCTGCGGAATCGTTCCAATACTCCGATAGTGCTTGATGGAAAGGATGTGATGCCAGAAGTGAATGCTGTGTTGGAGAAGATCAAGAAGTTTTGCCAGGTATGATTTAATTGATGCACTATTTATCAGAAGTGATCAATGCAATTTAGACTTAGTCTTTGTGATGACATTGTCCTAGACTCACCAGTGTCAACGTTTCTCTTTTTGGTAACCTATTGCTGTTCTAAACTTTAAACTGGGATTGCCAGTTGCACTAATGCACAATTTATCGAACCCACACATTTTGTTTCTGTCCTTTTTAAACATGATTCCCTTATCCATGAATTCTATTTTGTACAGTTGCTATTCGATCCCTGAGATGCGGTTAATCTCGTTCCTGCTGTTAACTAGGCATGTTGGCATTGAGGAATCTTAATTTCATAATATTAGATGAGGAAGTCAAACAGCAAAGCTTAGTAGTGCTGTAGAATTTTTTACTTACAAACATTGTGGGCAAAATGTTTGTACTTTCAGGATCTAAAACTCTGGCAGCTTAAACGTGCTTTTAATTGTTTGCACCAGGGTGCCCTAAAAATTGTTTGTGTAAATTCTACACTGCAGGGGATGGGTACTGGGTCTTAAGCAAAATTCTCAAAACACATTCATTTGTGGTTGGTTAAGGAAGATGTGTGATATTGGAGTGCTTTAACTCCATACAATTCTCTAGGGTGCAATTTAGCAAGTGTCAAAAGCAGAGGTTACAACTTTTGTGCAAAGCGATGCCTTGGACAGGTAGTAACAGGGCTTACTCAAAGCAGGAACATCCAAAACATGGACACACTGAAGTGACATTTCTGCACATGGCTGTCCACCTTCCTCATACCGCAGTCAGGGGACTGATGAAAGGCAGGCCCCACCTCGAAACTTCCTTACCTTGGACAACAAACTGCACTCCCACCCCTAAAATCACAGTGCTCAGGAAAAACTAGTTAACAGCACTTTACTAACAATTACCTCCCTGGATTTCTAAGTTGATCCAGGGCTCCTAACCCCTCCCTTTGACCCCCCCCTCATACAATACCCACCAGCATCTGGATCTCCACCATCCAGTCACAGGAATACAGGCCAACCCGTACCCCCACTGGGGCGGGAGACAACTAGGACAAAATATCCATCACCTCATATCGGCACCCCCCCCCCCCCCCCCCCTTTCTTGTGTGCCTTGCTTCTGCCCCAATGCCCTCTGGCTGGTAAGAGCGATTATGAAATTCTCCATAAAAGTCAATTTTTCTTTGGCACGTGTCTTCGGATTTAGTGAGTATGAAGAGCTATTTACCTGTCTCGAGTTTAGTCATAAAGGATATGGGGTAAAAAGTTACAAGAAGTCTAATGTTAGATTAGCAGTGAGTGCCCAGTGAGAAAGGGGACCTTTTAAAATATTTCCTACCCAGTCATCTCTAACTTTTCATTGCTACTTATAAACCCTACCCCATCTGCTGGTGTTATGGATGCAAGTGCACTTGTGTTTACTGCCAAGCGTGTGTGTTGTGCACTCCTGCCTGCTTTTTCCCAAATTTGAAGGGAAGCTTTCTGATGTCGCAATGAGCCTCCTGCGAACACCTCACCATAGCCAGTGTAAAAGTGAACAGAGCTGGAAATTCAGGGACAGGGCAGAGCACCACTCATCCTGTGCTATCACACACAGCTGATTCTGAGCCTTCCAACCCCATTAAGGCCATCTATCTTTAATAAGGCACTCAGTAATTATATTCAGTGGATACATTTTCTGTTGTGGCTGGGATAAATAAATTGTCTATGCCAATGACCATATACTTCACCATTTTTAGATTTTGTTGGTAATAGTTGATTAGGTAGAGTTGGTATTTGAGGAAAAAATGAGCTGGCACAAGTTGAGCTACATGATTTGCTGTCTTTTTGGTTCATGCAGAATTACTGAGATTCAAAGCCTAGGTGATAGGGCTTGCTGAAGGCAAGGCATGGTTTCTAGGTACAAGAGTAATAGCTCTGAAAGCATAGTAGTTAATGGAATGCAAATTGGTTGGTGCACAAGGATGTTTTGGCACAGATGGGAGTTTAGAATGTGTTATTTGAAGTAGAATAGTCAGGAGGCTGCATGTTGGGGGGGAAAGAGGGGTATGGACATTGGGACACTTTGAAGACCAAAATTTAGATCTGTGAACCAGAGCTTTTGGGTGCATTGATGAAAGGAGCAGATTGGAACCAATGTGGAGGTGATGTGGTATAGAAATCAGCGATCCGATCTGCCTTTGACTGAGCCACGGGGGTTCATGGGGGTCTTCTCACAAGGAGTGTAGTGCATGACTAATAGAAGTCACCAGCAATCTGCCCTGAGAGGTGGGGTGTGGAGGGGGGAGAATCTTTTTAGGGCTGTCAGCAGTGCTGGGATTCAGCAGTTTTAAGAATCCTGTAATTAGTCACATCAGAGAAAGCTGATAAAGGACATGCTTGTGCCTTTGTGATGAGCAATGAAGATTAAACTGAGACTGGCAGACTTGGTGGAGCAGAAACATGAGCATGTGTGGACTTCTTTAATCTCTAGACCTGGTTCTAAACCTCCGCTCCTGTATATGAAGAGTTGGTGTTTCGGGAGACCGGATTGTATTGAGGTGTAATTTTGTGCTGTAGGCCACATAAATGATCAAATTAGATGGGAGATGGAACGTAACCTGTAGATATAAGGATCTTAGCTGAGTTGATTGCCAGCCCAATCTTGAATTATAAATAGAGTAGTGCACACGTTTTACAACTAAGCTTCAAACGCTGAGCACGCACAGATAACTTTAAAAGATTTTAGATTTTTAGTATTTATTTTTTTGCTAATCTAGTGCAAACACCATTTTGTTTTATGGTTTTACATTTGCGGTTGAATGTTAGGATTACTGTTACTCAAGTGTTGCCATACCTTTTCCTTGGTTCACCTTCCCTACTGCTAAATGCTTGGTGATGTCACAGAATGCATTGGTGATGTGCCGAGTGTCAGTTGGTGTGTGGATGCTGAACATCAGGGAGGCTGCTCCTGGTGGGGCTAATCTGATAAACTTCCCGTCTTCCATATACTTACCTGAAACTTACCATATTAACTTGTAACTGAATCTTAATAAACTATCTTCTACAATCTACTCTACGTCTACCATGGACGACTTTTACGATGGTGACAATTTGAGGAAAGCCCCTGCATGTTGGGGCAGATAGACTGTATATGAAACTGCTGAAGAAACTGAAGCTAAGCAAACCAGCTTGAAGCAAAAGCAATGCCTTGGTTATCCCCACTAGTGTCCTTCATAACCTGGACAGCCTGCAGCCTTGGGTGTTTGACCTTCTTGACATGCATGAAGTTTGTGTACTGATGCCAACAAGCCTTCTTGCCTCCATGCACCTGTTTGTTACCAGATCTAGTATTATATGTGGATGAGGACTACCTACAGTGTTTTGATGAATTCCATGTAACACTGTTCAAGGATACTGTCAGAGCAACACTGATTGGGTGTGATTTGACTAAACTGGTGAACAGAATGCAGTGTCTGCAGGCTGAGAGGTACCTATGGTATTTTTTTTTCTTCTGCTTTTGAAATTTTGTGGGGAGTAGTGGAACGAGCGGTTTGTAACAGTCTTGTAAAATTGAAGGCTGCGCTTGTTTGGAAGCGCAAGCCTCTTTGTAATTAATGGATTCACCTGCGTGCATGAGTGTGCGGCATTTATCACCATGGATTCCTTTGCTCGCAAGGTCAACTCCTAGCGCTGGATGGAGAGCGCGTTCACTGAGGCAAGCGTGAGGTGTGTAAGCGCAGGGAGGATGACGTCCTGTTAAGAAGTGAATGTCTGCAACAATCTCCTCTTCCTTATAAAACGTACGCGTTATGATGCAATGGCGGCCATCTTGTACTGAGCTGAAGCTTTTGTCTGGAGCAACCTTCCTACGGGCGCGCCAGAATTTTTTTTACTCTGGTCGGGGTTTGCGAAGTGACACGTTAATGCAGAAGGAGCTCCAAGCTCTGGGTTACTGCGTAACAGAAAGAAGGAAATTAAACTAGATGAGAAACTGGAAAACATGTAAGATAATGCAGCAGCCCTCAGCAATGCATGATGAATGTAACTTCAGCAGCTAACCCGTTGCTAACATTTAGACAGGATCCAATTTGCGGCTTCTTGAAGTAAGCCAATTGTGTTTTATTTTTTTTTTGGGTGGGGTTTTTTCATTTGGTTAAGATATTGCTCACATGGAGAACTTGGAATGTTTCTGGTACTTTTAATACTTGTCATTTCGAGCTACTGATGTTGCTCTACTACTTTGTTTTTAGTTGTGTTATCATTATGCTGCCTTGTTAACCCCTTCGACGCTCATGACGAGCTGGGCTCGTCATGAGGTAGCCTCCTCGCACGCTCATGACGAGCCCAGCTCGTCATGTAAAGTGCGTTTTTTAAAACATGAGCACAGGAGCGGAATTTCGCTAGCGCTCATGTGGTTAATTTCATGCCATAAGCAGTTTCTGCTTATGTTGTTGTGTGCTAGTCTGTTTATTTGGAGTGGATGTTCATAGTTTATCCTATATGGGGGTGGGGGGTGCGTATGATACTCTGTTTTGCCTTAAGTTTATGCTAAATGCAAGTTTGAATTAAATCTTGCTCAATGATAGTCTTGTACTGTGATCTTGTGTGTTTAATAAATGTGTGCGTGTGGTAGTGTATTCTGATTTTTAGTTGTGGGGGAGGGGTTTGCGCGTACCCTAGTGCAGAGTTGTGGGGGTGGGTTGCGCGTACCCTAGTGCAGAGTTGTGGGGGGTTGCGCGAACCCTAGTGCCGAGTGTTACCATACCTTTTCCTTAGTTAACCTCCTCTACTCTTCAGCCAGGTTGATTGGTGGGGTGCTTGGTGATGAGTGGGATGCTGAATGCTTGGTGATGCAACAGAATGCATGGGTGCCTGGTGATGTGAGTGTTAGTTGGAGTATGCAGGCTGAGCAGCAGGAAAGGTTGCTACTGGTGGGGCCAATCTGCTGAACTACCTATCTCCATATACTTCTTACATGAAACTTACCATCTTGATAACTTGTAACGGATTCTTAATAAACCATCTTCTACAATCTACTATACAGTTACTGTGGCCTTCTTTTACGTTATTACAATCACACACACACACACACGTCTTATACACATTGTAAGTTGATTTGATTGACAAGGTTTTCAATTGTTAGGTGATTACTCTTTGCTGCTGTCAGACAACTGTACAACTGCATGTTGAGCTTACGTCTTGCATACTCCACAGCTACCTTTATGTTTAATGGGGAGAACTAATCTTTGTAAGTGGTGTACAGTGCAGTACAAAATGTTTGTGCATTGTCAGATTTGTTCGTGTTAACTGGTTTTAAACTGATATGGGAGTAAACTGTTCTTCTCTAAATCTTTTCTGTCGTTTTTTTTCATGTCATTCCGCTTATTTACATCCCTTCCAATTCAAAATAGGCATGCTTATGTGATGTTGTTTAGGCTCTTCACATCAAAAATAGAGCTCTTTGTAGGTTACCGCTAGATATAATTTCTAGAATTTCATGTTCTGACAAGTAAAATAGCACAGTGGGATTTTGATCTGTAATGTGATTGTAGTCTATACAAGAGCACTCTTCAAGGTCCATTGCCAAATTCTTATGTATGTTTAATACCTGTACTATTTTAATCACAGCGAGTACGTGGTGGCGAATGGAAGGGTTACACCGGAAAGTCTATGACCGATGTTGTAAACATTGGTATTGGTGGATCTGACTTGGTAAGTGTGTCTAAAAAAAAAAAAAAAGTATGTAGAAACTTTATTTTTCTGATCTGTTGTAAAAAATAATGCTCCTGTTTTCATTAAGGGTCCTTTAATGGTGACTGAAGCCTTGAAGCCATACTCCAAGGGAGGTCCTCGGGTGTGGTTTGTTTCAAACATTGATGGTACTCACATTGCAAAGACACTGGCTGAACTGAACGCAGAAACCACACTGTTCATCATTGCATCTAAGGTAATAATCCCATGAATTTGTGTACACATTTACATTTGTATATTTTTAGAATATTTAACTGCTAACTGTTCTGACCCAATCGCATCTTTAAAATGTTCTTGTGACCTGCTAAACCACTGTCACAAGTAGGCCTGGGTGGAGTTTGCATAGTGACAAAACCTCCTTTGTGCTGAGTTCCGTAAGCGGCAAAGTGCTTTGGGTCCCACCATTCTTCCCAACTTTGAACGCTGGGTGTTGTCCCGCACTGTAAACTCAGTGTGAACAGCACCATGCGCAGCGCAAGAGGGCGCAGCTTCTTTCTGCCCCTCGATCGGAAGGTTTCTCAACGTGAGCGGTAGCGACCATCTGCGACCGCTTGCATTGAGATCGTGCAAGGAGGTGGTCTGGAGTAAGATTTTCAGCGATTTGAAATTGTACATTTGTAAGTGAGGAAAAAACACCACTCAACAGGAGTTTTTCAAAACTCTGCGCGGGTTGGGGAAAAACTGCGTAAGCGTAGTTAATTTGAAATGTTTCCGGAAGTTTGAGATTACTTTAGACCATACATTGCTATCAATTTTATGCCATACATTACAAGCTAAATCATTTCTATAAATATTATTTTCATGTAGGAAGCTCGAAATAGACGCATGTTTAATTAAGGTTTCCATTGCAGTATACATTTGTAGTGCAAATGTTCTATTGCCGTCCTTCTGTTGTGCTTGAATTAAACTTTTTTGCAGATTTGAACATTTTCTCTCAATATTTTATCATTGTACATGTTTATTGTTGCAGTTTTCCACCATGATTTATATAATTTTGGCTTTCTTTCTCTTTGGGCATGAGGTATTGGACCCCTCTACTGACCCTGGTTTGTCTTTTATTGTTGCTAGTTGTGATCCAGTCTTTCTTTTTTGAATTTTCACAGTTCGGTTCATTATGACAATTATTGCGCTTGCATCTGATATAGATTAATAAATCGTTGTTTGAGCTCTGTTTATTTGCAGTTTAAACAATCATTTTGCATTCGTATTCTGAACCGCGGTTTCAAACATGGCAATTTATTTCAGTTCACTCTTGATTCAAATCTTCTGCCATGTTCTGTCCGAAGAGGTCCATGTTTCAGAAGTTAAAAATGGACCTCGATTCTCTTATCTGCATTTTAAGCGAATGTCTAAGTTTTTGAAACAGAAATATATCTTGTGAATATCCTTCATTAGGTCAAGCCTAGGCGGCGTGCGTGCACTGTTTGCAAGACCTGTTATCTCCTCTATCCGCTTTTGGCATGTCCATGAATTGCCATTTGTTCGTTGTTGTGCCATTTAGAAATACAGGGTGTTTATTGGCGCCTTGGGTATGATTCTCCTGTCTTTGCGTGCTAGGGTCACGCCCAGGCAATTTCACTCATTGTTTGCTTGCGTTAGCCATCCTAATACGTCCGCAGTACCTCCTGGTCATCCTGATCTTCCTTTTTATTTTTTATGATATCAACATCGTTTTAGGCTTTCAGGCCATTTCACGGAGCAATGCTCTGTTTGACACCTGCAAAGTGGCAATTTCTGTCCGGTAGCTGTTGAGCTATGCCAGTAGCTCCACTTCAAAAATGCGAGGCCTATTGCATTTTTAATGCTTGTTTTTTTAAGTAGTGTACTGCGGCTCATATTTATTCTAGTTGGCTTTACACTAACATAGTCTAGAATGGTTCCTGGAAGTGGCGGAGAGCGTCCGCAAGACCACAGACCAGGGCACGCAGCAATGCTAGTGCTGCTTGACCTGTCTGCGGCTTTTAATACTGGGGCCCATCCGTTTCTACTGGAGAGACTTAAACACCTGGAAATGTGGTGCACTGCTCTGTCCTGGATCCGGTCCATCTTGGAGAACCGCTCACAACCATTTTTTTTTATTTATTTTTTCCGTTTTTTTTGGTCCCTCTGCCTCCTCCCAGAAGCCCCATGTATGTAGGGTTCCCCAGGGATCAGCATTTAGTACTCTACTCTTTAATGTATACCTCTCTCCACTTGCAACCTTAGTCAAGACACTCTGGGTGAAAGTGGTCTCCTACACGGACACCCAGCTGATCTCTTTTAAAGAACAACCGGAGCCTGCTTCTGCTAACTTTAGACAGTGTCTGTGTAACATCTCTGCTTGGACGACCCAAAATTGCCTAAAGTTGAATTCAGAGAATACCGAGGTGCTCTTCAATAAACCGGTCCCGCCACCTTCAAACCTCTGAATCCCCCACCTGATCCAGTGGACTCAGTGAGAAATCTGGAGATTAAATGCGATAATGCTCTTTCTTGCAAGACCCAGATTCGTCAAGTCTCCTCCTTCTGGAAATTGTGTGCATTGAGGAAATTCCTCTACTCCCTCCCACTGGACTGTAGGAGGATGTTAGTTCATGCCTTGGTCACATCTCGATTGGACTCCTCTAATAGTCTCTACTTGGGACTTCCAGCATATCTGATCAACAGACTACAAATGGTTCAGAACGCTGCGGCCAGACTGGTCTGTAAGGTGCCATTCCGTCACTCCATCTCAGAAGTCTTCACTGGCTGCCCGTTAGTAGGAGAATTGAATTGAAGGCACTTACTCTGGCTTACAGAGCCACTAGGGGTTCTTGCCTGGCATACCTGGGACTTGGATTGCAAAGCTACCAACACGACCAGGTCCTGAGATCAAACATGAAGTTGCTCACTACTCCCCGCTTTCGTAAGGCATGGGTGGGCTGCAGAGCATTTGTGCTCAGAACTGAAGCTCTGGAATGCTATTGCTTTTTTTTTTTTTTTTCTTTCTCCGAATGACGGAACCAGAATCCGCCTTCAGGAGAGCTCAACCTGGCTTTCAACCGTACCTAGTCCTTCTTGGTGCCTCTGTGTGAATCTGCTGCCTTAGCGCTGGGACACCTCCATGGGAGGTAGCCGCTCGCTCTATTGATTTCTAAATAAAATCATTCGACATAATATGCATGTGGTGCTGTCCTTTATTTTTCATAGGAAACATCTTGTATGCCTTGCACTCATAACTTATGAAGAATAATTGTTCTGGTATCTAAGCAAAGTATTCTTTTCATCCTTATTTCCTTCAGGTAATCAACTGTCATGATGACTATTATATTTAGGCATCTTATGTCCCTTTCAGCTTCATAACCATTTCATCTTTCACATCCAATATTGAGCATTCGCAGTTGTCTGGGTATATTTCGTCTGTTTCAGTTAGTCTATAGCAAATATCGTAAAAATGTTTTGTAGTACTATCCCATTGCCATTAGTTCTAGTCTGTGACTTTTAACATTTCACTGTTCCTTGACTATATTCCCAGCACCGTTCCTGGAACTCTTCTCCCTCTTGTAGCGTTCCTTTCCAAAGTTGACTTTTGTGTTGTCTTCTGTGACTCTGAAGACCTTTCTCAACCATCCTCTACCAACTCCCCCCACCCACCCAACCCCCATAGGATGTTTTGCTTTAGGGCTGCTAGATAGTAGCTCTGATCATGTAGCACACCATTCATTGTGGCTTGTTCCTCATAAAAGGCAGTCGCACATTTACCTTTGCTACATACACTGTAGTTCACTTATCATTGACTCCCCCACCCAATGAAGCTCAATTTCATGTCTGTTCAGTCTTTTAGCAGACAATTGGAATTTTTCTTTTTTGCCTTTCCGTACAATGAGGATATAGTCTATATATCTTGGTTATAGAGTAATCTTAATGTTGTCTTGATTTTGTCCACGGTTGGCTAGGCGCTAAACAGAACTACCAGTGGGTCCTGTAAATAGGGAGGAAAGTCATTTGATTGGGACACGGACACTGCCTTTTTTTCGCACTAGTCTTGCTGGACACAAAAGCGCCTGCCCAAGATGAAGTGTATCCATCGTGCTTGAGAAATCTGGGGAAAAGTGACCATTTTAATTAGACTCACCCAACATAACATTTTTTATTTTTTATTATAAGCAATTTAATCTTTTGACTGATGCTCATTCAGTGGTTGGTGTGGCGTTTAATTTGTATGTCAGTGAAAATCTTAAGGTATAGTTAGTTACTCGATAGGGAAATTGTATTAATTTGTTCTTCAGTTCATTACAACATTAACGATAAATCTAAGTCTATTTATAAAAACTACTAGTTACAAGAAAACTACCAAGAATTAGAATAGCTAGGACTTGCAGTAAGGCACTGCAAACTTAGGAAAATATCCAATGTGGTAACCTATTCTAGGGATACTCCACAATCTTAAATTAAAGCGTAGGTTCATACTTCATAGATATCTATCATGGGTTTTAAGAAAAGGAATTCTTCTGTTTTAAGAACAGGAATTAAATAGCAAGGTATGAAAGGCTTATAGAATTTACAAATTAATACGAAGTGCCACAACGTCTGCGTGGATTCGTCACATATGCAGTAGGGGCGGTAACAGCCTGTTATTCACCCAGGGAAAAGCTAAGATAGCTGCATATGCTGTCAAGGCAAACCCTGATTAACAAAGCCCTTTTCATGAGTTGGTCACCAAAATTAAAGAAGGCTGTACATCTGGGGTGGTGAGGAAAATAGGTATTCAACTCCTCCACCTCCCTATGACATGCTTATGCCAAATGTATCTTTCACCCAGACTCCCAACCCTTGTGATCTGTTCCATACTCTAATAGGTCGGGTCTACCAACCGTGTCAGCTATATACTTAATATTCTTAAGCAGAGGTATTTTATATCCCAAGTTGCAGGCTAAACAATCCTCCATATTGGATTGATTTAGGGAGGAATGGATATTTGTCCAGGCTCCTATCCTCCAACATAGGAGCTAGTTTAATATGATCTACAACATAGCCTAATCTTCGTATGAAAAATAATGGGGACTGCTAGGTGCTAACCCAAAAGACACCTTCAGAACCAGTTTTCCTCCGTCTGCAGTCTGTATATTTTACCATAGCCCCAGATGGCTGCCCCATAAGTTAGACTTGGTAGACATTTGCTCTTATAAATTTCAAGGAGCAGTTTCATAGGTGTTTCTAACACAGTGCAAAATTAAAGAGCACAATGACCCACTGATTACATCTTAAGATCTGGTTGACCTACAGTGGGAACACAATCTAAGAATCCAAGGTAATTCTCAAGTACGAGTAATTAACTTTTCAAACTTATTCTGTTAAGTAGTTTCCTTGTTACCCCTTTTTTAAACTTTTTTTTTTTTTTGGCCGCTCTGACCATGTTTTCCACAATCCAAAAAAGTATTTCTGAATAAACATTTTATTTCTCTGCCACACTAAAGATAGAACTCCGAATTCCACCATGGAAAGGCTGGGGCAACTAGATGGGCAACCTCAAAGGTAGGGACCTGGGTGCATGCCACATTGTCCTCATCATGAGATTCATATCCAGGGTGATGAGACACATTGTTTGATACCAAACTTGACTTGTGTGCGTTATATCATAATGGAACTGCCAACCACTGTTTGGCCCAGGTGCCAGCCCATGTTATCCTATGGACCGCCTATCACTTATAGTATCCTTTAATGGTAAAAGCCACTATAGGGACATATAAACATGCACCTACATGTCTACTCCTTTAATATAATTCACCCTGCCTCCTGGGCGCAGGAGGCCTTCCTTGGGGGTGACTGGCATATATTAAAAATATTGCATTGGCTTTGCCCCGCATGGTGAGGGCAAAGTAGAGTTTGAGCAGTTTGCACTGCTCTTGCAGTCTGTTTCTTTGGGTTACTCTGGGTGGCACAAACCACACTTCAGGCCATGAGGACCCCTTTAACACCCCTGCCCTGGATACCTTTGGTACCATATACTAGGGATTTATAAGGAGGCTAAAGTCCTTGCCACTTGGGGTTACCATTTCACACATCGGTTTTAGGGAGCGAGCCCTGGCACGGGGGCCTGGTTAGCAGGCTTCAGTGCACTTAGTCAAAAACCAGCACCTAGTAGTTCAAATGGGGGCAAAAAGTGAGGGTACATCTGCAAAACGGCCTGTTTTCTTACAACACTATATTTGCAGCCCAGTTGGCTGATTTCTCTGTTTAGTGTATTACTGCTGTAAGATCTTCTTATGGAAGGATCTATGTAGCATTTATTCCTCTACCCTAACTGAAGCTAAAGGAGTGTTGCTTCCCAAATGCTCCTCTTTAACTCTGCTCGATATACGCACCCCTTATCGTGACCATGTGTCTATCCAACTAATGTGAGACTATCAATCTATGAAAATAATCCTTGTTACAGGCAAGTAGTTTCATGTTCGTATGGTGTTTGAATTACCTGCAATTTTAACAGTAACACTGTTTTTGACTATTGTTTTTTTCCACTTAGACATTTACTACGCAAGAAACTATAACCAATGCTGAAACTGCCAAAGAGTGGTTTTTGGGTTTTGCTAAAGATGTAAGTAAAAGCTATGATAAGCACTTGTTTACCTTTTGTGTCTGATAGTTGAAGTGGGAAGAATCGGTCACCATTCTGTCAATTATTAAATATTAATGGAGGAGTGTGTATTGACTTTTTCTGAAGATGCACAGAAGTATAGCATAGAGAATGCATATAAAGTACACACATTAGCTCATTATTGGGAGCACATTTGTTTTAAAGTGCCCTTTAGCAGTTTGTGCTGCCAGACCCTCAGATCATGGACTATTACAAGTATGTGAAATACACTGAAGCATTAGTATGGAGATCTGCTATCTGGTGTAGTCCTCCGTCCTTGTGTGGTGCTTGAACTATGAGTAGATCGAATGGATGATCTTCTAGCTACGCTAAATATGATCCAGCTCCCACTGCTCCGTGACCTGTAACTCTCCAGGGTATTGTACCTTTGTTGGATTCAGTACTTGCAGACTTAATATTATTGTTTACCACTTTACAGACTGCAGTAATTTGGCTGGTTCGCCAATAGACACATACCCCTGGCTGAATAAATTGCGATTGCATTATTACAAGCTTTAATTTTGCTTTCGCGTGTGGTGTTGAATGTGCTTTGCTTCGATCAGCAATGTATAAGTGAGCACAGACAGCTGAGGTTTGCAGTGAATCTTAATGTGACAGCTGTCTGCGGAGGATAAACCACTTCTCTCAATTTGCACACTTTCTGATAGCATGTACAGCTGGTGTGATCAATCCACAATGTTATCCTCCAGAAGGGTCCATTTGTCCTTCGGATTGCTGATGTAATTCCCTTAAGGGTTGAGTCTTTATCACACCACCTTCATGGTTTTGTTTCTTGGTGTTCACTCCGGGTTCTTTTACTACAGCTTTCAATCCCTCTGATTGGCTGATGGAACCACCCTGTCCTGTAACAGATAAACTGTTCTGACTCTTCTGAGAAGTACAGATGTTCAATCTGGGCCCCTGGGTGTGGAGCTGTGGGAAGGAGGGGTGTTGCTCAAGAAGCCTGTAGTGGGGCAGCTCTTATGATGATGTATTTCACAAACCACCACACAGATGCACTGTTTGAACAATAAGAAATAACAAGGGCATAGGAGGGCTTGGAGCGTTGGCTAAACTGGAGCTGTCCTAAATTCTTTGAAGGTCTGCAAAAACGTGTTTATTGGTATAGATTGTATCACAATTGTAGAAAAATTCTATTCGTTTACTGCACCTGATCCTTCAGCACCCCTAGACTCGAAAGAAAGGGGCCTCACTTGCAGAGGGGTTGACTCCTTCAGTAATTTATTTTGACAGCTGTTTTATAGCCGCAATCTCTGCACAGAAATGAGTTCAACCTGCCATTTTCTCCTTTTTTTAATTTTTTTAAATTTTTTATTTGGAGGCACCTGAAGCTTTAGGCCTTGGATCTCAACGGGGAAGCCTTTTCTTTTCCAAAGGAAGCATTTTCTTAGTCCAGTTTGGTGAAAGTACTTCTGTAGTTTTGCATTGCTTGCACAAATTGGGTCACCAAGCAGCAGGCTATGGGCTGCTTGCTTTCCTGGTGGACCTGTTCAGCTGGCCTATATTGTACTTTCATTGCCTCAGTTCTGTTTGTGTCCCTCCATAGAGAATTGCTCTCCTACTGGCTGGAGTTAAAGTAAATTGTGTTTTTCCTTTGCCCTCCGGCTGTTTTAGCTGTTGCCAGGAAAGCAACTCAATCCAAGTCCAACACTTGGCCCTTTTTACACCTTTCTTAACCAGCTGCATTGGCCTTAAGATGGTTCTACAAGTGTATGCCTACTTAGTCTTAAGGGAAGGGTCTCGCCTGTTGGGCAGTTTTAAATCTGAATTATGGGAGAATTCACTGTCCTGATTTGCTGCCACCCTCTGGAGCTCATGTTGTGCATATGAACAGTACTCCTCCTCCCGATATACTTGTGACATACTAGGCCTGTGTGTCTCGCACCCTTCCTACCAAATTCAGGGTAAGAGGCACATGCTGCTGTGGTTTACAAAGGCCTTTTCCAGTTGTTTCAATTAACCACCAGTGTGCAGGACTCGTGATACTTTTATTTTGCAGTATTTGGTGATCTCTAGTACCTCCACCAATTATGGTATCTGATTTTGGCTGAATTGAGATGGCATGCCCTGGAACTACATATGCACTGCTGCACAGCTAACATTGCCACTGAGGTGTCTATCTTAAGTTCTCTCCCTGTACTAGTCCTTCATTGTCGTATGGATTTCAGGAAAATTGGCATTGGTTTTTTTTTGTGTCCTTTTTTTACTTTGTTTTTTTTTTTTCTAAATTTTATTTTGACCAGAAGGTAAAAACACAAAGTGGCAGGTTATAGTGAATTCTGCCTCTTGCTGCCAGGAAAAGTGTCAAGCAGCCCTGGCTAAAGTCCCCAGACCAGCCTTGCTCCCCTCTTGAACCATCTCTCCATCCAGTCTCTCTGCCTCTCCTTCTCTCTGATCACTTTGTTTACCTCCCTCCCTTTCTGTCAGTCTCTCTAGAAGCCTGCCTGTGAGAGGCATCGTATCAGCCCTAGGCTTTCAAAACCGGTTCCAGTGGCTCAAGCCCACTAGGGAAATACCAGGTGGAATAAAAGACCTGTTATCAAGTATTCTGCAAGCACCTCAACTGGTACAATTTTCATTGTCCTTTGTTACCTTTCCTGCTTGGAGAGTGCTAGACGTATCGCTGGGGAATATTGGCACGATCCACCACATGTGTTTTTCATGTGAGCACCACAGTTTAACTTCTTTTACAATGCTTCCTCTGCAGTTTCTAAACGTGTGCCCAAAGCCGAGTGCAGCTCACTTGCACGAGAGGAAGGAAATACACGCTGACAACCTCATGGCTGTAACCGCAATGCACCAGCTCTAAATATCACATCCACACTGAGGCTCTCTACTGTGCCATCCACATTCAAGAAAGGGGTTTGCAATGAGGGCCAAGAATCAAAATATGATTGTAGAGTGCCTATTGGAGATTTGAGTCTCTTGTTTGATTTATGGCCACCTTCCCGTCCATGGTCTTGGGGAGATGTTTGGCCAGTGAGTCTTCAGTTTGACCGCCTGTATGTTGCAGAAAAGCGTTTAGGCAACCTCCAATCTTAATACGAAGTCATACTACATAAGGACCAAATGCAACAGAGGAGTATTTCTTGCTTCAGCAGGCACATGTTTAACTGTCCTGAAGTTAAGCCCTATTACTTTATTACCATGTGTATTCGCTTAGCCAGTGGAGTTGGAGTGTTGCTTCAAGTATACAGCAGTAACTGGATCTTGTCCAGGAAATGAATATTGCTTATTTATGCAAGGCACACCTCTAACCTTTCCCTTTTTATTTTAGCCTTCTGCTGTGGCCAAACATTTTGTTGCCCTGTCAACAAACGCAGTAAGTACTAAAAAATTAAACTATTCTTGCACCAGAATTGTATTTCTTGTTCAGAGCTGTTTCCCATCACCTCTTCCTGAAGTCTCTTTAGAGCCTGTTTAAATTCAGATTTTTATTTTTTGTTCACCAACCCACTACTGCAATGGTGCACAAACAATTTTATGTCCAAATTGCTTGTGTACTAGTTGGCTGTTGGATTTGTATTTTTTCATTTTTCTTCACATACACTCCTTTGAGCAGGCATTGACCCTTTTTTTAGGGGGGGGGGTGAGAGGAGTTTCTTACAATGTCAAGTTGATCCAGTACCAGTTGTTAGAACGTCTAAACAGACCTAATGGATTTATCAATTTTAAGCTTCAGAACAGGTGAGAGTACATGTGAACAAGCATTTTCTAGAGCTTAGATGTTTATCATTTCGTAACGTGCCATCCTATAATCCTTTAGTACATAGCCCTAATTTATTAACGCAATAAGCTGCTTTGACTTGCCTGCATGGGTTCAGTAACCTCCCCATACAACATACCTGTACTCAAGCTGTTAACTTGGCTACAAGTGAAGTTCTTTTGAAAGTAGCGATCAAACCTCTAAGTTTGGATGTTTCTTTTTATCCTGCCCAAGTCATGAATGAATTCTCCCCCCCCCCCCCGTTGCATACTGACTTTGGAGAGTAAGGGATAGTGGTGTACTCAGCCCTGGGTGGGTCGGGCGTAGAAGGCCTGCCAAGCCGAACATGCACCAATAAGAGCTTCAACACCCTATCAGGGGCAATAAGCAATATATGAATGCAAACCTTTTTCCCCTCTTGTATCCCTACGCTACCCTTCTCTTTCCACATAACTGACTAAAATATCCACCACTCACAACTCTCATATTTCACTATACTAATTAAACACTATTCACTTATGGGTTCCGGAGTAGCGTGCCACTTGCCGAAAAGGGCTTTGACGCCTCGTCTGGGGTAGTGCTATATAAATATAATCGCAATAGACATTAAATACTTTACTCCAGTCACACTGAGCAGAGGGACTAAAGAGATGTCTATAATTTGCAACCCTGCGAGTGCTAAGGTAGCCTCACTCACTTTACAGGTGTCTCAAAACCCATGGTACTTTACCCAGTACTTGGCAATATGCGCCTTTAGATAGGAACTTTGAGATGTTCGATGTTTGAAATATGTATTGGGTTAACGTGCGAAGATTTTGATTGAGGCATAGGATAATGTTTTGGATTGTATGTTCTCCCCATCCCAAATTATAGAGATTGTTTGTCTGTCACATAAAGTAATCCAGAATAGAAGTTAAAAATATTTGTTAGCAGAGAAAGCTATTTGGATTGTATGCGTTAGACTTCATTTAAGGTACCAATCCTTCCCTTCCACTTGCTGCTCCTCACATGTTTCCCCACCATAGATCTTACTTGATATTGTTGGGTACTGTTGGAGATGGGGATCTCTAGTTGGCAGCGACTGGCGCCGAAGTCCAAATGGGGATTCTTCTTCCCCAGTCAGAGTAAGGGGGCTACACCCTTTGATAACCCCTGCTCAACCCTGTGGTAACGTAGCACGGGCAGATAGGCCGATCTCAGGAAGTGTATGAAGCATTTATGATCACACCCGATAACGCAGGAAGGATGCTACAAACTGACACCACAAGTAAGTATAGAAAGATAGTTGTCTTTATATAGATTGAACACGAGGCTTAAAAGCGCTGAAGGAGCCACAATGCATGTAATTACAGATTCCCTTCAAAGCAATAAAGGCACTCAAAGGGTGCGGAACGAACTTAGTTCGAGGCCGGGGTTCACAGGACACGTTGATGCAGTGTACCTGGGGTTAAAAGGGGCACGGCATGCAGCCTCACAAGGATGCCGCGGTGATGATAGGCGGACTCGCAGCGGCCACAGCTCCCGGCTGTAGCGGTCCGCGGCGTGCACTCATGATCATCCTGGGACGGGGCTTAAAGGAGGGCACCCAGAGGCACACAGGTGATCAGATCATCGAAGTGGGGACTAGTGCGGGCACTCGGTGGCGCAGCTCCTCCACTGCAGCGGCCCACAATAGCGATGATTCTCGTAGGCTGGCCAATGCAGGCACTCAGCGGCACAGCTCCTCAGCTGCAGCGGGCCACAATAGCGACGATTCTCGTAGGATGGCTGATGCGGGCTCTCAGCAGCAACTGAGGTGGCCCACAATAGCGATAACGATGACTTTGGTAACACAGGCAAATGCGGGCTCTCGGCGGCAACAGCTACTCAGCTGTGGCAGCCCACAATAGTAATTACTTTCAGTCTGCGTTCCCCGCAGTAGAACCAGAGGCTCTGGCATTCTCAACAGACCTCACCAGCGAGTAGAATTCCCCTCTAAGAGGAATCCGGACGGCTGATGGGTAAAGTCTAACTTCCCTGAGACTTCAGCAGTAGGCGAGCTCAAATCTGGCCCTCGGGTAGTTGTTTCAGCAAGATGGATGAAAGTTTCAAAGTCTTTTCCCTCTCGTTACACGGACAGAGGTTAGTCATGACATCTAGAAGTAACATCATGTAGGGGTTTTAGCACAGATCTTTATACCCCAAAGTCTTTGGTCTCAAAGTCACAAATCCCTGAACCCAGCCAGAACAAGTTTGGTGTCGTCCAGGAGCAGGGGGCCTGCCATCGGATGCACAGTGGGAGGTAGTACAATCATTCACCTTGCCAGGCCCAGCCCTGCTTCGATTAAAGGGTCACCCCTCCCCCCCCTACTCCAACTGCAGATCTCTCTATTTAATCCATGTCAGGCTCAGCCTGCCCTGTCCGTCCAAAACCAGACAGCCAATACACAACAGCAGAGCACACTGCAAGGATTAGGCAAGAAAATACCCACTTTTTAGAAGTGGTATTTTCTGCCAAGGACCAGATGCACTTTAATATTGTGAGCTCAGGCATACTAAATTTGGCTTTCCTATCATGTTCCTTGGGTGAATTCGGACTATACAATGTAATCAATTTACAATGGGGAGCATTCACGCTGTGGCACTGAATGGCAGTGGCACAGCGCTCAGAGCATTTCACACCAGAAAACAGAGGAGACAAAAGCAAAAAATGGAGCGGAGACCCATGCCAATGGTGCCGGGTCTAACCGGCACACTTGCAATTTGTAATGTTTTGCACTGCCTATATTGTAATAAAGCTTATATTTAATAGTGATTTCCAAATGAAGTTGTTAGTTATTACTCTGTAGGAAATGCCCACAGCAATGTTTTAGGTTGCTGAAACTTCTCTTAATGGTGAGAAAGTGTCCTTTTGTGAGTTTAGGAGGCTTGACCAAATGTTTTTGAAGACCACGAACGACAGTCATGGCAGAAGGCCATGGGACCAGAACTGCAAGAGTGAGGGACCCTTGATTCACTGTCGCAGTGAAACTTTACTTGTGACAGGAGTTATGCAGGGTGGACTTCTAGACTGTAAATAACTATTGAACCAACACTTATCCTCTGTGACAACAAACTCGGTTCCCCTGAAACCCTTAGATACGTTGCATTTGATTAGTGCCTAGAGCAGTGGCTCCTAACCTGTGAATACGTGGGTGCCCACAACTGTTTATAAAATGAACTTGTAATATATTGGAAGACTGAATTTTCATTTGTGCTTTTTTATGTGTACGTACATACACTTAAAGTTTTTAAACTGTGAATCTGAAGACTTTTTTTAAATTCTAAGGTTAGAACTGTTGGTAATATCTTCATTTGTGGGGGCAGCAGAAGTAAAACAAATGGAATCTAGTATAGACTATTGGGGGCCTCTGTTAAAGCAACACTAGAATGCGCTGACAAGAAGAGCATACATTAGGGACAAATGTATAGGGTGATTCTGATATTTTATATTTCGCTTCGTCTTGAGTTGAAACCATTTTGAAAAGCTCCATGTTTCTCATTAATTTCAATTAACACTTTTTTTGTTTGGGAATTAAAGAAATATTCGACTTAAAAAAATATATTTGATTTATACTTTTTTATGAATATTGTGTTGAGGTTCAATTCATAGACTTTTCTCAGGGTGGAGGGGTCCCTGACTTCCAGTAGTGATTCATTAAGGTCCGCTGAACTTAAAAGGTTAACGACTGCTGGCCTAGAGGGTTAGCTATCTGTACTTGTTTCTGCTAATGAAAGTGGCAAAGGCCTGGGATGGGGCTCTGTCAAGCTGGAAGTTATGAAAGTCCATGTAACACAAGATTGTTACCCTGGTAGATGGAAGCAACCCCCTTTCACTTTAGTTCTGAGACAAACTATGTTCAAGTCTAGTAAATCAGGTAGTGCTTGATTGCCAAGTTCCTGAGATACACTGGGCACTGTCTGCATGGGTGTTTTTAAAGGCACCTAACTTGGAATTAGAAAATCTTTTGATGCCCTTGTGGTGGTCGAGTTACCGGCATATGTTGGAATGGTCTGACAGGGAAGTCTGGTAAACATCCATGCATAAAACCATGGCAGAATAACCCAGTAGGCAGTGAGTTGCATCGGACAGTAGTAAATTTTAGCCCTGCTCCACCCTGGACTGGACACTCTTACTACTAGCCAAATGGAACTATACAGAGTGGCATGGGCAAAAGTGCGTCACGGTAAGAAAGGTGAATGCACAGAAAAGTTCCCAATAATGAAAGGTGTTCGCCAGGGATGTATCCTGGCGCCCTTTCTTTTTAACCTTTATATTAATAGTGTAGCAGATCCCCCTAACACAATTGGCCGTAGACTATCCTCAAACTGGCACTGCGGTGCCTATTCTACTCTACGCAGATGATGCGGTTATTATGTCAAGAACCCAAGTAGGCCTCTAGAAGGCGTTAACTAGATTCTCAGGGGCAGATTTATGAAGGCCTTGCGCCGCCGGTGCGTCACTTTATTTGACGCAACGGCGGCGCAAACAATGCGCCCTATTTACAACGTGACGCATCTAGGAGATGCGTCACGTTGTAGAGCCCTGCGCCATCAGGAGGCGTTCCGGCGCAGGGTGGGCGTTCCGGGGCAGGTGCGCCTCGCAAAAGTGGCTGAGTGAAATCTATAAGATTTCACTCAGTCTCTTTCAGGACAATGCTGCGTCAAAAGCCTGCGCCTGCTTGAAGCAGGCGTAGGTCTTGACGCAGCGTTGTGGAGATGGGGCACCCCCGAGCCTTGCTGGAGCTGCGTCGCGCTTGCGACGCAGCTCCAGCAATGCGCCACCTTTTCGGCACAGATGCGTCACGCATCTGTGCCGTTTTTGCCCCATGGTGCGCCGCATTGTAAATGCGGCGCACCATGGGTGGCGGAGCAGCGGCGAAGGATGATTGGCGCATCCCTGGGGATGCGCCAGTCATCATAAATCTGCCCCTCAGTGTATATGGGATCTAGGGGCCTAAAAATAAATACGGGGAAAACCTTCACTATGTGCTGCTCATAAAAAAATAAGGTTTCTTGCTACACTTTTTTTTTTTTTAGAGCAGTCAAAGATAGAAATAACAATTTCTTTTTCTTATTTGGGGTTTGTTTTTAATAAAAAAGGTTCATGGAATACAGCTATCACTACCAGGTGCTTAGCTTTTTCAAGAGCTATTGGGGCTTTAATGCAGTTCGCAAACAAGCTGGGTGGCAGGCCTGTATGCATCTTGCTTGATATTTACAAAGCCAAGTGCGTATACGGGGCCGGCATTTGGGGCATCTCAGACTGTCAGGAAATCCAGGTGAAGGAAAATAGTTTCCTTAGATATTTGTTAGCCATCCCTAGGTCCACCCCAACCTATGCCTGTCATAAGGAACTTGCCTTGGCCTATGTTACTGATTTGATTAGGATCAGTCCAGTGTTGCTCTGGCATAAGATCTGGACCACCACTGAAACGGATCTTAATAGGGCGATTATTGCAGACTGCATGAGGCTTGAGGGGTCAAAAAATATACAGTGGCTGTCTTATGTCAAGGATTTCCTAACAAATATAGGGCACCCAGAATTTTACTATACACCTTTATTGATAAATTCCATCTCCAAAAAAGCGCTCTAAGAAAAATGTACCTCTTTTCTGGCTGATCAACGCTGGACTGTTGAGGGAAAGAAGGCTTCTGTTCTCCACCATCATTCATTACTGCAGGAGCCTGGACTGCAGCTTTATTTGTGCCCCGAGCTGGGTAGTTATGATAGAATGTTATTAGCACGGTTGAGAATGGGTAACTTCTTTAGGATGGTCACCTTCCCAGCCACAAATGATTGGTGTAAAAACCTAAGTAACTGCCCTTGCGATGACCTTTCCGTGCAGTCTACCATTCATTGTATTCTTTTTTGTAAATTTTATGGGTGGGGAAGGACAAGATACTTAATCCCCTTGTTAAAGCGCTGGGGCCTGGCAGTGTAGACCGGCTCTTTTCAAGATTTTTCTACTTCAGGATGAAATGACTATTATCACTGTATCAAAGTTTTCAAAATTAATCATTAGATGAACTTCCATGAGCTAATGATTTTTTTAACTGCATTGGGCACTTTGTGTAAATAGATTTGGAAATGCATTGATGTAGCCGAACTGTATTTATTTGTATCGTATCAAAATTGAATTTTTATTGTTTTAATGTTTTTATATGTGCTTTTATGGTTCTTATGGAATCGAATAAAGCGATCTTTGACTTGACTACTAGCCAAATGAGAACCCTACCAGTGCCCTTTGAGACTAGGAATGGGATCTGTAGGGCATGCATCATGAGCTGAGGATAACGTAAAGTAGCAGCACTAGCAGTGTCAGAAGGAGTCCTGCTCTCTGTGGAATGTGTTGCAGCATGCATGGTCTGTACGTACATTGTATCCAATTAATTCATAGCCCGCACATTTATGACTTGGAATTATTCAAAAGTATTCACATGGTGATTAGTTGAACATCTAGGGTGAGCAAAGTTACATAGTGATTTCCTGCACACTCCTAGACTCTTGGGACCTCTATATACAACAGTGCATGATTACAGGCATCTGGGTAACCTAGGAGCAAACGCATTTCTTTATTAATGTCAGAATAAACTGCTATTTTGTCACCCTTGCATATGTTTTAAATAACTAATCTGTTTTAATCCTGTGTTATTTTGTAGCCTAAAGTGAAGGAGTTTGGAATTGACACTGCAAACATGTTTGAATTCTGGGATGTAAGTAATACTTATAATATTTGACTGCATCTTATGATATGTTGAGTAAACCTGTTCCCGCTAGAAATGTAGAGTAAATGCAGCTTGTGTGTTTGAGTCAAACATGACCTTTTCTAAATGAAATAAATGTGAAATTGTAAATACTAAACCCTATTTCTGTGATTTGTTCAGCTGTTTAATCGTGTTTGTTTTAATCTTTTATAATAGTGGGTTGGTGGACGTTATTCCCTGTGGTCTGCAATTGGTCTTTCAATTGCTCTTCACATTGGTATGTATGCACTTCTTACTTGTGCTATTGGCAATAGATGTTATGTTACTGCACATTGCTGTAGTTTGGCGTTGCAGCAAGGCGCCATGTGACTGTTTAACTGAAAAGCACAATGTGCACAGAGGGTAGAGCAAGGTCCTGGGATTCCTTTTCTTTGCCGCATTGTCCTTCGCACAGTACATGGAGCCCAGTCCTCCATGGCATTGGGGCTGCGGATGTGAAATTGCTAGGTACCGAGCGGGGAGCCGACTCGGTGAAAATATCCCAAGGTGTGAAGATTACCCCTACCGCAGTACCCAGGGAACAATTCCCTTTAACAATGATAATTGGTAGGCGCTGGAAATCCCAAGCAGGACCTACAACTGGGTAAAACCGTGAGTTTTCCCATGTTTGCATTTAACTCACCAAGGTTGGGTATGCCTTAAGGTGCATAGACCGCCTGGGAGTTTTTTATTTTTATCACCTTTTTCTTCTGGTCCTGATGAATGCTTAGCGGAATATAGCACCTCAAAAGCATAAACATGTCGACCTTTTAGTAGCACTTAGGATATACTTGACTCGAAAATGTCAAATGTCCGACTCACTTTTTAGTAATGATAATCTGACTCTATATTAAATTTATCGCGGAGGATAGCTTGTCATTTTTTAATGTTTGTACTTTCCACTATCTGTTTAGTTGGAATCTGCTCCACTGTAATTCAGTTGTAGTAGCAGTCCAGGGAGACATCCTGTCTCCTTGGTAAAAAATCCCAATGATGAAGCATGTCCTCAACCATGTTGATTGAGGGTTTTACAAAAAATCTTATGATATTCCAACTGTAAACTTCTTTTCCTGTATCTATAAGCCCCTTTTTTTGATATTTCTTTCCGCACTGAGAGAGACTCTATCTTGCCCTTTTGTGCGCTTGGCAGAATCGTAATCCAGTAGCTTTTGGGTTACTCCTTTGTTGTTTTTGTAAGTAGTTTTGTGGAGGATAGGAGTATCCTTCATCCCTACCTCTCGTTGTTTTGACACACGTGTTCGAGCCTAGCAGGGACCCTTTATGGGTCTGACCAAGGAGAGTTTCTGGAACAGGATATGATTGCAGAGCACTGTTTAAGGAAGGCTGGGATCAAACCATTACCAAAAATTGAGTTTGCAAAAAGACTGTTTTTGATGCAATGGTTGTACGTGATCTTAATT
Source organism: Lissotriton helveticus (assembly GCF_964261635.1). NCBI lineage: Eukaryota > Metazoa > Chordata > Amphibia > Caudata > Salamandridae > Lissotriton > Lissotriton helveticus. The sequence goes on along the minus strand of NC_136073.1, from coordinate 308,078,658 downwards.
TCCCTGATCATTGAATTGTATGTTCTGATGATCCAATCCACAGTGTAATGCATACTAATTTCATTTATCCGGGGCATTCTTAAAGGGATTTTCCACAGTGCCTAGTGTTCAACACATGGCTCTTTTGTGAGCCAGTTTGTCCACTCTGGACCAAAGAATTGTGGACAGCCTTTCTCCTGCTGAGGACATAATTGTGTGATGGTGTGTTCTTCACTGTTGTATGCCAGTGCTTTTTAAAAAAACATTTAGCGGCTTGTTGTATAGTGAATTACAATGGTCCAAGTGGAATAACTCAACCGCCATCTAGCACTGAAAATATTCCTAAGAGCAAAACGCCTGTCAATTTTTTTTGTTTAGCCTGTATTTGTCTTGAGCCATAGCTCTGTTCTAAAATTAGACTGCCCCAGCACATTCTTATTTATTTTCCTACGGAATATTCATCTTTATCCGAAGTGCAAGCACCTATACATTGTTTCTACCACTACTGTTCTTAGGTTTCAGCAGTGGTCACTTCTCATCACATGTTGATAACCCCCAGTAATCTAAAGCTATGTCTTCCAAAGGCATACGCAAGAGATGCCACTTTTACATGCTTCCCATTGCTTGACCGCTGTAGAGGAAATTGGTGACTGTGCTGTATGCTTGAAATCCAAGTAGCTGAGGTTGTATGATCTGTTAAATTTACCGGAACTATGGTTAATTTTATGTAATGCATCTCAACACGGTGCAGTTCTTTTACATATCTTCTCATTTATTCCTGCTAGGTTTTGAAAACTTTGAGAAACTTCTTGCAGGAGCTCATTGGATGGTGAGCACTTATAACTGATTGGTTATTGTACATGTTAGTATTTTTATCAATTGATGGTTGGAGGAAAATTATCAATGCTGTTAAGTATCTTGGTTTGTTATTTTTATTCTTGTAATGAACACTAAAAGTATTTGAGACCTGGTGTATGCCACATTGGTTTTTGGTCAGAATATTGTTTAGTGCGAATAAGTTTGTAAAATAGAAAATAAAAACGGAATTGCCAATAAATAAACTTACTAAACAATATATATATTTAACGAAAGGTCATTTCTTCGCTTTACGCCACACAGGACAATCATTTTCACAACACTCCGCTTGATAAGAATGTTCCAGTAATCTTGGCCATGCTTGGAGTTTGGTATATCAACTGTTATGGAAGTGAAACACATGCACTGCTGCCCTATGACCAATACATGCATCGCTTTGCAGCTTACTTCCAGCAGGTAAATATGCATCCTTGCTGTGTAGTACATATTTTATTCACTTGCATTGTGGATTGTACTGTTAGTAAGGGTGTTATGTTTGATCGTTTCTTCTGTGACCAAGTGTTAGTGGAAGGTGGCTTTATTCCAGCCTCCTTCATCCAGAATATTTTGGAGAGATAGTGGATCTGTAGCATATTTTACTCTACCATTGTACCTGGCTCAAACTTTATTATTTTATCTTGGTGCTGCAGTGAGGTTACTGTGAATCATTTGATAACAGGATCATGTTAAATATTAATTTTCGTGTTGTACCACAGCATGAAGGATCAGTTTATTAGCTTCATCTAGTGTTATGAACTTCTGTTTTGGTGGTGTGTGATAGTTCAATTATTTGTAGTATATGGGCATGTATGAAATATTTTGTAAGATTACAGTAGTCTAGAGCTTAAGAATTATAACAAAGTACCTTGTATTTCATACGATCATGTGAGACATTTGGGAGGAAAACTTTCTACATAGGTGTGAAGCATTCCTGTGTGTTTGCAAACTAAATAATCCTGATGTTGCATTGAAGGTTAGCCCTTTTATGTATTTTCTCTATAGCAAATCTTTACTCTGGTTATAGGGGGTGGGGGGAATCACATACAGGCGTTATGCAATTGCCAGGACTCTAATTTGTAGTCAGAAGCACTTTCTTTTATTTTTAAATGTGATCCCTCTAAGTAGACGGGTTACCAGGTACCCCACAGAAAAGGTGTATACAGTCCCCCATAACTGGCATCCTTTGTGCCTTTATTGAATGTTGAGTTTACATTGTGTTCTTTGGATTGGTTAGTGCTGGAGTCATTGGACGCCCTCCAAGATGTCAGCCACCCCAAATCAACTGAGCATCTGCTGAACCATCTCCCTGCATCCAGGGGCGTAGCTAGGGCTTGTGGCGCCCGGGGCTATACTTCAGATTGCCGCCCCCCTGGGGGGGGGTGCTGTGGGAAAAGGACGGCGAGCACCTGAAAGAGGTCAGAGAGACACGTAGTATCGCCGCTAATTACCTTGATCATGCAAGTTACATGCACATACATGACACGCTCTAGGGCTAGACAGCCCCCGTCCCCAAAATAGTGCCACATGAGGCGGACCGCCCCCACCTAGCTACGCCGCTGAAGGAAAAGCAGAAGGAAACCCAAAACTAACATCAGTTCTACCTACCCTGTTTGTGACATCTCACTCATAACATCACAGCTTGTGCAGGACCCTTGTTCCCTGTCCCCTATCTGCCCCGTCCAAGACCTCAGTAATGTCTGCAGACCAGTCAACCACACTGGGTTTGACCACGATTCCCCTGGCAGCACCTTCAGGATACTACAGGTGAGTCCAATGCACCTGATCACTAGACTAACTTGAGTTCTGCAGTTGGGGCAGTACCAGTCCTGCAGTGGAAGCCTTCTCACTCCACCCAAGCCCCCCATGAGAGCTCAGTAGAAACCATCCCACGTGCCCTTCCCACTACCCACCACCCCACCTGCGGCACAGTAGGACACTTCAAGGGAACGGGTCCTATCCGGGGGTGTCAGGCACCATAGCTGATTCACCCACCGTCATCGGGGAGTGGTGGTAGGGGTGCCAACAATCATTGCATTTTCATCACATTCTGCAGCATGCCAATTGCGTGCAGAGAACGAAACATAACTACATACCTTACAGCTGGCTATCGCATATCGTCATACTTGTCAACAAAAGACCACACATAGTACATTACAGAGAGCATCCCTCATAAAGATACGCTGTGGAGTTGGCTATGAGGGGTGACTAAATCTGTATGAAACAAAGCATGTTACATAAAACATCCCAAATCATACATTAGAGTTGCTGGCATGCTTCCAAGAGAACTGAGATGTGCCATTTACTATCACTACTGACAGTGTCATCATGCCATCTAGATAATTTTACCATGCCCAGTCCACTGCGAAATGTAGGGTCAAGGATATATTTAACACCATGCAATCAGTCATAGGCATTCAACCACATTTTCACCAACATACTAACAGCCAGAGTTCAATTCAATCAAATCCGCACCAAATTGTCCAGCTGGCCCACTCGGGATCCTTTACATATCGATCCAATGGTCCACCTTAAAGCAAGCAAGTCACACCATGCACACGTCCACATCAACAGTTTAAAACCTTTGAACAAGCTGAAGTAAAATGTGTGCCTGGTAGAGTATCCCTTAAATCTCTAATTTATTCCTTGTCCAATTTGCCTCAGCACTCCTTTAATTATCCATTCCATTACCACTTTTTATTTGAACCATCTCCAACCTGAGTTGTTTTCCCTTGACTTTGTAGGTCTCTTGCTTTTTCAATTAAATACCCCTTTCATTTTTTTCCAATATTTCCAAGCTTATTAAAGCTTTTAAACATTTACTTTATCAATACAATAAGTAAACTGAGAGAAAGGGTGCACATTCAGCAAGAATCGAATCATTATCAGTAAGTAATCAATTATCAAACAGCACACAAAAGACTCACTAAGCAAAAATAAAACTACAAAAAGCATCTGAGCGAAATTGATACTGTACTAAAAAACTGTAGGGGTCATTAGAACTCGTTTATCAAAGCATGGACTTTTGAGACTACATACATGAATAAAATATGCAAACAAAACATCAGCACAATCCCTGATAGAGTCTAATATACACCTCTGCAAAAGATTCAAGCAGCCTGCCCGTATAATATAACCAATATCAAAATTAATCTGATCATAAAGTGCTGTACTCTTACATGTGTAGGCACAAAAATCCATACAGTGCCAAAACCATGCCTGCATTTAGGCTCAAAAACAGGTCATCCTACTCAAGGATCCGGGGCCAGCCAGAGAGCATAAACCCAATCCAACAGGGGCCCCCATTTTCTTTTTCCCTTCTGCCTGGACCTTCTTCCTTTGTGCTCATACAATGCGATTTCTAAATTCAGGATAGACAAAATCAGCCCCCTGCCATTGCTGAAACGTATTAGGCTGTGGATCGCTGAAGCGATGCACATACTAAAACAGCCATGGCCACATATATTAACGAATCACCCCCTCTAGCCCTTCCTGCCTTCCTTTATCCCGAGGAGCATAGTTTGAGAGGTCAGAACAATATTGGTGTGGAGAATTCTCTACCCCCGCCCCCTCACCCCCAAAGTTTTTTTGCGACCTCGGATCTCGGGGGCAGATTTACAATTATTGGTGCATCCCTGCAAATCAGCAGGGATGCGCCAGTAATTGTGCGCCGCAGCTCCGCCACCCATGATGCGCCGCATTTACAAAGCGGCACACCATGAGGCAAAAACGGCACAGATGCGTCACGCATCTGTGCCGTAAAAGCGGCGCATTGCTGGAGTTGCGTCGCAAGCGCGACGCAGCTCCAGCAATGCTTTGGGGGGCCCTATCTGGACAATACTGCATCAAACCTTATGCCTGCTTCAAGCAGGCGCAGGGTTTTGACGCAGCATTGGCCTAAAATTGACTAAGTGAAATCTTGTAGATTTCACTCAGCCACTTTTAGGAGGTGTTCCTGCGCAGGAACGAACCCCCTGCGATGGAACGCCTCCTTCTGGCGCAGGGCTTTACAGCGTGACGCTTCTCCCAGATGCGTCACGTTGTTAATACCCCGCACCATGGTGCATCTTTTGCGCCGCCGCTGCATCACAAGTGACGCAACGGCGGCGCAAAAGAGGTGCAATGCGCTTGTAAATCTGCCCCTCATAGCTACCAAGGTTTCAGATTGCTTTGTGTGACATTTTCATAATTTCGGTGTAATTATGAGTGACATTTCAACAACTATGAGTGACACTTTCTCACGTGCAAAATCAAGCAATGAGGACGAGGTAAATATATAAATATCACTAGTTAGACCCATTTGAGCAACAAGAAACTCTAAGAAGCTCTATAAAGTGTTGTAAAGCAGCAAAATGGAAGGATGCTAATATATTTTAGCAGTCATCTTAAGCAGGACTTTAGCTTTGCTCCCAAAAGTCACCATGTTACGCAGTAAATCTCAGCTGCTATAATATAAATCAGTTATCTAGAGCCACTGTACCTGACCTCACTGCCCAGCCTGCAGAGGCACCATTAATTTCAGTGTAACCGAGGACACGAGCAGTGAGCTACAGGTTCATGCAGATGCACGCTCGGCTTTAAATTAAATATATTGAGAATGAGCCCTAAGTAAATATGTCCCACGGTCACCGCGATTCTCCGGCAGCCGGTCCTGTCCTACTGTCATGTGAGCAGAGTGCTGCACAGAGGAGTCTACAGAAGTGATTAATATGTCACTAGTGCGAGTTGCAGCTGGACTTTTATTAGGTGCTTGTGCTTTCAGTGCACCTAAACACAAGCGTAATTCTGAGAGCAGTAAGAGGGCCTTTCCTTCTTTCAGCATGAGAACATGAAGCAGCAAGAACAGCAGGCGCGCAACACCCAGGTCTGCAGCCCCCACCCCACCCCCAGTTCCCCCCCCCCCCAACCCCGTCGTGTGTGGCAGCCCGGGATGAGACAGATCCCGGGCCCGCTCACAGCCGCACCCCAGCGCTTCACAGGTCTTTAAAAGACCCATTTGAATGTTAATGGAGGCTTACTGTAGTTTCACCCCTTCTAAGAGCCCCTGCAGCTGCTCGACTCTGCCGATTAAAGGTTCAGACCCCCCACCCGCCCCCGAAATTTCTTCTCAGCAACCCCCCTCCCCCGAAAGTTGGCTCTAGTTGAGCCTCTGAATGAAGTAGATCAACTAACTTCACTTGCCTCTGTGTTTGTTCTTCTCTCAAGTGTCCAGGCCACGAGGCTCCCGTGGCTGCAGACTTTCGACATCAGTGGTGGGAGGGTCACTGGGGCACGGGGCTGAGGGGATTCATTTCTGTAGATCGTAGGCTGCTCAGACGTCACGCGCTGGAGCTTTTGAAAAGCAGCAGGTCACGTACGCAGCCGCAGTGCTTGTATTTAAACCAACGTCGGCCGCGCTGCACTGGCATGTTGCGGCGGCCTTTATAATTTATTTGGGGACACTGTGTTCCCAAATAAATTATAAAGGCCGCAGCAACGTGCCAGTGCAGCGCGGCCGCCGCCCTCAGGATAGTGACGCCTGGGGCGGTCCGCCCCCCTCACCCCCCCCCCCCAGCTACGCGGGTGCCTGCATCCCTTTCCAGCCAAAGTAATTGAGAAGCCCATCAACCAGCAACTCACAACCCACCTGTAACTTCATGATGTTATAGACCACACTCTCTCAGGATTCAGAAAACCACTGCACTGAAACATTCATTGCAGCCACCAAAGATATTCAAATCATCCTGGAACAATGAGACTGCCCTTATCCTTAACCTCCCTGCGGCCTTTGAAATGTTCTACCAGAATACCCTCCTCAGAAGACTCCACTAGGTTGAAATACAGGGATCTGGTCTCAAAAGGATCTGTTTCTTCCTCACCGGAAGGGCCTAAAGGGTCAGGCTGCCACCCTTCACATTGGAGACCAAGAAATTAATATGCGAACTCCCACAGGAATTGTCCCTCTATCTGTCTCCAGCATCACCCGATCACAAATCACTCTACTCTTCTATGCCGATGATACCCTCGCCCTGACTAACAAAACAGCCACTGCCAGAACCAATTTCATTACTATGGTAGCAGACTGGATGCTAACCAACTGCCTGCAATTCAAGTCTGACACAGTGGAAGTACTGGTCTTTGGCAACAAGACATCTGCATGGGATTCCACCTAGTGGCTGTTGGACTTGGGACCCACGCCCACAGACGACGCAAGAAATCTAGGGATCACCCTAGACCAGTGGCGGCTGGTGACTTTTGAAAGTGGTGGATGGTTAAAGTTCTTTTGAACCTTTACGGCACTAGCAAGGAAACAACATGGTTCCAACGGGTGAACTGCATAGTTTCGATGTAAAAATCCTTTGATCAATTCCGGCTTTCCCACTTGACCAAACTGTGCTCCTAGGCAAATATTTTATTTTACAGAGCCTGACCTTTTCTTCGTTATCTCATATAAGTGGACCTTAAAATATGCAATTTCAGGATATGCTCTGTAAATTAGATTCTAGGTTTAATCTCACAGAATATAATGCTGGTTAAGGTTTTGTAAGAAACGTGGCCACATATATGCTGTACAACAACTAACTAGCATTATCGTTAGGGTGAGGACAGCTGGAAAAAAGTTGTTTGCATTGTTGGCCTGTGCTCTGATGGTACACTGCTCGGCTGCAACACTTCCAAAGAATTGACCATGTCTTTGGGCTGACTGCTGCAAACCCCAATTCAATTTATGGCTTCGTCTTGGATTCTGAGTAAATATTGGACTGTGATTTAACGTGCGGCCAATTAAGTGCTTTACTGTCTCCAGATTGAGCAACATGTTTCATTTTCACTGCCTCACGTTAATGAAATAAAATTATCCAAAATTATAGAGACGCCAGGTGAGCCTCCAACCAGTTTAGGGGGAAATCTAGAAACACAGGGAGCACTGTACCTGTCTGATGGACACAAAACCTGTGGTCTGATTGGAGGGCACTCTGAGGAAACACAAAGGCCCCATAAAACGCCAGGATCACGATTGTAAGTTATGAGGAACATTTTATACCATGAAAAGGACATTTCTGATCATTATTCATTTGGGTAGTATAGGCAACCAGCAAAATTTTACTTTTTTGGTGATTTAATACAGCACATTTTGCAGATTAATTGTATCGCCATATGTTGACCACAGCGGCCACGTTTCACGTATTTCCAGTTATACCCCTGAACAGTGCACTTCTACTTCCCTGCACTACCTCGCTGCTTTATAAATTGTGTGATGATTAAATGAGCAGAACAAGAGACTCGCAGATTTTATTAATCCCTCTTGTGCAAATCATGGTAAATCTGAGCATAGCTAGCCAGCGTGCAAATTACAGTTCCAAAAAAACAAAGCATACTCCTTTTCCAAACATGTAATCACCTGCTAACACTGTTGAAAGCTAGAGCCGCAGTATTTTACTCATGCATATTAAGTTGTAGCGTTTTCTGAAATAAAGCTACAGAATACCTATTCGGCTAAAGAAATTTTGTTTAAATGTAAACTACACTTGTGTACTCACCCTTTCCAACATGATCAGTGTGTTGCACATTGTGACATTCTCAGGAGTTGAGGAACATTCTGTAAATTTTTTGGTTCCTTAATGAATCGAAATGTCAACAGCTCACCTAGGCATTCCCAGAACTCGCCTTGTTAGATTTCAGTACAACAACACTAAGCCCTTGCCTTCCCCTGTCTGCTAAATTCCAAGCAGTCTTCTGGTGCGCGGCCCTCTAGATGTCATGGATGGGCCTTAAGGCCCAGAGTACAGACTGAGCAGAGAAGACCACCATTCTCTGCTCGCTGAGGCTGCAGCCAGATCAGTGGCAAAAGCTGCAGGCCACCGAGGAGCACCAGGTGGCGGCTGGGCCAGAGCGTAGCTTGCTGCTGCTGGCGCTGAACCTGGCGGGCTGACCTTTCGAAACTTCCCTGCTTTACCAGTCCTCCTAAAGGTCTTTTTACAGCTGGGCATGACAAGAGAGGCGGTAACAAAGTTAAAAGCTAGGGTTATATGCCAAGTCTCTGGTTTGGAGCATCTAGTCGTTATCCTATGCCAGCTGATGCCCACAGATAACTGTTCCCACCTGGTGGCAAGAGCAAGGCACTTACTGCCTCAAGAAGAGGGAAGGGCCCCCTGAATGTGGCAGTGTTGTGGAGGCACCTGCTGACTAGAGAAACAAAATCTCATAGTGGCTGAAGGTACCAGGCAATGTCTGGTGAGTGCTGCTTTCAATCGCGGCCGGCATGGCCTGTGGGTGGGGTGGGGTGTGGGGTGGGGTGGGGTGTGGGGTGGGGGGGGGTGTGGGGGGGCACGTGGCGAGGGGGGAGTCACACCGGGGGGGGGTGGTTAATAAACAAAAGTAAAATTCACGTACCTTTGCCAGCCTGTCCCACATCGTCGGTGTGCGTCGTCCAACAGGAAGCAGCCACAGGCAGCCTCCCTCCCCTAAGCCGGTCACAATGCTGCAATGGCAGCGTTGTAATTGGCTGGGACGCCGACCCAACAGGAGTCTATGGGAGGCCATTTTGTCTATGTAGGCTGGAGAAAATGCAGAGTGCGTGTGACTGGATTGGTCGTCCCTGGGGATGACCAGTCTGCGCCCACAATAGTGGGCAAGCCACTCCTCCCCTGTCCTCCAGTAGACCTACTCACCCGCTCGCCCCCAACCAAACCTTGCCTACTGCAAAAATATAAAATGGTATTTCAAATACCATTTTATGTTTCTGCCCCTTGCACTGCGAGAAAGCAGTTGGGCAACGCTCATCCGCCCACATGGAGGAGCCGCCCCTGACCTAGACTACAAGCTCAACATGATGACTCAAGTCAATGCAGTGTGCACCTCCTGCGAAAAATCTTCAAGTTGTTGCCTCAGAACACCAGATGGACCATCACACAAGCACTTGTCACCAGCAGGCTGGACTATTTTTCCAATACTCTCTAGGCTGGAATCTCCAAACCACTCCTACAGACTCCAGACCATCCAGAACACTTCTACAAGACTCCTAATCTACCTCCCATGCCACACCACCATCACACTGCACCTTAGGCAGCTTCACTGGCTCCTCATTCACAAGAGCAGCCAATTCAAACTTCTTATGCACACATATAAAGCCTTACACAACATAGCTGCATACACTTTCACCAACCCACCAGACATTACACTTTGCATTGCTCTCACAAGCACACACTCCAGCATCTGCAAAAGTGGAGGTTGCTCATTCTCCTACATAGTGCCCAAGATGGGAAATTACCTCCCTCAACACATCAGTCTGCTGCTCACGTCTTGAGTCCGACCAGAAGTTTAAGACCTGTCTCTTTGTGTAAGCTCCATTGGGATCACAAACCTACCCACCTGCCCAAGCCCCTAGATACTATCTCAGGTGATTAGTGTGCTATACAAATCCATATTACATAACTAGATGGATGGCTTCATTGTGCTCCAGTCTCTATTTGGGAATGCTATTCAGCATGTGGACCTCCTCTCTGACACCAGCTACGTTCTCACCTGCCCTCTGTGATCGGTACCAATCTAGACTGACTTCTGGTTTGGGATTTCATATTTTCAGCTAGAGCAGGACTCCTTGATACTGAAATAATTGGAATGTTTCTTAGGTGCTCGTTTTTCTTGGAGATCCATAATTGAATCAAAAAGCAAGGTCTCTTCTCAGTGGCTAATGACCAGCCAACCTGTGACTAATGAATGCAGTAACCCTTGGGGAAATTCTTGATCACAACCAGTGGTTCAAGTGATGTGGATCCCAGAATGATCCCTTAAGGCCTACCTTAACTGTCCTGGCACACAAGTCAGCCCCTGTCCCCAAAGTAAGTTCCCAGTGGCCACTGGACTCATGTAAACTACACTTGTGACCTCCACCAGGCACTTGTAATGGGTCACCCATACACCATCCGCCAATAATGTTCTGGCGGCAATTAAAATAAAACTTTGAGTGTGCGATCCTAGGGCTGGTACTTCCACACTCTTGGAGTTGGCAGTATAAGGGTCCTGTTGAGTCTTGATAATTCGCTTTGAAAATATATTCTAGAGGAAGTGGTAATTCCAGATCCTAATCTCCTGGTGATGCATTCGCCCCCACATTCTCCTGAAACTCTTCGGGTAAACATGAGCGGCCTTTGTGTCTGGCGACCTCCTAATGCCTAATTCGACAAGTAGTGTTACTGTCTCACACTGTGTAAACCGGTGCGTATTATATAATTTAAGGAGCAATCTCTTACTGTCAGAATACTTCAATTCAGTTTTCCCTCTACTTCTTGCACACATGTGGCTGGTGGACACATTAGCGGCATCTCCATTAATATTAGAGGGTGTTTTGCAATGCCTTACTTGACAGCAGGAAATAAACCATGGTTATGCAATTATTAATTGCTTTTTAACCTTGGAGTACCAAATAATTCTCCTAAATGTACATTGCTGTGTGTGTGTGTGTGTGTGTGTGTGTGTGTGTGTGTGTGTATATACACTTTATTTTTCCCTCAAAACAACATCCATGCATTTGGACACTCACTCCTCCAGCTCAGCTGGCGATTTTAAACAATCATTTTATTCAAAAGGAACTGGCATTTTCACTCCAATAACTTTGTCCTGCTGCCTGACGCATTTCGGAGCCTAAGAGCTCTTTCCTCAGAGGCAGTTTGAGTGCACCCATGTGTTTCCTCTCCCACAGTTCCCTGCATTTCACTCTGCTTTGTAGGCCTTCAGTGTGCCATTCTTAATGGAATTAATTAAAGTGCATTTATTTTGAAAGTTTTATATAGCGCGGATATTTGCAGATATCAGAGCGCTTTACAAAGTGTAGTACATGAGGGAGTATAGTCAGACAGATAAATCAATAGGTCAAAACAGTACAACTGGGTGGCTACAAAGCCAATCATGTGAGTAATAAAACAGCTAATACAAATAATCAAAGGGGTCAAACATGTAGTACAAATCGATGCAGAGTATTAACAGTGTCTGAGATAAAAGCTAAAGTGTATTTTGCCATGAGGATAGCTTTTACTTCATTTTTAAAGAGTGTAGTGGAAGAGATGAGCCTGATTTCGGGCGGGAGTGAGTTCCAGATCCTAGGCGCCATTCCTGAGAAGGAGCGCTTATGTTTTTTCCTTCCGGAATCTTCGAGGTTTCAGCAGAAGATTGTTTGTGCCTCTAGTGTTTCTAACTCCGCCAGAGATTGTCAGTTTCTGAGCGAGGTATCCGGGTGAGTTTAGGTGTACCGCCTTGTGTCATGCAGGCAATTTTCAGGTGTATTCTGGCTTCAAAAGGCAGCCAGTTCAGGGATTTCAAGTCAGGGGTAATATGGGAGTGCTTTTTTGACCCAGTGATGAGTCTCGCTGCAGCGTTTAGAGAAGCTCTCAGGGGTGCGGTTGTAGTTAGTGGGAGTCCGCAGAGGAAGATGCTGCCGTATTCAATTCTAGGGATGACTAGTGCTTGTACTGCGGTTTGGAAGTCCTTGGCTGGGAGGAAGGTTTTGAGTTTCCTCAGAGTATTGATCTGGAAGTTTGCTCCCTTTGTTGCCTTGCTGATATGTTGCTGCATGTTGAGATTGGTGTCAAGTGTTATGCCTAAAGATTTTGCTGAGTCCACGATGGTCGGTTGGACATTGAGTGCGGTTAGGTGTTTAAGCCAAGTTTGAGTGGTGGAGATCTTCGCTGGAGGTGAAATCAGAAGGAACTCTGTTTTCAGGGCATTGAGTTTGAGATGATTATCGGCAAGCCAGGATTGGGTGCATCTGATCGTTGAGTTCAGGAGCAAGATGTCTTTGGGGGACTGTAATTTGAGATAAAGTTGGGTGTCATCGGCGTACATGTGAAAGTGTACATTGGATGCTTGTAGCAAGGTGGTGAGCGGTTCCATGACTAGGTTGAACAGAGTTGGGGATAGAGAGGATCCTTGGGGGACGCCTAGCGTTACGGGTATTGGCGAGGACATCAGGTTGTTGCTCTTGAATTTCTGCGACCTGTTGTGAAGAAAGGAAGTGAACCACTTTAGAACAGTTCCAGATAGACCCATTCTAGCGTTTAGTAGTTCTAGTAAGTTCTCATGTTTAACGGTGTCGAATGCTGAAGAGAGATCAAGGAGGATGAGGAGGCAGGTCTCGTTTTGGTCTAGCATTTGGTCTGCATGCCGGAACTTGGGGTTTGCGCTCAAAGTTAATTAATTCCTCCAGTGGATATGTGCACTTTCAAACCTTTACCAGGACCCAATAACAAGTGCACTTAAACTGCCTCTGAGGAAATAGCTCGTAGGCTCTGAAACGTGTCAGGCAGCAGGACAAAGTACTAGGAGTGAAACTGCCTATTCCTTTTGAATAAAATGATTTTGTTTAAATCGCCAGCTGGTGTAGAGCATGTCCAAATGCATGGACGTTGTTTTGATATGATATATATAATATCTATATCATTCTATTATAATTTTTATCTGAGTTTTGAGCTGTACAAACTTTACTCATTTTGTTCTTTTGACTTGTAGGGTGACATGGAATCGAACGGAAAATACATCACCAAAACCGGTGCTCGTGTGGACTATAACACAGGCCCCATTGTTTGGGGTGAACCTGGGACCAATGGACAACATGCGTTTTACCAGCTGATACATCAGGGTATAGTTTGTGCATGATATGTTGTTTTTCTGTGCTTTCTCAACCTTCCACAGGACAAATTACACCACTTTTTTACCAAAGTTTCTGACCATATATCCACTGCACACAGCAGCTGCTTATTCTCATAGTCCTACAACGCTTTGCATTTGACAAGAATGGCCACTCCCCTTACTCTGCTTGACCTCTGTGTGAAAGGCTGATACTTCATGGTCTGGTTTAGCTCTTTCCTTTCAGTATACCTCTGTATCTTGGTGCTCCTACTGCCATGGTTTCCAATTTCTCCACCTCCTTTATTCTTTCCTTATGTTTGGGAATTAAAAACTCGGTCCTCTGAATTTGTCCTCTTAATGTGCATTGCATCACGTTGCCAGATCCCTTTTCTATACTACTTTTTGCAGATGCCCAAATTGTCTCTTTGCCCACCTTCACTTTCCTTACGCTGGTACAAAAGTATAGCCAGCCTTCCCAATTTGAAATGTAGTTCATATTCGGGGACCTTTTTAAATCTAGGTATACATAATTCTTGTTCCATCTCACTGCTCACACTGTGTAGTGAGCCTGTTGCAAACCCTTCCTCAGTTGTGGTGAAGTAGGGAGTGGGAATGTTGATTGTGCAGCACCCAAGTTTTAAATTAGGGAATCGACAAAAGCATTTAATTTCCTGCATCTTCTAATCTTGAAGCCGTGCAATGCAACATTTTGATCCCAGGAAGGTGCTTCACATAACTCTTTACTGCACTCTGACCTCTAGCTCGAAGTTCCAACTTTACTTTTCTTGGGTGTGAAATTTTATTTGACATCTTATAACGCATCATACTCTAGCCAAGTACTTTTATTACTTTTGAAGCTAAACCACTATTAAAGTTTGCTTTTCTCCATGTAAGTAAATCCCCTTCCTGACCATTTGAGAACATTAGGTCACACAAGTATACTTACCTTACACAGATCTACCCCACCAATGATCGGACCGGGTCTAACTAGTATAAATATAACCTTTGTTACGAATTTCTCAAATTTGGGTTTTGACAACTGGAAGAATTCTGCCTTTTTGCTGATGGAGCTCTGTTTGCAGTACCATGGTACAAGGAGATGCTATACCTTGTATATTTATTGCAATCCAGTGCTTTATAAGTCGGTGATATCACTTCTTTCGTACTAGGGTTCTGAATTTTTGGTCTTACCCCATGCATTCCAAATGCCTTGACTGAGACCCCCAAAACATATTGCATGTAACTTTTTTTGATGGTAATCTTAGCTGCCGAAAACTGCCTGGTATCCGGCTTCTGCTGACCTACCCACCAAACCTAAGCCCTACCGTTAACAAGGCCGCGATCTTGTCTGGACTGTCGTGTTTTTTTTTTCTCCTAGAGAATCAAAGCCAGTATACATCTGCAATGTGGATATAAATGTGTGGTGTGTGGTTTAACTTTAAAAAATGCTCTCTGCCTGTGCCACACTGTCTGAATTTTCTTATCTGGTGCCATCTATATTTAATGTGTATGCGCATGTAAACATGCAGTAAAGTACTAGATCAGTTAATTTGAATAGCCAAATTACCATGTAACACTTCAAACTTGTGTAGCCATTTGTCTCCGCAGGTCGAATATTGCATTACCTCATTTTGTGTAACCAGTTTTATTCCTTCTTTAAGACACCTAAACTATTTTACATATGCCGTTAGAAATATTGTTCATTAGACCCTTTCACAATCATGCATTCTGTTCTATGGCTTCTGCTTTACATTGATTCTTCCTCTTCCTCCAATGGAAACTTTTATAGTGTCATTTAATGTACAAAATAACTGTGCAAAAATTAGACCACTACTGCAGTGCTTTCTCTCCCCGTGGCATCAACTTAGTGGTCCGATAGGTGGAATAAAATACCTTGCACCATTTGTTAAAAGGGTATTGCAAATCACTGTGGAGTTCCTTGCTAAGTTTGTGGAACTCTGACGGAACTTGAAGTATTCTTGTAAGTTATGGAAGAGTATTCACTAATACGGTCCTACCTTTGCCTCCTTCCCAACTTCAAATTATACACACCCATATGCAGATAGTAACTTGTTAGTGACGTTCGTTCAGAACACAGAAGTAGAGCTGTAACCTGCAAAAAGTTCTAATTTCTTGTAAATTAAATCTAATGCAGGCACTCCAACTCATTCTTATGCATGCATCCATCCATCCATCTATCCAACCATTGACTGATTCCTGCATTCACCCCTTATTGCTGCTTCATAAAATAAAACTCCTACAAACATGAAATGTGAATCAAAAGATTAAAAATATAAAAGAATTTGCCACCACAAGCTTGATGGGCATTTGCTTGCAGTGCAGAAATAAAATTAAACGTTGTGGGTGGTCATCTTGTAATGATATTATATATACTTTATCATTGTTTTAAAGTTCCGGTGTAGTTGCCGCATTTAGAAGCAATGTGCTTGTGGTCTTCGAGTGGTCTAAACCGAGCTAAACTATGCATTCTGCACAATACTGTTCCAAGGTAGCTGCTAAGTAAATATTGCACTAGACATCCATGTTCAAAATCTAAAGTGCATAGTGCCTTATTCATGTACTGAGCTAAGGTGGCCGAAATAATGCTTCTCAACACAGTGGCCCTCTTACAATGGCAAAATAATGCAAAACTTTAGTATCATACCAAGATGGCTGTACAGTGTAGAAATAGTGGATGCATGGGATGCAGAACACTGCAAATGAAATGAGGGGCATTGTATGTTCAAAGAACAAAAGAAATGTAAAGGGGGTGTATAAAAGAAACCTTAAATGAGTGGCCACCTGCCCAAACAATGAAGGGCACTTATTTTCTGGAAGATGGCCAAATGCCTTTACTCACAGGTCAATAGAGCCAATGGTAGAAGGGGCTAACTGACTGCCCCATGCAAATTGCTGTCATGAGGAGAAGCCGAATGAAAATGCCACTTGAAAAGACAGAGGGCTCGCCAAAAGACACTCTATGATGGTAAATTTGTCTATGTAGAGTTTTGTTTTTTATTTTAGTTTAAAGGGCCTTGTAGGAAAGCGGAGTAGTATGTTGTGAGGCTGGGGAGGCTTCACTATGTAATAATCACACAGTACTAAGAGATGGTCCTTGGACTCTCATAATAAATCCTTAGCACAGTCCTGGTAGTGCAGCAAAGAGCAGTCCGGCTTTACTAGAGGAAAATGTGCTAAGCATTTTAGGGTATCAACATGGGCGATAAGTAATTGACAAGACTCAAAAGAAATCCCTCACCAATTTGTAGATTTTTATATTCATTTAAACACCAAGACAAACACAATTGGATAAGAAACTGGAGTTATGGATTTTTGAAGAAAAATAAATCTATGCAGTTCACTTCAGTAAAACTTTAACATTGTGGTCAATGGTAAAACGCACTAGTGACAATGTCACTTGTAGAGAGTTGCGTGGAACCCATTGGGTGTTTAAGGTGATGCGGGACCCAGGACCATACTACAACAGTCAATTCCATTTTACCTGGGTCGAGAGGCCTGGTTGTTGTGGCTGTTGGTGCCAAAGCGGGAGTTGCAGGAAAACTAGTTTAACCACTTAGGCTGTGCTAATGTGGAAACAGATGCAAAAGGTCAACACCGGGGTCACTGCGGTGGTCTGTTGAAGGTGCTGTGAAATTCCCTCTAGTTGCAGTCTCGAACAAAGATGTGTCCAGTATTTGTAAAGCGTGAACAATTACCCGAGGGTGTCAAGGTGCTGGGGGCCGTCTGGAAGATTAAGCGAGCTATTCCCCAGTCACATGGTTCTGGATTGATCTGCCACTGGCGTCGGGTATCGAACCGTGAGCCCCCAGGTTCCGGAGCCAGTTGCCCTGGCTGCTGCGCCACAGTGGGAAGGTCAGCGCAAGGGTATTTCAACATCCAGAGGTCCAGTGGAAAACAATAGCCACCTGAAACTTGCTGGAGGTCAAGGCTAGTTTCCCACAATGCACTGGAGTATCTACTTTTGGGCAATCCCTTGAAGGGTCCGATGGCCAGCGATTCTTTGGTTCGATACTTTTTTGGCTGCAGGTGACTAGTGCCTCTAGTTCAGTGCAGTCTGGAGTTGCCATTGGTGCTCAAAGGGGTCCCTGTGTCTGGGAGAGCCAGTTTTGGGTCCGGGACGAGTCGCAATCTTGTAATTGCAAGGTGGATGCCAGTTGTGCAGGTTACTGCAACTTTGCGACTTTAGGATCTGCACAAAGCAGACTCTGGTATCTTTGTCCTTTGTTGCAAGTCTTCCCGACCCCCCCCCCCCCCCCCCCCCCCCATCTGAGGTTCTGATGCCAGGGTTTTCCCTTAAATCCTAGAATTTGGGGTTTGGGGCCAATGTGCTATGAGCCCCCACAGCTAATCCTCCCCCAATGTAACCACATCTGGGAGTGTGGGTCTCCTTTTCTTCCCAGAACCCTCTATTCTGCCACTTTGAAAAATGTCAAACCTTCTTTGGCTTTGCACACCAGGTAGCCCACCCTAGGGTTGTGGCTAGCCTTCTGGAAGTGTATACCGCCTGACTATCTAATTGTCCTGCCTGCCCGGGTGCAAATGTGCCTGGGGACAGAGGGAGGGCTGTTTTTCTCCGAGTCTGCCTGCTTGTATCTCAGAAGATGTGAATGCTCTGAATATCACTGCCTTGATGTGCCACTTCACTAGCCAACCTGTCCGGGAGGGTGGTGTCCTCTCCTATCCAGGTATGCCTTTGTTTCTGACCCCTAGGATTGTTCACACCTCCTGGCAAGGGGTAAAGTTCCGGTTTTGGTGGTAACAGCTTCAGGCTGCCAGCCAGGGCACAGAAAATGCTTGGGCAGCTAGAGAAGTAACCTCTAGGGTAGTCAGCTGGGTGCATGTCACATCAAACCCATTATGGGAATCATGTTGGGGTGATGAGACAAATTGTTTGATACCAAACATGACTATATTCAACAGCATCATAATAGAGCTGGCAACCATGGGGGTGCCAGCCCATGTTAATCTAATGGCCCCCTGATCACTTAAAGTAGCCCTTAATGGAAAATTACTATTAGAGGGACATTTAAGCTTGCACATATGTCTTACCTTTTAATATAATGCCCCATGACTCCTGGGCTCAGAAGGCCTACTTTAGCGGTGACTGACCTATATTAAAAATAGTATTTTGACCTTGCCATGCATGTTGAGGGCAAAGTCGTGTTGGAGCAGTTTGCACTGCTCCTGCAGTCTGCAATGTCAGGCCTGCTATCCTCTGTTTACATGGGTCACTCAGGGTGGCACATACTGTGCTTCCGGCCCTGGTGACCCCCAAATTCCCATGCCCCGGGTACCCTTGGCACCACTTACCAGGGACTTAAGTGTATTAAAGCCCTTACCAATTGACTTTACCAATTTGCTTACATTGATTTTAGGGAGAGGCACAGGCACTGGGCAGCAGGCTTCAGTGCACTTTCAGAGTCCTAACCATCAGCACAGGAGGATTGAGTTGATGAGGACTATACCCCCCACACTTCCTACTTAAACCGGATGCAGCGTTCGCGCAACGGTAATTGTGACTTTTAGCTCACTGCTAGTGCGTGGGGGCTTATGTTCACGATTTAAAATCTCTGAATTGCACTGATTTGTACTGTTATTAAAATTTGGAAAGTGTACGCTACCTGTTTTCATTCTAACGCTAACGCGGTGTCCGTCTGTCCGAGCAGGCCCGTGGCAAAGTTAGCGTTCTAGATGTTGCTCCTTCCCCAGCCAACACTTCCTACTTAAAACCGGATGCAGCGTCCGCAGCGGGCATGCCAACGGCAAGCCCATATGCGCCCGTCCGTGCCCCGGGAGTGACCAGCGCCAGTCACGCTGCTCGTTATTTGTTAGAGGAGCAGGGAGGTAAGAGGTCCTTTAGTAGAAAGGAATTGGTGGCACTGGATAATGCCAAGTGTACTGGCGGGGATTAATGGACAGTCCTTCAGAGTCTTTCTAGGACTTATCCCACCTGCCTGTTCTGCTTTCATACCAAGGAGCCTGCCCCCACCCTGTGTACTGAAAGATAGCAGAAGGAGGAGGAATCGCTATCGTCCATAAGAACTCCATCCGAATCTCTACCAGCTCTGACGCCAACCTCGCCAACTCCGAACACCTTCACTTCCAGATCCACATCGACCCAAGACCACACTCGGAGGCACCCTCCTCTACAGACCACCAGGACCCCGCGCAAAATTCAGTGAAGACATCACGGACTTCATCACTCCTCATGTGCTCCCCTCCAAAGACTACATCCTTCTGGGAGACCTCAACTTTCACCTCAAAGTTCAACGACCACAACACCGCCACCCTCGTGGACAACCTCGCCAACCTCGGACTTAAACAACTAGTCACTTCCCCCACCCACATCGCAGGTCACACACTCGACCCATCTTCACATCCAGCAACCATGTCTCCTTCAGCCACACCACGGACCTCCTCTGGACTGACCACAGCTGCGTTCACTTCACCTACAACAAGCCGAAACCCATCAACCACCCCCAACCTACCCTGCAAAGAAACTGGAACAAAATCACCACGGACCAAATCTCCGCATCACTCCATCGAAACTCCCCAGCCCTCTCTTCTAACGCCAACGAAGCCGCCACCAACCTCACCCTATGGTTATCCAACACCGCCGACACCTTAGCACCACTGAAAAAACGTCAAAGAAAACCTGGCAGCAAGAAAGCCTCATGGTTCAACGATGATCTCAAGAAGTCCAAGAAACTCTGCCGCTCCCTAGAAAAGGCCTGGAAAAAAGACCCAACCACCAGCACCAAGGACGCCTTCAAAAGCGCCATCCGCACTCATCACCAACTGATCCGAAAAGCCAAGAAAACAGCATTCAAGGATCGACTTGACAATAACGCCCACAACAGCAAGGAACTTTTCAACATCGTCAAGGAATTCTCCAATCCCTCGGCCAACTCCAACGACATCACCCCCTCCCAAACCCTCTGTGACTCCCTAGCCTCTTTTTTCCACAACAAGATTGCAGACATCCACAACAGCTTTGACAACCTTCCCGGAAACCAACCCACCCTACCATCTGCTGACCATCTTCCCCCCGTGAACACCCTTCACGCCTGGAATCCAATTTCCACTGAGGACACCATCCGCCTGATGAACTCCATCCACTCAGGATCCCCCAGACCCATGCCCTCACCACATCTTCAACAAAGCAGACTCCGTCATAGCACCGCACCTCCGAGACGTCATCAACTGCTCCTTCAACTCCGCTACCTTCCCAGAAATCTGGAAACACGCTGAACTCACCGCCCTTCTGAAAAAACCAACAGCGGACCCCACCGAACTCAAAAATTACCGCCCCATCTCGCTTCTTCCATTCCCGGCCAAAGTCATCGAACAACCAGCTCGCCGCTTTCCTCGAAGCCAACAAATCCCTCGACCCCTCACAATCGGGATTCAGAGCAAAACACAGCACTGAGACCGCCCTCATCGCAGCAACTGACGACATTCGAACTCTACTGGACAATGGAGACAGTCGCCCTCATCCTCCTCGACCTATCTGCTGCATTCGATACAGTCTGCCACAGCACCCTTCTTCAGCGCCTCAAACATCGGAATACAAGGAAAAGCACTTGATTGGATCACCTCCTTCCTCTCCGGAAGAACACAAAGAGTCCGCCTCCCACCATTCAAGTCCGAGGCCACTGAAGTCATCTGTGGCGTACCACAGGGATCCTCACTCAGTCCCACCCTCTTCAACGTATACATGAGCCCCCTCGCGGCCATCGCACGCCAACACAACCTCAACATCATCTCCTACGCTGATGACACCCAACTGATCCTATCACTCACCAAAGACCCCAACAACGCCAAAACTAACCTACACGAAGGAATGAAAGAAGTTGCCGAATGGATGAAACAAAGCAGTCTGAAACTGAACTCAGACAAAACAGAAGTCCTCATCTTAGGTACATCCCCCTCTGCTTGGGACGACTCCTGGTGGCCGGAAGCCCTCGGAAAAGCACCCATCCCGACAGACCACGCACGGAACCTAGGCGTTATCCTGGATTCTTCACTCTCAATGAACAGACAAGTCAACGCAGTTTCCTCTTCCTGCTTCAACATTCTCCGCATGCTCAGAAAAACATTTCGCTGGATCCCCTCCGAAACAAGGAAAACAGTCACCCACGCTCTGGTCACGAGCCGACTGGACTACGGAAACACCCTCTACGCAGGTACCACCGCCAAACTCCAGAAGAAACTCCAACGAATCCAGAACGCCTCAGCCAGGATCATACTAGACATCCCACGCAACGAACACATCTCTGGTCACCTTAAAGACCTCCACTGGCTACCCGTCGATAAGAGGATCACCTTCCGACTGCTTACCCACGCACACAAATCACTCTACGACATCGGACCAGATTGCCTCAACTCTCGACTGTCCTTCTACACCCCCCCCCCCCCGCCAACTACGTTCTTCCAGCCAAGCCCTCGCCACTGTACCTCGCATAAACAAGACCACCATGGGAGGCAGATCCTTTTCATACCTGGCTGCTAAAACATGGAACTCACTCCCCGCTTACCTTCGCCTCACCGAGAACCACCTAGCGTTCAGAAAGCCGCTTAAAACGTGGATATTTGACAAATAATCCTCCTCCCCTTCCTAAGCGCCTTGAAACCCTCTGGGTATGTAGTGCGCTATACAAATTTTGTTGACTTGACTTAATACAGGCTGCACTTATTAATTCATTGGCTTAATGAATCTTGCTGGTGGTTGAGCTTGCTATCACTTTAGGATATAAAATTGCAAGATTGGACCGCAAAACCAGGAGAGGGGGGCTTCTGTGGAGTTAGTGAAGTGGAAGGGGAGGCGGTTGACTTTTCCATTGTCATATCGCCCCATTACACACTGGGCGGTACATTGGTCTACCGGACCCCTGGCCCCCCCTGGAGTATTGCTGAAAGCCCTGGATGATGTCATTATTATGAGGCCCTACACTTTTCAAATTTCCTCGTTTTGGGCCATTTTAACATTCATTTAGACTGCCCGGAGTCCTCTGGGTCTAGGGAGCTAATGGACCTCTTTGATCTGGCCCAACTAACCCAGTGGATAGTTTCCCTCACATCAAGGGGGACATAATTGACCTGGTATGCTCCAATTTAGCCTTGTCTGCATCTGACCCCCTTCAGGTCACTTGGTCTGACCACTATCTGGTACAGTTTTCTTGGATTATAGAGAAACTTCCACCCCCTATAGTCCCGGCCCATAATAAACCGGCTCGGAAGATTGAGAGAACCTTGGAGAGGGCTGGAATGTCAATGTCCTGCCTGTCTCTTTTGATCTTGGAGCGTTAGATAGTTTTTCCTCCTGGATCAGTCAAGGAGTAGGTGTGGTGTTAACCCCCCCCCCCCCCCTTCTACCAGGCGACCAAGACTAAGCCCATCTAAACCATGGTACTCTTAGACCTCCAACTGGGTTGTAAAACACTGGAACGGTGTTGGCGTTGGGACTACTGTCCCCTGGCCAAAAATGCTCTTCGCAAAGCTCTGAGACCACTATGCAGCCATTGGGGAGGCAAAAAGCAGTTTCTATGCGGAACTGATTGCTAAAGCTAACAATAGCAAGGAGATTTCCTCCATTGTAAGAAGCTTTCTGGCACCTGGCGCTGAACAAACGGTCCTCCCAGCATAATTTCAATGGTGTGAGGAGTAGTCTTCTTTGTTGAAAAAATACAGAACATCCAAGACAGTCTTGGGCTGGGTTCCCTGGCACCGATGGATTCTTTATCTCCGTCCCTTTTAGCTTCCTCTCCATCAGTTCCTCCGTTTATGATCTTTGTGCCCATACCCTGGCCATCCTCCAATCTCTCAAGTTGGGGTCTCTGACTGGCCCTTGTCCTGCCAGAGCGTTGGCGGGGGTCGCTGAGGTGGTTTATCCAGAGATCAATAGGATTATTAATCTATCCTTACAGACCGCTGTTGTTCCTTTGAGCTGGAAACGGGCTAAGCTCCCACCACTTTTTTAAAAAACCTTCTTTAGACCCGTCACAACTTGTTGGCTATCGTCCTATATCTCTCCTACCGACACTGACCAAGGTCTGTGAGAAGGTGGTTTTTCGACAGTTAGAGGCCTATGTGGAAACATCTGGTCTTCTCCATTCGGCACAGTCTGGTTTTAGGGCAACTTATAGTACCAAGACTGCACTGGTGGAAATGGCTGAGGCGATCGGAGTGCCTGGATGCGGGCGGCAAAGCGGACGTGATTTTACTTGACCTCTCTGCCGCCTTCGATACGGTACCCCAGCAATTACTCCCTGCCAGCCTCTCAAATATTGGCATTGCTGGCCCTGTCTGGGACTGGATGAAATCCTCTTTTTGGAAGAGCGTACTCTGCAGGTTTGGATGCCTCCTTTCATCAACTGCCAAGAAAATGTCTTCTGGAGTCCCTCAGGACTCTACTTTGAGTTCTTTGCTCTTTAATATCTATTTGACACCTCTGATTTTTCTGGCCGAGGAAATGGGTGCAAAAATAATTGCATATGCTAATGACACCCAGCTCCAATTTACCTGGAAGGACACCGACCTGTAGCCAGAAATTGCCCAGAACTGTGTCTCTGCTGTGTTAAGTGGTTGGCCCATGCCCAACTGAAATGCAATGAGGACAAGTCCGAGGTCCTTTTTATATGGTCAGTTCCCGCCCACTTCAGAGAATCTTTATGGCCTCCAGACTTCCCTCGACCTAATTCTGAGGGCGCTCCAGCAAAAAACTTGGGGGTCTGGTTTGAGGAGGACCTGCGGTTTACGGTGCAAATTGAGAAACTCACTGGAGTTTGTTGGCACCCTCAAGTCACTTAGAAGGTTCTTCCCCTTGCTGCTGAGGCCGGCCAAGGACATGGCCGTTTGTGCTCTCATTCTTCCCTCCTTGATTATGCCAGTGCTCTGTATGTGGGAATTCCTGGATATTTACAAAAAAAGCTACAGACCTTACAGAATGCCGCAGCTAGACTTCTGTTTAACATCTCTGGAAGATCTAGCGTAAAACAGCATTTACGCGAGTTGCATTGGCTGCCTGTGGCTCAGAGTGCAATTTAAAGATCTTATTTTGGCACACAGAGCTTTGCACGATCTTGGACCAATGTACATCAGGAAGCACTTTGCTTTCTTTGTGCCTAATAGATCGTTGCGCTCAGCCACCCACCGACGGATGGTGATCCCACGATTCCGCAGAACACGGCTGTGGGGTCAGTCTCTGTCCGTCAAAACCGCTACGGCATGGAACTTCCTGCCCCTGGAATTACGTAACATTCAGGACCTCGACCTTTTTAAAAAGCAACTGACAAACCTTCCTCTTCAAGCAGTAGTAGTTTTCACTCCAAGTCACTGTTTTGCGCGCCAGGACACTCGTATTTGTGCGTGGTATAAATCCATTAGAACATAACAAGCATTTGGCATAGCCAATAGGTCTTGCCTTTGGGACCTTATAAGTGTTTAGTTAGAGCTATTGGCTTCACAAATTTCTTTAAGTTATTCATCTGCCATTTCACTTGTAACAAAGTTTAAGTGCATATTCAACACTCTTTTCCCAACTACGCCATAATATAGTATTGTGGGGCTCTTTCATTACACAGCACACAAGGCGCTTGGAGCGCTTACCCTCACACCACAGGACAACTGGCTGCTTCATTCCAGCACACTTTTAGTGTAGCCAAAGTGGGGAAAATTAGTTTGGCCTGGATTGTTACTTTTGTAGTGGTTATGGCATTTAAGAGAATCACTGATCATTGGATCCTAACAGAAAACAGGGACCATCAGATTATGGTTGCCGGTCCAGGGGCACCTAGGTCTTCCTTTTGCCTCATAGTGAGACTGGGTGGTAGCTGCCTAATAAAAGGCAAGTCATATGGCAGAAGATGGCTTTTTTTGGAACCTCTACACCAGACCACTACCACCTCATCACCCGAGCAGAGTAAGTGTGAGGTAGACTGGTGAGGAGCACAGCATCTCTTTCGTAAATATGGAACAAACTCCAGACAGAAAAGATCACTGCCAGGGAGTTCAAGCGGAAAATAAACCGAGCCAGAGAAAGTGCAAACTTGTTGGACATCCCTAGGAGGAAAATGCAACGTCTGCGGTAGCAAAACAAGGAATGGTATGGACAACCTGCTGCACATAGAGGGACCTGTGGTACAGGTGCACTGCGGGGGAAGAGTAAGTCATGGCAGGTCTGCAGTGGTCGTTTCTCATTTCCTGGACCCACTTTTGCTGATGGCACAAAGCAACTATTTTCTGTTTGTCTAAATAAATAGCCTGGCCTGCTGATTCGGGGAGCTGCCGGTGCTATGTCTCACCCTTACTTGTTCTTGGTGTCTGGGGTTGATGGCAGCTGCGCTGCTCTCCTGCTCCTCTCGGTGCAGCTCCAGCTGTAATCCCATGTTCAGCTGCACAGTGTGGCATACAGGGCCCAAACCCTTGCTGTGGGCCATGGACTGGCCGCAATAAAGGACTAACCTAAGCCATTACATCATGGCCACAACGTTTACTGTCACCTGACTGCTATAATACCGACATGGCCAATATATGTAATGGCAAGGTAAACTTAAAAAATAAAAGGGCATTGCCAAAGCCTTTAGGTCTCGCCTTTTGCCTCTGCTAATTATTTTCGCTGACCAACATTTAAACATAAACAGTGGTGTACCGCGAGGGGGTGTACCTCACTTGATGCTATAAGTGGGGGAGGAGGGGGGGGGGAGGTTGGTCACAAAGTGAATGCAGACAATGGGAGGGGGGCGAGAGCATGGTGAATATTGACAACGGGCGGGGGCGGAGCAAAGGGAAAGGAGACAACTAGAGCAGTAGCTTAGTAAACACTGACCACAGGAGGGGGGCGGGAGCAAAGTAAGACGCAAAAGGACATTTTTAAAAAGCAGAGGCAGAAGACAGTGATGGTACGAAAACATATGGCTTGTATCGAAAAGATCTAAGCAGCAGAGGCAAACGCCAGAGCGGAAACTAAACTGCCACAAGGCGGGGCAAATGTCCTTTATCCATGAACCAAAACTATGACCTTTAGAAAGGCGGATTAAGTAACCAATCCTAAGTGGTTGGTCGTGTGGTGGGTATCTTCTAATGTCCCAGAGACATTACAGCATGCCCCGCAAAGCAGCGCATGCACGCTGCCTTTAGGCTCGACTTCAAAAGGACCCTTTCCTCCAGGCCAAATGCTTCTCTACTTAAAGTTTACCATGGATCACCTCAATATTAATCTACAAAAAGTGTTTATCTGACAAGGTAAACACTTACTCCTTGGGTACTAATTTCACCTGTGATTCTCTAACAAAATATCAGACTGTAGCCTTCAATTCACTGTAATTTACCACTTAAGGTGCAATGGGTTAAATACATTGGTCACAAGTATGAGTCATACCTTTGTCATACCATTTTCATAATTAACAGATTAGACTAAATGCATCCAACATGTTTCCCCATGAACCAATTCGCCATTACACCTTCACAATTGGCTTCTCTCCACAACAGACCGAGGTACATAACTGTCAGCCCATCAGGACCAGCCAAAACATTACTAATGTATATAATACTGATGGCAAAAAATAGACAACCCTGTGGAATGGGCCTAACAAGGAAAATGCAATTCTTCATCTCCATGTGTTTGTCAGAGTAACCCAACACTACAACCATTGCCTACTATGGTAATCTGAAATTCCAAGAAACGAAATTCGATCTGCAATCTTTTAACAGTCTAATGATCCACCCTCAGAGGGCTGTTTGCATTATAAACACTTTTCACAATGAATTGGTTGAGGTTACCGTCTCTAACCTGTGGCATCTGACATAGGTTTTCCAAAGAACCAATTAGGCCTGCAGCTGCGATCATTGGCTTGCCAACTAACCAACTGAAGACTACTGAATTCTGCATAGGTTTTTCCATAAGGTCTCTTTACAATAAATGTCTGGCATACTGTCTTTGTCATAACTGTCCTATAGCTTTGATTAGTGCCATGTCACTGTAACCAACTCGGTGTTACTCCGTTAAGCAGAAGCTGTCCAAAAAAGAAAATCTTACAATGGAAGCCCTCTTTTTTTTTTTTTTTTTTTTTTTTTTTTTTTTTTAGCAGAAGCACTCCACTTCTGTCCAATCAAAATCTGTACTCGAAGTAAGCAGTGTTTGGGCACCGCCACTCTGCAGTACTCCTGAAAGCTTTCCATTCTGTGGGTCATGAAAGGAGTAGGAATAGCTGCGCTATTAGTCCGGACCCAAAAAGTAGCCTTGCAATGTAACCACTTACTACCCTACTGCAGTAACTTATTACAGTTATGCAAGTTTTTTAAATGTATTACAGGTGACTAGTGGTCACAATCTAACAGAAATAATAAAATTAGACATTTATACATATTACAGGCTTTCATGTATTTTTAATGAGTTTTAGTTGATGTCTTCAGGCAAGGAAGGATCAGTCCATCTATCTATGCATTGGAATATTAAATATGCTAAAGGAGCCTGTTAATGTGTATTTGCATATTCCTTTCCCATTTAAAAAAAATGACGTTCTGATCCTTTCTTTCACAAAAAACAAACTCTCCTCTTATGTCCTCTTACTTCTGGTTTAACGTTATTTTAAAATTGCTGTTTGTACTTAATTAGATGTAGCTGCAGAAAGTAGTTTAAACATGTAGACTGTTTAATTTAAAATAAGCAGTTTGTTTTGTCCACTTGAACAGGGTTGCTCTGATCCTGTTCATTTAATAGTGCGCAGAGATACATCGCATAGTTTCCGACCTCTTGCCTCGCAGAGCTTTCTCTTAGGGCTGCTTTTAATCCTGTTCTTTCATCTTGTAGGTACTCGCATGATCCCTTGTGATTTCTTAATTCCAGTCCAAACGCAGCATCCCATCAGACAAGGACTGCACCATACAGTAAGCTCATTTTATGACTTCGCATTGAGTACATTGAATTTCTGCAACTTACTCTTTTGGGGGAGATGGGGTAGCAGGTGTAAGAGGCAGGAGGATGTGGTCTTTAAACTTGTACATGTTTGTAACAATTCAAAAATTAGGTGATGTTGTGTCCAATGGGATGAACAAATTTAAAGACCTTTAGGTATCACATTATGGGA